>NC_073647.1:104537291-105146511 GCF_029407905.1 Bubalus kerabau | reverse complement strand
CTCTCCTGGCAAAGGTCAAGAGCAACGATTACAAAAACCAGGCATAGCAAGAAAAACCCTTCTGTCATCTTCAACTATCACTAACCATCAGTTCAGTTCAGTCGCTCAGTTGTGTCTGACTCTTTGTGACCCCATGAACCAAAACACGCCAGGCCTCTCTGTCCATCACCAGCTCCCGGAGTTCACCCAAACCCATGTCCATTGAGTCGGTGATACTATCCAACCATCTCAGCCTTTGTTGTCCCCTTCTCCTCCTGCCTTCAACCTTTCCCAGCATCAGTGTCATCTCAGATGAGTCAGCTCTTCACATCAGGTGGCCAACGTATTCGAGTTTCAGCTTCAACATCAGTCCCTCCAATGAACACCCAGGACTGATCTCTCCCAGGATGGACTGGTTGGATCTCTCAAGAGTCTTCTCTAACACCACAGTCCAAAAGCATCAATTCTTCGGCGCTCAGCTTTCTTTATAGTCCAACTCTCACATCCATACATGACTACTGGAAAAACCATAGCCTTGACTAGACGGACCTTTGTTGGCAAAATAATGTCTCTGCTTTTTAATATGCTGTCTAGGTTGGTCGTAACTTTCCTTCCAAGGAGCAAGCGACTTTTTTTTTTTTTTTAATTTCATGGCTGCAATCACCATCTGCAGTGATTTTGGAGCCCAGAAAAATAAAGTCTGTCACTGTTTCCCCATCTATTTTCCATGAAGTGATGGGACCAGATGCCATGATCTTAGTTTTCTGAAGGTTGAGCTTTAAGCCAACTTTTTCACTCTCCTCTTTCACTTTCATCAAGAGGCTTTTTAGTTCTTCACTTTCTGCCATAAGGGTAGTGTCATCTGTATATCTGAGGTTATTGATATTTCTCCCAGCAATCTTGATTCCAGCTTGTGCTTCTTCCAGCCCAGCATTTCTCATGATGTAGTCTACACATAATTTAAAAAAGCAGGGTGACAATATACAGCCTTGATGTGCTCCTTTTCCTATTTGGAACCAGTCTGTTTTTCCATGTCCAGTCACTAACCATGGCCATGCTAATTTACATATTATCTACCTAATCTTCCTTCTCTACTGAATCCATTAGCCTGGAATTCAGTAAGCTTGGGATGTTCAACATAGAAGCTCTTGAATGTTTTGATGCATCAGGATTTTAGTTATGTATCCAAGTTTCAGGTGCAAAATTCGTAATCATAATTCATCATAATTCAACATCTGTGTACACTACAGAGTGATCACCACCACAAGCTTCGTTACCATCATCTGTTACCACACAATTAACTCCCTTCACCTATTTTGCTCACTCTACAACCCTTTTACCTGCTGGTAAACACTAATCTGATCTGTTTCTGAGTTTTTAATTTTTGTTTTTCATTTGTTTTGTTTTTATATTCCACATATGAGTGAAACCATACTTCAAGTTTTTTTAAAAGTTCAGGTTCCAACTCATGCTTAATACACCCTCAAGTTTGGGGCACTTGGATATCATTCAGACAAAGCTCAAGCCAGGCTTGTAATTGCTTTCTCAAGTTACTCCATACTCCCATCCTGTAATAATCTTTCCAAGACACCCACCCATACATCTGCCCCACCCTGCCTGAAAAGGAATCTAAACCGAATCTCTAGCAGGCAGTCTGGTGAGGAACTGCCCTTTCCTTTCAGACCCTGACATCACATATTTCCTGAAGCAGGGTGGGGTTGCTAAGGATCAGGGCCAGGAAGGGTCTGCTCAGAACTTTTCAGGGAAATGTCTGACTCACACATCCTGTGCGATTGAACCTGGAATAGCTCTCAAAGCAAGCTTGATTCAGCTGGATCATCTCCTGATGGAATGATCAGACCCAACTCTCTTGTCATCCATTTCTGGATCCTTTCCAGAGTCCCTAGATACCAGTATATCCCACAGTCAGACCAAGATACTGGCCTAATTCTAGACATTCTACTTTCTAGCCTCATATCATCTGTACAGAATTGATTTATGCAGCTTATGAATGAAATCCAGATCCCTTGTAATGACCACTGCATCCCTGAGTCTCATCAGTCTCATATCCCACCACTCTCTACAATCTCACTAGGCTCCAACAGTCCTGATCTTCCTTCTATTCTTCAAGTACTTGTTTCCACCTTAGGCCTTTGTACATGTTGTTCCCTTTGCCTAGATCAGACTTCTCTCTTCTCTTCTCATGCCAAGCTTCTTACCTTACAGACCTCAGCTCAAATGTCACCTCTTCAAACATGCCTTCACTGACAATCCCATGCAAAGGAAAGATTTCTTTGCTATTCTCTATCAGAACCACCTATTTCATTCTTTGGTAGCATTTACCACAATTTACAACTATCCATGTTTACTTACTTGTCTCACCCAGAGAACCATGCCTATCTTGATCACATCCCAACACCTAGAACAATGCCTAGCACTTAGCAGTTGCCAAATAAATACTTGGTGAGTGAATCTCCAACCACATCAAGTTATCTTTTTCCTCAATCAGAATGCACTTCCCTCCCTGTATCCATCGTCTCTTTATTCCTTCTGCAAAGTCTGGCTCAAATGCCACCTCTCCAATGAGGCCTTTCAACTATTTCAGCATTTCCCTCTCCTTGTCCTAAGCAGCAACCCATTTCTTCTTGGAGTCCCAGGAATCCTACTGCTTATCCTTTTCAAAGCATTTGCTGTGCTGTACCACCATTATGTTATTACTTATATATCCATTCTACTATAGTGGGGGCTCCTAGAGCAGTTATTTGCCTTTTCATACCCAACCCAAACACAGTGCTTGGTGCTCAATTAAAGTCTGTTAAGCAGTCAGCACAGCAGGATAATTAAAAGCACAGGCTCTGAAGCCTGAAAGCCTGGGTTAGAAACCCAGCTCTATTAATTACTAGCTGTGTTACACTGAGCTTCATTTTCTTCACCTATATAATGGGTATATTCATAGTATTCCATAGTGGAGCAGTAGTAAAGAATCCTCTTGCCAATGCAGGAAACACAGAAGATGTGGGTTTGATCCCTGGGTTGGGAAGATCCCCTGGAGGAGGAAATGGCAACCCACTCCAGTACTCTTGCCTGGAAAGTTCCATGCACAGAGGAGCCTGGCAGGTATAGTCCATGGGGTCGCAAAGAGTCAGACACAACTGAGCTCGCACACACACCTACTTCATACGATATTGGGGAGGATTAAGGAAGATAATGTTTGTAAAATTACTGTGCCTAATGCCTGGCATATGGTAAGCACACACTAAAGTTTAGCTTAGGGGAATGGTGGTTGTTTTACTTGGAGGAGGGAGGTAAATCATGTCTGTTGTCATCTCTGAGACTAGCAAAGGCTTAAGATTAATTTCACCAGGTTCCCAAGATTTCCTTGAAATTGATGGCTTTCTTCATTCCCTAGAGAACCCTGCACTGCATAAGCCCACTACTGTCCTAGATCAGTGTCTAATGAAGATGTTTAAAGCAGAAGGGAACCATGAGGGAAACAAAGAAAATTCCAAAATACATTTGGTAATTTGGTACCACAAACCCAAACTAACAACATAGTCTAAACAGAAAAACTGCTTCGTATACAAGGATATTGGGGTATGACATTCAAAACACTTAAGTAGTTATGGACAGACTATAAAACAAGACAGACTTGAAGCTCAACTCCTGCCTCTGCCACCCCATCCTTGTGACCTCTGCAAGTTATTTAACTTCGCTCTCTGCTTCCCTTTTCTTTAAAAATTAGGCTAAGCCTTTCAGGACAGCTAAGCAGAGTCCCTATCATTAAGGATTAAATACTATAACAGACTCTCAGGTGTGAGCCTGTTTCTGTCCTTTCTGAGGCCTTGTAAATTTCCCCAACTCAACATCCTGTACCTTTTGTCTTCTAAGAATAAAACAACACAAACAGCCCTCCACAGAACATGAGTATTTCTCAATTATAATTTTCAGTGATATAATAAGCATTAAGACTTTCTTTGAAAGCTAGGAGCTGAGACATCACTCAGTTGCCCTGGGGCCTGGGAGAAAGTCTCAGGTAGGCCCCAAGACAATCTGTTCTTAAATTGGAGCCCTAAAGGGAAGCAAATTTTGAGCCAGGTTCTCCCAAGGGTGCCATCTTTTTAAAATCAAGAAACCAAGCCCAAGAAAACCACCCACCCTGTAGGCAATGTGAAGCCTGACAGAAAACTGACAGATCCACTTTTTTCTACACTTTTCTTCCCCATTTTTCTCCCCCCCGCACCAGAACAATATAGTATGATAACTCACCTCTGAGAGGCCTTGCTACACTAGCCAGTGGCCTCACCAGCCTCACCATGGTGGCCCCAATGGTGCGGTTTTCCCTAGGGTGTCCACTTGCGTCAGCTGAACGGTGGTACAACTCCAGCATATACCGTAAGGGATGCCCTAAGACCCGCGGCTTCCTCTGCAGCTTGCCAGGGGCTTCTTCTAGCAGCTCCTGAATCAGGGGCAAGGTAGGGGCCTCAGGCAGGTGGGCAATAGAGGGCTGCCCTACCTGTGTCATTTGGACCCTATGTTCCATAAAAAGCACCAGTCCCCAAAGAAGAAGGATTCTAAGGATGCTCAGGAGGACCATCTTGAAAAGCTTGGTGTTCAGCAACATGTTCTGGTAAAAGCCCAGAGGATACCACTTTAAACCTTGCCTTTTACATGGGTAACAGCATCCAGGCTCCACTACCACAAAGGATAGGGCAAGGAAAAATGAAAGGCTGGCAGGCAGGTCCTATGTTTCTTCCTCTGGTAGGATCTCCTGAACCAAAAAGAAGTTTTCTAAATTGTCCTCTTTGCATCAAACAAACAGAAACAGCAGGTGGGACAAGGCAGCGTGCCCATCCTGTGCTCCAGGGCTGGGAACAAGATCGTATTTAAAAGGAGAGGCCCATTCCAGGACCTGCTCCCTTACTTTACCCACTAGGATGAAAAGAAGCAGCCCTAGCCTGCTCTGCTTCACAGCTTTAAAGGTAGTCTCTTAATCAGTCCTTAAAGGACCAGAGGCCTCCTGTTTCCACCCCACTTGCATTCAATACTTTTTCTAATGTGGCATTTCCTAAAATGTGGTCTGCTAAGGACTTGCAGTGGAACTATTTGAGGGGATTGTTAAGAATTTAGACTTCTGGGTCCAGACGAAAACATGGACTTTCTGAGCGTAAGTGCCAGAAATCTGAATCTTAAGTCCTCCAAGAAGTTCGTATGAATACTAAAATGTGGGAACCTCTCTGTGAGTATGGCTGCTGGAGCTTGAAGAAGATGCCCCAACAGTGGTTCTCAATCTTGACTCTATACTGGGATCACGTGGGGAGTTTTAACTATTATGGATGCCTGGGTACCATCCCTAGAGATTCTGATGGAGTCAGTCTGGGGTATTACCAGGGCATCAGGATTTCTTAAAGTTCTGCAGGTGATTTTAATGTGCAGCCAAGTTTGAGAACTCTGACTTAGAATTTTCTGGTTTTTCCATGGACGGTGTTGAGATTTTGTGTGGGTTTCATCAGAGAAGCATAGGGCAGTGGGAGCTGAATCTATGGAAGTTGGTTAGGAGCTAACCTAGCTTGACTGGTTACTGGAAGCATCAGGGCTGAACCAGTTAGTTAAGGCTACCCCAGACCAGGATTCTGCAGAAAAATGGTAGGTGTAGTCCTGGCCCTGTCCAAGAAGAAGCAGTTTCCTGGATCTCTAAGAAGGTGGGACATTAGGTCAAGACATGGCTCTGTGGAACAGGTACGGACTTTGTAAGCAACGGACCTGTGTTTGGATTGTTACTGATACTGTTTCTTATTAGCAGTCATTTAAGCTCTCCAAAGCAAATCTCTTCATTTCCCTGAGCCTCAGTCTCCTCACCTGTAAAATAGAGATAACATGTTTTAATCCCACAGCTTGTTGTGAAGATACAAGGAAATAATCTGTATTCATCTCAACAAAACCTAATTAGACATACATGGTTACATGCTGGAAATTATTTGTTCCCTTCTTCTGTTTTTTTCCAACTAGGCCTTGGTCTCTGGCATGTATTGTAAAACAAAAGATATGGGTCCCCTAGGTCTCAACTCAAATCCCAATTCAACAGCCTATTAGCTGGTGACCTCTAACAAGATTACTCCCAGTAATCTGTAATAAGTAATGAGTTTCTTCATTTGTACTGCCAGCTCCTACAGAGAGTTGTTGTGAGTGTTGTATTGTGTACATTTTTATTGTATACAATGATATACAAGTAAGGGATATAAGCAGATGATTCACAATAGGCAAAACCTGAATGGCCAAAACATGAAAAGATGTAACAGTCTTTTGGACTCTGTGGGAGAGGGAGAGGGTGGGATGATTTGGGAGAATGGCATTGAAACATGTATAATAGCATATATGGAACGAGTCGCCAGTCCAGGTTCGATGCACGATACTGGATGCTTGGGGCTGGTGCACTGGGATGACCCAGAGGGATGGTATGGGGAGGGAGGATGGAGGAGGGTTCAGGATGGGAAACACATGTATACCTGTGGTGGATTCATTTCGATATATGGCAAAACCAATACAATATTGTAAAGTTAAAAAATAATAATAAAAAAAGAAATCAGAAAAATGTAATTTAAAGCCACATAAGATACAACTTCACACCTAGGATTGGTAACATATCAGAAGTCTGATGTTATTAAATTCAGGTTAGGATGTAGAATGCAGGTAACTTTCTTACAGCGCTGATGGGAATGTGATTGGGTACAGTTGTTTTAGAGAGCAATCTGGCATTATCTCTAGTGAGTTTGAAAATGTGCAATTCAGGCATTGCTACTATTGCTAGAACAGTAGCTTTTAGACACTTGTCTGATTCACAGGAATAAATACACTTTACATCCAACCCACTATAAACACAAGCACACACGTGCATGCACACACACATATACCTGAAGTAAACATTTCCTTAAACAATTATTATCTTTACATGTTGGGAGGGATACTATATCATGATGAGTAAGAACATGGCTCTAGAGTCAAAATCCTAAATTCAGACTCCAGCTCTACCATTCATTAGCTTGACCTTGGGCAAGTTATTCAACTTCTCTGTGCCTCAGTTTCCTCATGTGTGAAATAGAAACTGTAGCCTCTCTCTGCTTCAGTTTTCTAATATGTATGTAAAATGAGGTTAATCAAAAGACAACTCACAGGACTGTTGTGTTAAATGAGTTAATACATGTAATGGACTTAAAAGAGTGACTGGCACGAAGTAAATACTAGACACAGGTTAATTATTATTACATTTAATGCAAGTTGTGCTCTCCAGAAAGCTGGGCTCACCTTGAAATGACCTGTTATGAGCTGTGGAGAGGCAGCCCAGAAGTTTCTCTGTCTTCCATGTCCACACCACTTCTCCCTTCTTTCTTACCCCTTCTCTGCCTCCTAACATTCTCTTTGGCCCCTGACCTCTGTCTGTTACCAATTAAACTTCCTGTTTTCTATCCAATATAACTCAATAAAAGCACAAGTTGTCAGAAAAACTAGTAAAGTGTTCCTAGCCAGTTTTCTTTGATGTGTCTCTGGTATTTGAGTGGAATTATATTCATCAAGAACATTTTTCTGCCATAATAGTGAGATTTTGATTCAGGATCAAAAGAAGTAAAGAGACAATATATTACCCTGGAGAGAACATGATTTGGGTTAGAATTCCTGGTTCTGCTATTTTTTTCTGTTGCTCAACCTCTCTCAATCTCAGCTTTCTTTTTTTAAAAAAAGATTTATTGATGTATTTATCAGCTGTGGTGGGTCTTCATTGCTGTACTTGAGCTTTCTCTAGTTGTGGCAAGTGGGGGCTACTCTTCATTGTGGTGCCCTGGCTTCTCATCATAGTCGCTTCCTTGTTGTGGAGCACAGGCTCTAGGCACACAGCCCTTGATAGTTGCAGTGCGTGGCCTCGGTAGTTGTGGCTATCGGGCTCAGTTGCTCTGTGGCATGTGGAATCTTGTAGGACCAGGGTTTGAACTGGTGTCCCTTGCATTGTAAGGCAGATTCTTAACCACTGGACCACCAGGGAAGCCCTATCTCAGCTTTCTTAACTGTAAATTGGGGATATTCTTTAGGAGTGTGGTGAGATTTAAATGAGATAATGTGTACAAAGTATTAACATATCAGACAGTCAGTTCAGTCGCTCAGTCGTGTCCGACTCCTTGCGACCCCATGAACTGCAGCACGCCAGGCCTCCCTGTCCATCACCAACTCCCGGAGTCCACCCAAACCCATGTCCATTGTGTTGGTGATGCCATTCAACCATCTCATCCTCTGTCGTCCCCTTCTCCTGCCCTCAATCTTTCCCAGCATCAGGGTCTTTTCAAATGAGTCAGCTCTCTGCATCAGGTGGCCAAAGTATTGGAGTTTCAGCTTCAACATCAGTCCTTCCAATGAACACCCAGGACTGATCTCCTTTAGGATGGACTGGTTGGATCTCCTTGCAGTCCAAGGGACTCTCAAGAGTCTTCTCCAATACCACAGTTCAAAAGCATCAATTCTTTGGCACTCAGCTTTCTTTATAGTCCAACTCTCACATCCATACATGACTACTGGAAAAACCATAGCCTTGACTAGACGGACCTCTGTTGGCAAAGTAATGTCTCTGCTTTTTAATATGCTGTCTAGGTTGGTCATAACTTTCCTTGCAAGGAGCGAGCATCTTTTAATTCCATGGCTGCAATCACCATCTGCAGTGATTTTGGAGCCCAGAAAAATAAAGTCTGTCATTGTTTCTCCATCTATTTCCCATGAAGTGATGGGACCAGATGCCGTGATCTTAGTTTTCTGAATGTTGAGCTTTAAGCCAACTTTTTCACCCTCCTCTTTCACTTTCATCAAGAGGCTCTTTAGTTCTTCTTCACTTTCTGCCATAAGGGTGGTGTTATCTGCATATCTGAGGTTATTGATATTTCTCCCGGCATATAGACACTCTTAAATAAATGGTAAAATTTACCATTAATAGCCTATGATTTTAAACTGTATTTAAAGTGTTCCTGACTGAAGGAAATATCCACTTAGCATCCTCCTAAAGTTCACCTTAATTTTTATTCCATCCCTCTACTCACCAGGGCTTCAGGAGACTTGCCCGATTGAAAGGTCAGCTTTCTTATTTTCAGAACTTCCTATTTCTCATTTCAGAAAAAGATCCCAAAACTAACTCCTTTCCTATGACCAGAATTGAAAGAAGTTGACATGATTATTTCCTGGAAATGTCGCCTGGTGGGCCTGATACATGCTATTGCCCTAATCCCCCAGAAGAGGGCAGGAACTGTCTTTCTAGCCTTTATGGTTGGAGTGTTGAGTTGTAGTGGAGGGACAGGTTATAGGCAACTAGAACAGGATCTACTAAAGGATATTTAGAAGGTCTTTCTGCTTTAGAAAAAGTAATATGTGAAAATATCAATTATGTAAATTGAACAGTTTAGAAGGTGATTATTGACATAACAAAAAGGGTTCTTTGAAACAACAAAATGGGTCACCTGAAGTTGCTCTGAGCAACAAGAAACATTAATGTACAGTATGGGTTAACTTTTCAAACTATAATGTGCTGGACTGGTAAGAGGTGTAAAATTTACAAAAAGTAGCTTTTCATCCTATTTGGGGAAGCATGAGTATTGTTTAAGGTTCACATGTATAATGGAGTCCTTCTTTTTATATGATTATAATTTATATTTTCTTACAATTGTGTTCATTCAACAAATATCTAATAAGTACCTCCTATGCAGTTGGTTTTTCCAGTGGTCATGTATGGATGTGAGAGTTGGACTGTGAAGAAAGCTGAGCACCAAAGAATTGATGCTTTTGAACTGTGGTATTGGAGAAGACTCTTGAGAGTCCCTTGGACTGCAAGGAGATGCAACCAGTCCATTCTAAAGGAGGTCAGCCCTGGGATTTCTTTGGAAGGAATGATGCTAAAGCTGAAACTCCAGTACTTTGGCCACCTCATGCGAAGAGTTGACTCATTGGAAAAGACTCTGATGCTGGGAGGGATTGGAGGCAGGAGGAGAAGGGGACGACAGAGGATGAGATGGCTGGATGGCATCACCGACTCGATGGACGTGAGTCTGAGTGGACTCCGGAAGTTGGTGATGGACAGGGAGGCCTGGCATGCTGCGATTCATGGGGTTGCAAAGAGTCGGACATGACTGAGCAACTGAACTGAACTGAACTGAACTGAACTGATGTGGTTGTATAAGGTTTAAGGGTGCAGGCCAATTGCTAGACTACCTAAGTTCAAATTCCAGCTCAACCATTTAACTAGCTTGCAAGTTTTGCAATTGACTTAACCTTTCTGTGCCTCAGTTTCCTCATCTAATAACAAGGATAATAATAGAAATATTTTAGAGGACTATTGTGAAGATTACACGAATTATGCATGTTACAGGCATATGTTCTAGACACTACTAGACCCCAGTAGTACAGAAATTAAGACAAGTCCTCTGTCTTTCACACTCCCAGTACTATGCTAGGCACTGAGATAGGTTGGGGTACACCAAGATAAAACAGGTAGTTTCTATCTCAAGAAGATAACAACCTTAATAGAGACATAAAAGATAGGATATATTTCCCATAACCATGATATTTCCTCTAAGTACTCTTCTGAGTTCTTAAAAAATTGACCTATTTTCTAGATGTTATGTTAAAAAAATCATTTTCCTTAAAACAAAGAGTATCATATATTTTATAGAAATCTTTATTAATTTGGCATTAGACTATATCCTTTTGCATATTATATCTTATTTTTATCTTCATATCAACTCTGTGAGTTAAGCATTATATTCCCATTTATAGGTAAGGAAGTTTATCAGACAAGAAAACTCGTCCAAGGTTGTACAGTTCTTAAATGGTGGAATACATTGGGATTTGGATCCAACTAAGAGGAGACTTCGGAGAAGGCAATAGCACCCCACTCCAGTACTCATGCCTGGAAAATCCCATGGATGGAGGAGCCTGGTGGGCTGCAGTCCATGGGGTCGCTAAGAGTCGGACACAACTGAGCGACGTCACCTTCACTTTTCACTTTGATGCATTGGAGAAGGAAATGGCAACCCACTCCAGTGTTCTTGCCTGGAGAATCCCAGGGATGGGGGAGCCTGGCCGGCTGCCGTCTATGGGGTCGCACAGAGTCGGACATGACTGAAGCAACTTAGCAGCAGCAGTAGCAGCAGCAGCAAGAGGAGACTTGAGTCCCTCTCTTTGTATCTTATAGGTTGCTATACAAGCTGTCAACTAGTATTTAGCACCTTAAGAAGACTCAGTTTCCCTGTAAGATAATCCCACATGGATTCCTGAGTATAGAATTTTGACTCTTATTGTTGCTTATGAACCATATGACTCCCAGACATCCAGAAGATGATGTTTTCTTTTAGCTAAGCATGACACATTCTGAATGTCTGTTTGGCATCAGAGATACCTGCTATTTTTGGAGTTTTTGGTCATTTTTGGATAATCAAGGCATCAGTAACCAATTGACCACATTCTTATTCTATCAGTTTAGTTCAATTGCTCAGTCATGTCCAGCTCTTTGCAACCACATGGACTGAAGCAGGCCAGGCTTCCCTGTTTATCACCAACTCCTGGAGTTTGCTCAAACTCATGTCCATTGAGTTGGTGATGCCATACAAACATCTCATCCTCTGTTATCCCCTTATCCTTCTGCCTTCAATCTTTCCCAGCATCTGGGTCTTTTCCAATGAGTCGGTTGTTTGCATCAGGTGGCCAAATGATTGGAGCTACAGCTTCAGCATCGGTCCTTCCAAAGAATATTCAGGACTGATTTCCTTTAGGATTGACTAATTTGATCTCTTTACACCCCAAGGGACTCTCAAGAGACTAACACTACAGTTCAAAAGCATCAATTCTTTGGCACTCAGCTCACATCCATACATGACTACTGAAAAAATCATAGCATTGACTAGATGGACCTTTGTTGACAAAGTACTGTCTCTGCCTTTTAATATGCTGTCTAGGTTTGTCATAGCTTTTCTTTGAAGGAGCAAGCATCTTTTAATTTCATGACTGCAGTCATCATCTGCAGTGATTTTGGAGCCCAAGAAAATAAAGTCTTTCACTGTTTCTATTCTTTCCCCATCTATTTGCCATGAAGTAAAGGGACCTGATGCCATGACCTTCATTTCTTGAATATTGAGTTTTAAGCCAGCTTTTTCACTCTCCTCTTTCACTTTCATCAAGAGGCTCTTTAGTTCCTCTTCACTTTCTGCCATAAGGGTAGTGTCATGTGCATATCTGAGGTTATTGATATTTCTCCTGGCAGTCTTGATTCCAGCTTGTGCTTCATCCAGCCTGGAATTTAACATGATGTACTCTGCATATAAATTAAATAAGCACAGTGACAATATACAGCCTTGATGAACTCCTTTCCCAAATTTTTTTACATTTTTTAATTTATTTTTTATTGAAGGATAATTACTTTACAGAATTTTTATTTGTTTTCTCTCATACCTCAACATGAATCAGCCATAGGTATACATATATCCCCTCCCTTTTGAACCTCCCTCCCATCTCCTTCCCAATCCTACCCCTTTAGGTTGATACAGAGCCCCTGTTTGAGTTTCCTGAGCCATATAGCAAATTCCTGTTGGCCATCTATTTCACATATGGTAATGTAAGTTTCCATGTTACTCTTTCCATACATCTCACCCTCTCCTCCCCTCTCTCCATGTCCATAAGTGTATTCTCTCTATGTCTGTTTCTCCATTGCTGCCCAGTAAATAAATTCTTCAGAACCATTTTTCTAGATTCCATACATGTGCATTAGAATATTATATTTATCTTTCATTTTCTGGCTCATTTCACTCTGTATAATAGGTTCTAGGTTCATCCACCTCATCAGAACAGACTCAAATGTGTTCCTTTTTATGGCTGAGTAATACTTTGCCAACAAAGGTCCGTCTAGCCAAGGCTATGGTTTTTCCAGTAGTCATGTATGAATGTGAGAGTTGGACTGTGAAGAAGGCTGAGCACCAAAGAATTGATGCTTTTGAACTGTAGTGTTGGAGAAGACTCATGAGAGTCCCTTGGACTGCAAGGAGATCCAACCAGTCCATCCTAAAGGAGATCAGTCCTGGGTGTTCTTTGGAAGGAATGATACTAAAGCTGAAACTCCAGTACTTTGGCCACCTCATGCGAAGAGTTGACTCATTGGAAAAGACTCTGATGCTGGGAGAGGTTGGGGGCAGGAGGAGAAGGGGACGACAGAGGATGAGATGGCTGGATGGCATCACCGACTCGATGGACATGAGTTTAAGTGAACTCCAGGAGTTGGTGATGGACAGGGAGGCCTGGCGTGCTGCAATTCATGGGGTTGCAAAGAGTCAGACACGACTGAATGACTGAACTGAACTGAACTGAACTGAATATTCCATGGTGTATATGCACCAATATTTCTTTATCCATTCATCTGTTGATGGGCATCTAGGTTGCTTCCATGTTCTACCTATCATAAATAGTGCTACGATGAACAATGGGATACATGTGTCTTTTTCAACCCTGGTTTCCTCAGGGTATATGCCTAGGAGTGGGATTGCTGGGTCATATGGTGGTGTTTTATTCCTAGTTTTTTAAGAATCTCCATACTGTCTTCCATAGTGGCTGTATCAATTTACATTCCCACCAAAAGTGCAAGGGTGTTCCCTTTCCTCCACACCCTCTCCAGCATTTATTGTTTGTAGACATTTTGATGAGGGCCGTTCTGACTGGTGTGAGGTGATATCTCATTGTGGCTTTGATTTGCATATCTCTAATAATAAGCGATGTTGAGCATCTTTTCATGTGTTTGTTAGCCATCTGTATGTCTTTGGACAAATGTCTAGGTCTTTTCTCCACTTTTTGATTGGGTTGTTTGTTTTCCTGGTATTGAATTGTATGAGCTGCTTGTATATTTTGGAAATTAATCCTTTGTCAGTTGTTTCATTTGCTATTATTTTCACCCATTCTTAGGGTTGTCTTTTCACCTTGCTTATAGTTTCCTTTGCTGTGCAAAAGCTTTTAAGTTTAATCAGGACCCACTTATTTACTTTTCTTTTTATTTCCATTACTCTAAGAGGTGGGTCATAGAGGATCTTGCTTTGATTTATGTCACTGAGTGTTTTGCCTGTGTTTTCCTCTAAGAGTTTTATAGTTTCTTGTCTTACATTTAGGTCTTTAATCCATTTTGAGTTTATCTTTGTATATGGTATTAGGAAGTATTCTAATTTCATTCTTTTACATGTAGCCAGTACCATACTGGAGGAGGCAATGGCACCCCACTCCAGTACTCTTGCCTGGAAAATCCCATGGATGGAGGAGCCTGGTAGGCTGCAGTCCATGGGGTCACTACGAATCGGACACGAATGAACAACTTCACTTTCACTTTCAGGCATTGGAGAAGGAAATGGCAATCCACTACAGTGTTCTTGCCTGGAGAATCCCAGGGAAGGGGAAGCCTGGTGGGCTACCGTCTATGGGGTCACACAGAGTTGGACACAACTGAAGTGACTTAGCAGCAGCAGCAACAGCAGTACCATACTGTCTTGATGACAGCAGCTTTGTAGTATAATCTGATGTCAGCAAGGTTGATTCCTCCCTCCCAATTCTTCTTTCTCAAGACTGCTTTGGCTATTTGGGGTCTTTTGTGTTTCCTTATGAATTGTGAAATTTTTTGTTCTAGTTCTGTGAAAAAATGCCATTGGTAATTTGATAGGGATCACATTGAATCTGTAGATTGTGTTTGGTAGTATAGTCCTTTTCACAATATAGATTCTTCCTATCCAGGAACATGGAATATCTCTCCATCTGTTTGTGTCATCTTTGATTTCTTTCATCAATGTCTTATAATTTTCTGTGTACAGTTCTTTTGTCTCCTTAGGTAAGTTTATTCCTAGATATTTAATTCTTTTTGTTGTAATGGTGAATGGGATTGATTCCTTAATTTCTCTTTCTGATATTTCATTTTTAGTATGTAGAAATGCAAATGATTTCTGTGTATTGATTTTGTATCCTGCAACTTTGCTAAATTCACTGATTAGTTCTAGTAATTTTCTGATAATATCTTTAGGGTTTTCTATGTACAGTATCATGTCATCTGCAAACAGTGAGAGCTTTACTTCTTCTTTTCTGATCTGGATTCCTTTTATTTCTTTTTATTCTCTGATTGCTGAAGCTAGGACTTCCAGAACTATGTTGAATAATATTGGTGAAGGTGCACACCCTTGTCTTATTCCTGATCTTATGGGGAATGCTTTCAGTTTCTCACCATTGAGAATAATGTTTGCTGTAAGCTTATCATATACAGCCTTTACTGTGTTGAGGTAGGTTCCTTCTATGTCCATTTTTTAAAGAGGTTTAATCATAAATGGGTACTGAACTTTGTCAAAGGCTTTTTCTGCATCTCTTGAGATTATCATATGGTTTTTATTTTTCAATTTGTTAATATGGTATATCATAGTGATTGATTTGCATATATTGAAGAATCCTTGAATTCCTGGAATAAACCCAACTTGAGCATGGTGTATGAGCTTTTTGATGTGTTGCTGAATTCTGTTTGCTAAAATTTTGTTGAGGATTTTTGCATCTATGTTCATCAGTGATATTGGCCTGAAGTTTTCTTTTTTGTGTGTTGTCTTTGTCTGGTTTTGGTATCAGGGTGATGGTGGCCTCATATAATGAGTTTGGAAGTGTTCCCTCCTCTGCAATTTTTTGAAAGAGTTTTAAGCTTCCCTTGTAGCTCAGTTGGTAAAAAATCTGCCTGCAGTGCGGGAGACCCAGGTTCGATCCCTGGGTTGGGAAGATCCCCTGGAAAAGAAAATGGCAACCCACTCCAGTATCCTTGCCTGGAAAATCTCATAGACAGAGTAGCCTGGTGGGCTGCAGTTCATGGGGTCCCAAAGAGTTGGGCATGACTGAGCAACTAAAACTTACTTAATTACTTACTTAGAAGGATAGGCATTCTCTAAATGTTTGATAGAATTTTCCTGTGAGGCCATCTGGTCCTGGGCTTTTGTTTTGGGGTAGATTTTTTTATCACAGCTTCAATTTCAGTGCTTATAATTGGGTTGTTCATAATTTCTATTTCTTCCTGGTTCAGTCTTGGAAGATTGAACTTTTTTAAGAATCTGTCCATTTCTTCCAGGTTATTCATTTTATTGCCATATAGTTGTTCATAATAGTCTCTTGTAATCCTTTGTATTTCTGCATTGTATGTTGTAACCTCTCCTTTTTCATTTCTAATTTTATTGATTTGATTCTTCTCTCTTTTTTTCTTGATGAGTCTGGCTAAAGGTTTGTCAATTTTATCTTCACAAAGAAACAGCTTTTAGCTTTGTTAATCTTTACTATTGTTTCTTTCATTTCTTTTTCATTTATTTCTGCTTGGATCTTTATGATTTCTTTCCTTCTACTAATTTCGCAGGTTTTCTGTTCTTCTTTTTCAAATTGTTTTGGGTGTAAAGTTAGGCCGTCTATTCAATATTTTTCTTGTTTCTTGAGGTAGGATTGTATTGCTATAAACTTCCCTCTTAGAACTGCTTTTGCTGCATCCCATAGATTTTGAGTTGTCATGTTTTCATTGTCATTTGTTTCTAGGAAATTTTTTATTTCCCTTTTGGTTTCTTCAGTTACCTGTTGGTTATTTAGAAACATGTTGTTTAATCTCCATGTGTTTGTATTTCTTACAGTTATTTTCTTGTAATTGATATTTAGTCTCATAGCGTTGTGGTCAGAGAAGATGCTTGATGTGATTTAAATTTTCTTAAATTTACTGAAGTTTCATTTGTGACCCAAGATGTGGTCTGTCCTGGAGAATGTTCTATGTGCGCTTGAGAAGAAGGTGTATTCTTCTGCATTTGGATGGAATGTCCTGAAGATATCAATGAGATCCATCGCATCTAATGTATCATTTAAAACTTGTGTTTCCTTATTAATTTTCTGTTTTGATGTTCTGTCCATTGGTGTGAGTGGGGTGTTTAAGTCTCCTACTATTATTGTGTTCCTGTCAATTTCTCCTTTTATGTCTGTTAGTGTTTGTCTTATGTATTGAGATTCTCCTATGTTGGGTGCATAGATATTTATAATTGTTGTGTCTTCCTCTTGGATTGATCCCTTGATCATTATGTAATGTCCTTCCTTATCTCTTGTAACCTTTATTTTAAGGTCTATTTTGTCTGATGTAAGGACTGCTACTCCAGGTTTCTTTTGCTTCCCATTTGCATGGAATATATTTTTCCTTTCTCTTACTTTCAGCCTATATGTGTCTTGAGGTCTAAAGTGGGTTTCTTGTAGGCAGCATATATATGGGTCTTCTTTTTGTATCCATGCAGCCAGTCTGTGTCGTTTGGTTGGATTGTTTAATCTATTACATTTAAAGTAATTATTTATATATATGTTCCTATTGCCATTTTCTTAATTGTTTGTGGTTGATTTTGTAGATCTTTTTTCTTCTGTCGTATTTCTTGACTAAGTTGCTTTAACATTTGTTGTAGAGCTGGTTTGGTGGTACTGTATTCTCTTAACTTTTGCTTGTCTGAAAAGCTTTTTATTTCTCCATAAATTTTGAATGAGATCCTTGCCAGGCACAGTAATCTTGGTTGTAGATTTTTCCCTTTCAGTACTTTAAATATATCCTGCCATTCCCTTCTGGCCTGCAGAGTTTCTGCTGAAAGATCAGCTGTAAGCGTGTGGGGTTTCCCTTGTATGTTACCTGTTGCTTCTCCCTTGCTGCTTTTAATATTCTTTCTTTGTGTTTAGTCTTTGTTAGTTTGATTAGTATGTGTCTTGCCATGTTCTCCTTGGCTTTATCCTATATGGGACTCTTTGTGCCTCTTGGATTTGATTAACTATTTCCTTTTCCATGTTGGGGAAATTTTTAACTATAATCTCTTCAAAAATTTTCTCATACCCTTTCTTTTTCTCTTCTTCTTCTGGGACCCCTATTATTCGAATATTGGTGCATTTGATATTGTCCCAGAGGTCTCTGAGACTATGCTCAGTTCTTCTCATTCTTTTTACTTTATTCTCCTCTTCAGAAGTTATTTCCACCATTTTATCTTCCAGCTCACTGATTCGTTCTTCTGCTTCAGATATTCTGCTATTGATTCCTGCTAGAGTTTTTGTTTGTTTGTTTGTTTTAATTTCAGTAGTTGTGTTGTTTATTCTTTATTTGTTTTTTATGTGTTGTCTATTCTTTAATTCTTCTAGGTCTTTGTTAATTGATTCTTTCATTTTCTCCATTTTGTTTTCAAGGTTTTTGATCATCTTTGCTATCATTATTCTGAATTCTTTTTCAGGTAGTTTGCCTATTTCCTCTTCATTTTTTGGACTTCTGTGTTTCTAGTTTGTTCCTTCATTTGTGTAGTATTTCTCTGCCTTTTCATTATTTTTTTTAACTTATTGGTTTGAGGTCTCCTTTTCCCAGGCTTCAAGGTTGAATTCTTTCTTCTTTTTGGTTTCTCCCTCTAAGGTTGGTCCAGTGGTTTGTGTAAGTTTCTTATATGGTGAGATGTGCTGAGTTTTTGTTTGTTTGTTTGTTTTTCTTCTGATAGGCAAGGCTGAGTGAGGTGGTAATCCTGTCTGCTGATGATTTGGTTTGTATTTTTGTTTTATTTGATGTTTAGATGAGGCATCCTGCACAGGGTGCTATTGGTGGTTGGGTAATGCCAGGTTTTGTATTCCAGTGGCTTCCTTTGTGTGAGTTCTCACTATTTGATACCCTCTAGCATTAGTTCTCTGGTAGTCAAGGGTCTTGGAGTCATTGCTCCCACTCCAAAGGCTCAGGGCTTGATCTCACATTTTGCAGGAGTCTATATATTCTTTTCTGCTGGACAGGTACTCCTGTCCACTCTCAGCTGGTGTTCTGCATGTACTTCTGTGTCTGATGGTGTATTCCTGATGTATCCATGGAGAGAGAGATATTCCATGTCCACGTACTCCTCCGCCATCTTGTTCCTCTCCATTCCTAATTTTTAACCAGTTCATTGTTCCATGTCTGGTTCTAACTGTTACTTCTTGACCTGCATACATATTTCTCAGGAGTCAGGTAAGGAGGTCTGGTATTCCTATCTCTTTAAGAATTGTCCATAGTTTGTTGTAATCCACAAAGTCAAAGGCTTTAACATAGTCAGTGAAGCAGAAATAGATGTTTTTCTGGAATTCTCTTGCATTTTCTATGATCCAGCAGATGTTGGCAATTTGATATATGGTTCCTCTGCCTTTTCTAAATCCAGTTTGAACATCTAGAAGTTCTTGGTTCAAGTACTGTTCAAGCCTAGCTTGGAGAATTTTGAGCATTACTTTGCTAGCATGAGAAATTAGTTCAATTGTGTGATAGTTTGAACATTCTTTAGCATTGCCTTCCTTTGGGATTAGAATGAAAACTGACTTTTTCCAGTCCTGTGGCCACTGCTGAGTTTTCCAAATTTGCTAGCATATTGAGTGTAGCACTCTAACAGCATGATCTTTTAGGATTTGAAATAGCTCAGCTGGAATTCCATCACCTCTACTAGCTTTGTTTGTAGTGATGCTTCCAAAGGCCCACTTGATTTTGCATTCCAGGATGTCAGGCTCTAGGTGAGTGATCACACCTTTGTGATCTGGATCATTAAGATCTTTTTTTGTATAGTTCTTCTGTGTATTCTTGCCACCTCTTCTTAATATCTTCTGCTTCTGTTAGGTCCATACCATTTCTGTCCTTTCTTGTTCCCATCTTTGCATGAAAGGTTCCCTTGGTCTCTCTAATTTTCTCGAAGAGATGTCTAGTCTTTCCCATTCTATTGTTTTCCTCTATTTCTTTGCATTGATCCCTTAGGAAGGCTTTGTTATCTCTCCTTGTTATTCTTTGGAACTCTGCATTCTGATGGATATAGCTTTCCTTTTTTCCTTTGCATTTCACTTCTCTTCTTTCCTCAGCTATTTGTAAGACCCCCTCAGACAACCATTTTGCCTTTTTGCATGTTTTTTCTTGGAATGGTTTTGATCACAGCCTCTGGACAATGTTATGAACCTCTGTCCATAGATCTAAGTCCATAGTTCTTCATGCACTCGACCAGATATAATCCCTTGAATCTATTTGTCACTTCCACTGTATAATCATAAGGGATTTGATTTAGGTCATACCTGAATGGTCTAGTGGTTTTCCCTACTTTCTTCAATTTAAGTCTGAATTTTGCAATAAGGAGTTCATGATCTGAGCCACAGTCAGCTCCCGGTCTTGTTTTTGCTGCCTGTATAGAGCTTCTCCATCTTCGGCTGAAAAAAATATAATCAATCTGATTTCAGTATTGACCATCTGATCATGTCCATGTGTAGAGTCATCTCTTGTGTTATGTTGGTGGAAGAGGGCATTTGCTATGACCAGCACATTTTCTTGGCAAAATTCTATTAGCCTGCTTCATTTTTTACACCATGGCCAAACTTGCCTGTTACTGCAGGTTTCTCTTGACTTCCTACTTTTGCATTCCAGTCCCCTATGATGAAAAGTACATCATTTATTTGGTGTTAGTTCTAGAAGGTCTTGTAGGTCTTCATAGAACCATTCATCTTGAGCTTTTTCGGAATTAGTGTTTGGGGCATAGGCTTGGATTACTGTGGTGTTGAATGGTTTGCCTTGGAAGTGAACTGAGATCATTCTGTCATTTTCGAGATTGCACTCAAGTACTGCATTTGAGGCTCTTTTTGACTATGAGCTTTACTCCGAACCATGCTGTGTAGGGCCACCTAAGACATATGGGTCATGGTGGAGAGTTCTGACAAAATGTGGTTCACTGGAGAAGAGAATGGCAAACCACTTTAGTATTCTTGCATCGAGAACCCCATGAACAGTATGAAAAAGCAAGAAGAAGAAGTTTGGCCTTAGAGTACAAAATGAAGCAAGTCAAATGCTCACAGAGTTTTGTCAAGAAGACACACTAGTCATAGCAAATACCATTCTCAAACAACACAAGACATGACTCTACACGTGGACATCACCAGATAGTCAACACTGAAATCAGATTGATTATATTATTTGCAGTCAAAGATGGAGAAGCTCTATACAGTCAGAAAAAAAAAAAGACCTAGAGCTGATGGTGATTCATCAGTTCCTTATTTCAAAATTCAGGCTTAAATTGAAGAAAGTAGGGGAAACCACTGGGATATTCAGGTATGACGTAAGTCAAATCCGTTATGATAATACAGTAGAAGTGATTAATAGATTCAGGGGATTAGATCTGATAGAGTGCCTGAAAAACTGTGGATGGAGGTTCATAACATTGTTCTTGAGGCAGTGACAAAAACCTTCCCAAAGAAAAAGGAATGCAAGAAGGCAAAGTGGTTATCTGAGGAGGCTTTACAAAGCTGAGGAAAGAAGAGAAGTGAAAGGAAAGGGAGAAAGGGAAAGATTTATACAACTGAATGTGGAGTTCCAGAGAATACCAAGGAGAGATAAGAAGGTCTTTAATGAACAATACAAAGAAGTAGAGGAAAACAATAGAATGGGAAAGACTAGAAATCCTTCAAGAAAATTTGAGATACCAAGGGAACATTTCACGCAAGTATGGGCATGATAAAGGACAGAAATGGTAAGGAACTATTAGAAGCAGAAGAGATGAAGAAGAGGTGGCAAGAATACACAAAGGATCTATAAAAGAAAGGTCTTAATGACCCAGATAACCACGATGGTGTGGTCACTCACATAGAGCCAGACATCCTGGAATGCAAAGTCAAGTGGGCCTTAGCAAACATTACTATGGACAAAGCTAGCAGAGGTGAAGGCACTTCCAGCTAAGCTATTTCAAATCCTAAAAGGTGATGCTGTTAAAGTGTTGCATTCAGTATGTCAACAAATTTGGAAATGTCAGCAGTGGCCACAGGACTGGAAAAGGTCAGTTTTCATTCCAAACTCAAGGAAGGGCAATGCCAAAGAATGTTCAAACTACCATACAATTGCACTCATTTCACATGCTAGCAACATTATGCTCAAAATCCTTCAAGCTAGGCTTCAACAGTATGTAAACCAAGAATTTCCAGAAGTACAAGCTGTATTTTGAAGAGGCAGAGGAACCAGAGATCAAATTGCCAACATTAATGGAATCATGGAGAAAGTAAGGGAGTTCCTGAAAAAAATCTACTTCTGCGTCATTGACTATGCTAAAGCCTTTGACTGTGTGGATCACAATAAACTGTGGACAGTTCTTAGAGAGATGGGAATATCAGACCATCTTACCTATCTCCTGAGAAACCTGTATGTGGCTCAAAAAAGCAACAGTTAGAACAGAACATGGAACTATGGACTGGTTCGAAATTGGAAAAGGAGTATAACAAGCCTTTATATCATCACCCTGCTCATTTAACTTATATGCAGAGTATGTCATGTGAAATGCCAGGCTGGATGAATCACAGGCTTGAATCAAGATTGCCAGGAGAAATATCAACAACCTCAGATATGCAGATCATACCAGTCTAATGGCAGAAAGCAAAGAGAACTAAAGAGCCTCTTGATGAGGTTGAAAGAGGAGAGTGAGTAAGCTGGCTTGAAACTCAACATTCAAATAAGATCATGGCATCTTGGTCCCATCACTTCATGGCAAATAGAAGGGAAAAATGTGAAAGCAATGACTGATTTTATTTTCTTGGGCTCAAAAATCACTGCAGATGATAAGTGCAGCCATGAAAATAAAGATGGTTGCTCCTCAGAAGAAAAGCTATGACAAACCTAGACAGCATATTAAAAAGCAGAGATATTACTTGTTAACAAAGTTCTATACAGTCAAAACTATGGTTTTTCCAGTAGTTATATATAGATGTGAAAGTTGGAACATAATGAAGGCTGAGCATCGAAGAGTTGATGTTTTCAAATTGTGGTGCTGGAGAAGACTCTTGAGAGTCTCTTGGATAGCAAGGAGATCAAACCAGTCAGTCCTAAAGGAAATCAACCCTGAATGAATTTGGAAGGACTGATGCTGAAACTGAAGCTTCAAAGTTTTGGTCACCCAATGTGAAGAGCTAACTCATTGGAAAAAACCCTGATGCTGGGAAAGATTGAAGGCAAAAGGAGAAGTGGGCAGCAGAGGATGAGATGGTTAGATAGCATTGCCAACTCAAAGGACATGAATTTGAGCAATCTCCAGGACATAGTGGAGGACAGAAGAGCATATCATTCTGCAATCCATGGGGTTGGACATGAGTTAGCAACTGGAGAACAGCAGCAACAGAAATTCTCCACCAACAAGTATGAGAGCTAATATATAGATTCAGTAAATTGCAGGATACAAGATTAATATACAGAAATCTGTTCCTTTTATATACAGAAATAATGAACCATCAGAAAGAGAAAACAAGAAAACAATCTTACATAAGATCACATCAGAAAGGGTAAAATACCTAGGGATAAATTTTACTATGGAGGTGAAATACCTATATTCTGAAAACTACTTTGATGAAGACATTTAACCATAAAGCTCCTAGAAGAAAACATAGGCAGAACACTATTTGACATAAATTTTAGCAATATTTTCTGGATCAATCTCCTAAGGCAAAATAAAAAAAAAGCAAAAATAGACAAATGGAATCTAATCAGACTTAGCATAGCACAGGAAACCATTGAGAAAATGAAAAGACAACCCATGGAATGGAAGAATATATTTTGCCAATGATATGACCAATAGGGAGTTAATGCCCAAAATATATAACCAGCTCATAAAAATATTAAAATACCAAAATGTCAAAAAAGCCAGAAGTGAAATTGAAAGTGAAAGTTGCTCAGTCGTGACCGACTCTTTGTGACCCCGTGGACTGTAGCCCGCCAGGTTCCTCTCTCCATGGAATCCTCCAGGCAAGAATACTGGAGTGGATAGCCATTCCCTTCTCCAGGGGATCTTCCCAACGCAAGGGAAAAAACCAAACAATGTTATTAAAAGATGGCAAAAGACCTGAAAATGCATTTTTGCAAAGAAAGCATACAAATGACCAGTAGGCACATGGAAAAATACTCAACATCACTAGTTATCAGAGAAATGCAAATCAATACCACTGTAAAATAATCACACCTGTCAAAATGGCTATCATCAAAAAGAACACAAATAATAAATGTTGATGAGGATATGGAGAAAAGGGAACACTGTGGGAATGTAAATTGGTTTAGCCACTGTAGCAAACAGTATGGAGTTTTCCTCAAGAAACTAAAAATAGAACTACAATATGACCCAGAAATTCCACTTCTGGGTATATATCAGAAGAAAACAAAAACACTAATTTAAAAATACATGCACTCCATGTATGTACAATGTTCATAGCAGAAGTATTCCCAATAGCCAGGACATGGAAGCAACCTGAATGTCTATCAGCAGGTGAATGGATAAAGAAGAGTTTATACACACACACACACACACACACACACACACACACACACACACAATGGGCTATTACTCAGCCATATAAAAAGAATGGAATTCTACTATTTCCAAAAATATGGAAGGACCTAGTAGCAGCAGCAGCAGAGAGTATTGCACTTGGTGTAATAAGTCAAAGAAAGACAAATAGCCTGTTATCACTTATGTGTGAAATCTAGAAAATAAAGCAAATGTATATAATAAAACAGAGCAGAGTCTCAGATATAGAGAACTAAGAAGTGGTTACCACTGGGGAAAGGGAAAGAGGGAGGGGCAATATAAGGGTGGCAGATTTAGAGATACAAACCTCTATGTATAAAATAAATAAGCGACAAGGGTATATTGTATGGCACAGGGAAATATAACCATTATTTTGTAAAAACTTTAATGGAATATAATATATAAAATTATTGTATATCTGAAACTAAAATAATATTGTAAATCAAGTATGCTTCAATTAAATAAAAGAAAAAGAAAAGCTGGTATAAATCCCTGGGGAGAGGCCTTGGGCCAAAAAAAAGAATAAAGGAGTATAATATCCAGCTCCAACTTGGGAAATGGTTGTAAAAGTGTTTAGGAACTTTGTTGAGAATTTCACGGAATTGTCAGAAACAGATGTCAATCTTTTAGACTATCCACTCATCAGATACTGAAACATGCCACCCAGTTTCAGATGGCCTTTCTTCTTCATTTTAAAAACATATTTATTTATTTGTTTTATTTGGCTGTGTTGGGTCTTAGTTGAGGTGCATGCGCTTAGCAGTTGCAGTGAATGTCTAGTTGCCCCACAGCATATGGGAGCTTAGTTCCCCCACCAGAGATCAAACACGTGTCCTCTGCATTGGAAGGCAGACTCTTAACCACTGGACCACCAGGGAAGTCCTGGCCTTTCTTCTTTAGTAGGAGAATATATGCTCTATGAGAAAAACCTGTACTTTCACTCATTCATATCTATATTCACTGAATGAATATTTATTAACTACATGCTAAGTCAGTTCTCAGTGTGGAGGACACAGATGAGAACAATACTTGTAGTGTCCCTGTACTCATGGAATTTACAGTCAAGTAGGGGAGATAGATAGTATGTAGACAACCTCAAAAGATAAATATTTCAAATTGTAATGGAGTGCTATGAGAAAAATTATGGACCCCCAGGAAACATAATTCAGGGAGAGAGAAAGGTGTGATTTGTTGTTGTTGTTCAATTGCTAAGTTGTGTCTGACTCTTTGTGACCTCATGGACTGCAGCATACCAAGTTTCCCTGTCCTTCATTATCTCCCAGAATCTGCTCAAATTCATGTCCATTCAGTCAGTGATCCCATCCAACCATCTCATTCTCTGCTGCCCCCTTTTCTTCCTGCCCTCAATCTTCCCCAGCATCAGGGTCTTTTCCAATAAGTCAGCTCTTCACATCAGGTAGCCAAAGTATTGGAGCTTTAGCTTTAGCATCAGTCCTTCCAATGAGTATTCAGGGTTGATTTCCTTTAGGACTGACTGGTTTGATTTCCTTGCTGTCCAAGGGACCCTCAAGAATCTTCTCCAGCACCACAGTTCAAAAGCATCATTTCTTCAACACTCAGCCTTCCTTATGGCCCAACACTCACATCTGTACATGACTACTGGAAAAACCGTAGCTTTGACTTTTTTGGCAAAGTGATGTCTCTGCTTTTTAACAGGCTGTCTAGGTTTGTTATAGCTTTCCTTCTGAGGAGCAAGCATTTTTTAATTTCATGGCTTCAGTCACCATCCACAGTGATTTTGGAGCCCAAGGAAATAAAGTCTCTCACTATTTCCATCGTTTCCCCTTCTATTTGCCATGAAGTAATGGGACAGGATGCCATGATTTCAGTTTTTTGAATGCTGAGTTTTAAGCTAGCTTTTTCACTCTCCTCTTTCACCCTCATCAGAGGTTCTTTAGTTCCTCTTCACTTTCTGCCATTAGGGTGGTGTTATCTGCATATCTAAGGTTGTTTTGTTATTTCTCCTAGCAATGTGATTCCAGCTTGTGAGTCATTCAGCCCAGCATTCCATATGATGTACTCTGCATCTAAGTTAAATAAGCAGGATGACAATATACAGCCTTGATATACTCCTTTCCCAATTTTGAACCAGTTTGTTGTTCCATATCCAATTCTAACTGTTGCTTCTTGACCCATATGCAGGTTTCTCAGGAGACAGGTGAGGTGGTTTTGTACTCTCATCTCTTTAGGAATATACAGTTTTTTGTGACCCACACAGTCAAAGGCTTTAGCATAGTCATTGAAGCAGAAGTGGATGTGATGTGTGTGATGGAAGAGCCAATTTAGTCAGATGGGTTCAGGAAGATTTATGCAAGGAAATGACATTCAAGTTGAGACATAAAGCTTAAGTAGGAATTCTTCAATGGCACCCCACTCCAGTACTCTTGCCTGGAAAATCCCATGGATGGAGGAGCCTGGAAGGCTGCAGTCCACGGGGTTGCTAAGGGTCAGACACGACTGAGCAACTTCACTTTCACTTTTCACTTTCATGCATTGGAGAAGGAAACGGCAACCCACTCCAGTGTTCTTGCCTGGAGAATCCCAGGGATGGCAGAGCCTGTTGGGCTGCTGTCTATGGTGTTGCACAGAGTCAGACACGACTAAAGTGACTTAGCAGCAGCAGCAGCAGGAGTTCATCAGGTAAAAATTCATGGAAAGGATGTTCCAGGAAAGAGGTTTCATAAATATAAAGAGTTTGAGGCAAAAACAAAATAAAACCCACCCAGGTGTCCTGAAAGAATGGAAAGAAGGCAAGTTTGGCATGAACACAGAACATAAAATGAGGCCAGAGAATTCAGCAGGGATCAAACCATACAGCCACCATTTAGACTATAACAATTATTTTGTATTTAGGAAAGGAAGCTCTCAAGAATAGTTGAATTCTGGTATGCATCACTGGAGGAATGGTGGTCTTTTTAGCAAGTTTGAAAAAGAGGGAAGATGAGTTTGGTTTTGGATGAGTTTGATTTCAGATGCACATCAAGTAAGTGATTGGATATATTATTTTGAAGTTTAAAAGTGAAGTCCAGAAATACTGGGAGTTGTTGGCATATACGTTATTACTGATGACATGGGAATGGTTGAGTTCATCTGGAGGAGAAAGCACAGTATGAGAAATGGCAAGGGTCTAGAGTGAAACTTAGATGATTCCAACATTGTGATATAGAGTAGAGGTTAAGAGGGTAAAACATGCAGGAAGAGAGCCAGGGGAAGGCTGGACTCAGAAGCTAAAGAAAAAGTTTCAAGAAGGAAGTGATGAACTATATTGAATTATGCACTGTATTGAATTAAGAAAAGAATATGAGAACAAACAAGTGACCATCAGATTTAGCATTAAAGTTATTGATAACCTTAGTGAGAGATGTATTTGGTCAAGTAATGGTAGCATTAACCTGATTGTATCAGGGTGGGGAGTGAGTAGGAGGTGAGACAATAAACAAGTGAGACTAGAAATACCTTTCAGAGGTGTGGTTGCAAAGGAGGAAAAAGAGATAAAGTGATAGCTAGAGGAATGTGTGGGATCCAGGAAGTTGGTTTTTTTTTTTTTTTTTTTTAATGAGTGATGCTAAGTTTTTTTTAATGGGAGAAACTCGTAACTGCTGATGGGAAAGTATCATGTACCAACTCTATTTTTCAGGCTCCAAGGACCATAAATTAGTCAAGGTCAGGTCATAGATAGAATGCTTGGGCCCACTGCCAACAAAAGCAGAATCCCTTGGGGTGTCCTGAGCAGACACAACTGTACTACTCTCAGCTGCTTTTAAGTAAGCTATAATTTAATTTTTTCTGATGACCCTTATAAAAGGAGAGGGATTTTCCGTTAACTTTTATAGGCTAAGGACCTGTTAATACATTTGGTTGATATCTTGAAGCTGTCTATAGTTTTTATCAACATTATCCACACTGTGACTACTTGGGTAACTTTTCTAAAACATACATCTGATCATCTCACTGTCCTGCTTGATGTCTTTCAACTGTTCTCCACTACCTTCAAGATAAAGTCCTAAACTCCTCAGAATGAAAAGCAAGGCACTTTCTGATCTGACCTGTAACTATTTCTCAAGTCTCATCTATATTCTCATGCACATTTGCATCCTGCATGTCTGCTAAGTCACTTCAGTTGTGTCTGACTCTTTGTGACTCCATGGACTGTAGACCACCAGGCTCCTCTGTCCATGGGATTCTCCAGGCAAGAATACTGGAGTGGGTTGCCATTCCCTCCTCCAGGGGATCTTCCCAGCCCAAGGATTAAACCTGTGTCTCCTGCATTGCAGACAGATTCCTTACTGCTGAGCCACCAGGGAAGACCCACATTTGCATCCTACACTTCATTTAAGTTCAAGAACTTACAGTTCTTAGAATCAGGCAAGCTCTTCCTTAAACCGCCCCCCCACCCCATATTTTCGCATGCTGTTCCCCTTGCCTAGAATGTCTTAAGCTGAGGTGTTTGACCAAAAAAAAAAAAAAAAAAAAGTTAAAGGAATAAGTAAGTGAATGAATGTGTTTGCCTGTTTCCTTGGCCATTTTTGAGAGTGGCTACATCGCTGTACATGGTCATAAGTAGGGTATTTATTAGGGGAAGTCAGAGTATATTTACATGGTAGGATTTCAAGATGTCACTGAGTTCCTCACTGTATTAAACCATCACTCCTGTTAGCTTCCCTAGTGGCTCAGACAGTAAAGAGACTGCCTGCAATGCAGGGGACCCGGGTTCATTCCCTGGGTGGGGAAGACCCCCTGGAGAAGGGAATGGCAACCTACTCCAGTATTCTTGCCTGGAAAATCCCATGGACAGAGGATCCTGGGGGGTCCCAGTCCATGGGGTCGCAAAGAATTGGACATGACCAAGCAACCAGCACTCACTCACTCACCTGTTAGCTTATCACTGGAACTTATCCCATGAGTTTTGTTTCCCTGAGCAAGGGTTTGGTATTACTCGAAGTCTCTGAGGAAAGGAGGAGTGCTAAAAAAGAAAAAGGGGGCCAGAAAGAGAAATTGAAAGTGGAAGGGAGCTGATGGGAAAAGTTAATAGTACCACTTTGCCCAGAACTGATATTGTGATGGCACTGGAGCAGAAACAAGCCAATCTGAAATATAACCAAGGGCAGGGGGAGAAAATGACTTAAAGCCTAAAAAAAACTGAGCAATTTTAATTATCCTGTTGTTGACCTAGAAAAGGCAGATTGAATCATGTATACTCCCAATTCCATATTCCCAGGGTAGAGAACTAAGTGGGATATAGCAGGGAGTTGGGGCCATTTCCAGAGATAGATCATTTTCAGTAGAGCCCTTGGGCTTGAGAAAGACAGACATGGGTGGATTAGGATCTCCTAGCATAAACCAAGTCCATAAGACAAACAGATTTTAAAAAAAAATCTCAGTTTTTTCATAGTACCCATGGAGGGACAAAAGTCTGGCTCACAGATATCATAAAACCTTGTGAAAGATGAAGATACCTCCTCCTCTGGCCATTTTCAGACCTACCCTAAAGGAAATCAAACTCACCCAGTCTACCAGGCTCTCCTTGGATGGCTAGGATTGATGTTTATGGGAGGCCAATATCCCAGGTCAAAAGATGTCTACCCTTTTCCAAGAACCTGGACTAGACTAGGAAGGGAGGAATAAGAAAATCAAATTAAGCTCCATTGTACTTTTCCCCTATACTCTAACTCCCTACCAATTAAGAATAATTTTCTTCCATGGGTGAATTTTGTTAGTTCTTTGAAGAAACAGGAAGTTGGAGAACTGGATAAGAGATAAAGCTTGGGAAACATAGGATACAAATGAGCCTGGTAAATAAAATTCCCATAGAGGTTGTCAAAGGGTAGTGGAAAGAATATGGACCTTGGACTCATTTTGTTCAAATTCCCCTTTGCCAGCTTATTAGGTACATAACCTTAGGAAAGTCCCTCAATGAGCCTCAGCTTCCCACCTGTAAAATGAAACTAATAGTACCAGCTTTGCCCATATGAAGATTGAAGCCCTGGTGTCTAGGTGATAGTCAATCAATGTTAGTTAAATTTCCCCTATTTGTGGAAAATGGTGGAGTGGTGAATCTTGACCTGAGGGACAAGAATTTTGAAATCCTGAGATCTGGGTTGAGCAGATCTTATAGACTGTGTATGTAGAGGAGAGGGTCATTGCATGGATGAAGTACACCTCTAGCTGGCAACTATTGTCTGGATACTTTTATGGATAAGCTGAGTTTGGGGGTAATATGTAAGTGGATGATGTAATAGGCCCTGTGATATCATAAAATCTGGGTTTCTCACTCTGTCTGGCTCAGCTTAGCTTTGTTGAGTTGTCTTGCATAAGCCACTATGTTTTCCCAATTCTAACCACTTTCTCTTCCCTTGTACCCTCACTTCCACCATCATATCAAGATGTTATACAGAGTAATTATTATTTACAAACTATGAATCTCTGAATACTCTGTGGGTAAGGAGAAAAGAGGGTAAAATTGAGAGAGAAAGGAAAAAGAGAAAGCGAGGCAGGGTGTCATCAGAGGAAGAAGGTGGTCTAGACAGGTGCTCTGGAAAGATGTTTTGCATAAGAAGGGATATGGTTTGGCATTTAACATATGAAACTGGAGACCAGAAGTCATAACTATTTCTTCATCGAGTGTAATTTTATTGATTGACTCATTAGGAGGATTTTGCTTTCAGCCATGTAAGATAGAAGTTGAGAATATGAGATTATATTGCTTGACATGGACATTTTTACAGGATTGGTAGGAGTTTGTGGTATGAGTATGAGTTTGTGGGAAGGACTGGAAAATACTATTTGCCATGCAATCAACCGAGTGATTTTTAAAAATTGATCAGTCGCTAATGTAAGGAACTCTATAGTAAATAGCCATATTAAACATGCTTTTCTCTCACCCCTTATACTCCCTAGAGATGTATTTCTGTCTTTCTCCTTCCTTTTGCCATCAAATTTCTGACTTCATAATACATAATTCTAAACTGTTTTCTTTTTAAATTAACTAATTAATTTATTTTTGGCTGTGTCATGTCTTAGTTGTGGCATGTGGGATCTTTTGTTCCAGCACACAGGCTTCTCTCTAGTTGTGGCATGGGGACTCAGTAGTTATGGTGCATGGGCTTAGTTGCTCCACAGCATGAGAGATCTTAGTTCCTGACCAGGGATTGAATCTGTGTCCCGTGCATTGGAAGGTGAATTCTCAATGACTGGGCCACCATGGAAGTCCCTCTATACTGACTTCTAATCCTGTGATTCAAACAATACTATTAATATTATCTCAGATGTTTCAACAACCTTCACATTGTGCAAATCTCTGTTCTCTTTTTTTGTGATCCTCTAATATTGCTGATTTCTTCCTCTTTGAAATTTCCTTTTCTTCCCCCTAGGCATCCATGAGCCAGCACATATCAGGTTCTCTTATTATCTTTCTGAAAGCTCTTTCTCTGCTTCTCAAGGCATCATTTTCACCCCCCCCTCCTTGGCCCACTCAGAGCAAATTTTCCTCATGACTCTCTTCCCAATTATCTTCTCTTTCTGCAGACTCTTTGCCATCACATTTTCACAGCATCAGCTATCTCCTCTAAGTGAGTTTGATCTCCTTATCTCAATCTCAAGCTCCAGTTAGTATTTTTGCCAGCTGGGCATCTCTGCCTGAATTTCCTGATGTCATCTGCTACTCTGGTCCTAACAATACATATCTACTTTCCTGAGCCAGTTCTCCATCATGTATTCCCTTCTTTTATTGCACCAACACTTTTCTCTGCCAAAAAACCCAATCAATTCAGTCATTCTTGACTCCTGTCTCTCCTTTAGCCTTCAAATTTGGTCTCCACATTTCTATTGATTCTATTTCTCAAAAGTATCTTTTTTTTTTCCATAGCACCGTTCTTTATTTTCTATTTCTTATTTTATTTTTAATTTCAGCTTTGTTGAGGGATTGACAAATGAAATCATGAGATAATTAAAGTATATGTGGTAGTGATTATATATATATATATATACATACATACATATATATATATATGTGTGTGTGTGTGTGTATATACACACACACACATTGTAAAAGGATTCCCCCATCTAGTGATGGCACATCCATCACTCTGCAAACTCACATATTTATCTTTTTTGGTGAGAATATTTAAGGTCTACTCTTTTAGTGAATTTTGATTATATAGTATGGTGTTGTCAACTTTTAGTCACCATGCTGTACATTAAATCATCAGACCTTCTTCATCTTGTAGATGAAAGTTTCTACCCTTTCACCAACTTTCCCTATTTCCCCCACCCTCCAGTGCCTAGAAACTACTTTTCTATTCTCTTTTTCTGAGTTTGACTTTTTATTTTAGATTCCATGTATTAACCTCTTTATTACTATATCACGATGTGCTTTTTCTCTTGTTACATTCTTTTTTTTTTTTAATCTGTTTATTTACTTGGCTGTGACAGGCCTTAGTTGCAGCATGTGGGATCTTCATTGAATCGTGTGGAATCTTTCCTTGAAGCACATGGACTCTCTAGTTGTGGCTGAAATAGTGCAAGGGCTCAGTAGTTGCGGTGTGTGGGCTTAGTTGCTTGGTGGCATGTGGGATCTTAGGTATCTTAAACCCATTCCTTCTTTGCCATTCCCATTGCCACAACTCTAAGTCTGAATCTCATACTTTTCCCCCAAATAATTAAAATAACCTCTTTACACATTTCATTACTGTTATATATACTCATTTCTTCGACAAACATATATTGAGTCAGTTAACAACGTGCTGGGTGCTGGGTATACATGTATCTGATCTCAAGAACATGCAGTTTAGTAGAGAAGACAGATATTCAAAAAGGAAATAAATACACAGAGATAAGTGTCAGACTAGATGTAAATACAGGAAACTGTGGGACACAGAAGGACAATTCCTAAACCAGACTACAGGGTTAAGGAAAGCTTCACAGAGAGTTTATCTAGCACAGGAGGATTAATGGGGTATTCTAAGCAGAGGGATAAACATGATCAGAATCATGGGAGTGAGAACACACTTTGGGGAAATTTATGTAACTTATTAGAGATTACTAGTTATGCACCAAGAGAGGTGGGTCAGGATGCTAGATTTATTGGCAGGGATCAGATCATGAAAGGTCTAGTATCCCTGCTGAGGAGTTTAGAGAGTTTGGGAATCTCAAAATATTTTAATCAAGAGAAGAACAGCATCTATTTGCACTTGAAGAAGTTTTCCCTGGCAGTAGCGTGCAGGCTGAATTAGATGAAGGAAATTTCAATGCAAATCCTAGTAATAATAATTAGAATCCAGAAAAATACACTTGGAAAAATAAACAGCAAATAATTAAGAAAGTTGTACAAAGGGCCAATTAATAAGTATCAAGGAGGGTGAGTGTTGGTAAAATAATTCCATGGTTAAACCACTGTGATGGTCAATTTTGTGTCAACTGAATTCCCATACATTTGGTCAAACATTATTCTGGGTGTGTTTGTGAGGGTGTTTATGGGTAAGAATTATGTTTGAATTGGTGAAAGTCATTCTGCTGCTGCTGCTGCTGCTAAGTCGCTTCAGTCATGTCTGACTCTGTGCGACCCCAGAGACGGCAGCCCACCAGGCTCCCCGTCCCTTGGGATTCTCCAGGCAAGCATACTGGAGTGGGTTGCCATTTCCTTCTCCAGTGCATGAAAGTGAAAAGTGAAAGTGAAGTCGCTCAGTCATGTCTGACTCCCTGCGACCCCATGGACTGCAGCCTACCAGGCTCCTCCATCCATGGGATTTTCCAGGCAAGAGTACTGGAGTGGGGTGCCATTGTAAGTCATTCAGTCATATGCAACTCTTTGTGACCCCATGGACTATAGCCTGCCAGGCTCCTCTGTTCATGGAATTCTCCAGGCCAGAATACTGGAGTGGCTAGCTATTCCCTTCTCCAGGGCATCTTCCCAACCCAAGGACTGAACCCAGGTCTCCTGCATTGCAGGCGGATTCTTTACCACTTGAGCCACCAGGGTTGAATTAGTAAGCCAGATTGTTTTCCCTGATATGGATTGGCCTATCTAATCTGTTGAAGGCCTGAATAGAACAAAAAAATGCTGATTCTTCTGTGAATAATAGGGAACTCTTCCTGCCTGAGTACTTGAGATAGGACATAGATATTTTCCTGACTTTGTACTCAAACTAAAAAATCAATATGTGGAGAGGGGGGTGGTGGTCTTGAGCCTGCTGGTTCACAAAGTGGAACTTACACCCTTGGTTATCCTGGTTCTCAGGTCTTTGGCCTAGGATTGAGTCTACATCATCAGCTCTCCTGGGTCTCCAGCTTGCCTATGACAGATCTTGGGATATCTCAGCCTCCATGAGCATTTAATATAATTCCTTACAATAAATTATATATATATATATATATATATATATATATATATATATCCTATTCTCTCTCTTTCTCTGGAGAACATTTTTAATACAGATTTTGGTAACTATAAGTAGAGTGCTGATATAATGAGTGCCTAAAAATGTGGATCAAGGTAAATTGGAAGTGGTCAAACAGGAGATGGAAAGAGTGAACACTGACATTTTAGGAATCAGTGAACTAAAATGAACCGGAAAGGGCAAATTTAATTCAGATGATTATATCTACTACTGTTGGCAAGAATCCATTAGAAGAAATGGAGTAGCCCTCATAGTCAACAAAAGAGTCCAAAAGGCAATACTTGGGTGCAATCTCAAAAATGACAGAATGATCTCAGTTTGCTTCCAAGGCAAACCATTTAATATCACAGTAATCCAAGTCTTTGCCCCAACCACTAATGCTGAAGAAGATGAAGTCGAATGGTGCTATGAAGACCTACAACACCTTCTAGAACTAGTACCAAAAAAAGATATCCTTTTCATCATGGGGACTGGAATGCAAAAGTAGAAAATCAAGAGATACCTGGAGTAACAGGCAATTTTGGCCTTGGAGTACAAAATGAAGCAGGGAAAAGGCTAACAATTTTGCCAAGAGAACACACCAGTCATAGCCAACACCCTCTTCCAACAACACAAGAGACAACTGTACACATTGACATCACCAGATGGTCAATACAAAAACCAGATTGATTGTATTCTTTGCACCTAAAGATGAAGAAGCTCTATACAGTCAGCAAAAACAAGGCTGATAGCTAACTGTGGCTCATAACATAAACTCCTTATTGCAAAATTCAGGCTTAAATTGAAGAAAGTATGGAAAACCACTAAGCCAATCAGCTATTTCAAATCCTAAAAGATGATGTTGTTAAAGTGCTGCACTCAATATGCCAGCAAATATGGAAAACTCAGCAGTGGCCACAGGACTGGAAAAGGTCAGTTTTCATTCCAATCCCAAAGAATGGTAATGCCAAAGAATGTTCAAACTACCACACAATTGCACTCATTTCACATGCCTGTAAAGAAACCCTCAAAATTCTCCAAGCTAAGCTTCAACAGTACATGAACTAAGAACTTCCAGATGTTCAAGCTGAACTTAGAAAAGGCAGAGGAACCAGAGATCTAATTGCCAACATCTGTTGGATCATAGAAAAAGCAAGAGAATTCCAGAAAAGCATCTACTTCTGCTTCATTGACTATGCTAAAGCCTTTGACTGTGTATATCACAACAAACTGTGGAAACAGAAACTTCTTAAAAAGATGGGAATACCAGGCCACCTTGCCTGCCTCCTGAGAAACCTGTATGCAGGTCAAGAAGCAACAGTTAGATCTGGACATGGAACAACAGACTGGTTCCAAATTGGGAAAGGAATACATCAAGACTGTATATTGTCACCCTGCTTATTTAACTTATATGCAGAGAACATCATGAGAATGTGGGGCTGTATGAATCACAAGCTGGAATCAAGATCACTGGGAGAAATATCAATAACCTCAGATATGCAGATGACACCACCGTTACGGCAGAAAGTGAAGAGGAACTAAAGAGCCTCTTGATGAAAGTGAAAGAGGAGAGTGAAAAAACTGGCTTAAAACTCAACATTCAAGAAATGAAGGTCATGGCATCTGGTCCCTTTACTTCATGGCAAATAGATGGGGAAAGAATGGAAACAGTGACAGACTTTATTTTCTTGGGCTCCAAAATCACTGCAGATGGTGATTGAAGCCATGAAATTAAAAGACGCTTGCTCATTGGAAGGAAAGTTATGACCAACCTAGACAGCAGATACATCACTTTGCCAACAAAGGTCTGTCTAGTCAAAGCTATGTTTTTCCCAGTAGTCATGTATGGATATGAAAGTTGGACCATAAAGAAGGCTGAGTACTGGAGAACTGATGCTTTTGAAATTTGGGTGTTGTTGAAGACTCTTCAGAGTCCTTTGGACTGCAAGGAGATCAAACCAGTCAATCCTAAAGGAAATCAATCCTGAATATTCATTGGTGGGACTGATGCTGAGGCTGAAACTCCAGTACTTTGGCCACCTGATGCGAAGGGCTGACTCACTGGAAAAGACTCTAACACTAGGAAAGATTGAAGGCAGGAGGAGAAGGGGATGACAGAGGATGAGATGATTGGATGGCTTCACCTACTCAATGGACATGCGTTTGATCAAGCTCCGGGAGATGGTGAACGACAGGGAATCCTGGCATGCTGCAGTCCATGGGATTGCAAAGAGTCAGACACGAATGAGCAACTGAACAACAACAAAAAGATGTGGAAGTGGCTTCAAAATTTGGTAATGGGCAGAGGCTGGAAGAGTGTTGAGGTACAAGCTGGAAATACAGATGTTAAAGGAGATTTTAATGAGATCTCAGGCAGAAATGAAAAGCAGGCTATTGGGAATTGGGGGAACAGTGATCTGGTTTTAATGTGGCAATGAACTTGGGTGAATTGTGTTCTAATGTTTTGTGGAAGGTAGAAATTGAAAGTGATAAAATCAAATATTTAGCAGAGGAGATTTCTGAGCAAAGTATTGAAGATACAGCTTGGATCCTCTTTTCTTTTTATAGTAAAACGTGAAAGGAGAAAGATGAATTTAAGAAGGAATTGTTAGTCAAAAAGGAAGCTGAACCTTGAGATTTTGAAAACATTTAGTATATGCATATTGCAGAAAATGAGAAAGCTTGTTTTGAAGAGAACAGTAAGGGTGTGGCTGAACAAACATTTGATAAGGAGATCATGGGCACACTCAGAAATGTGATCTGATCTGCTGAGCCATGTGGGCAGAAGCCAGGAAGAGAGATGGGATTACACCAATAGAAACACTGCCAGGTGGACCTAAAGAGGACAGAAAAAGTGAACTGAAGGAAGGCTGTCAGACTTCTTAAGTCCCGCAGGACCAGAACACAGGACTCTTTGGCTTCAAACATGCACTATTCTTCAAGAAAAGAGAAAAATGGCTCTGAATGTGATTCAGAGACCACCAGGGCTACCTCTTTGGTTTCAGAGTGATGTTGTACCCTCAGTGCAAACAAGCCATATGACCTTTGACTAGAGCCACAGGCACAGGGCTGCCTGGAGCCTTGGGGTGGGATTGCCACCTCTGTGCGTCCAGAAGGTGGGGCTTTGAGCCAAAGAGGATCATTTTCTAAACAACATTTAATGGAATTTGCCTTGCTAGGTATTGAACTCACTTGGAACCCTTTACTCCTTTCTTCTTTCCTACTTCTGTCTTTTGGAGTGAGAATGTGTATCCTTTGTTCTTTCCATCACTCTATTTCAGAAACATATAACTTGCCTGGTTTCACAGGTTCACAGCTGGAAAGGAATTTTGCCTCATGATCAATTGTACCTTGAGTCTTACCCATACCATATTTAGATGATTTTTAGATGAGACTTTAGACTTTAGAGTGATACTAGAATGTACTAAGTCTTTGGGGGCTTTCAGGATGGAATGAATATATTATGCATGCAATAAGGATAGGAATTTTGGGGGAAAGCAACAGAATGCTTTGAATTGATTTGTGTCTCCCCCAAATTCATATGTGGAAGCCCTAATCCTCTGTGAGACTTCATTGGAGATAGAATTTTTGTCGTTGTTTTTCACTTGTTCAGTCAAGTCTGATTCTTTGCAACACCATACATACCACAATTCACTGTCCCTTACTATCTCCTGGAGTTTGCTCAAACTCATGTCCACTGAGTTGGTGATGCCATCGAACCATCTTATCCTCTGTTGCCCCCTTCTCCTCCTGCCCTCAATTTTTTGTAGCATCAGGGTCTTTTCCAATGAGTCAGCTCTCTGCATCAGGTGGCCGAGTATTGGAGCTTCAGCATCAGTCTTTCAAATGAATATTCAGGATTGATTTCCTTTAGGATTGACTAGCTTAATCTCATTACAGTCCAAGGGGCTCTCAAGTCTTCTCTAGCACCACAGTTCAAAAGCATCAATTCTCTGGTGCTCAGCCTTCTTAATGGTCAAACTCTAACATCTGTGCATGACTACTGGAAAAACCATGGCTTTAATTATATGGACCATTGTCAGCAAAGTGATGTCTCTGCCTTTTAATATACTGTATAGGTTTGTCATAGCTTTTCTTACAAGGAGCAAGCATCTTTTAATTTCATGGCTGCAGTCACCATCTGCAGTGATTTTGGAGGCCATGAAAATAAAATCTGTCACTGTTTCAACTTTCCTCCTTCCATTTGCCATTGAGTGATGGGACCAGATGCCATGATCTTAGTTTTTTGAATGTTGAGTTTCAAGCCAGCTTTTTCATTCTCCTCTTTCACCCTCATCAGAAAATCTTTAGTTCCTCTTTGCCTTCTACCATTAGAGTGATATTATCTGCATATCTGAAGTTGCTTGTATTTCTCCTGGCAGTCTTGATTCCAGCTTGTGATTCATCCAGCCTGGGATTTCACATAATGTACTTTGCATATAAGTTATATAAGCAGGGTGACAGTATACAGCCTTGACATACTCCTTTCCCAATTCTGAACCAGTCCATTGTTTGCATACAGGTTTCTCAGGAGGCAGGTAAAGTGGTCTGGTATTCCCATCTCTTTAAGAATTTTCCAGTTTGTTGTGATCCACACAGTCAAAGGCTTTAGCATAGTCAATGAAGCAGAAGTAGATGTTGTTCTGTAATTCTATTGCTTTTCCAATGATCCAACAGATGTCAGCAGTTAGATCTCTGGTTCCTCTGCCTTTTCTAAAACCAGCTCGAACATCTGAAACTTCTCAGCTCATGTATTGTTGAAGCCTGTCTTGAAGGATTTTGAACATTACCTTGCTAGCATGTGAAATTAATTGTGTGGTAGTTTGAACATTCTTTGGCACTACCTTTCTTTGGGATTGGAATGAAAACTGACCTTTTCCAGTCCTGTGGCCACTGCTGAGTTTTCCAAATATGCTGGCATATTGAATGCAGCACTTTCACAGCATCATCTTTTAGGATTTGAAATAGCTCAGCTAGAATTCCATCACTTACACCAGTTTTGTTCATAGTAATGCTTCCTAAGGCCCACTTGACTTCACACTCTAGTATATCTGGTTCTAGGTAAGTGACCACACTGTCGTGGTTATCCAGGTCATTAAGACCTTCCTCGCATAGTTCTTCTGTGTATTCTTGCCACCTCTTCTTAATCTCTTGCTTCTGTTTGGTCCTTACCATTTCTGTCCTTTTGTCCTTTATTGTGCCCATATTTGCATGAAATGTTCCTTTGGTATCTCCAACTTTCTTGAAGAGATCTCTAGTCTTCCTCATTCTATTGTTTTCCTCTATTTCTTTTCATTGTTAAGAAGGACTTCTTATCTCTCCATACTGTCCTCTGAAACTCTGTTTTCAGTTTGGTATATCTTTATCTTTTTCCTTTACTTTTTGCTTCTCTTTTTTCACAGCTCTTTGTAAGGCTTCCTCAGACAACCACTTTGCCTTCTTGCATTTCCTTTTCTTTGGGATGGTTTTGGTTACCACCTCCTTAAGAATGTTGCAAACCTCAACGATAGTTCTTAGTTCTTCAGGCACTCTGTCTATCAGACCTAATCCATTGAATCTATTCATCACCTCCACTATATACTCATAAGGGATTTGATTTAGGTCATATCTGAATGGCCTAGTAGTTTTCCCTACTTTCGTCAATTTAAGTCTGAATATTGCCTTCAGGAGTTCATAATCTGAGCCATAGTCAGCTCCTGATCTTGTTTTTGCTGACTGTATAGAACTTCTCTATCTTCATCTCAAAGAATATAATCAATCTGCTTTCAGTATTAAAAAGATAGAATCTTTAAGTAGGTGAGTAAGGCTACATGAGGTTATAAGAGTGGGGCCCTGATCTGATAGAACTGGTGTCCTTAGAAAAGAAGCTGAATCACCAGAGATACAGCTCTCCACTATGTGAGGACACAGGGAGAAGGCTGCTGTCTGCAAATCAGGAGCAGAGCTCTCACTGAAAACTGAATTCTGCCACGACCTTGATCTTTGACTTTTCTATCTCCAGAACTGTGAGAAAATAAATTCCTTTTGTTTAGGCCACCTGTCTGATATATATATATATATATATATATTTTTTTTTATTGTAGAGTGACCAGACTGACCCTGATTGCTGCATTGCTTGACTTCAAGACCCTATTTTACCATTTACTGACTGGGTGAACTGGGAGAACTGACTTGGCTATCCTGGTCCTTTAGTTTCCTCACCTCTCACATACAGTTTCATGTTTCTACACAGGTTTTATAACTATAATTTTAAATTTGAAGAGCCCTTACCATGTTGTTGAGTTTCAGGTATTTTCTGTATTCTTACTATTATAAAGATATTCACACATTTAACTTTTTCTTTCTATTGAATTACCCCCTTAGGATTGACTCTCAGGAGTAAGATTACTAGGTCAAAAAATATAAGTATTTTTATTGATTATCCATATTGCTCAATTGCTTTCCAAAAGGACCAAACCATTATGGACTGATTTAATAGGTATCAAAAACTTCCTATTTATTATTTCACTTTACATTTCCTGTTATTACTGATCTTGAACTTGTCCCCACATGTTTATTCACTTTTTACATTTCTTCTTTTGTGAATTATTTTCATGTTCTTTGTCTACTTTTCTAGTACATTTTTGATACCGCTATACATATAGGTATTAAGCTTTTTCTGTTGTATTTTATGTACATATTTCCTTAACTATTTCCTTACTTTTTAGTTTTGTTCCTTTTCTCTATAAAGAAGATTTTAAATATATAGTAAATTCTATTGAGCTCTACTTCTGTAATTTTTAAAAACTGAATTAAAAAATTGAAATCATTCCAAAGGATATCTAAAAATTATTCCAATTCTTTTTTCAAAGTTTCTTATGATTGAATTTTTAAAAGTATACCTTGAATTTACTTCTGTGTACTTAAGATGTAAATCTAATATTTTCTTTCCTGATTGTTCAATTATTATCCTAATACCAATATTAAATATCCTTTCCACACACCATCAGTATGTATTTTTCACTTCATCATACAGGCAAATACTTTAATAATTATTAATATAATAATAACTAAATATATTTACGGTCTATTGATCTGTATTTGGATAAGCACCACTGCCTTTCCATTATTGTTACTTTATAAGAAGTTTTGAAATCTTGTGGGAAGCCTACCTTTCCCCATTATTGTCCTGCCTTTTCCAGTTTTCTTTGATATTATTTCCTATTTATTTTCTCAGTAATATTTTAGAAGTCATCCAGAGTAATAGATTGGAACGTGGTCCCAGTGCTTTCTTTTACATTCTTTTCCTCTAGGTGCTCAATAAACATTTGTGAAATTAAAAGATAGAATAAATTATATAGCGTGGTGTTTGCTGAAGGATTCCAAGATAAAAACAAGTCTCTATCTGCTTCTCCAAACCCCTTACACTTCGAAAAAGCACTTAGAATCTAGAATGTGTATTTGAGAAACCCTACTCTGCTGTTGGAGATTACTGTTTGCTCATGCACTCAACAAATACTTATGGAGTACCTATTTTATCCTAACATTGTTCTAGGTACAGGGGGTAAAGCAAATGACCACAAGAGACAAATAAATTAATATATTATGGAAGCCATTTATATATTGATCTTCCCTGATAGCTCAGCTGGAAAGAATCCACCTGCAATGCAGGAGTCTCCGGTACCCACTCCAGTATTCTGGCCTGGAGAACTCCATGGACTGCATAGTCCATGGGGTCGCAAAGAGTCAGACACAACTGAGAGACTTTCACTTTCATTTTCTTTCTTTTATTTATATACAGTACATGAATTGACCCAATGGCCAGGCTCCTCTGTCCATTGGATTTCCCAGGCAAGAATCCTGAAAATGAGTATACTACCCAAAGTAATTTATAGATTCAATGCAATCCCTATCAAGCTACCAACAGTATTCTTCACAGAGCTAGAACAAATAATTTCACAATTTGTATGGAAATACAAAAAACCTTGAATAGCCAAAGCGATCTTGAGAAAGAAGAATGGAACTGGAGGAATCAACCTACCTGACTTCAGGCTCTACTACAAAGCCACAGTTATCAAGACAGTATGGTACTGGCACAAAGACAGAAATATAGATCAATGGAACAAAATAGAAAGCCCAGAGATAAATCCACGCACATATGGACACTTTATCTTTGACAAAGGAGGCAAGAATATACAATGGATTAAAGACAATCTCTTTAACAAGTGGTGCTGGGAAATCTGGTCAGCCACTTGTAAAAGAATGAAACTAGAACACTTTCTAACACCATACACAAAAATAAACTCAAAATGGATTAAAGATCAAGACCAGAAACTATAAAACTCCTAGAGGAGAACATAGGCAAAACACTCTCTGACATACACCACAGCAGGATCCTCTATGACCCACCTCCCAGAATATTGGAAATAAAAGCAAAAATAAACAAATGGGACCTAATTAACCTTAAAAGCTTCTGCACATCAAAGGAAACTATTAGCAAGGTGAAAAGACAGCCTTCAGAATGGGAGAAAATAATAGCAAATGAAGCAACTGACAAACAACTAATCTCAAAAATATACAAGCAACTCCTACAGCTCAACTCCAGAAAAATAAATGACCCAATCAAAAAATGGGCCAAAGAACTAAATAGACATTTCTCCAAAGAAGACATACAGATGGCTAACAAACACATGAAAAGATGCTCAACATCACTCATTATCAGAGAAATGCAACTCAAAACCACTATGAGGTACCATTTCACACCAGTCAGAATGGCTGCAATCCAAAAGTCTACAAATAATAAATGCTGGAGAGGGTGTGGAGAAAAGGTCACCCTCTTACACTGTCGGTGGGAATGCAAACTAGTACAGCCACTATGGAGAACAGTGTGGAGATTCCTTAAAAAACTGAAAATAGAACTGCCTTATGATCCAGCAATCCCACTGCTGGGCATACACACTGAGGAAACCAGAAGGGAAAGAGACACGTGTACCCCAATGTTCATCGCAGCACTGTTTATAATAGCCAGGACATGGAAGCAACCTAGATGTCCATCAGCAGATGAATGGATAAGAAAGCTATGGTACATATTCACAATGGAGTATTACTCAGCCATTAAAAAGAATACATTTGAATCAGTTCTAATGAGATGGATGAAACTGGAGCCTATTATACAGAGTGAAGTAAGCCAGAAGGAAAAACACCAATACAGTATACTAACGCATATATATGGAATTTAGAAAGATGGTAACAATAACCCTGTGTACGAGACAGCAAAAGAGACACTGATGTATAGAACAGTCTTATGGACTCTGTGGGAGAGGGAGAGGGTGGGAAGATTTGGGAGAATGGCATTGAAACATGTAAAATATCATGTATGAAACGAGTTGCCAGTCCAGGTTCGATGCACAATACTGGATGCTTGGGGCTGGTGCACTGGGACGACCCAGAGGGATGGTATGGGGAGGGAGGAGGGAGGAGGGTTCAGGATGGGGAGCACATGTATACCTGTGGCGGATTCATTTTGATATTTGGAAAAACTAATACAATTATGTAAAGTTTAAAAATAAAATTTAAAAAAAAACAACATTGAATCACAATGTTGTACACCTGAAACTAAATAATGTTGTAAATCAACTGTACTATAATATAAAAAGTAAGTTATCTGGGAGAATCAATAATTTGGTTGCCCCCAAATTATTTCTATGAGCCTAGATAGAAAAAACAGTGAAACTAGTTGTAACTCTTTTGCTCAGAGTGACTAGTTATCAGCTACACATGGTCTTTGAGAAATCAACTTCAGATCTCAGAGTTGATTCTCTTCCTATGGCTGAGTGACTAAAGAAGAAGAAGAAGAAGAAATGAATAACACACTGTGTAGCATAGAAGTAGCTTGTTGATTTTTCTATCTAGCCTCATTTGTCTCTATCCATCTCCTTATCCTGCCACATTTGTTCTTCGCACCAGCACCCCTACACACACACTTGCTATTCCAGAAATACTACACTGTTTATAGACTCTGAATTCTCTCAGAATCCCCAGGCCTCCATCTTTGCACATCCTGATTTCTCTGCATCAGTTCAGTTCAGTTGCTCAGTTGTGTCCGACTCTTTGCAACCCCATGGACTGCAGCATGCCAGGCTTCCTGTCCATCACCAACTCCCAGAGCTTGCTCAAACTCATGTCCATCAAGTCAGTGATGCCATCCAACCATCTCATCCTCTGTCATCCCCTTTTCCTCCTGCCTTCAATCTTTCCTAGCATCAGAGTCTTTTCCAGTGAGTCGGCTCTTCACATCAGGTGGCCAGAATTTTGAAGTTTCAGCTTCAGCATCAGTCTTTCCAATGAACATTCAGGACCAATTTCCTTTAGGAAGGACTGGTTGGATTTCCCTGCAGTCCAAGGGACTCTCAAGAGTCTTCTCCAACACCACAGTTTAAAAGCATCAGTTCTTCAGTGCTCAGCTTTCTTTATAGTCCAGCTCTCACATCCATACATGGCTACTGGAAAAACCATAGCTTTGACTAGATGGACCTTTGTCAGCTAATTAATGTCTCTCCTTTTTAATGTACTATCTAGATTGGTCATAGCTTTTTTTCCAAGGAGCAAGCGTCTTTTAATTTCATGGCCACAGTCACCATCTGCAGTGATTTTGGAGCCCAAGAAAATAAAGTCTGCCACTGTTTCCATTGTTTCCCCATCTATTTGCTGTGAAGTGATGGCATCGGAAGCCACGAGCTTAGTTTTTTTAATGTTGAGCTTTAAGCCAACTTTTTCACTCTCCTCTTTCACTTTCATCAAGAGGCTTTTTAGTTCCTCTTCCCTTTCTGCCATAAGGGTGGTGTCATCTGCGTATCTGAGGTTACTGATATTTCTCCTGGCAATCTTGATTCCAGCTTGTGTTTCATCCAGCCCGGCATTTCACATGATATACTCTGCATATAAGTTAAATAAGCACAGTGACAATATACAGCCTTGACATACTCCTTTGCCAGTTTGGAACCAGTCTGTTGTTCCATGTCTGGTTCTAACTGTTGCTTCTTGGTCTGCATACATTTTTCTCAGGAGGCAGGTAAGGTGGTCTGGTATTCCCATCTCTTGTAGAATTTTCCACATTTGTTGCATTTCTCTGCATGGCATTCTCTATTGCCACCTTTCAAACCCTTAATAATCTTTTAGCAGAAGCTGAAGACATGGTAAGTTCTGAAACAAGGCTGCCTTAATTTTTCTTAATTAATTTATTTTTTATTGAAGCATAATTGATTTACAAAATTTACAGTTTTCTGTCAAACCTCAACATGATTCAGCCATAGGTATACATATGTCCTCTCCCTTTTGAAACTCTCTCCTGAATTTAAGTTCCAGTTCTGTTTATTAGCTGTGTGGCTTCAGGCAAATTATCTTACATATCTGAGTCTCTGTTCCTCCATCTGTAAAACAGGGCTAATAAAAGTACCTATCTAATAGGCTTTTTATCCAGATTAGATGAGTTAATACATTTAAATTGTTTACAAGCATATTTGGTACACAGTAACCTCTCATTGCCGGGAGAAACATCAATAACCTCAGATATGCAGATGACACCACCCTTATGGCAGAAAGTGAAGAGGAACTAAAAAGCCTCTTGATGAAAGTGAAAGAGGAGAGTGAAAAAGTTGGCTTAAAGCTTAACATTCAGAAAACGAAGATCATGGCATCTGGTCCCATCACTTCTTGGGAAATAGATGGGGAAACAGTGTCAAACTTTATTTTGGGGGGCTCCAAAATCACTGCAGATGGTAATTTCAGCCATGAAATTAACAGACGCTTACTCCTTGGAAGGAAATTTATGACCAATCTAGAAAGCATATTAAAAATCAGAGACATTACTTTGCCAACAAAGGTCCTTCTAGTCAAGGCTATGGTTTTTCCAGTAGTCATGTATGGATGTGAGAGTTGGACTGTGAAGAAAACTGAGCACCGAAGAATTGATGCTTTTGAACTGTGGTGCTGGAGAAGACTCTTGAGAGTCCCTTGGACTGCAAGGAGATCCAACCAGTCCATTCTGAAGGAGATCAGCCCTGGGATTTCTTTGGAAGGAATGATGCTAAAGCTGAAACTCCAGTACTTTGGCCACCTCATGCGAAGAGTTGATTCATTGGAAAAGACTCTGATGCTGGGAGGGATTGGGGGCAGGAGGAGAAGGGGACGACAGAGGATGAGATGGCTGGATGGCATCACTGACTCGATGGACATGAGTCTCAGTGAACTCCGGGAGTTGGTGATGGATAGGGAGGCCTGGCGTGCTGCGATTCATGGGGTCACAAAGAGTCGGACACGACTGAGCAACTGAACTAAACTGAACCTCTCAATGGAAGAGTTTGCTGTTATAATTTAAGTCTTAGCGTCAATACTACCTTATATATATGCTGGGGTCACAAATGGGCAGTTTGCAGGCTATATTTTACTAGGATCACATGGTGTTTACATTTTGTATTACAAAACCCTCTTTGTTGTTGTTTAGTCAATAAGTCATGTCTGATTCTTTTGTGACCCCATGGATTGTAGCCCATCAGGCTCCTCTGTCCATGGGATTTCCCAGGCAAGAAAACTGGAGTTGGTTGCCATTTCCTTCTCCAGAGGATCTTCATGACCCAGGGATCAAACCCCCGTCTCCTGATTTGGCAGCTTCCCTGGTGGCTTAGATGGCAAAGCGTCTGCCCACAATGCAGGAGATCTGGGTTCGATCCCAGGGTTGGAAAGATCCCCTGAAGAAGGAAATGGCAACCCACTCCAGTACTCTTGCCTGGAAAATCCCATGGACGGAGGAGCCTGGTGGGCTACAATCCATGGGGTCGCAGAGAGTCGGACACAACTGAGCAATTTCACTTTCACTTTCTTTACTACTGAGCCATCAGGGAAGCACACTATACCCTCTAGTTTAGTAGAAACTCCGCTACTCCCTGTATCCACCTGTTTTATTAATTTGCCTAGTCTTGGAAGCTTTGGGTTTGAAATCTTTTGTAAGCACACCTCTTTTCTGATGCCCTTGGACAGAATCCCATGGGTTCAGTGCATACCTCCTTTAAAGTAGTTCTACAAATAAGTTCATTTGTATCAATTTTTTTAGATTTCACATATAAGTAACGTCATATGATATTTGTCTTTCTCTGTTTGAGTTACTTCACTTAGTATGATAATCTATAGGCCCATCCATGTTGCTGCAAATGGCATTATTTCATTCTTTTTAATGACTGAGTTATATCACAGTGTATATGTATAGTACATATTCTTTATCCATTCATCTGTCAATGAACATTTAGGTTACATCTGTATCTTAGCCATTTACCAAAGGGGAACATGGGGTGGGGAGGGATAAATTAGGATTTAGGGATTAACATATACATATATAAAATAGATAATCAATAAGGACCTACTGTATAGCACAGGGAACTCAACTCAATATTCTGTAAAAACCTATCTAGGAAAAGAACCTGAAAAAGAATGGATATATGTATATGTATAACTGAATCATGGGCTTCCCAAGTGGCTCGGTGGTAAAGAATCCACCTACCAATGCAGGAAATGCAGGTTCAATCTCTGGGTAGGGAGATCCCCTGGAGAAGGAAATGGCAACCCACTTTAGTATTCTTGCCTAGAAAATCCCATGGACAGAGGAGACTGATGGGCTAGTCCATGGGGTTGCAAAACAGTTGGACATGATCTAGCAACTAAACAAAAACAACAGCAAATAACTGAATCACTTAGCTATACACCTGAAACTAACACATAGTAAGTCAACTATACTTCAATATAAAATAAAAATTAAACTTAAAAAATAAATAAATTACATGTGCTATAAATTAATGTCTGACTTAACCAAGATTATAATAGGGTATACTAATTTTGTGTGGTATGTCTGTATTTAATGATTCTTAATCACAGCAGTTAAGTACATGTATAGTGGGAAAGTTAGACAAGGCTGTGGTCCTAGTGTGATTAGATTGACTAGTTTTCTGTGAGTATGGTTTCAGTGTGTTTGCCCTCTGATGCCCTCTTGCAACACCTACTGTCTTACTTGGGTTTCTCTTACCTTGGGCGTGGGATATCTCTTCACGGCTGCTCCAGCAAAGCGCAGCCATTGCTCCTTACCTTGGATGAGGGGTAACTCCTCACTACCGCCCTTCCTGACCTTCAATGTGGGATAGCTCCTCTAGGCCCTCCTGCGCCCACACAGCCACGGCTCCTTGGACGTGGGGTTGGTCCTCCCGGCCACCGCCCCTGGCCTCGCATCCGGTCCCACCACTTCATGGGAAATAGATGGGGAAACAGTGTCAGACTTTATTTTTCTGGGCTCCAAAATCACTACAGATGGTGACTGCAGCCATGAAATTAAGAGACGCTTACTCCTTGGAAGGAAAGTTATGACCAACCTAGATAGCATATTCAAAAGCAGAGACATTACTTTGCCAACAAAGGTTCGTCTAGTCAAGGCTATGGTTTTTCCTGTGGTCATGTATGGATGTGAGAGTTGGACGGTGAAGAAGACTGAGCGCCGAAGAAATGATGCTTTTGAACTGTGGTGTTGGAGAAGACTCTTGAGAGTCCCTTGGACTGCAAGGAGATCCAATCAGTCCATTCTGAAGGAGATAAGCCCTGGGATTTCTTTGGAAGGAGTGATGCTGAAGCTGAAACTCCAGTACTTTGGCCACCTCATGCGAAGAGTTGACTCATTGGAAAAGACTCTGATGCTGGGAGGGATTGGGGGCAGGAGGAAATGGGGACGACAGAGGATGAGGTGGCTGGATGGCATCACTGACTCGATGGACGTGAGTCTGAGTGAACTCCGGGAGTTGGTGATGGACAGGGAGGCCTGGCATGCTGCGATTCATGGGGTCGCAAAGAGTCGGACACGACTGAGTGACTGATCTGATCTGATCTGATAGTGGGAAAATTGTGAAAGCACAGGTACTAGTCTTCAAATGACTCTGTAGCACTGATTTCCAATTATAAAAATTTATTTTAGATGATCAAATTAGTAGTAGAGGGAAATTTTGCAGTGCTAACCTGGGAATTTCCCCCTACACCTGAGTTTTAATCTCACAAGTTATTAATTACCTAGAATATAGTTTAGATGTGTTTTTCTGTAAGACTGTTTAAAAGAACTGCAGGGCTACTAATAGTATCTCACACAATCATCACTGTGCAATAAGCCAGGTAGTATAATAAACTTACCTTGTTATTCCAAGCAAACACAAAATCTGTTCTACAGCCTTTGATTTTTTTCTTGTTTGAGTCTTCACTGTGGACTTCTTGAGCAAAAGGATCTCAGTATTGCTAGTACCTACATGGCGCTGGTGGTAAAGAACCCGCCTGCCAGTGCAGGAGACATAAGAGATGTGGGTTCAATCCCTGCGTTGGGAAGATCCTCTGGAGAAGGGAATGGCAGGCCACTCCAGTATTCTTTCCTGGAGAATCCCATGGAGAGAAGAGCCTGACGGGCTACAGTCTGTGGGGTCACAAAGAGCTGGACATGACTGAAGTGACTTGGCATGCATGCATGCAAAATAGTGCCTTAAACAAAGAATTGCTCAATAAACATTTATTGTGTGGCTGACTGGGTGAATGAAATGAATAGTTGATGTAGACCCTATTGTCACTTAAGAACAGGCTTCTGGAGAGAGTTATGGGGTTTCTTTGCAGGCAAACCTAAACTTAAGAAGCCATTTACAGAGAGCTTTCTGATCCTGGCTGACTGATTTAAGTTCTCTTTAACTTCTTTCCTCCAAGGCCTCATCTTCTTTGACAGTCATTAATGAAATCAAATATTTACATGGCAAATAGAAGGGGAAACGGTGGAAGTAGTGACAGATTTCCTCTTCTTGGACTCCAGAATCACTGCGGATGGTGACTGCAGCCATGAAATCACAAGATGACTGCTTCTTGGCAGGAAAGCTATGACAAACCTAGACAGTATTGAAAAGCAGAGACATTACTCTGCCAACAAAGGTCTGTATAGTAAAGGCTGTGGTCTTCCCAGTGGTCACATACAGTGGTGAGAACTGGACTGTAAAGAAAGCAGAATGCCAAAGAATTGATGCCTTCAAACTCTGGTGCTGGAGAAGACTCCTGAAAGTCCCTTGGACAGCAAGGAAATTAAACCAGTCAGTCTTAACAGAGATCAACCCTGAACATTCACTGGAGGGCTGATGCTGAAGCTGAAGCTCCAGTATTTTTGGTCATCTGATGTGAACAGATGACTCATTGGAAAAGTCTCTGATGCTGGGAAAGATTGAGGGCAGAAGAAGAGGGCGTCAGAGGATGAGATGGTTGGACAGCATCACCAATGCAATGAACATGAACTTGGAAAAACTCCAGGAGATGGTGAGGGACAGGGAGGCCCGGCGTGCTGCAGTCCGTGGGGTTGCAAAGAGTCAGACACAACTGGGCAACTGAACAACAACAACAGTAATGGTATCAAACTAATGGGACTTAGCCACAAAGGCAAAAGAGGCAAAACACAGCACAACTCCCTATGCCTTTATAAATAACTTGGAATTTGTCAGAATAAGAGACGTCTTCTAAAATGAAAAGGCATGAATCCTTTATTGGAAGACCACAAGCTCAGGTTTTGCACAAAATTGTCCCAAAACAACATTCAATCTTTAAAAGTGATGAATTGTTTTTTCCAAGTAAATAAAGTAGGGATGTGTCCATCCATCAGTTGGTTAGGACCCTAGAACCTAGGTCTCTGTGCTTAGAAAATGGACCTTTAATAGTTGTACATACATTTGGGAGTAGTAGGACTGGATGCCATGCATCCCTAATTGTAACAGTGTGATTCAGTGGAAAGATCACTGGATTTCAGACAAAGCTAGGTTGGAGTCTATGGCAAACAGACATTAAGATGGCAACCATAATCTCAACTTCTGCCACTCACATACCTGTGTAATCATCTCTCTTTGAGTGGAGATGTAACCTATGATTTGCTCCTAACCAACAGAATATGGCAAAGGTGATGGAATATTTGTTCATGATTACATTGCATGATACAATTGTCCCTCAGTATCTATGGAAGAGTGATTCCAGGACTGCCTGCAGATATCAAAATCTGAGGATGCTCAAGTCCCTTACACAAAATGGTATAGTTTTGGTACAAAACCTGTATAATCCTCTTGTATATGTTAAATCATCTGTAGATTACTACTTATAATAAATAAGAAAATATAAATTCTATGTAAATAGTTGTGAATACAATGTCAACATTAATAATTGCCAAGCACAACAAATTCAAGTTTTGCTTTTTGGAAATTTCTGGAACTTTTTTCCTAATAATTTTTGATCCATGGATGTGGAGCCCACAGATACAGAGGGCCAACTGCATATGACACCACCCTGGTAGCTGACTTGTTCTCTTCTTCTTGACTTTGAAGAACAAGCTACCATGATTCCTACAGTCACAAGGAACTGAATGCTGCCAACAACCACACAGGTGGGGAAGCAGATTGTCCCTTAGTTGAGCCTCCAGATAAGAACTCAGCCCTGGCCAGCACTTTGATTGTGACCTTGCAAGACCCTAAGCAGAGAATTAATCTAAGCCCTTCTGAACAGACTTCCAACAAAATTAGTTATGAAATAATAAACATTTGGAATTTTAAGCTGCTAAGTTTGTAGTGTGTGCATGCTAAATTGCTTCAGTAGTGTCCAACTGTTTGGGACCCTATGGATCCAGGCTCCTCTGTCCATGGGATTCTCCAGGCAAGAATACTGGAGTGGATTGCCATGCCCTCCTCAGGGGATCTTCCTGACCCAGGAATCGAACCCACATCTCCTACATCTCCTGCATTGCTAGGCTTGTTTGTTAGCATAGCGCCATCTGGGAAGCCCTACATTTGTAGTGAAAGTGAAAGTATTAACATTCAGTTCTGTCCAACTCTTTGCAACCCCATGGACTATAGCCCATGCATGGAATTCTCCAGGCAAGAATACTTGAGTGGGTTGCCATTCCTTTATCCAGGGTATCTTCCTGACCCAGAGATGGAACCTGGGTCTCCTGTATTGCAGGCAGATTCTTCTTTTTTTTTAAATTTAAATTTATTTATTTTAATTAGAGGCTAATTACTTTACAATATTGTATTGGTTTTGCCATACATCAACATGAATCCGCCACGGGTGTACATGTGTTCCCAATCCTGAACCCCCCTCCCACCTCCCCATACCATCCCTCTGGGTCATCCCAGTGTACCAGCCCCAAGCATCCTGTATCCTGCATTGAACCTGGACTGGAGATTTGTTTCTTATATGATATTATACATGTTTCAATGCCATTCTCCCAAATCATCCCCCTCCTCTCCCACAGAGTCCAAAAGACTGTTCTATACATCTGTGTCTCTTTTGCTGTCTCGCATACAGGGTTATCATTACCATCTTTCTAAATTCCATATATATGCATTAGTATACTGTATTGGTGTTTTTCTTTCTGGCTTACTTCACTCTGTATAATAGGCTCCAGTTTCATCCACCTCATTAGAACTGATTCTTTACCATCTGAGGCACTAGGGAAGCCCAGTTTTGTGGTAACTTGTTACAAAGCATAGCAAACCAATAATGAGTCATAGTTCCACCATTAGCTGCGTAGCTCTGGGTGTGCACCTTCCTCTCTCTTTGCCTCGATTTGCTCATCTATAAAATAAGAAATGATAACCATGCAAATGCTTGCCCCATATCCTTTTGAGGGGGACTTTAGAATCCAATGAATGTGGGAGTTCTTTGTAAATCATAAAGCCCTATACAAATGTGAGGAATGCCTATTGTTTTTCTTCCCAGCCTCTCCAGAGCCTAGCAGCTCAAGTAGGTGACCTTGAAAAATTGGAAACAAATAACCAAAAAACTACAGTGGCCTTAACATTGACACTGGCTTGTCTGACCCATGTTGGAATATATGATTTAATGAAAAACAATCCCTGTGGGTAGATTGAAACATCCTAACTGTTTGGAAGACATCCTAGCTAGATCCTTAAGATGTCTGGCTCCTTTGTCTTCAGACTGTCCAGCAGCCAGGTGGACAGTCCTTTTTCCATCCTTTTTCTCTCTACCCCCTCCCATTCCCAGATTCTCACTTTACAGACATCAGTTCTAAAAGCCATTGTACAATAACCTTATTGCTTCTAGATCACTGCCTGAGGCTGTGGAGGTTATATAGGGATGTGATGACCTGCTGGGTGGAGCAGAAGGCTGCTGACAACTGAGGGAGGGTAGAGTTCCTTTCAAAACAGACCAGTAGTTCATATGTTTGTTTACAGCTATTCAGCCTTGTGAGCCCGAGCTAATGAAAAAGGTTTGCTGCTGAGGGCACTACACCACATGCACAGGTTGATCGCCCAGCCTGCTCTTCCTTGAAATAGCAGAAATGTAGGTGTTAATCAACCACCTCTTCAGATACCCTGCTCCAAATTCATTCTGCCACATAGCTTGCTTGGTATAATGCATGGCATTCAAGACCATGAATGATCTCATTCCTGCCTATTTTTTCTTGGTCCTCCTTCCAAAGCATCTTCTGGCTCTTTCTCAGATACTGGTTTAGAATCTTCTCTTAGCCATTAGGTCTCTACCATAGAACAGAGAAAGCACCACTAACAATAACAACAACAATATGAACATCTAACACAGTATGTGCTGGGAACCTTCCTAACTTTATTGTATATATTAATCCACTCATCACCATGACAAACCTAATAAGGAATGTACTGATATTTTTACCTGTTTTATGGATGAGGATATCAAGGTGCAGGTCCCCACTGCTAATGTGTAGTGGTGTGATTTGAATCCAGATACACTGAGCAAGAAAGCTATGGTCTTAATCACCATGCTATGGTTTGCTTTTTGTTTATTTGTTTGTTTCTCCCATCAGACTGCGTGTTCCTTATGAGCAGCAATCTTGTGCCTAGTGCTTAGTACAATGTCTGTCACATAGTCGTGCTTAAAAGATGTTTATTTGATGAGAGGATGAACAAATACACAGAGAAAAGAACACAGAATTTGGAGTCAGAAAGCCTAGTGTCCAGCTTAGTATCTATCATCTAACAGTTTTGTGGCTTTGAGCAAGTGAGTTAACCTTTCAAACTTCCGAAGTCCACATAGCATTGTGTCTACACATGTGGACTCTGAACCAGGATACCTCTGCTCAAAATGAGGCACTACCACTTACCAGGTTTATGATCTTAAGCAAATCCCTTAGCCTTTCTGGGCCTCAGTTTCCTAAACTTTAAAATTAGAAAATTGTAATAACAATGTCACAGGTTGTTGTGAGGGATATATGAGTTAATACATACAAAGTGCTTAGAACACTGCCTGGGACATAGCAAGTGCTTGATACATGTTGGTCATTAATGTTATCATGCTTTAATATTTTCCCTTATGAAGATGGAGATGAGAATATTTATCTCACAAGGTTGTTTTAAGGATCATATGAGGCAAAAGATGTGGAAATACCCGTCATCTTAATAGCGCAGTGTAGCTACTACAACTAAACTTAGAAGTTCAGGCCCTGAAGCTCAGTTTCTATGTAGCTTAATTTTACACTCACAGGCAAAGTGGCAATCCCCCAAAAGTTGGGTAAATACTCTAGTGTTGATTCTGCCAGTGGTAAGAGGCCTACAACTCCCAGATTATGTGTGAGCATGGTGTTATATAAATAGAGACCTTCCCTCGTGTAAGTTGTAGGCCACAAAGTCTTCCGAATATGTGACATTTACCCCTAAAAGAGGCCAGGAGGTGGTCAGAGTTTGGCAGAAAGAGTGATATGACAAGAATAAAGGACTGTTAAGTCTTAAGAAAAGTTTCCACCCTCTGCACTGTCTCCCCTGAGACAGGAGAGTGACTAAGGCACAGAGCAAATGAGGGGCTTGTGTTAGATGAATGTGTTACAGTCCAGGCTACACACTGTCAACTCTGGACACCATGAATGAGAGAGAAAAGTTGGGAAGAGGATGAGGAGTCAAGCAGTGGTCCAGCAACCCTGGTTCCCAAGAAGAAAGGGAATAGGGAGGAAAATAACCAAACACTGCTCTAAAATATCTTGGGCCCAAGAAGATGATTGCAGTTTACACATACTAAGGTTCCCAGAGACAAGGGTGGCTAGATTTTGCTCAAGCTGTGACCCTCTTTGGCTTGCCTAGGACAAGGGCCTCATCCACTTAGCCTTACTAAGAGAAAGAGGGATATAATAACTTCAAGTGAGAAAAATGCATTTTTTAACAGTGAGGGAAAAGTAGAGTGTCTGAAAAAATCTCCATTTGGGTTGTTGGAGCCCCTTAATGCTGGCAGCTGCTGACTGAGGTTTGAGTGGGAGGGTACAAAGGAAAGGGAAGGGAGGGAGAGATTTATGCCTGGACTGGACTGAGGGGCTGATCTAAGAAGGCTGGGTTAAGTATAAGTACAATGCCTGGACTGGAACCAGAGGGACAACAGTGAGTGCAGGTTGTAGACATTTTTCCCGTGTAGAACCTGGAGCAGATCTTTTAACATTTTCTTTTCACTTTGTAACGCCTACAGTGACTAGAATAGGGATGGCCACACAAACAGCTGACTGAATGTTTAATAGAGGAGGGGCTGCTGAGGGAGGCCTTTAGTAAGGTTTGGAAAGCATAGGAGACCTCAGACTGGATGTGAGGGCTCTGCTATACATATGCAATTTTTTTTTCCTTTTAAAATAAACTTTTATTTATTTTTTTAATATAAATTTATTTATTTTAATTGGACATTAATTACTTTACAGTATTGTATTGGTTTTGCCATACATCAACATGAATCCGCCACAGGTGTACACGTGTTCCCCATCCTGAACCCCCCCCCCCCACCTCCCTCCCCGTACCATCCCTCTGGGTCATCCCAGTGCACCAGTCCCAAGCATCCTGTATCCTGCATCGAACCTGGACTGGTGATTCATTTCATATATGATATTATACATGTTTCAATGTCATTCTCCCAAATCATCCCACCCTCTCCCTCTCTCACAGAGTCCAAAAGACTGTTCTATACATCTGTGTCTCTTTTGCTGTCTCGCATACAGGGTTATCATTACCATCTTTCTAAATTTCATACATATGTGTTAGTATACTGTATTGTGTTTTTCTTTCTGACTTACTTCACTCTGTATAATAGGCTCCAGTTTCATCCACCTCATTTAGAACTGATTCAAATATATTCTTTTTAATGGCAGAGTAATACTCCATTGTGTATATGTACCACAGCTTTCTTATCCACTCATCTGCTGATGGACATCTAGGTTGCTTCCATGTCCTGGCTATTATAAACAGTGCTGTGATGAACACAATGTTCATTGCAGACACGTGTACCCCAAGGGTACACGTGTCTCTTTCAATTCTGGTTTCCTCAGTGTGTATGCCCAGTAGCGGGATTGCTGGGTAATAAGGCAGTTCTATTTCCAGTTTTTTAAGGAATCTCCACACAATTTTAATGTGGTTTCTACAAAAATATACAGCTCCAGCTATGTGGCTAGCTGCTTGACTGCCTTGTACTGCATCCACTGCTCAGTACTGGATTTTAATCAGGATTTCCTAAGCACTTCATTGGGACCTAGTCTCAGGAGAAGGGGATTATAGTAGATAAAAAAGGCTAAGACAGTCTTTGTTCTCTAGCTGGAAAGATAAACTCATGTGTCCCATTATAAAACGTATCAAAGGGCCAAATGAGTGAGCTCAGAGACCCTGGAAGGTGAAAATGACTGAGCTGCTTGACCTTGAAGAATTATTAGATTAGTGAAAGGAGAAAAGGGAAAAGGCAAGAATGGAAGGGAAGAGAAACTCCAGGCAGGGGAGCAACTTGAGTAAAGGTTTGGGGGTAGGAATGAGCATAGTGTCTATTCCAGATACACAATCCTCATGTGATAGAACATATGACCTGTATTCAAGACATTTCTTCTACTCTTTAATCAAACACAGGTTTGGCTATGTAGATAGATGTACAGATGTTAGATAATAGATAGGTGACAGATAGATAATAGATAATAGATAGATAAGTAATCCTGGGCCAATAAACAGAACCATGTTTAATTATTCTAGGTTGGCCATTAATTCACTATATACTAAATCAGTAATCCATTATGACTTTGGACACATCATTTATTCTCTGTGGCCTCTGCTCTCTGCTCTACAACAGAATGGGGGCAGGCATCCAGACTCTTTAATGAAAGAGATTCACCCTCTTACTAGCCTCTCCCTCACCCACACACCCTTTATAATGCTGTATACTCCCAGGAACCCAGAGAATAACTGTGAAGTGAACAATGTTTCCCAGATATAATCAGAAGCAATGACACCAAGAGCCAAAGACCATGACAGCCTGAGTCATTTTTAATCTCCTGCTCCTGGGATTAAACTTTAGATTCAAGGCACTGGGCAGAGGAAGGGGCCCCAGTGTGGACATGGTGCCCTGGCTGTGGCAGAAGAAGCAGCCCTGTGTCTTTGGGAGGCAGAGGTTTCAGTCTCCCACCTTGAACCTCAAAGACTCCCCTTGGCCACCCAGGAAACAGGTGGGGCTGAAGCTGGGCAAGCAAGAAACAGCTGAACCAAGGCACCCATGTGTGAGGTACAGAAGGGTCCACCTATCCCACTTCATCTGTCCTCCTCCCTCCAGGCCCTCATCAGACTTAGGCTAGAACATTTTTTAGCTCACCTGCTCCCACCTCTACCTGGTGGAGGACTCACCTTCTCTGCCTTCCTGCCAAGCATCCTCACCCAGTTTCCAAGTGAACTGGGGCAGACCTGGAAGCTTCTTGTCTCAGCTGGTGCAGGATTCCACTTGACAGAAAGTTCTTCCTGCTGGTGAGCCAATCCTGCTCCCCTGTAACTTCCTTCCACACATCCATGTTCTGCCCTCAGGACAACCAACCAGACAGGACTGCTCCTTGTTCTCAGGAACTGTCCTTCACATATTTGAACACAGCTACAGCTGCCATTCTTGCTCCCTAGCCAGGCTTCTCTTTCCCTCTCTCTCTCACAGAGTTTTAGTGATATATAATTAACATACTTTATGATTTTTTTCATCCATTTAAAGCATACAGCTCAATTGTTTTCATTGTCTAGTTGCTCAGTCGTGTCCAACTCTTTGTGACCATGTGGACTGGAGCCCCCCAGGCCCCTCTGTCCATGGGATTTCCCAGGCAAGAATACTGGAGTGGGTTGCCATTCCCTTCTCCAGGGTATCTTCCTGACCCAGGGATTGAAAACACATCTCCTGTATTAACAGGAGGATTCTTTATCACTGAGCCACCACTCAGCCTGTAGAATGCAATACTTTTAGTTTATTCACAAGGCTGGGCAACCATCACCACAATCAAAAAGAAACCTTGCACCTACTATCAGCCCATTTCTCCCCAGCACCTGAAGCCTAGGCAGCCATTAATCCACTTCATGTCTCTATCAATTTGTCTATTCTGGAAATTTTTTATAAATGAAGTTGGAAACATGGGTTTGATTCATACTCTATGAAATTTTGGGTAACTCACTTGACCTCTCTATGACTCAATTTCTCCAGCATAAAAATAGTAATATTCATTTTAACTTCATAGATTAATAATGAGGCTTAAATGAGCTAATGAATATAAAACACCTAATAGAGAGTATGCTTTTATTACTGCTTTTTACCAAGTGATTTTCCTTATCATTGCTCTCACCTTCAACTGATATGTTCTCACTGGAATGGAGCAGAGCAGGACTTAGAGTGATAATGTAAATATTTAGGTGATATTCAATACATTTAGCAGCCCATTAAAGCATGACCCATCAGAGTGACCTCAGCACTAAAGCAGGTCCTATATATAGGCTTTCTGTTGAACTGTGCACTAACTCACTAATTTCTGAACTATGGAAAGGTCAAGGGTTCAGGGGATTATTAGGGTAACAGAAGAGACACTTGGTGGCTTCTGTGGTACTACAGTTTACCAATCAGGATGGAAGGATTTCAATATTTTAACAACTGCTATGGCTATCCATAGAGGCTTCCCAGGTGGTGCTAGTGGTAAAGAACCTACCTGCCAATGCAGGAGACAAGTGAGGGTTCAATCCCTGGGTCAGGCAGATCCCCTGGAGGAGGGTATGGCAACACACTCCAGTGTTCTCTCCTGGAGAATCCTATGGACAGAGAAGCCTGGCGAGCTATGGTCCATAGTGATACAAAGAACTGGACATGACTGAAGCAACTTAGCACATATGTATGGCTATCTCATTGTGTACTGGCTGGAGGTTGGGCCTGAGCAGGACCATCATCTTCCTTGCTGTGGACACTGTACTTCTCACTACTGTATCCTCACCACTTTTTAATAACCACCTCATGCTGCACTGAGAATTGAGATTGAAGCCCTTAAACCTTTTCTATTCAGGCTGCTGCTAAGCTCTCTCATCCCTTAACAACCTCTACTAGATCATGTTTTGAATCTAAGTTAAGAATCTTAGATTTACAAATGTGATTCACTTTGATCATTAAGCTCCTTGACTTCAACTTCATACCCAACCTTCTAGAGGGGCTTCAAGGCTGCCAGGCAGGCAGGGCTGGCAATGGCAACAATGACCCCTGGCCCCCACATTTTTTCCTTGGCTCCTCAGAAGTGGAAAGGGCTCTGTTAAGCTTTGCTCTTGACCACAAATTTAGAATATACTACACATTGTGAGTAGAGGCGATGGCTTGAAGAAGGAGGAAATGGAAAGACTATACAAAAAAAATAAAAACTCCAGTCTGAATAGAGATGTGGCAACACCAGACCAATTTCAGTCCCAAGCAGGTCTCCAGGTGGAGGATGATCTGGGAGCAGCACCCAGGAAGGAGTCTTCCAAAGTACAGAAAGAAAGAGCCTCAGGCCAAGTACAGACATTCCAGGAAATCTAACTGAGAAGAAGAGGAAGGTAAATAGAAAAATGACCCCCAAATGAGGACAGCAAATAGGCTTCTGGTCCAATGGTAGTGTGTGAAGTAATGAGTGTCAGGGGCAGATAAATGGGGTAGAAGTGGTATCTAGAACTTCTTTCCTGTAACCCAGACTAGCAAGATATTTCCAATTTCATTACTTGTAAGGTTGCTTTTTGCTATCTGTCTGACTGACCTCTTGGTGGTGGTGAAAGTGGGGAGAGAGAGGGCAGCTAGTATAAACAGCTGGGGCATAGCTCTATCTAGGTTGTGGACAGATAATCTAAGGGTCCGATGGGGTGATGAGTGCAGCCTGTCTAATGAGGAAGGCGGAATCTCTTTCCAGCTAGGCAGTCGGTGTGCTGAGAAGTTTAGTTGGCATCTGGGGACTGGAAAAAGAAAATGTATCTCCTCAGAAGTCAGTGTAGCAGCTTGGAAGAGAAGAGGGAGGGTAGAATTTCAGCTTCATTTCTTGCTCAGCTCTGGTGGCTGAGTGTTGCAGGGTTGGGAGCAATTGAAGGGACCATAAGATGCTCTGTATGGGCCTCCAAATGTATGCTCACTGATGCTGACACCTACTCATGAAATGTCTCTTGAATTATGCTAGGAAGACTTGCTAATGAAAACTCTGACCTGTTTAACAAGGCAAAGGTGTCTTTCCAGTGTGAAACCCCCAATTGTAGATTGGATATTTTTCTCCAGAAGACAGGGCTAGGAATCTCCACCCCCAAGGCTAGATCTCTCTTCTATTTTGTTTGCTTTCATAATGTTGTGATTAACAGCAGTCTCACCTGGGTTCAAATTCTAGCCCTGCCACTTACTGTTACCTTCACGTCTCTGTGACTCAGTTTCCTCATCTGTAGAATAGGTATAATGAGAAAATCTATCTCTTAGTGTTATTGAGAGGAATCACATTGTAGATCATACACAATTAGAGCAGAGCTTATCATGTATTAATAATTCAACATATGTTATGATTTGGATTCTGACTCATGATCTGACTTAGTCATAGCCCTTCTTGCTTTACATCTTCTGTAAATATCCCTAACTAAGCCACTTAAAAAACAATGTTGGCACAAAGAGGGATCTCCTTTTTCCTTCTTACCAGCTTCCCACTCAGTTCTCCAGCCAATCTGAATACATGGTATATACCTGTATATATCCTGCAGTTACTGTGGTCTCAACTCTCACCTCTACTGCGTTGTTCTAGGACCACTCCTCTCATCCTCTATTCCCCTATATTACCACAGACTTGTTCCCCTGAGAAGCTGCTCCTTCTATCTTTTCTCCTTTCCTGTCTGCCTTTTTCTTCCCCTACATCCATCCAATCCATCCAGTCATATAAGCCAGATATCTAAGAGAATAACCCTAGATTAAGAGTCAGAAAACTTTTCCTGTAAAGAGTCAGATGGTAAGTATTTTAGGCTGTGAGGGCTAGATATAGTCTCTGTCACAATTACTCAAGTCTGTCATTGTTGTACGAAAGCAGCCTTAGACAATGCATAAACCAATGGGTGTAACTGTATTCCAATAAAACTTTATTTATAAACACAGACAATGGGCCAGATCTGGCCTGTGGGCTATAGCTTGAGGATAAGAATTCTTGCAGCACATTATTTTATGAGTAAAATCCACTCTCTTTTCCAATTCATTAAAAAAATATCTCAAATCTGTTCACTTCTTGCAAACTACCTCCTCCCTGGACCAAGCCACTGTCATTTCTTCCCTAGACCATTCATTGTAGGAGCCTCCTGTTTGGTTTCTCTGATTCCAATCTTGTTCCCCTACAGTTCATTTTTCACTTGACAGCCAGAGTGTTCCCTTAAATTTAATCATGTTACCCTTCTAATTAAAATCATTCAATAATTTCACACTTTTCTTAGGCTGACCCTGCCTATCTTTGTAGATTTTTCACCTACCACCTTCTTCCTATTCACTATGCCTGAGTCACCTTGCCTTCTTTTAGTTCTTCAAACATGCCAAACTCTTTTATATCCTAGGGCCTTTACAAAAGCTGTTCCCTGTACTAAAATTCTGCTTCCTCCTCACCCCTCCACCTCTGTTAATCCACGCTTAATTAATGGCTATTTATCCATCAACCCTCAACCCAAAGGCCATTTTCTTTGGAAAGTCTTCCCTAGTCATTCCCAGACTAGAATAAGCTTGATATTAATACAATTTCATAACTCCCCATAATTTTCCTTCCTATAATACATCCCAGTTTCTAATTAAGCAGTGGTTTGTATGATTGTTTGAGTAAAAGCTATCTTCCTTACTAAGGTATAAGCTTCATGGCAGCAGAGATTGGGCCTGTCTTGTTGATTATACAGATGTAGCCTTTATATTAGCTTGATGAAAAAGTAATTGCAGTTTCGGGTCATGAATTTTATTTTTTTTTAATTTTATTTTATTTTTAAACTTTACATAATTGTATTAGTTTTGCCAAATATCAAAATGAATCATTATAACTAGGTTCAAATACATCTTTATTCATCAAAATAGGAACCATTACAATCAACACTTTTTGCCAACAAGAAATAAGTTTGTTTATTCCTGCAGTGCAAAACTCTGAGTTTCAGGATTCAACAAACTCTTAGAAAGCATTTTCTGCCTTCTGCTGGTTGTTGAAGCATTTTCCCTGTGAAAAGTTGTCGATCTGCTTCAGGAAGTGGTAGTATGTTGGTGAGAGGTCAGGTGAGTATGGCAGATGAGGCAAAACTTCATAGCCCGATTTGTTCAACTTTTGAAGCATTGGTTGTGTGATGTGCAGTCAGGTGTTGTCTGGCAGAAAAATTGGGCCCTTTCTGTTGACCAATGACAGCTGCAAGCACTGAAGTTTTAGTGCACCTCATTGATTTGCTGAGCATACTTCTCAGATGTGATGGTTCTGCTGGGATTCAGGAAGCTATAGTGGATCAGACTGGCAGCAGACCACCCAACAGTGACCATGACCTTTTTTTTTTTTTTTTTTTTTGGTGCCAGTTCAGCCTTGGGAAGTGCTTTGGAGCTTCTTCTCTGTCCAACCAATGAGCCGGTCATTGCTGGTTATTATATAAAGTCAACTTTTCTTCACACGTCACAATACAATCAAGAAATAGTTCGTTGTTGTTGCATAGAATAAGAAAAAACAACACTTCAAAACAATGATGTTTTTGATTTTTGGGTCAGCTCATGAGCGGAGAAGGCAATGGCACCCCACTCCAGTACTCTTGCCTGGAAAATACCATGGGCAGAGGAGCCTGGTAGGCTGCACTCCATGGAGTCGCTAAGAGTTGGACACAACTGAGTGACTTCACTTTCACTTTTCACTTTCATGCATTGGAGAAGGAAATGGCAATCCACTCCAGTGTTCTTGCCTGGAGAATCCCAGGGATGGGGGAGCCTGGTGGGCTGCCGTCTATGGGGTCGCAGAGTCAGACACGACTGAAGTGACTTAGCTGTAGCAGTAGCAGCTCATGAGGCACCCACTTACTGAGCTTTTTTATTTTCCAATTTGCTTCAAATGCCAAATGACCATACAATGGTCAACATTGAGTTCTTTGGCAACTTGTGTAGTTTTAAGAGGATTAGCTTCGATGATTGCTCTCAACTGGCCATTGTCAACTTCTGATGGCTCGCAACTGGACTCCTCATCTTTAAGGCTCTAGTCTTCTTTGCAAAACTTCTTGAACCACCACTGCACTGTTACATTTGTTAGCAGTTCCTGATCCAAATGCGTTGTTGACCTTTCAAGTTGTCTCTGCTGTTTTATGACACATTTTGAACTCAAATAAAATCATTTGAATTTGCTTTTTGTCTAACATCACTTCTATACTATAAAATAAATATAAAATAAACAGCAAGTAATAAGTCATTAGCAAAAAAATTGAGAAATGTGCATTAAAATGTATATAACATAACCACATTTATTTAAGAATGTATTTCAATATCCAACAACAAAGTTCAACAATGCAAAACCGCAATTATTTTTGCACCAATCTAATGAAACTGTTTCCATTTTTTAAAAAAAACTATGTTGTTGAGGTGTAATTGGCATATAATAAACTGCATGTCTTAAAATATACAATTTAATGAATTCTGATGTATGTATATATCATGAAACCATCCCTGCAATCAACATAATGCTTATAACCATCACCCCCCCCAAATTTCCTCTTACTCCTTTGTATCCTGTTCCTTCCCAGGTAATCATTAACCTGACACAATTATTTCTGACACAATAAGTTGGCTTGAATTTTTAAATTTTTATTTTTCGCAACTAGTATATTATTTTTACTGTTGTCATTTTTTTTTCTCATCCAATTCACCACCTCCTCTCCCCACCCTTTTATTGTGGTAAAATATATATAGCATAAAATTTTCCATTTTAACCATTTAAAAATGCACAATTCAGTGGCATTAATTACATTCACAATGTTATGCAACCATCACCAGTGTTGTTGTTGTTATTCAGTCACCCAGTCACTCTTTGCAACCCTGTGGACTGCAGCATTCCAGGCCTCCCTGTCCCTCACCATCTCCTGAAATTTGCCCAAGTTCATGTTCATTGCATTGGTGATGCCTTCCAACCATCTCATCCTCTCCTGCCCTAAATCTTTCCCAGCATCAGGGATTTTTCCAGTGAGTCAGCTGTTTGCATCAGGTGACCAAAATCCTGGATCTTCAGCTTCAACATCAGTCCTTCCAAAGAGTATTCAGGGTTGATTTCCTTTAGGATTGACAGGTTTGATCTTCTTGCTGCTCAAGGGATTCTCAGGACTCTTCTCCAGCACCACAGTTTGAAGGAATCAATTCTTTAGCACTCTGCCTTCTTTATGGTCCAGTTTTCACAACCATAGGTGACCACCAGGAGGACCATAGCCTTAACTATACAGACCTTTGTCAGCAGGCTGATGTCTCTGCTTTTCAACACACTATCTAGGGTTGTCATAGCTTTCCTGCCAAGAAGCAATCGTGTTTTGATTTCATGGCTGCAGTCACCATTCGCAGTGATTTTAGAGCCCAAAAAGAGGAAATCTGTCACTTCTTTCACCTTTTCCCTTTCTATTTTCCATGAAGTAATGGGGCCAGATGCCATGATCTTAGTTGTTTTAATATTTAGTTTTAAGCCGACTTTTTCATTCTTCTCCTTCACCCTCATCAAGAGGTTCTTTAGTTCCTCTTCACTTTGTGCCATTAGAGTGGTATCATCCACAAATCTGAGCTTGTTGATATTTCTCCTGCCTATCTTGACTCCAGCTTGTAACTCATCCAGCCCAGCATTTCTCATGATGTGCTCAATGTAGAGGTTAAATAAATAGGGTGACAACAGACAGCCCTGTCACACTCCTTTCTCAATCCTGAACCAATCAGTTGCTCCATACAGGGTTCTAACTGTTGATTTTGACCTGCATACAGGTTTCTCAGGAGACAGGTAAGATGGTCTGGTATTTCCATCTCTTTAAAGCATCACTACGAACAAAGCTAGTGGAGGTGATGGAATTCCAGTTGAGCTATTTCAAATACTGAAAGATGATGCTGTGAATGTGCTGCACTCAATATGCCAGCAAATTTGGAAAACTCAGCAGTGGCCACAGGACTGGAAAAGGTCAGTTTTCATTCCAATCCCAAAGAAAGGCAATGCCAAAGAATGCTCAAACTACTGCACAATAGCACTCATCTCACACACTAGTAAAGTAATGCTCAAAATTCTCCAAGCCAGGCTTCAGCAATATGTGAACTCTGAAATTCCAGATTTTCAAGCTGGTTTTAGAAAAGGCAGAGGAACCAGAGATCAAATTGCCAACATCCATTGGATCATCAAAAAAGCAAGAGAGTTCCAGAAAAACATCTATTTCTGCTTTATTGACTATGCCAAAGCCTTTGACTGTGTGGACCACAGTAAACTGTGGAAAATTCTGAAAGAGATGGGAATACCAGACCACCGGACCTGCCTCTTGAGAAATCTGTATGCAGGTCAGGAAGCAACGGTTAGAACTGGACATGGAACAACAGATTGGTTCCAAATAGGAAAAAAGTACATCAAGACTGTATATTATCACCCAGCTTATTTAACTTATATGCAGAGTACATCATGAGAAACGCTGGGCTGGAAGAAGCACAAGCTGGAATCAAGATTGCCAGGAGAAATATCAATAACCTCAGATATGCAGATGACACCACCCTTATGGCAGAAAGTGAAGAGGAACTAAAAAGCCTCTTGATGAAAGTGAAAGAGGAGAGTGAAAAAGTTGGCTTAAAGCTCAACATTCAGAAAATGAAGATCATGGCATCTGGTCCCATCACTTCATGGGAAATAGATGGGGAAACAGTGTCAGACTTTATTTTTTGGGGCTCCAAAATCAGTGCAGATGGTGACTGCAGCCATGAAATTAAAAGACGCTTACTCCTTGGAAGGAAAGTTATGACCAACCTAGATAGCATATTCAAAAGCAGAGACATTACTTTGCCAACAAAGGTCCATCTGGTCAAGGCTGTGGTTTTTCCAGTGGTCACATATGGATGTGAGAGTTGGACTGTCTTCACAGCTGAGCGCTGAAGAATTGATGCTTTTGAACTGTGGTGTTGGACTCTTGAGAGTCCCTTGGACTGCAAGGACATCCAACCAGTCCATTCTGAAGGAGATCAGTCCTGGGTGTTCATTGGGAGGACTGATGCTGAAGCTGAAACTCCAATACTTAGGCCACCTCATGGGAAGACTTGACTCGTTGGAAAAGACTCTGATGCTGGGAGGGATTGGGGGCAGGAGGAGAAGGGGATGACAGAGGATGAGATGGCTGGATGGCATCACCAACTCGATGGACGTGAGTCTGAGTGAACTCCGGGAGTTGGTGATGGACAGGGAGGCTTGGCGTGCTGCAATTCATGGGGTCACAAGGAATCGGACATGACTGAGCGACTGAACTGAACTGATGTTCCTATTGCCATTTTCTTATTTCTTTGTGATTGATTTTGTAGCTCTTCTTACTTCTCTTGTATTTCTTGACTGTATGTCCCTTTAACATTTGTTGTAAAGCTGGTTCAGTGGTACTGAATTCTCTTAGCTTTTGCTTTTCTGAAAAGCTTTTTATTTCTCCTTCAATTTTGAATGAGATCATTTCTAGGTACAGTAATCTTGGTTGTAGATTTTTCCCTTTCAGTACTTTAAATATATCCTGCCATTCCATTCTGGCCTGCGTAATTTCTGTTGAAAGATCAGCTGTTAAGCATATGGGCTTTCCTTGTATGTTATTTGTTGCTTCTCCCTTGCTGCTTTTAATATTCTTTCTTTGAGTTTAGTCTTTGTTAGTTTGATTAGTATGTGTCTTGGCCTGTTTCTCCTTGGGTTTATCCTGTATGGGACTCTTTCTGCCTCTTGGACTTGATTGACAATTTCCTTTTCAATGCTGGGGAAGTTTTCAACTATAATCTCTTCAAAAATTTTCTCATACTCTTTGATTTTCTATTCTCCTTCTGGGGCCCCAATAATTCAAATGCTGGTGCATTTGGTATTGTCCCAGATTGCTCTAAGACTATGCTTGGTTCTTTTCATTCTTTTTACTTTATTTTGCTCTACAGCAGTTATTTCCACCATTTTATCTTCCAGTTCACTGATTCAATCATCTGCTTCAGATATGCTGCTACTGATTCCTTCTAGAGTATTTTTAATTTCAGTTATTGTGTTGTTTGTCTCTGTACATTTATTCTTTAATTCTTCTAAGTTTTTTTTCTGTATTTATTTATAAATTTATTTATTTTAATTGGAGGCTAATTACTTTATAATATTGTAGTGGTTTTTGCCATACATTGACATGAATCAGCCATTGGTTTACATGTGTTCCCCATCCTGAACCCCCCTTGCACCTCCCTCCCCATCCCATCCCTCTGGGCCATCCCAGTGCAACAGCCCTGAGCACCCTGTCTCATACATCGAACCTAGACTAGAGATCTGTTTCACAAATGATAAAATACATGTTTCAATGCTATTCTCTCAGATCATCCCACCCTTGCCTTCTCCCACAAAGTCCAAAAGACTGTTCTATATATCTGCGTCTCTTTTGTTGTCTCGCATATAAAGTTATTGTTACCATTTTTCTAGATTCCATATATATGCATCAGTATACTGCATTAGTGTTTTTCTTTCTGGCTTACTTCACTCTGTATAATTGGCTCCAGCTTCATCCACCTCATTAGAACTGATTCAAATGTATTCTTTTTAATGGCTGAGTAATATTCCATTGTGTATATGTACCACAGCTTTCTTATCCATTCATCTTCTGATGGACATCTAGGTTGCTTCCATGTCCTGGCTATTATACACAGTGCTGCGATGAACACTGGGGTACACGTGTCTTTTCAATTCTAGTTTCCTTGGTGTGTATGCCCAGAAGTGGGATTACTGGGTCATATGGCAGTTCTATTTCCAGTTTTTGAAGGAATCTCCACACTGTTCTCCATAGTGGCTGTACTAGTTTGCATTCCCACCAACAGTGTCAGAGGGTTCCCTTTTCTCCAAACCCTCTCTAGCATTTATTGCTTGTAGACTTTTGGATAGTAGCCATTCTGACTGGCATGAGATGGTACCTCATTGTGGCTTTGATTTGCATTTCTCTGATAATGAGTGAGGTTGAGCATCTTTTTGTGTGTTTGTTAGCCAGCTGTATATCTTCTTTGGAGAAATGTCTGTTTAGTTCTTTGGCCCACTTTTTGATTGGGTCGTTTATTTTTCTGGAATTGAGCTGCAGGAGTTGCTTGTATATTTTTGAGATTAGTTCTTTGTTGGTTGCTTCGTTTGCTATTATTTTCTCCCATTCTGAAGGCTGTCTTTTCACCTTGCTTATAGTTTCCTTCGTTGTGCAAAAGCTTTTAATTTTAATTAGGTCCCATTTGTTTATTTTTGCTTTTATTTCCATTACTCTGGGAGGTGGGTCATAGAGGATCCTGCTGTGATTTATGTCGGGGAGTGTTTTGCCTATGTTTTCCTCTAATAGTTTAATAGTTTCTTGTCTTATGTTTATATCTTTAATCCATTTTGAGTTTATTTTTGTGTATTTGATTAGAAAGTGTTCTAGTTTCATTCTTTTACAAGTGGTTGACCAGTTTTCCCAGCACCACTTGTTAAAGAGATTGTATTTTCTCCATTGTATATTCTTGCCTCCTTTGTCAAAGATAAGGTGTCCATAGGTGCGTGGATTTATCTCTGGGCATTCTATTTTATACCATTGATCTATATTTCTGTCTTTGTGCCAGTACCATACTGTCTTGAGGACTGTAGCTTTGTAGTAGAGCCTGAAGTCAGGCAGGTTGATTCCTCCAGTTTCGTTTTTCTTTCTCAAGATTGCTTTGGCTATTTGAGGTTTTTTGTATTTCCATACAAACTGGGAAATTATTTTTTGTAGTTCTGTGAAAAATACCATTGATAGCTTGATAGGGATTGCACTGAATCTATTGATTGCTTTGGGTAGTATACTCAATTTCACTATATTGATTCTTCCAATCCATGAACATGGTATATTTCTCCATCTATATGTGTCATCTTTGATTTCTTTCATCAGTGTTTTATAGTTTTCTATATATCGGTCTTTTGTTTCTATAGGTAGATATATTCCTAAGTATTTTATTCTTTTCATTGCAATGGTGAATGGAATTGTTTCCTTAATTTCTCTTTCTGTTTTCTCATTGTTAGCGTATAGGAATGCAAGGGATTTCTGTGTGTTAATTTGATATCCTGCAATTTTGCTATATTCATTGATTAGCTCTAGTAATTTTCTGGTGGAGTCTTTAGGGTTTTCTATGTAGAGGATCATGTCATCTGCAAACAGTGAGAGTTTTCTTCTTTTCCAATCTGGATTCCTTTTATTTCTTTTTCTGCTCTGATTGCTGTGGCTAAAACTTCCAAAACTATGTTGAATAGTAGTGGTGAGAGTGGGATCCGTTGTGTTTTTCCTGACTTTAGGGGAAATGCTTTCAATTTTTCAACATTGAGAATAATGTTTGCTGTGGGCTTGTCACCTATAGCTTTTATTATGTTGAGGTATATTCCTTCTATTCCAGCTTTCTGGAGAGTTTTTATCACAAATGGATATTGAATGTTGTCAAAGGCTCTCTCCTCACCTATTGAGATAATCATAGGCTTTTCATCTTTCAATTTGTTAATATGGTGTATTACATTGATTGATTTGCAGATATTAAAGACTCCTTTAATATTCTTGGGATACTAAAGGCATTCCTGGGATAAAGCCCACTTGGTCATGATGTATGATCTTTTCAATATGTTGTTGGATTCTGTTTGCTAGAATTTTGTTAAGGATCTTTACATCTATGTTCATCAGTGATATTGGCCTGTAGTTTTCTTTTTTTGCGGCATCTTTGTCTGCTTTTGGTATTAGGGTGATGGTGGCCTCATAGAATGAGTTTGGAAGTTTACCTTCCTCTGCAATTTTCTGGAAGAGTTTGATTAATATAGGTGTTAGCTCTTCTCTATATCTTTGGTAGAATTCATCTGTGAAGCTGTCTGGCCCTGGGCTTTTGTTTGCTGGAAGATTTCTGATTACAGTTTTGATTTCCATGCTGGTGATGGGTCTGTTAAGATTTTCTATTTCTTCCTGGCTCAGTTTTGGAATGTTGTACTTTTCTAAGAATTTGTCCATTTCTTCCAAGTTGTCCATTTTAGTGGCATGTAGTTGCTGATAGTAGTCTCTTATGATCCTTTGTATTTTTGTGTTGTCTGTTGTGATTTCTCCATTTTCATTTCTAATTTTGTTGATTTGATTCTTCTCCCTTTGTTTCTTGATGAGTCTGTCTAATGGTTTGTCAATTTTATTTATCTTCTCAAGGAACCAGCTTATAGGTTTGTTGATATTTCCTACGGTCACTTTTGTTTCTTTTGCATTTATTTCTACCCTAATTTTTAAGATTTCTTTCCTTCTACTAACCCTGGGGTTCTTCATTTCTTCCTTTTCTAGTTGCTTTAGGTGTAGAGTTAGGTTATCTCATTGACTCTTTTCTTGTTTCTTGAAGTAAGCCTGTATTGCTATGAACCTTCCCCTTAGCATGTTTTTACAGTGTCCCATAGGTTTTGAGTTGTTGTGTTTTCATTTTCATCTGTTTCTATGCATATTTTAATTTCTTTTTTGATTTCTTCTGTGATTTGCTGGTTATTCAGCAGCGTGTTGTTTAGCCTCCATATGTTGGAATTTTTAATAGTTTTTCTCCTGTAATTGATATCTAATCTTACTTCATTGTGGTCAGAAAAGACGATTGGAATGATTTCATTTTTTTTTTAATTTACCAAGGCTAGATTTATGGCCCAGGATGTGAACTATCCTGGAGAAGGTTCCATGTGCACTTGAGAAAAAGGTGAAATTCATTGTTTTGGAGTGAAATATCCTATAGATATCAGTTAGGTCTTACTGTGTATTGTGTTATTTAAAGTTTGTGTTTCCTTATTCATTTTCTGTTTAGTTGATCTATCCATAGGTGTGAGTGGTATATTAAAGTCTCCCACTATTATTGTGTTATTGTTAATTTCCCCTTACATACTTGTTAGCATTTTCCTTACATATTGCAGTGCTCCTATGTTGGGTGCATATATATTTATAATTGTAATATCTTCTTGGATTGATCCTTTGATCATTATTTAGTGTCCTTCTTTGTCTCTTTTCATGGCCTTTATTTTAAAGTCTATTTTATCTGATGAGTATTGCTACTCCTGCTTTCTTTTGGTCTCCATTTGTGTGAAATATCTTTTTCCAGCCATTCAGTCTGTATGTGTCCCTTTTTTGAGGTGGGTCTCTTGTAGACAATTTATACAGGGGTCTTGTTTTTGTATCCATTCAGCCAGTCTTTGTCTTTTGGTTGGGACAGTCAACCCACTTACATTTAAGGTAATTATTAATAAGTATGGAGAAGGCAATGGCACCCCACTCCAGTACTCTTGCCTGGAAAATCCCATGGACGGAAGAGCCTGGTAGGCTGCAGTCCATGGGGTCACTGAGGGTCGGACACGACTGAGTGACTTCACTTTCACTTTTCACTTTCATGCACTAGAGAAGGAAATGGCAACCCACTCCAGTGTTCTTGCCTGGAGAATCCCAGGGACGGTGGAGCCTGGTGGGCTGCCATCTCTGCGGTCGCACAGAGTCGGACATGACTGAAGCGACTTAGCAGCAGTAGCAGCAGCATGGTCCCATTGCCATTTACTTTATTGTTTTGGGTTCAATTTTATACACCCTTCCTTTGTTTCATGTGTTTGGAAGATCCTTTAGCATTTGTGAAGAGCTGGTTCAATGGTGCTGAATTCTCTCAGCTTTTGCTTGTCTCTAAAGCTTTTGACTTCTCCTTCATATTTGAATGAGTTCCTTGCTGGGTACAGTAATCTGGGTTGTAGGTTTTTCTCTTTCATGGCTCTAAGTATGTCCTGCCATTCCCTTCTGGCCTGAAGAGTTTTTATTGAAAGATCAGCTGTTATCCTTATGGGAATCCCCTTGTGTGTTATTTGCTGTTTTTCCCTTGCTGCTTTTAATATTTGTTCTCTGTGTTTAATCTTTGTTAACTTGATTAATATGTGTCTTGGGGTGTTTCGCCTTGGGTTTATCCTGTTTTGGACTCTCTGGGTTTCTTGGACTTTGGTGACTATTTCCTTTTCCATTTTAGGGAAGTTTTCAACTATTATCTCCTTGAATAATTTTTTATGGCCTTTCTTTTTGTCTTCTTCTTCTGGGACTCCTATGATTCGAATGTTGGGGTGTTTCACATTGTCCCAGAGGTCCCTGAGGTTGTCCTCATTTCTTTTAATTCTTTTTTCTTTTTTCCTCTCTACCTCATTTATTTCTACCATTCTTCTACCTCACTTATCCTACCTTCTGCCTCCATTATTCTACTGTTGGTTCCCTTCAGAGTGTTTTTGATCTCATTTATTGCATTATTCATTATTGATTGACTCTTTATTTATTCTAGGTCCTTGTTACACATTTCTTGCATCTTCTCAATCCTTGTTTCCAGGATACTCCATTTTGTTTTCAAGATTTTTGATCATTTTTACTATCATTATTCTGAATTCTTATTCTGGTAGACTGCATATCTCTTCCTCTTTTCTTTGGTTTGGTGGGCATTTATCATGTTCCTTTACCTGCTGAGTATTTCTCTGCCTTTTCATCTTGTTTAGACTGCTGTGTTTGGGGTGGCCTTTCTGTACTCTGGCAGTTTGTGGTTCCTCTTTATTGTGGAGGTTCCTCCCTGTGGGTGGGGTTGGACGAGTGGCTTGTCAAGGTTACCTGGTTAGGGAAGCTTGCATCGGTGTTCTGGTGGGTGGAGCTGTATTTCTTCTCTCTGGAGTGCAATGAAGGGTCCAGTAGTGAGTTTTGAGATAGCTATGGGTTTGGTGTGACTTTGGGCAGCCTGTGTATTGAAGCTCAGGGCTATGTTCCCGCGTTGCAGGAGAATTTGCGTGCTATGTATTGCTCTGGAACTTGTTGGCTCTTGGGTGATCCTTGGTTTCAGTGTAGGTATGGAGGCTTTTGGATGATCTCTTATCAATTAATGTTCCCTGAAGTCAGGAGTTCTCTGGTGTTCTCAAGTTTTGGGCTTAATCCTCCTGCCTCTGGTTTTCAGTCTTATTCTTAGCGTAGCCCCAAGACGTCTCCATCCATACAGCACTGATGATAAAACATCTAGGTTAATGGTGAAAAGATTCTCCACAGTGAGGGACACCCAGAGAGGTTCAGAGTTACATGGAGAAAAGAAGAGGGAGGAGGGAGATAGAAGTGACCAGGAGGAGATGAGGGGGAAATCAAAAGGGGAGAGAACAATCTAGACACTAAATAATTCCCTATGTGCTCTCCATAGCTTGGAACCCTCAGAGAGGTTCATGGAGTTACATAGAGAAGAGAAGAGGGAGGAAGGAGATAGAGGTGAGCAGGAGGAGAAAAGGTGGAATCAAAAGGGGACAGATAGATCTAGGCTGTATTCTGTTCCCTAAGTGTTCTCCACAGCCCGGAACACACACAGAGATTCACAGAGTTGGGTTGAGAAGAGAAGGGGAGGGAGGAGATAGAGGTGACCTGAGGGAGAAATAGGAGAGTCAGTAGGGGGAGAGAGTAATCAAGCCAGTAATCACACTCCTAAGTAAAAATGGATACTGAAGATTGGATTCTTAAATGTACAAAATTGATAACAAATATGATAAATCAAAGATGAAAAATCTAGAGTAGATGTTAGACTCTCAAAAATACAATATTAAAAAAAGATCATAAAAAGTATAAGAAATATATGTGAAGTTTGCTTTAAAAATAGGGTCTTTTTTTGCAAGGTAATAATAGGTTATAAAAACGGAAATTAAAGGAGTAATAGAAGACTTACAAAAAGGAAAAAATTTAAAAAATTTTTAAAAATGATAATAAAAATATATATAGGAATCTCTCTGGCGCTGTTGCAGGCAGTGTGGGGTCAGTTCAGTTTCAGATAGTTCCTTGTTCCAGCTTATATTTCTCATGATTTATGCTGCTGCTGCTGCTGCTTCTGCTAAGTCACTTCAGTCGTGTCCAACTCTGTGCAACCCCATAAACGGCAGCCCACCAGCCTCCCCTGTCCCTGGGATTCTCAAGGCAAGAACACTGGAGTGGGTTGCCATTTCCTTCTCCAATGCATGAAAGTGAAAAGTGAAAGTGAAGTCGCTCAGTCGTGTCCAACTCTACACGACCCCATGGACTGCAGCCTACCAGACTCCTCCGTCCATGGGATTTTCCAGGCATTAGTAGTGGAGTAGGGAGCCATCGCCTTCTCTGCTCATGATCTATAGGCCCCTTCCAATGTAGTCAGTGTTAACTCCAGGGAATTTAATCTGTTGCACCTGTCACTTCCTAAGCGGTTCCCTCTGTTTATTTGTCTTCTGTTTGCAGGTCTCTTCAGTGGCTAATTTCTGCCCTGACACAAGGGGGCGAAGGTGGTCTCTTGTTTAGGATCACTTGTTCAGTCATGCTGTGGGGAGGGAGGAACACAGTAAACAAATATCACTGGCACGTGGGGAGTGCTCACAGTGTATGGACCACACTGGGTTTGCCCCTGCTCACGGAGTGTGTGCTTTCCCAGTCTACACTGTTTAGGCTCCAGGTTGCTCTGCAGGGAGCCGGCCCAGGTCTAATCCACTCAGGTTCAGGTTCTCAGGTACTCCACAAAGGCACAGACTCAGGTGGGCCTGTGTTTTTTGCCCTTCTCCAGTCCGAGCAGCTCAGGTGACCAGGTGCCTGGTGAGTGTACTCTCCCTAGGTGAGGCGCATCTTATTGCCTCCCCGGTCCCAGCCACTCAGTTTCCAGGGTGCACCCGTCTCAGGTGTGCTGTGTATCTCTTCTGGGAGCTGATCTCTGGCTGTGACCTTCCCGGTGGATGTCAACCATCCAGAATCTCAGAAAGTCTTGGTTAGAAACTGGAAGCCTGTTTGCAGTTTGGTAGGGGATGCCCTCTCAGGGCTGAGTTTGCCCCTTTCCAGCTCTGGCTGGCACCTGCCTGCCCCCTGCCTCCAGCGGGGGATGGGCCTGTCTGCAGCCTGCTAGCTCTCCTCCCATATTCGCTCAGTCCTTTGTTCTATGAGCGGGCTGGCAGTGCCTTCAGTTCAGTTCAGTTCAGTCGCTCGGTCATGTCCGACTCTGCGACCCAATGAATTGCAGCACGCCAGGCCTCCCCATCCATCACCAACTCCCGGGGTTCACGCAAACTCACGTCCATCGAGTTGGTGATGCCATCCAGCCATCTCATCCTCTGTCATTCCCTTTTCCTCCTGCCCCCAATCCCTCCCAGCATCAGAGGCTTTTCCAATGAGTCAACTCTTCGCATGAGGTGGCCAAAGGATTGGAGTTTCAGCTTTAGCATCAGTCCTTCCAATGAACACCCAGGACTGATCTCCTTTAGAATGGACTGGTTGGATGTCCTTGCAGTCCAAGGGACTCTCAAGAGTCTTCTCCAACACCACAGTTCAAAAGCATCAATTCTTTGGCGCTCAGCTTTCTTCACAGTCCAACTCTCACATCCATACATGACCAATGGAAAAGACATAGCCTTGACTAGACGGACCTTTGTTGGCAAAGTAACGTCTCTGCTTTTTATTGTTTTTATTTTATTTTATTTTTTTACTTTATAATATTGTATTGGTTCTGCCACACATCAACATGAATCCACCATGGGCGTACAGTATATTAATGCATATATATGGAATTTAGAAAGATGGTAATGATAACCCTGTATGCAGGACAGCAAAAGAGACCCAGATGTCTCTGGTTTTTAATATGCTATCTAGGTTGGTCATAACTTTCCTTCCAAGGAGTAAGCGTCTTTTAATTTCATGGCTGCAGTCACCATCTGCAGTGATTTTGGAGCCCCCCAAAATAAAGTCTGATACTGTTTCCACTGTTTCCCCATCACGGGATAGTTCTCTCTCTCTCTCTCTCTCTCTCTCTCTCTCTCTCTCTCTCTCTCTTTCTCTCTCTGACTATCCCAAAGTTTAGGTTGCTATCTCAGGTTAGAGCCCTCAGATTTTCCTTGGGACATTCAGGCCTGGTCCTTACCCTAAGTAATGCAGCCCGCTCCTCCCCATTCAGCCCCTGCTTGCTGGTGGTGGATGCAAGCATCTGGGGTACTTCTATGCTGGGAGTTGCCGTTAGGCACGTAATCTGTGGGTTTTATTTATTTATTTTTCCTCCCGGTTATGTTGCCCTCTGAGATTCCAAAACTCCCCACAGACCCGCTGGTGAGAGGGTTTCCTGGTGTTTGGAAACTTCTCTTTTAAGACTCCCTTCCCGGGATGGATCTCCATCCCTAACTCTTTTGTCTCTTTATCTTTTATATTTTGTCCTATGTCCTTTCGAAAACAATGGGCTGCTTTTCTGGGTGCCTGATGTCCTCTGCCAGTGTTCAGAAGTTGTTTTGTGGAGTTTGCTCAGCGTTCAAATGTTCTTTCAATAAATTTGTGGGGGAGAAAGTGGTCTCCCCTTCCTATTCCTCTGCCATCTTAGCCTCACCCCTCTTCTAGGTCTTTGTTAATTGATTCTTGCATTTTCTAATCTTGTTTCAAGGTTTTTGATCATTTTTACTATCATTATTCTGAATTCTTTTTCAGGTAGTTTGCCTATTTCCTCTTCATTTATTTGGGCTTCTGTGTTTCTAGTTTGTTCCTTCACTTGTGCAGTATTTCTCTGCATTTTTATTATTATTTTTAACTTATTGTGCTTGAGATCTCCTTTTCCCAGGCCTCAGGGCTGAATTTTTTCTATATTTTGGTTTCTGCCCTCCTAAGTTTGGTGCAATGGTTTGTGTAAGCTTGCTATATCAAGCTTTGTGCTAAGTTGTTTTTTTGTTTGTTTCTTTGTTTTTCCTCTGATAGGCAAGGCTGAGTGATGTGGTAATCCTGTCTGCTGATGATTGGGCTTGTGTTTTTTTGTTGGTTGTTTGGATGAGGTGTCCTGCACAGGGTGCAACCGGTGGTTGGGTAATGCCAGGTCTTGTATTCAAGTGGTTTCTTTTATGGGAGTTCTCACTATTTGATATTCCCTAGGGTTAGTTCTCTGGAGAAGGCGATGGCACCCCACTCCAGTACTCTTGCCTGGAAAATCCATGGATGGAGGAGCCTGGTAGGCTGCAGTCCTTGGGGTTGCTAAAAGTCAGACATGACTGAGCAACTTCACTTTCACTTTTCACTTTCATGCATTGGAGAAGGAAATGGCAACCCACTCCATTGTTCTTGCCTGGAGTATCCTAGGGACGGCAGAGCCTGGTGGGCTGCCGTCTATGGGGTCACACAGAGTCGGACATGACTGAAGCGACTTACCAGCAGCAGCAGCAGCAGGGTTAGTTCTTTGGTAGTCTAGGGTTTTGGAATCAGTGCAGCTACTCCAAAGGCTCAGGGTTTGATCTCTGGTCAGGAATGAAGATTCCACAAGAGCTTTGTTATGGCATTAAGTGAGGTTAAAACAAATATGAGACACCCAAGATGAACCCCAGACAAATGGCAGTTACAAAATCAGACAAACAATAAATAAAATAATTGAATATACATATACACCCATAAGCAAAGTCAAAACAGTACAATAGACTGACCCAGTGAGCCGAGGAAACAAAAAATTATATCTACCAGTTAAGAACAAAACTAACTAAAGCACGAACTGGAAAACAAAGCGAAAGCAAATTGTCAAGAGGGGAATAAAGCAATTAAAACAAAACTAACAAATATGTTGAGAGGAAAGGAAAGTAAGAAAAGAAAGAATAGATATGCAAAGTTAAATAGAGGTAGATAAAGAAGATTTATATACATTAAAGATTAACTGCAAGGGGAAAAGAACAGTAGGAAAAGTGAACAAAGGAATAAATATAGAAAAAAATAATAGGTTTTAAAAAGTTAAAAATTAAAATTGAAAAAAGAGAAAAGAAAAAAGGTAGATAAAAGAAAGAAAAAAAAAGAAAAAGAAAAACTCCACAGAACTATCAAAAGCCCAGAAGTTGATAACAATAAAAATATGATTAAAGAAAAGCTCTAAAGCTCAATTAGTTTTCATAGTACCAACAAAATTGGCAACTACAATGGGGGGTGTAGGGAAACAAGGGAAAAAACAAACAAAAAGAAAAAAAAATCCTAAAGAAACTGCAGAACAAGCCAAAACATAAGAATAATAAATGTTTCTCTTGAGTCACTGCTGTCAGGATCCTTTCCCTCGCTGGGAGTCACAGCCCACCTCACCTCCCTAGGATGCCCTCCAACACTGTGCTGGTCTCTGGACCTGCTGTGGGGGCAGCTCAGATTCTAATCTGGTCCTACTCCTGTATGTTCTTCCCTCCAACGTCCACAGCTATCAGAACTAGTGTGTTTTCTTTTGTGGGAGCTCTCAATGGCCTTTTATATATTCCATAGACACAGAGTCTGCCTAGTTGATCGTGCAGATTTAATCTGCAGCTTGTACTGCTGGTGGGAAGGTTTTGGGACTTCTTCCTTTGCCGCACTGCACCTAGGTTTCAATTGTGGTTTTAATTCCACCTCTGCATGTGGGTCGTCCACTGGGATTGCTCTTGAGGCTGCCCTGGAGGATTGGGTCTGCCCTGGTGAGGGCCAGGTGCAGAGGTGGTGCCGCTGCTTGGGTTCCAGAGGTTCTGACAGCACCAGGTACTCAGGGGAGTTGGTGGCTAGGGCAGCAGGAAATATTGTGCTCTAGAAGGGTATGGCAACCAGTATTTGCCAATACACTCCCTATTTTTGCCTGGAGAACTCCCCTGACAGAGAAGCCTGGCCAAACTCAGTCCACAGAGTTGCAAAGAGTTGGACACGATGGAAGCAGCCCTGCATGCATAGACACAAGACTTTTTTTGCCTGTGGCAGCTCTGCCCCAGTGAGGGTTGAGCATGAAGATGGCACAGCTGCTTCAGTCACAGGGACTCTGGCAGTGCCTAGTGTGCAGGGACGTGGACTGCCTCAGCCACAGGAGTTATGGCCCTATCAGAGTCTTTTTTCTAGCCTCTGTTACTTGGCGATCAGAAGTCCTCTTTGGCTAGTCTTTCTCTGTAGCTCTGCCCGTTCAGGCAGAGGTCCTTCTGGGGTCCTTCTTTGTTGTTTGGTGCATCAAGCACATAGAGGGGCCCCCTTGGCTGGAGTCCTACTCTGTATATCAACACATCAGGCACTTAAAGGGGGACCCTGGGTGGGATCCTACTCGGTAGCTCTGTGCATCAGTCACCTAAGGGAGCACCCTGAGTGGGTTCCTACTCTGTATCTTGGTGTGTCAGGTCATTGATGGGCCAGCTTCTCTATTGTTCAGCTGCCAATGTTGATGGGTGGGGAGAAAAAGGCTATGGTGATGGTTCCACCCCCTATATGTGACTCAACAGTATTGCCTTGCTTCCATAGCTGCCTGGCTTTCATCCACACATATTTCCCACCACAGTCTTATCCCTCACATTCCCTCAGTCCATCTCTCTGCAGTAAATAGCAGCCCTAGCCCTGGGATTGCTCCACAATCCCTAAACTCCAGCTCCCAGCTACTGTGCCTTCTAGGGAACCTGAATCCCTGTCCAGGGTACATATGGCTGCAGCAAGGACTATATAATTGTCATTCCATTTAGGCTGCCACAGATCAGCTGTTTCACTCTCAGCCTTAAATGTTTCTCCTCTAACTCAGACAATTGCCCTGATATGGGGATTGGACCCCTGCTTCAGTTCCCCCACCTGCCAAGGATAGGTTGAGTCCTAATAACACTCCTGTTTTTCCCCTTAGTTCCTTCATCCCACCGAGTTTTGTGTGGTTCTATATATTCTTTTCTGTTGGTCAGGGACTCCTCTCTGCTCTCAGCTGGTGTTCTGCCTTGACTCTTTTTGATTATAGGTATTTACAGCTATAAATTTCTCCTAAGCACTGTCTTTGATGAATCCCATAAATTTTGGTATATTGTGTGTGTGTTCACTGAAGTGTCTGTTCTTTAGCTTGTGTTCAGCTAGTATTTTGGCAGAGATTTCCTTGAATGACCACAGATTAAAACAAATACCTCTTTCAAACTTTGCAAACTGGTTCTTAGCTAAGCTTGCACAGAGCCTAGGTATCAGCCCAAGGGGAAAGTTTAGGGTTTTCTCAAGTCTTTTCTGAGCATATGTCTTGCCTTAGGCATGTACATGGCCTTTTAGATTCCCCTGCACGCATGGTGCTTTTGAATGTCTTAATTTCCCAAAGAAACTCTCCTCAGTATATGTTCCCACACTTTAGACCAATCTATTGTCTGTTTTGAAAGTTATCTTTTGCTCCAGGTATCTGTGGGTTCTTACTTGAGCTTGCTGTGTTTTCAAGAAGTTTCCAAGGCTTTTCCAGCCTGAGTTTCAAGTTAGATGAGATAGAGATGAGCATCTTGTGTCAGTCTTTCAGGTAACTCCAGGTTAAAACAGACATGCTCAATAATTTGTAAGCTCTTGTCTTCTTCTACCAGAGAACAGTATCCCACACTGGGAATATGGGCTAAAAATGCTGCTTCTATGGTGAGGAGTTGAGAGAAGGGCAAGTAAAAGTGCCACAAAGATCTCTTACTACTTTGAAGTTGTGTTTTTTTTGATTAAGCATTTGACTGGTTGTTGTAAACCCTTGACTGTTTGCCACAGTTCTCAGAAAGTTGGTTCTGTTTTACTTGCTTTTGGATGTTTCTAAGGGAGCACAGAACTCCTACAAAATCACTCCAGGTGATTCTGATGCAAGATGAATTTTGAGAACTTATGTGGCCCAAAAGATGTGGCTCAGATTCCTGGGGCATAGTAACTGGGGCTTTGGCATCTCTGTGTTAGGATTCTTTGTGAAATTCAGACCAGGAGTCAAGCAGTAAGTTGACTTCCACTCATATCACCCTTTTCTACTCCCAAACAGGACAGTCACAGCCGCTCAACCCTGGCTTTATAGCCCTGATACTAGTACACTTTTTACCTAGGTGAATCAAAGTCTGAGTAAAGCCAGACCATGTATGGATGGACACATGAAAACTAGGACTTGATCTTGGCCTAATCCCACTCTATAGAGTCTCTTCAAGAAAATTAGAGGTACCAAGGGAACTTTTCATGCAAAGATGGGTATAATAAAGGACAAAAGTGGTATGGACCTAACAGAAGCAGAAGATATTAAGAAGAGGTGGCAACAATACACAAAAGAACTCTACAAAAAAGATCTTCATGACCCAGATAATCACGATGGTGTGATCACTGACCTAGAGCCAGACATCCTGGAACGTGAAGTCAAGTGGGCCTCAGGAAGCATTACTACAAGCAAAGCTAGTGGAGACAATGAAATTCCAGTTGTGTTATTTCAAATCCTAAAAGATGATGCTGTGAAAGTGCTGCACTCAGTGTACCAGCAAATTTGGAAAACTCAGCAGTGGCCACAGGACTGGAAAAGGTCAGCTTTCATTCCAATCCCAAAGAAAGGTAATGCCAAAGAATGCTCAAACTACTGCACAATAGCACTCATCTCACACACTAGCAAAGTAATGCTCAAAATTCTCCAAGCCGGGCTTCAACAGTATGTGTACCATGAGCTTCCAGATGTTCAAGCTGGATTTAGAAAATGCAGAGGAATGAGAGATCAAATTGCCAACATCTGCTGGATTATCAAAAAAGCAAGAGAGTTCCAGAAAAATATCTATTTCTGCTTTATTGACTACGCCAAAGCCCTTGACTTGTGGATCACAACAAACTGTGGAAAATTCTGAAAGAGATGGGAATACCAGACCACCTCACCTGCCTCCTGAGAAATCTGTATACAGGTCAGGAAGCACCAGTTAGAACTGGACATGGAACAACAGACTGGTTCCAAATAGGGAAAGGAGTGTGTCAAGGCTGTATATTGTCACCCTGCTTATTTAACTTATATGCAGAGTACATCATGTGAAATGCCAGGCTGGATGAAGCACAAGCTAGAATCAAGATTGCCAGGAGAAATATCAATAACCTTAGATATGCAGATGACACCACCCTTATGGCAGAAAGTGAAGAGGAACTAAATAGCCTCTTGATGAAAGTGAAAGAGGAGAGTGAAAATGTTGGCTTAAAACTCAACATTAAAAAACTTAGCTTATGGCTTCTAGTCCCATCACTTCATGGCAAATAGATGGGGAAAGAATGGAAACAGTGGCTGACTTTATTTTTGGGGTCTCCAAAATCACTGCAGATGGTGACTGCAGCCATGAAATTAGAAGACGCTTGCTCCTTGGAAGAAAAGCTATGACCAACCTAGATAGCATATTAAAAGCAGAGACATTACTTTGCTGACAAAGGTCCATCTAGTCAAAGCTATGGTTTTTTCAGTACTCATGTATAGATGTGAGAGTTGGACTTTAAAGAAAGTTGAGTGCCAAAGAATTGATGTTTTTGAACTGTGGTATTGGAGAATACTCTTGAGAGTCCCTTGGACTGCAAGGAGATCCATCCAGTCCATCCCAAAGGAAATCAGTCCTGAATATTCACTGGAAGGACTGATGCTGAAGCTGAAACTCCAATACTTTGGCCACCTGATGCGAAGAACTGGCTCATTTGAAAAGACCCTGATGCTGGGAAAGATTGAAGGAGGGAGGAGAAGGGGATGACAGAGTGGCATCACCGACTCGATGGACATGAGTTTGAGCAAGCTCTGGGAGTTGGCGATGGACAGGGAAGCCTGGTGTGCTGCAGTCCATGGGGTTGCAAAGAGTCAGACATGATTGAGTGACTGAATTGAACTAAACTGAACAGAGTCAAGGTTACTACTGGGCTTAATAGCCATGCAAAAGGCCATAGACCCAAAATTTGGCTACTGAAGGAAATTCAAATGAATCTGCAATAAAAGATATTCTGGGGGCAGTGGAAGCTCCTGAATTTTCATGTGGGAAAAGCTTGAATAATTGTTCTATTTGTAAATGCTAAGGGTGAACAAAGAAATAGGAACTTTGTTCTGAAACTATGTTTGTGTAGTATAGAGTGTATTTTTTTCCTCTGGGAGCTTTAGGAGTGACTAGAGGAGATTTTGAGTTTAAAGCCAGCCTTACCTCTGTCCTGATGCCAAGCCAGGTGAAGTTTTCTTGGCCAGTAATGAGTAATCATTTGCAGAAATTGACTTGAGAATGTGGTGGAAAAGACCAGTCCTATGAGACAGCAGAAATTTCCAGGTTCACTGTCTAGGGTCAGTGTCCTCATCCTCCATGAGTATAGATTAATAGCCTAAACTGGAGTCACCAGACTCAAAGGCATGCACACCCAGTCCCCTGCACTCACGTGCTCCCCTTAGAGTCTGCATACCGCACCCTGCACACATGCTATGAGCCGAGACACTGCATGAGTCTACTCTAAAACAACAACAGCAAAGCATTTATTTCCAAAAAAGGGACAAGGTCACAAGAAAAAGCCTATAATAATTAACTAAGTCAATGGAAAACTCATTTTAAAAAAATACCCCCCATGGAGGCTTAGTACAAAACAACAGCCTAGTGAATGTTTGGTTACAGTGTATAGCTACTTATTTTGCCCTTGATACACTGCTGTGATTTTTCAGCTTCTTCTGCCAATCTTGCTCAATACAAGTGGTTCAAAGATTAAAGTCCAGGTATGTGAATAGCCCTACTTGTAGCTTTGATGTGTGGGCTCTTCTGAGCCCTGAGGTACCCTGTGTTGATTTTTGTCATTTTTACCCTGGCAAAAGAAATAAAAAGTACACCAGTTAGAATCTAGTCAGGAAAACAAAGCCTGTATCAAGTGTCTAGCAGATGACATTTAAAGAGGGAACAAAGTGGGAGGGCTGAGAGACCAGAGAGGAGAAAGCAAGGCAACCCAGAGGTTAGCCATAGTAGAAACCTGCCTATCATCCCAAGGACTGCAAAAGGACAGGGAGGAAGCAGTGTTACTATTGCCTGGGTGCCAAGTTCATTTTAGAGGCTGCCAATTGAGAGAAGGTTCCTCAGCAGAAACTAGAACTTAGGAAGAGATGTAGCTACAGTCAAGAGGCCACTTGAATTAGAAAACACTGTGCTTTTAAATCTTTTGTTGAACTTCCCTTCTCCCATTTGTTGCAGTTTTGGTGATACAGTCATACATAGTACTCTGCTCAAGTCTATACATGGCATGGATGGGTATGTGATAAATGGCATACCAAACAAATCCTCTCTCAGTAATTGTAATCTTGAGTTCAAGGACAGAAAACAGTTGGAACTGTTTCAGCCATATGGTGGTATCTTGAAAAGGTCACACATCCATTCCTGTCTACCTGGATGCCCAGAAACACTCTAATTTGTATTTTGTTTTATTTTCCCCCAAACCTCTGTCAAATCTTCCATTAAAATCCTTTATGTGTTCACATTTGCTTAAGTTGCTTCCCTGATAGCTCAGTTGGTAAAGAAAACAGACTTGCAATGCAGGAGACCCCAGTTCGATCCCTGAGTTAGGAAGATCTGCTGGAGAAGGGAAAGGCTACCCACTCCAGTATTCTGGCCTGGAGAATTCCATGGACTGTATAGTCCATGGGGTCACAAAGAGTCAGACACAACTGAGTGACTTTCACTTGCTTAAGTCTGGCAATTTTTAACTATGATGCTTGCCTATACATCAAGTCCTTGTTTCCAATATTCAGAATGCCCTTCCATGGTTCCTTAGTCTTAAGAGTGTCTCAGTTCAGTTCAGTAGTTCAGTCATGTCCAACTCTTTGTGACCTCATGGACTGTAGCACAGCAGGCTTCCCTGTCATCACCAACTCCCGGAGCTTGCTCAAACTCATGTCCATCAAGTCGATGATGCCATCCAACCATCTCATCCTCTGTACTCTTCTCCTCCTGTCTTCAAGAGCGTCTGCTGCTGCTGCTGCTGCTAAGTCACTTCAGTTGTGTCCAACTCTGTGTGACCCGATAGACGTCAGCCCACCAGGCTCTCCTGCCCCTGGGATTCTCCAGGCAAGAACACTAGAGTGGGTTTCCATTTCCTTCTCCAATACACAAAAGTGAAAAAGTGAAAGTGAAGTAGCTCAGTCGTGTCCGAATCTTAGTGACCCCATGGACTACAGCCTACCAGGCTCCTCCATCCATGGGATTTTCCAGGCAAGAGTACTGGTCAAGAGTGTCTACTCATCATTTAATACCAACTCACATGTTTTTGGAGAAAGCAATGGCACCCCACTCCAGTACTCTTGCCTGGAAAATCCCATGGATGGAGGAGCCTGGAAGGCTGCAGTCCATGGGGTCGCTGAGGGTCGGACACGACTGAGCGACTTCACTTTTACTTTTCACTTTCATGCATTGGAGAAGGAAATGGCAACCCACTCCAGTGTTCTTGCCTGGAGAATCCCAGGGATGGGGGAGCCTGGTGGGCTACCGTCTATGGGGTCTCACAGAGTCAGACACGACTGAAGTGACTTAGCAGCTTAGCAGCAAATGTTTTTTATTATGTGAAAATGTCCCCAGGCCTCACTCTTCTTAGAAAACTTTAGTTGCTTACCACTCTCATTTTCTGTAGCATTCTATGCTGCTGCTGCTGTGTCGCTTCAGTCGTGGCCGACTCTGTGTGACCCCATAGACAGCAGCTGACCAAGCTCCCCCGTCCCTGGGATTCTCCAGGCAAGAACACTGGAGTGGGTTGCATTCTATACATATTTCCATTTCAGCACTTATCATAGTATCTGATTATTCCATATTTACTTGTCTGTCTCCCTTTCAGACTGTGAAGTTCTTAAGAACAGTCTCAGGATTCTCAATACCTAGCTGCTTGGCCAGAGAAGGCAATGGCACCCTACTCCAGTACTCTTGCCTGGAAAATCCCATGGATGGAGGAGCTATGGGGTCACACAGAGTCAAACACAACTGAAGTGACTCAGCAGCAGCAGCTGCTGCTTGGCACATAGTAAATGCTTGACAAAAGCTTCTTGAATGCATGAATAAGTGAAGAGATAAAGTTGCCAGCCTATCTTCACTGATTACAGTGGAAACCAAGTTTTTTTCCTTCTTTGCTTTTAAAAGGGTATGGAACTCATGGCTTTAAGGGCTTTAAGGGGATAAATTAGTTCAATACATGTTCCTAAGAATAGATATAAAGAGATACTTTTGTGGCTCAGCTGGTAAAGAATCCGCCTGCAATGCGGGAGACCTGGGTTTGATCCCTGGGTTGGGAAGATCCCCTGGAGAAGGGAAAGGTACCCACTCCAGTAATCTGGCCTGGAGAATTCCATGGACTGTATAGTCATGGGGTTGCAAAGAGTCGGACATGACTGAGTGACTTGCACTTTATAAAGATGAGATAGAAGAGAGAAACAGAGCGAGAAAGGGAGGGAGGAAAAGTGAGAGGGAGGGAGAAGAATGAGAATGAGAAGAAAGCAGTGAGGAGTAACAACAAATTACATGGCTGTACAAGGAGATTCTGTTTGGGGTTCAGAGATATTGAGAGAGGTCTTAGTGTGCCACTTGAGATGACGGCCATCAGATTCCCTAGGGATTTAAGGGAGGTAAGTCCAGTGGTATGCTGGTAAATATTTAACAACTAGTTCTCAGGGGTGGGGGGATGGGAGAGGAATACCTTAATTTGTAGCATATGCTGAAGCTCCAATACTTTGGCCACCTGATGAGAAGAGCCAACTCATTAGAAAAGACCCTCATGCTGGGAAAGAATGAAGGCAGGAGGAGAAGGAACAACAGAGGATGAGATGGTTAGATGGCATCACTGACTCAATGCATGTGAATTTGAGCAAATTCTGGGATATGGTGAAGGATAGGGAAGACTGGCATGCTGCAGTCTGTGGGGCTGGAAATAGTCTGAGTAACTGAACTGAACTGAAGTACTCCCACCATGGCCAAATTGAAGCTACCAATGTGGCGTGACTGAATGCAGAGTTGAAAAGAGATGTTCTGTAGTATACCATGATATCGTATTTCCACCATATAGATATAACAGATATAAATAACTTTGAAATCACAGATCATAAAAAAATATAGTAAAATAATTAATGAATAATGAGAATTTATTACCCTTCTTTAAATGTACATGCTTGCTCAGTCACTCAGTCATGTCCAACTCTTTGTGACTCAACCCCATGGACTCTAGCCCGCCAGGCTCCTCTGTACATGGGATTCTCCAGGCAAGAATGCTGGAGTGGGTTGCCCTTTCCTACTCCAGGGGATCTTCCTGACCCAGGGATCAAACCCATGTCTCTTGCATCTCCTGCATTGGCAGGTGGATTCTTTACCACTGTGCCACTTGGGAAGCCCCTTCTCTAAATGTAAATTTATATAATTTTTTTAACTTGTTTAATTGATTGATATAATTTTTAATGATGACTGAGTTTAACCACTTCCTTGCAAAGTTCCTGAAAATTTAACTATGAGCTCTCATGAGCAGATGTGAGGCAGTAGCACAGTACTGTGGGTAACTCTATCCTTGGGCTACCTAGGACTCAGAGAAGCCCAAATAGGCAGAAATATACCAAAGTGAGATAATGGATGTTGGTCAACTGTCATTGTAGTGTGATGGATAGGATCAAGCCTGCTAGGTTGAAAAGTGCTGGATACTGAGGCAGCAAATCTATAAACACTGGTTTCCTGGTACCCAGAGGAAAACTATACTTAGTAGCTCCAAATACTACATAGTTTCAAAATGGAATACCTCCAATTCATTGTATAATCTGCCTTATTGCTGAAATTTATCTTTATCACTGAGATAGAGGCAGTGAGCAAAACAACGTGTTCTGTTGAGACCATCTACTGAATATCCTGGAACTGAGATGGTGCTTATAGAGCTATGTTGAGGGCTATGCTCTCTGAAATTTGTGCAACCAATAGTTTGGCCTTTCTCCTAAAGTATTCAGTTCATAAAGAATCCCCTTTTACTCAAATAAGAAAAATGTATTTGGAATGCCTAAATACTGGTTCAGATTTTATGCATGAAAATAAAAGGTGGTACCATTTAGAATCTGCCAAGAAAGTCTCAGCTTCACAAACTCAGATTGTATCTTTGCAGTGAATTGGGCATATTTGTGGTTCCTCACTTCAATACTGTATTTTCAGTCTTCCTTAAACCTTGGGTTCCACTTTCACAGGACATTTTCAATACCTTTGAAATGAACAAGGAGGAAATATATCTCAACATCTGGTACTGTAATTACAAAAACATCTACTATGATGGCTCAGCGGGTAAAGAATCTCCCTGCAATGCAGGAGACACAGGAAACACACGTTCAATCCTTGGGTTGGGAAGATCCCCTGGAGGAGGGCATGGCAACCTACTCCAGTGTACTTGCCTGGAGAATCCCCAATGACAGAGGAGCCTGGTGGGCTACAGTCCATGGGGTTGCAAAGAGTTAGACAGGACTGAGCAACTAAGCACAAACACATGTGCTTAACATACTATATATATATATATATATATATATATATATATATATATATACATCATCTCATGTAAGTTTCAAAAAAAAAAGCCTGACAAATGGGTATTATTATTTCTTTTTTTACAAATGAAGAAATTACAAATCAGTAAGGCAAAGTACCTTGCCCAAGGTCACATAGCTCATCAGAGCAGTCCTGGGGTCTGAAGCCAGGTGTGTCTCATGGGCTTTCCATTACACCATGCTGTCTGAAGCAGTGTTTCTCCACTAGAGAAGCTACTGGTGGGGTGGGGGGGGGGGAGGGTATGCACAGCGTCAAAGGTAAGTAGAATAGCATATGTCTTTCTGGACAGTCACATGGGGATTCTGAACTCTGGTCCAAAACGTGGAAGCAACCTAGATGTCCATCAGCAGATGAATGGATAAGAAAGCTGTGGTACATATACACAATGGAGTATTACTCAGCCATTAAAAAGAATACATTTGAATCAGTTCTAATGAGGTGGATGAAACTGGAGCCTATTATACAGAGTGAAGTAAGCCAGAAAGAAAAACACCAATACAGTATACTAATGCATATATATGGAATTTAGAAAGATGGTAATGATAACCCTGTATGCGAGATAGCAAAAGAGACACAGATGTATAGAACAGTCTTTTGGACTCTGTGGGAGAGGGAGAGGGTGGGAAGATTTGGGAGAATGGCATTGTAACATGTATAATATCATATAAGAAACGAATCGCCAGTCCAGGTTCGATGCAGCATACAGGAAGCTTGGGGCTGGTGCACTGGGATGAGCCAGAGGGATGGTACAGGGAGGGAGGTGGGAGGGGGGTTCAGGATTGGGAACACGTGTACACCGTGGCAGATTCATGTTGATGTATGGCAAAACCAATACAATATTGTAAAGTAGTTAGCCTCCAATTACAATAAATAAATTTAAAGATTAAAAAAAATAAAATAAAAGCAATTAATTGTCCCGCCTCCTTATATCAAACATATGGCTAATCTTAAAACAACTTAAAACCAATATTTCCTTTTAAAAGTTGGTACTTCAGGGAAGCTTTTAAATAAAGTTATTAAATAAAATAATACATCTTTGTTCTCTTTTTCTTGTTCTTATTTGTTTTCCTTGCCATACTTTGGAAAGCTTTTCCTGGCAGTTTAGCCTGCACCTCTTGTTCGGCATAAAAATCTCTTTAGTCTTCATCTCAGCTGTCAGACCAGCTTGCCTTCCTATTTTATCTCTCCCTCTTTCAGCCTGAAAGAACACCTTACATGAAGGCAAAGAGGTAGGAGAGAAAGACTAACAGTGATGTCCCTCCTCTAACATGTCTCCTTTCCTTCCATGAGTAACATCAAATGCCTCACTACATTTACCTCAGTCATACAGTTTTATAGCCATTTTGCCTGGGCAGTTTTTTCACATGTGTGTGTCTCCTCCTTCCCTATTAGCATTCACTCCACATTCCATCCTTCCCCAAGAGCGTCTCAGCAGAGAGTTGCTTACATACATTGTGGCTACCAACATTTAGCAGTTTAGGTTATTGCTAATTTCTTAGCTGGTTCCCTTTAGAAACCCCTTAATAGTGGGCATATTAACAAAGTGCTCCACAAAACTGACAGAGACCATATCTATTCCATCTTAACTAAAGAATTTGAATAATATTTGAACTGAAAATTAAACCAGTTTTATTACAAGGGCCCATCCTACCTTCCTTTTCATTCCCATTCTTTTCTTCCCAGCATCTCCCCTTTTGCAGCCCTGTCAGGAGCCCAGGATCCACTCCCTCCCCTTAACCACCAATAAAAGAAAACTGACTGGAAGCATGTGGACTAGTGGTTCTCAACCCTGGTTGAATAATGGAATCATCTGTGAACTTTTAGAACTATTATTATTTGATTGTCTAGGATGGAGGTTGGGCATCAGTATTGTTTCATAGCTTCCTAGATGATGATTCTAATCCTATTCTCTGGGCCTGTCTTCTTTGCCCCACCTTTTTCACTATTAAAATTCATTCTCATCTATCAATTGCTTGGGAAAAGGTTTAATAAATTCATCTGAAATAAGGCATTGATAACTTATAAAAGCTTAATGGGCTAGATGCCAGTGAGACTTTTCATTTTGTTTATGAAAAGATAAAAAGAAACAACTCTGGTGGCCTAAATTTAGGCATATGGGAGATATTTGGATTGAAAAAGTTTCCCAGCCCCCAATTCATATTATATAGGTTAGTGTCTTGCATGTTTTCCTCTCTCACACACAAAATATCCATTACAAACCTAACTAAAATGAGAGAACTGAATTTTAAAAATCAATGAATAATGGTAATTAATTTTCAATATTTCACAAAGACACATATCCAGATAAATAATGACTGGAGTTAAACATCCATCTATATCCCTTTGCTTTCTTTGCTTACCTATATTTTGATTAAAAAAAAATCACAAATTAAAGTTGCTAGGAATGGTAGTGAGTATTTGCTGGCTCTGGCAGATAGTTTTGGATATTCATGTTCAGACAGAACACTAACCTAGAAATTATGAAATGATTTCTCACTACAGGCTACATTCAGCACCCCATCAGACAGGGAGATGATAAGCATTTACACTGGAAAGCTGAAAAGGTGGATGTTTCAATTTGGAAGATAGTAGCAAGTTAATCTAATCCTTTATTTGATTGAATTAAGCTCTGAAAGATATTTTTTTCATATTTTATTACAGCATTTTTACATGCCGATTTTAATATACGCCGAATTTCTTTCTCCAATAAGTGAAGCTTATCCAAGTCAAACTCTTAGTGACTGAAACATTTGTATCACATTTAAGTCATCTAAAGAAATCCTGATACCATAAAATGGTAATATTTAAGCTCTGAAGTGAGAAGCTCAGGCTGTTCAAAATGCAAAATATCTTGCTGAGATATACCACTTGAACTATTCTATTGAAATACTACAGATTGTCTTTGGTATTATCACTGTTATGAAGAAATACTTTGTTTCATTCCTCAAAAATCTTGGGAGTTTATCTTTGTTGAAGATAGACTTCTACATACTGCCCATTTCTTCACTTAGCATCGTGAAAAAAGAACACTCAATGGGAGGTTGCTGTTCAGTCGCTCAGTCATGTCTGATTCTTTGCGACCCCATGGACTGCAGCACGCCAGGCTTCCCCATCCTTCACCGTCTCCCGGAGTTTGCTCAAACTCACATCTATTGAGTGGGTGATGCCATCCAACCATCTCATACTCTGTCATCTCCTTCTCCTCCTGCCTTCAATCTTTCCCAGCATCAGGGTCTTTTCTAATGAGTCAGCTCTTCATATCAGATGATTGAAGTATTGGAGCTTCAGTTCCAATGGGAGGTATCTTATCATAATTCCAATATTGACCCTCATTTTCAACACTGAATCAAAAAAAAATCAAGACATATATTATTGACCACTAATTTTATTTGAATACTTGTAAGTATGAATTGACATTCAGGTGCAACTTCTTTTATTCATATGGCTGCAGGATCCTTTCTTGTGGCATGCATACCTGCTGCTTTGTCAATATTGATTTTAGCCTTATTTTTTTTCAGCTATTATCACACATTACAAAATGATCTTTATGTAAATGAATATTAAGACTATACTTTCAGGGATCATTTCTATAGTTCAGATGAATATTATCTTCTCTTGAAGGCTGGTATTTCAGTGATTAATGGAACAAAAATTCAGCAGCCTTTCCTTAAATATGTATATCAAGAACTTGCACTGTGTCATCAAATAATATTATGCAACGTATGATAGTAACAAAAGGATTATGCCAAAAGTTTATTCTCAATGTTTATGAATATAATAGTTGCCACAGACTTTGTGGTTAGTGCTACAAGTATTTTAGAAAAGAATATTGAATGCAGTGCATATGTTCTAAGCAGAGCAATTTTTTTGATGCCATTGTAATTTGGGCCTCTTACCTTGTTAGTAATAATATTCATCAATCTAGTATTAGAAAGTATTATTTTATGCCATTTCTGGAAACATGACTGGTTACCAGAGTGGTCCCTGTGCTTTCAAAGAAACTGTTATGAAGGCTATGGTGGTGTCAGTGGATCAAGTTTAATAACACTATGATCTCCACACAACAAAAGCCAGTGTTCAAATAGCCATTGTTTTAAATTCCTCTTTCCTGATTTCTGCTGCTATATTAGCAGAAATGTTTTTTTTTAATCATAGAAAAGCCACATATTAATTCTATTAATCATGAAAAAGTAGCAATGTAAATTAAAAGCTTTTTTGACTGCTATATAAAATCATCATATTTTCACATTTACTTGTCCTAATGCATTGATTTTCACATTGTATATTTACACCAAAATCAAGTTCATTATTTATGTTTTTAATGTTACCTTGAGAGGTGGCACTAGTGGTAAAGAACCCACCTGCCAATGCAGGACACATAAGAGATGTGGGTTCAATTTCTGGGTCTGGAAGACCCTCTGCAGAAGGAAATGGTAACCCACTCCAGTATTCTTGCCTGGAAAATCCCATGGACAGAGAAGCCTGGCGGACTACAGTCCATGGGGTCGCAAAGAGTCGGACACAACTGAAGCAACTTAGCATGTTGAACTACTGTGGTTTTTCATCACTGATTTTGTACTAGAATGAACCACTTTTGAGCCATTAATAATTTGGAAGATTAGAGAGAAAATGCAAAAAGTGGTAATGTGGAAACATGCAAAATTAAGAATATAACCAATAACATGACAAATGACATGACACAAACATCTTGTTAGCTATATGTTAGCTGACATGAACCAATTACTGAATTCTTTGTAGTATATGGGCAGCTTCACCTATTAACACCACATTGAGATATCTAGGGAAAAAATATGGTTAGTCAGGTTTAACCCTGAATACTCATTGGAAAGACTGATGCTGAAGCTCCAAAACTTTGGCCACCTGATGTGAAGAACTGACTCATTGGAAAAGACCTGGATGCTGGGAAAGACTGAGGGCAAGAGGAGAAGGGGAAGACAGAGGATGAGATGGTTGGATGGATTCACCAACTCAACAGACATGAGCTTGAGCAAACTCTGGGAGATAGTGAAGGATAAGGAAGCCTGGTGTGCTACAGTCCATGGGGTCACAAAGAGTCAGATACACCTGAGTGACTGAACAACAACAACAACCTTGCCATTATGTCCCATGAGCTCTGGCACAGAATGTAAATACATTCCATTACCACGAAGAAAACCAACATACACATGGGGGAAATGAGTCTTAGAGAGGCAAAGTGACTTATTCAAAGTTTCACAAGTATGAATCAAACCCAAGTTGCACAAGTTGGGCAATTAGCTGCCTTATTTAGTCATCAAGATAAGCATCATCTCCTTTGGCATCGATAGGGAGTGGTTGAAAGAAATGGGGGTATTTAGTTTGGGAAGGAGAAGCCTGGCTAGGGAGCAAGAATGGCAGCTGTAGCTGTGTTCAAATATGCGAAGGACAGTTCCTGAGAACAAGGAGCAGTCCTGTCTGGTTGGTTATCCTGAGGGCAGAATATGGGTGTATGGAAGGAAGTTACAGGGGAGCAAGATTGGCTCACCAGCAGGAAGAACTTTCTGTCAAGTGGAATCCTATGACAGCTGAAGCAAGGAACTTCCAGGTCTGCCCCAGTTCACTTGGAAACTGGGTGATGATGCTTGGCAGGAAGGCAGAGAAGGTGAGTCCTCCACCAGGTAGAGGTGGGAGCAGGTGAGCTAAAAAATGTTCTAGCCCAAGTCTGATGAGGGCCTGGAGGGAGGAGGACAGGCGAAGTGGGATAGGTGGACCCTTCTGTACCTCACACATGGGTGCCTTGGTTCAGCTGTTTCTTGCTTGCCCAGCTTCAGCCCCACCTGTTTCCTGGGTGGCCAAGGGAAGTCTTTGAGGTTCAAGGCAGGAGACTGAAACCTCTGCCTCCCAAAGACACAGGGCTGCTTCTCCTGCCACAGCCAGGGCACCATGTCCACACTGGGGCCCCTTCCTCTGCCCAGTGCCTTGAATCTAAAGTTTAATCCCAGGAGCAGGAGATTAGAAGTGACTCAGGGCACTATCTACACTTGGCAGCCAACACTGGAGAAATGTGAACAGCTGAGAGGACTTATCTTAACCCTTGGCCATTCTCAAACTACAAGATACCTTCTACTTGAAAACCTTCTAGCTTACCTCTACCAAATCAGAAAGTTGCAATCCCCATATCCAGTGACTCCACATTAGCTTTAAGTATAAATGAAGCAGCAACAGAACAGCATGACTTAGGATGAGGTGAAGAAGACAGGTATTACTGGATTAAAATTTATTCAAAGCTTCCTTGGTGGCTCAGACAGTAAAGAATCAGCCTGCAATGTAGGAGAACCAGGTTTGATCCCTGGGTTGGGAATATCCCTTGGAGAAGGGAATAGCTACCCACTCCAGTATTCTTGCCTGGAGAATCCCCATTGACAGAGGAGTCTGGCGGGCCACAGGCCATGGGGTCTCAAAGAATCAGACAGGACTGAATGACTTTAGTAGTGCTATCAGCACACTTTTCAAAGGTCAATGGTAGAAGATTTTAGAGACTTATTTAAACCATCTTTTTGCAATACTATTGTACTATCTATGGCTTCCCTGGTGGCTCAGATGGTAAAGAAACCACCTGCAATGCAGGAGAACTGGGTTTGATCCCTAGGTGTGGAAGATCCCCATGGAGAAGGGAATAGCTACTCACTCTAGTATTCTTGCCTGGAGAATTGCCATTGACAGAGGAGCCTGGCAGGCTGCAGTCCATGTGGTCATAAAGAGTTGGACATGACTGAGCAACTAAGCACAGCATAGAGCACACATTGTACTATCTATAGGCAGAAGGAGAAGAGGGTTTCAGAGGATGAGGCTGGATGGCATCACTGATGCGATGGACATGAACTTGGGCAAACTCCGGGAGATGGTGAGGGACAGGGAGGCCTGACGTGCTGCAGTCCATGGGGTCGCAGAGTCAGACACGACTGTGCGACTGAACAACAACATAGTACTATCTGTATGCCTAATTATATTTGACAAGAGGATCTCAAGGAATTCAAGAATTCTCTATGTCAGTGCTAGGGGTGGACACAGAATAGATGGCTAAGAGTGTTCTCCTAGGCCCAGGACTGATATACAGCTGGCATGCACTGTGATTAAAATTCTCTGGGGTTAAAATATTAAAATACTTCTGTACTGGCTTGTAAATAGCACTGCCCCAAGCCTCCCAGATGGCACTAGTGGTAAAGAACCCACCTGCCAATGCAGGAGACATAAGAGATGCCGGTTTGATCCCTGCATTGGGAAGATTCCCCTGGAGAAAGAAATGGCAACTCACTCCAATATTCTTGCCTGGATAACTCCATGGACAGAGGAGCCTGGCAGGCTACAGTCCATAGAGTCACAAAGAGTCAGGCTTGACTGAAGCGGCTTAATACACACAAGCCTCTCAAGTACCCCTTTGGCCCTGGCCACTTGAGCCTCCCCCTCCCTAGGCTCCTGCCATACCTCCCTACAATCTAGGAACTATGGGGAAATGGCTCACATGCAGGGGGCCTTCCAGATTCAGCTCCTGCTGAGACCAAAGATAGTTAGATATTTTAAAATATTACCCCTGATTAAGTCTCAGGCCTTTTGTCTGGGAGAGGGGACATGAGACTTAGGGTCAAACACTCCAATGGTGAGAAGCCAAATTTGGAAAAATTTTAGTGTAATATATATATATATATATATATATATATATATATACATACACACACATACATACACATACACACACACACTATATAGAGAGCAATTTAGGTGCTAAGAAAAAGTCAGTGAAGGGCTGGGTTCTAATTCCCAACACCATGACCCTTAAGCTCTTTGTAATAAAATAGATTCAGTGTTATAAAGCTTAATAATATGTCCTAAGAGCTTCTGATGAAGGACAAGAAAGATTTTCTTTAAATCATAAGTTGGGATTTGTCAATTACTGTTATTGTTCTTCTGATAGTTCTGAGTACCAGTTTTTTTTCATAATGCAGTGATCATCCTTGAAATACCTGTCACATTAGTAATATCAGCTAACATTTACTAAGCACTTACTCACCCAGACACTATTCTACACACTTTATGTGTAGTGTCTAATTTAATACAACTATTCAGGTAGACTGGCTTCCCTGGTGGCTCAGATGATTAAGAATCTGCCTGTAATACAGCAGATTCAAGTTCTATCCCTGGGTCGAGAAGATCCCTTGGATAAGTGGATGGCTACTCACTCCAGTATTCTTGCCTGGAGAATCCCATGGAGAGAGGAGCCTGGTGGGCTACAGTCCATAGGGTCAAAAAGAGTTGGACATGAGTTGGCGACTAAGCACACACACACATTCAGGTAGATTCACTATAGTCACCATCTGATGTTGAAGAAACTGAAATCCAGGGATTATTTAACTTGTCCAGTGGGAGACCTGGGTTCAATCCCTGGGTTGGGAAGATCCCCTGAAGAACCGAAAGGCTACTCACTCCAGTATTCTGGCCTGGAGACTTCCATGAACTGTATAGTTCATGGTGTTGCAGAGTCAGACACAACTGAGTGACTTTCACTTTCACTTTCAAGTCATTCAGCTTGTAAGTGGCTGAGCAAGGTTTTCAACTGAGGGAGTCTGACTTCTGAGCCCACATGCCTACCCACTATGCTATATTGTGTATCAACTGAGCCCACTACACCTAATTTAATCCTGCAACATCTACCTTAAGATAGGCATTATCATCCTCATTCTACAGACAAGGAAACTGAAGCTCAGAGATAAAACCACCTGCCCATGTTCACCCTGTCAATTATCATCAGAACTGCAGCTCCAACTCAAGTCTTTTATGCCAAAGGCTGTGAATTCTTGCCTCATGTGCTTTCCCATCTCCCAAATAATTTCCTTTCCTCTAGCACATTTATTCTTCCCTAGCTTTATGTTCTCACGGTCATCTTCAACTTACTAGATTAGTAATTCCTTTCTTGGTAGCCCTGGTAACTTTCAGCCTTTAATATTGACCATATAACTAGTCTATAACCTGCTGCTGCCAAGTCACTTCAGTCGTGTCCGACTCTGTGCAACCCCATAGACGGCAGCCCATCAGGCTCCACTGTCCCTGGGATTCTCCAGGCAAGAACACTGGAGTGGGTTGCCATTTCCTTCTCCAATGCATGAAAGTGAAAAGTGAAAGTGAAGTCGTTCAGTCGTGTCCAACTCTTCACAACCCCATGGACTGCAGCCTACCAGGCTCCTCCGTCCATGGGATTTTTCCAGGCAAGAATACTGGAGTGTGATGCCATTGCCTTCTCCAAGTCTATAACCTACTCCTCATTAAAATGTCCCCTCAGATTTAATGTCCATTGACCTTCACAGGAAGCAATTTTTACTGTGATGGTTGCAAAATTATTTTCTGACTCTAGCACTCTCATTTTCCAAAACATGCACAGCTGAAATCACAAAGTTAACCCTATAATTACTTCCTGAGCCAGTCAAGCAAACTTTTTTTTTTAATGACCTCTGTTTCAGTGCTTTGGGCTGCAACTACAGATACCTGACTCATTCATACTTAGACAGTAAAGACATTTGATGATCTCACATAGCAAGAAGTATGGAACATAACCAAGTCAATTCCCAGATTGCTTAATTCAGCAATTCAGTGATGTCATCAAAGACCCAGGATCAGAGGTCAGCTGCCCAGAGGAGACACATGACACACCTGAGATTGCACTCTCATGGCGCACCCAGGAAACCAAGTGGCTGGGACCGGGGAGGTGATTAAGACGCATAGCCCACCTGGGACAGTGTGCTTACCAAGCACCTGGTCACCTGAGCTCCTCAGACCTGCTGCTACTGCTACTGCTATGGAGAAGGCAAAGGGCACAAAACACAAGCCCACCCAAGTCTGTGCCTTTGTGGAGTACCCAAGAACCTGAACCTGAGCAGCTTAGACCTGGGAAATGCACAAAACTCAGGGCCCACTTTGGACAGTTCCCCTGCAGAGCAACCTGAAGCCTGAGCAGTGTAGACCAGGAAAGCACACCGGGAAAGTGCCAGTGAGCTGGGGCAAACCCACTGTGGTCTTTACACTGCAAGCACTCCCAACACACACCAGTGATATTTGTTTGCAATGTTCCTCCCTCCCCATAGCACGACTGAACAAGGGAGCCTAAATAAGTGACCACCTTTGCCCCCTTGTGTCAGGGCAGAAATTAGACACTGAAGAGACTTGCAAACAGAGGAAGCCAAAATAAACAAAGAAGAGGGAACCGCTCTGGAAGTGACAGGTGCAATAGATTAAAACCCTGTAGTTAAATTGACTAAACGTTGGAAGGGGCCTATAGACCTTGAGAAGAAGTATAAGCTGGAGCAAGGAACTATCTGAAGCTGAAATGACCCCACACTGCCCTCAACAGCTCCAGAGAAATTCCTAGATGTATTTTTATTATTATCATTTTAAAATTTTTAAGTTCTCTATTATTCCTTTAATTTTCATTTTTATAACCTACTATTACCTTGCAAAAAAAGACCCTACTTTTAAAGCAAACTTCATATATATATATATTTTATAAATTTTGTGACTTTGTTTTGGTTTTTTTTTTTTTTTTTCTTTTTTTTTTTTTTAATTTTATTTTATTTTTAAACTTTACATAACTGTATTAGATTTGCCAAATATCAAAATGAATCCGCCACAGGTATACATGTGTTCCCCATCCTGAACCCCCCTCCCTCCTCCCTCCCCATTCCATCCCTCTGGGTCGTCCCAGTGCACCAGCCCCAAGCATCCAGTATCGTGCATCGAACCTGGACTGGCAACTCATTTCATACATGATATTTACATGTTTCAATGCCATTCTCCCAAATCTTCCCACCCTCTCCCTCTCCCACAGAGTCCATAAGACTGTTCTATACATCAGTGTCTCTTTTGCTGTCTCGTACACAGGGTTATTGTTACCATCTTTCTAAATTCCATATATATGCGTTAGTATACTGTATTGGTGTTTTTCTTTCTGGCTTACTTCACTCTGTATAATAGGCTCCAGTTTCATCCACCTCATTAGAACTGATTCAAATGTATTCTTTTTAATGGCTGAATAATACTCCATTGTGTATATGTACCACAGCTTTCTTATCCATTCATCTGCTGATGGACATCTAGGTTGCTTCCATGTCCTGGCTATTATAAACAGTGCTGCGATGAACATTGGGGTACTCGTGTCTCTTTCCCTTCTGGTTTTCTCAGTGTGTATGCCCAGCAGTGGGATTGCTGGATCATAAGGCATGTCTATTTCCAGTTTTTTAAGGAATCTCCACACTGTTCTCCATAGTGGCTGCACTAGTTTGCATTCCCACCAACAGTGGAAGAGGGTTCCCTTTTCTCCACATCCTCTCCAGCATTTAAGTCTAACCTCTACTCTAGATTTTTAATCTTTGCTTTTTGGTTATCAATTTTATACCTTTAAGAATCTAATCTTCAGTACCCATTTTTATTTAGGGGTGTGATTACTGGCTTGATTGCTCTCTTCCCTTTTGACTGTCCCTTTTCTCCCCAAGGTCACTTCTATCTCCTTCCTCCCCCTTATCTTCTCTACTTAACTCTATGAATCTCTCTGGGTGTTCCAGACTGTGGAGAGCACATAGGTAATTGATTACTGGCTACACAGCTCTTTTCCCTTTTGATTCCCCCTCTTCTCATCTTGGTCACCTCTATCTCCCTCCTCCCTCTTCTATTCTCCATGTAACTCTGTGAACCTCTCCAGGTGTCCCTCACTGTGGAGAATCTTTTCACCATTAACACAGATGTTTTATCATCTGTGCTGTATGGATTGAGAAGTCTTGAGGCTACTGTAAGAATAAGACTTAAAGCCAGAGGCAGGAGGCTTAAATCCAAAACTTGAGGACACCAGAAAACTCCTGATTCCAGGGAACATTGATCGACATGAGCTCATCCAAAAGCCTCCATACCTACACTGAAACCAAGCTCTACCCAAGAGCCAAGAAGTTCCAGAGCAGGACATACCATGCTAATTCTCCAGCAATGCAGAAACATAGCCCTGAGCATTAAAACACAGGCTGCTCAAAGTCACACCAAACCCACAGACACCTCAAAACTCACTACTGGACACTTCATTGCACTCCAGAGAGAAGAGATCCAGATCCACCCACCAGAACAACAATGCAAGCTTCCCTAACCAGGAGACCTTGACAAGACATTAGTCCAATCCCACCCACAGGGAGCAGGCTCCACAATAAAGGGGAACCACAAACTCCCAGTGAACATAAAGGGCACCCCAAATATAGCAATGTAAACAAAATGAAAAGGTAGAGAATGTAAGGAGCATGATAAATGCCCACCAAACCAAACAAAAGAGGAGGAGATAGGGAATCTATGTGAAAAATAATTCAGAATAATGATAGTAAAGATGATCCAAAATCTTGAAAACAAAATAGAGTTACAGATAAATAGACTAGAGACAAGGATTGAGAAGATGCAAGAAATGTTTAACAAGGACCTAGAAGAAATTTTAAAAAGTCAATAAATAATGAATAATGCAATAACTGAGATCAAAAGCACTCTGGAGGGAATCAACAGTAGAATAACTGAGGCAGAAGATAGGATAAGTGAGGTGGAAGATAGAATGGTAGAAATAAATGAAGCAGAGAGGAAAAAAATTAAAAGAAATGACGACAACCTCAGAGACCACTGGGACATGTTAAACAGCCCAACATTCGAATCATAGGAGTCCCATAAGAAGAAGACAAAAAGAAAGGCCTTGAGAAAATGCTTGAGGAGATAATAGTTGAAAACTTCCCTAAAATGGGGAAGGAAATAGCCACCCAAGTCCAAGAAACCCAGAGAGTCCAAAACAGGATAAACCCAAGGTGAAACACCCCAAGACACATATAAAACAAGTTAATGAAGATCAAACACAAAGGGAAAATATTAAAAGCAGCAAGGGAAAAACAACAAATAACACACAAGGGGATTCCCATAAGGACAACATCTGATCTTTCAATGGAAACTCTTCAGGCCAGAAGGGAATGGAAGGACATACTTAAAGTGATGAAAGAGAAAAACCTACAACCCAGATTACTGTACCCAGCAAGGATCTCATTCAAATATGAAGGAGAAATCAAAAGCTTTACAGACAAGCAAAAGCTCAGAGAATTCAGCACCACCAAACAAGTTCTTCAACAAATGCTAAAGGATCTTCTCTAGACAGGAAACACAGGAAAGGTGTATAAAGTCAAACCCAAAACAACAAAGTAAATGGCAACAGGATCATACTTACCAATAATTACCTTAAATGTAAATGGGTTGAATTTCCCAACCAAAAGACAAAGACTGGCTGAATGGATACAAAAACAAGACCCCTATATTCACTGTCTACAAGAGACCCACCGCAAACCAAGGGATACATACAGACTGAAAGTGAAGGGCTGGAAAAAGATATTTCACGCAAATGGAGACCAAAAGAAAGCAGGAGTAGCAAGACTCATATCAGATAAAATAGACTTTGAAATAAAGGCTGTGAAAAGAGACAAAGAAGGACACTACATAATGATCAAGGATCAATCCAAGAAGAAGATATAACAATTATAAATATATATGCACCCAACATAGGAGCACCACAATATGTAAGGCAAATGCTAACAAGTTTGAAAGGGGAAATTAACAATAACACAATAATAGTGGGAGACTTTAATACACCACTCACACCTATGGATAGAGCAACTAAACAGAAAACTAGCAAGGAAACACAAACTTTCAATGATGCAATGGACCAGTTAGATCTAGTTGATATCTATAGGACATTTCACCCCAAAACAATGAATTTCACCTTTTTCTCAAGTGCACAGGGAACATTCTCCAGGATAGATTACATCCTGAGCCATAAATCTAGCCTTGGTAAATTCAAAAAAATAATTATCATTTCAAGCATCTTTTCTGATTACAATGCAGTAAGATTAGATGTCAATACAGAAAAAAAAGATTAAAAATACAAACATATGGAAGCTAAACAACACGCTTCTATATAACCAACAAATCACAGAAGAAATTAAAAAATAAATCAAATTATGCATAGAAATGAATGACAATGAAAACATGACAACCCAAAACCTATGGGATTCAGTAAAAGCAGTGCTAAGGGGAAGGTTCATAGCAATACAAGCTTACCTCAAGAAACAAGAGAAAAATCAAATAAATAACCTAACTCTACACCTAAAGCAACTAGAAACAGAAGAAATGAAGAACCCCAGGGTTAGTAGAAAGAAAGAAATCTTAAAAATTAGGGTAGAAATAAATGCAAAAGAAACAAAAGACACCATAGGAAAAATCAACAAAGCTATAAGCTGGTTCTTTGAGAAGATAAATAAAATAGAGAAACCATTAGCCAGACTCATCAAAAATCAAAGGGAGAGAATCAAATCAACAAAATTAGAAATGAAAATGGAGAAATCACAACAGACAACACAGAAATACAAAGATCATAAGAGACTACTATCAGCAACTATATGCCAATAAAATGGACAACTTGGAAGAAATGGAAAAATTCTTAGAAAAGTATGAACCAGGAAGCAATAAAAAATCTTAACAGACACATCACCAGCATGGAAATCGAAACTGTAATCAGAAATCTTCCAACAAACAAAAGCCCAGGACCAGATGGCTTCACAGGTGAATTCTACCAAAAATTTAGAGAAGAGTTAACACCTATCCTACTCAAACTCTTCCAGAAAATTGCAGAAGAAGGTAAACTTCCAAACTCATTCTATGAGGCCACCATCACCCTAATACCAAAACCAAAGATGCCACAAAAAAATAAAACTACAGGCCAATACCACTAATGAACATAGATGCAAAAATCCTTAAAAAAATTCTAGCAAACAGAATCCAACAATCATTCTAATAAAAGATCATACATCGAGGCCAAGTGGGCTTTATCCCAGGGATGCAAGGATTCTTCAATATTCACAGATCAATCAATGTGATACACCACATTAAGAAATTGAAAGATAAAAACTATATGATTATCTCAATAGATGCAGAGAAAGCCTTTGACAAAATTCAACATCCATTTATGATAAAAAAAAAAAAAAACCCTTCAGAAAGCAAGCATAGAAGGAACATACCTCAACATAATAAAAGCCATTCTGAAGGAGATCGGCCCTGGGATTTCTTTGGAAGGAATGATGTTAAAGCTGAAACTCCAGTACTTTGGCCACCTCATGCGAAGAGTTGACTCATTGGAAAAGACTCTGATGCTGGGAGGGATTGGGGGCAGGAGGAGAAGGGTACAACAGAGGATGAGATGGCTGGATGGCATCACTGACTTGATGGACGTGAGTCTGAGTGAACTCCGGGAGTTGGTGATGGACAGGGAGGCCTGGCGTGCTGCAATTCATGGGCTCACAAAGATTCGGACACAACTGAGTGACTGATCTGATCTGATCTGATCCGATGATAAACCCACAGCAAACATTATCCTCAATGGTGAAAAATTGAAAGCATTTTCCCTAAAGTCAGGAACAAGACAAGGGTGCCCACTCTCACCACTACTATTCAACATAGTTTTTGAAGCTTTAGCCACAGCAATCAGAGAAGAAAAATAAATGAAGGAATCTATATTGGAAAAGAAGTAAAACTCTCACTGTTTGCAGATGACATGATCCTCTATATAGAAAACCCTAAAGACTCCACCAGAAAATTACTAGAGTTAATCAATGAATATAGTAAAGTTGCAGGATATAAAATTAACACACAGAAATCCCTTGCATTCCTATACATGAACAATAAGAAAACAGAAAGAGAAATTAAGGAAACAATTCCATTCACCATTGCAACAAAAAGAATAAAATACTTAGGAATAAATCTACCTAAAGAAAAAAAAGACCTATATATAGAAAACTATAAAACACTGATGAAAGAAATCAAAGATGACACAAATAGATCGAGAAATATACCATGTTCATGGATCAGAAGAATCAATGTAGTGAAAATGAGTATACTACCCAAAACAATCAATAGATTCAATGCAATCCCTATCAAGCTACCAATGGTATTTTTCAGAGAACTAGAACAAATAATTTCCCAATTTGTATGGAAATACAAAACACCTCGAATAGCCAAAGCAATCTTGAGAAAGAAGAATGGAACTGGAGGATCAACCTGCTTAACTTCAGACTATACTACAAAGCTACAGTCATCAAGACAGTATGGTACTGTCATCAGACAGTATGGTACTTGCAAAAAGACAGAAATATAGATCAATGGAACAAAATAGGGAGCCCAGAGATAAATCCACGCACCTATGGACACCTTATCTTTGACAAAGGAGGCAATAATATGCAATGGAGAAAAGACAATCTTTTTAACAAGTGGTGCTGGGAAAACTGGTCAACCACTTGTAAAAGAATGAAATTAGAACACTTTCTAACACCATACACAAAAAATAAACTCAAAAAGGATTAAAGATCTTAATTTAAGACCAGAAACTATAAAACTCCTAGAGGAAAACACAGGCAAAACCTCTCTTACATAGCAGGATCCTCTATGACCCACCCCCCAGAGCAATGGAAATAAAAGCAAAAATAAACAAATGGGACCCAATTAAACTTAAAAGCTTTTGCACAACGAAGGAAACCATAAGTAAGGTGAAAAGACAGCCTTCTGAATGGGAGAAAATAATAGCAAATGAAGCAACTGACAAAGAATTAATCTCAAAAATATACAAGCAGCTCCTACAGCTCAATTCCAGAAAAATAAATGACCCAATCAAAAAATGGGCCAAAGAACTAAACAGACATTTCTCCAAAGAAGACATACAGATGGCTAACAGAGACATGAAAAGATGCTCAACATCACTCATTATCAGAGAAATGCAAATCAAAACCACATTGAAGTACCATCTCGAGCCGGCAGAATGGCTGCTCTCCAAAAGTCTACAAATAAATGCTGGAGAGGGTGCAGAGAAAAAGGAACCCTCTTACACTGTTGGTGGGAATGCAAACTAGTACAGCCACTATGGAGAACAGTGTGGAGATTCCTTAAAAAGCTGGAAATAGAACTGCCATATGACCCAGCAATCCCACTGCTGGGCATACACACTGAGGAAACCAGAATTGAAAGAGACAAGTGTACTCCAATGTTCATTGCAGCACTGTTTACAATAGCTAGGACATGGAAGCAACCTAGATGTCCGTCAGCAGACGAATGGATAAAAAAATTTGGCAAATCTAATACAGTTATGTAAAGTTTAAAAATAAAATAAAATTAAAAAAAAAAAAAAAACTGTGGTACATATACACAATGGAATATTATTCAGCTTTTAAAAGAACACATTTGAATAAGTTCCAATGAAGTAGATGAAACTATTATACAGAGTGAAGTAAGCCAGAAAGAAAAACACCAATACAGTATATTAATGCATATATATGGAATTTAGAAAGATGGTAATTATGACCCTATATGCGAGACAGCAAAACAGACAGAGATGTAAAGAATAGACTTTTGGGCTCTGTGGGAGAAGGCCAGGGTGGGGTGATTTGAGAGAATAGCATTGAAACATGTATATTACCATATGTGAAATAGATCACCAGTCCAGGTTCGAAGCATGAGACAGAGTGCTCTGGGCCAGTGCACTGGGATGACCCTGAGGGATGGGATGGGGGGGGGGGGTTGGAGGGGGGTCCAGAATGGGGAACACATGTACACCCTTGGCTGATTCATGTCAATGTATGGCAAAAACCACTAAATATTGTAAAGTAATTAGACTCCAATTAAAATAAATAAATTTTTTTTAAAAAGACCCTGGCTCTTTCTATCTTTATGTTCTACCATCCTGGGAGTGTAGTAATGTCTCTCCTTTCTTCTACAGCACATATTGTATAAAATTGAAACAGTACAGGGATGACATGGCCCCGTATGAAGATCTTTGAATTCATGAAGCATGCTATTTTTTTTCAAATAACTCTCTTTTAATTGGGGTGTCCTCAATATCCTTTTTTTTTTTCTTTTCCAAGTTGTGTCTAATGGTAATTTGTCTTTTTTTTTAATTGGAGACTAATTACTTTACAATATTGTATTGGTTTTGCCATACATCAACAGGAGAAGGTAATGGCACCCCACTCCAGTACTCTTGCCTGGAAAATCCCATGGATGGAGAAGTCTGGTGGGTTGCAGTCCATGGGGTCGCTAATAGTCGGACACGGCTGAGCAACTTCCGTTTCACTTTTCACTTTCATGCATTGGAGAAGGAAATGGCAACCCACTCCAGTGTTCTTGCCTGGAGAATCCCAGGGATGGTGGAGCCTGGTGGGCTGCTGTCTACGGGGTCGCACAGAGTCAGACACGACTGAAGCGACTTAGCAGCAGCATACATCAACATGAAATATCCTTTTTAAAAATTACAACCCCATCTCTTTATTCCCTCTCTCCCTTCCCTGTTTCACTTTTTCCTTATCACTTATCATCATCCACCATGTAATATATTTTATTTGTTTCTTCTCCCCCACATTAAAATGTAAACACCAAGAAGGCAGAGTCTTTGGTCTGTTTTGCTCACTCTTCCATCCCCAGTAATGAGAACATTCCCAGCACATAGGATGCACTCAATAAGTATTAATTGAGTTAATAAGTGACCACAAGATGATTGCTACAGCATTAACATCATATCCTTAACAACATTCTAAGGGGAAAAAAAAGAGACATGAGACAAAGATGCTGTTTTCTTTCAAGGCTTGTAATTTTATCAGAGAAACCCCACAGCAGACTTTTCTTAAGTTCCCATTAACCAGAACTGGTCATATGCCCATCAGTAGGTCTCACTAGGCAAATAGGAATGGGATTCCCATGATTGGCTTAAACCAATAATGACACATTTCATAGGGCTGGGCAAAGAACAACTCTGGGTTCTTCCTTGAGCATATGAAGTGAGCATGTAAGGTTGTCATTTGAGCAACCTATAATGTTTGGCCTAGTAGCTGCACATACTCAAGAATGTCATCTAATCCCTGTTTTCCTATCTTTCCCCCATATCTAGGAAAGCCCTCTTCTATCAGGTCAGCTCCCATTGGACCTTTCTGTCATTCGATTCAGCACACATAGCATCCAGATCTTGATCTCTAATACCATTTCCCACTAAAAGAAGTCAGAGCTCTTTAGAGAAATGGATGATTCCAGACCTGGAACAGAGTAATTACAAGGTAAGCCTGAAACATCTCATTATGCCAGAAACTAAGGAAGTGCTCAAGAAAACAATTGGAGACATACCACAAGGATACAGGAACTGTATGTTGAAAGGGTTCCCACTGTCTAAACTTGGAACAATTTAGGCACCAAAATAATTAAGAACAGTAATGAATTATAAACCATTGATCAAAAATAGAAATCCATGAGTGGGTTCATGCTTACAGTTGAATACTGAGGATTGACTAGTAAATGTGGAGGGAGTGCTAGAGTTGGAAAAAATCATCATTTTGCAACCATCATGGTAAAGATTGGTTTAGGCAGGGATCAATGGATACAAAATATGGGGACATTTTAATGAGGAGCAGTTTATTTGCAGGTTATTATTGTGTCTTCCTTCAGATGCAAGAGAATAAATAGTAACTATACAATGAAATGATTGGGCAACATCTTAGTGTGGGTGCCTCCATGTACAATTCCCTAAGAAGGACAGAGCATCACCTATGTGATATTCTAGCCTGGAATATATAACCTGAACCTAACTGTGAGGAAACATCAGGCAACTACAATCAGCAATATTATACACTTATAAAAAAGCATAGGATGGAAAAGAGCATATTCTTCAAAAATACTAATATCATAAAATACATACAAAGAAGTGCTGTATAAATGTTCTAAGTCAAAAAAAGAGTAAAATGACTTGATAGCTAAATTCAGTACCTGGTCCTAGACTGGATCCGGTACTGGCAAAAATTTTAAAATAAAAGCTATACATAGTGACCAATTGACACAATTAGAATATGGAATATCTCATATATGAATATGGAAAGTAGATGATATTAAATATGTGATATCAAAATCATATTGATATTAATTATATTGATAACTGTGCTGTGGTTATGTAAGAGAATACTGAAGTGTTTATGAGGAAAAGGGTCATGATATATGCAACATGCTCTCAAATGGTTCAGGAAAAATCAGCTATGACATATAGATAGATAAAGAGCTGATAAATGATAGAGCAAGCAAATGATAAAGCAAATGGGCAAAAATGTAAGCAATAGGTTAATCTGAGTAAAGTATATTTGAGTCTTCTTGGTATAATTCTTATTCTTACAGTTCTTCTATAACTTTGAAAACATATCCAAATAAAACATTAAAAAATACAGTTCATGGTCCATCCCATCCTGTTTAGAAGCCTTTCCTACTTAGTTTTGTGAAGGCTCTCAGGGCTCCAGAATAGCAAAGTTTGTCGCCTGGGGATCTACATGTTTTGGCCAATGTGAACTCGTCACAATTATTCATGGCAGCTCTTCCAGGAGAATAATTACTCAACTAACCTTTACTGTCTTCCAGGCATTGTGTTATGTATACGCTGGGATAAAAGATGACTAAACCAACTTCTTGCCCTCGAGAAGTTCACGAATGGGCACATAATCTATGTGTCAAGTACTATAATTAGAGGAATGCAGAGGTTCTAGGAGACACTAGAAGAAAGAGAGCTTATTCAGCTGGGGGTGGGGATCAGAGGTAGCATAGGCATGTGGAAATGTCAGGGAATGTTTCCCAGAAAAAATTCTTGGGTTAAGCCTTAAAGAGGTTAGCCTGTAGATGATGAGAATGAAGGAAGGATGTTCTTGGCACACAGAAATGAATGAAAGAGGTAGAATAGTATTTAAGAACACAGACTCTAGAACTGGGCTACCTGGGCTGAGATCCTGAATCTGCCACTTATTAACTGCATGACCTTGGGTAAATGAGTTAGCCTTTCTCTGTCTCAGTTTCTTCATCTGTCCCATAAGGATAATGTCACTATCTACTACAAAGTATAGTTACGGATGATTAAATTTTAAGAAGTGATATGCCTGGGCCACAACCTGGCACATACATAGGTGCCAAATAAATATGAGCTCAGTTTATGTCCCTTTCAGACAGCAAGAATTTTCAGTCAGTAGACTGCAGAGTTCATGACAGGAAGGTGGAGAGAAAGGAGGGCGGAGGTAATGCCAAACTAAGAAATTCATACTTTAGCCTAAAGGCAATGGAAAGTTATTGGAAAGTTTTAATAATTTCATCTAACTTGTGATTTATAAAGGTCCTTCTGGCTTGGAGAATGAAGCAGGATAAGAATGGAGGCAAGAAAGCCAGTGAAGAGGTCATTGTATCAGTTCAGATGACAGGAGGTGAAAATCTTGGATAGGGTAGTGAGGCAATGTTATTGATGAGGGAACATTCGAGAGACTCCATGGGAGTAGAAGTCAAGGTTAACTCTCAGATGCCTGACTTGAGCACCAAGATGGATAAAGACTCTGTCCTCTGTGATAGAAAAGAGAGAAAGAACAAGGTTTGGGAGGTAGGGGACAAAGATAATGAGTTCAGTTTTCACCACAGTAGCCTGAAGGGCCAGTGGGACATCCAAGTGGGGAAATCTATTCAAAGATAAGATATAAAGGCTGGGATTTGCCATTGCTTAAAACTCACAAAGCAAATTCTACCCTTTTCTACTTATGTGGCCTTGAACTAAGTATATGTCTTTGCCAAGTCACCCTTTCCTCCATTAGAAAAGTATTGCAATGATTAAAATGCCATAGTATAAGTGAAAAGCACTCTTTATTGAATTACCAAGTATGATACAAATGCCAGATATTTTTCTGTTGGAGGGAGCTAACACAGAGAAAGGGGCTCCTCTGGTGGCTCAGACAGTAAAGAATCCGCCTGCAATGCAGGAGACCCGGGTTCGATCCTTGGGTTGGGAAGATCTCCTGGAGAAGAAAATGACAATCCACTCCAGTATTCTTGCTGGGAAATCCCATGAACAGAGGATCCTGGCAGACTATAGTCCATGGGGTCGCAAAGAGTCAGACACGACTGAAGCAACTGAGCACTTAACTAACACAGAGTAAAAGACTTACATTTTAGATTATCTTTTGGTGAAACTTTTCCTCTCTAGGGCAATAAAAAGTTTCAAGAATATATAGGAACAGACCTGTCCTAAGGATCTCTTAGGACCTCTGTCCTAAGCCTGGGTCTTTCTCCCCTCCTAGTTTATATAGAATAGAAATAGATCAGAAACTTGAAAATAAATCCTCAATGGACTGAAAGAAACCAAAATTGAAATAAGGGACTATAGAGGCCAAAACTTAAGATAGACTTCAAGCATTCTGGTGGCGCTTCATCTGTATTGAGATCTGGCCAGCTTCCAGGCACAATAGCAACAACTCAGACCCTGATTATAGACAGCCTTGCAAGGCCTTTTGCAAAGTGTTTTGTTCTTATCTACCCTAATGGGGAGATAGGTGTGGTTTAGAACTACAGGAGCCATACAACAGGTAATCTAATTCTCTGTACCACAAACTTTCTCTGCAAATCCTTAGGGACTTGTCTGCAAAAACAAACAAACAAACAAACAAAAAAAAAACGTACTCTTGGTCCAATGGCCTTGCTCATAATTTTCCTATGGAAGTCCTCACAAGCCCCCAGATTCTTTTAGAACAGCAGATATGGTATTAGCTATTCAAGCTATAAAACTGTCCTCATTTGTAGAATGTGGGAGTATACAGTCTCTCCCTGGAAAGAGAGTACACAGTCTTTCTATTAAGTTCAGCTTGTCAGAGATTTACTTATTAACAAGTGTTTTATTGGGCTGGCATTCATGTTGCATCCCCAGATCTTGTGGCCCTGATCTTTGAGTCAATCATCTTTGAATCTTAGGCCCAATAAATATACCAATTTCTCAAAATCTCTGTTATTCTCTGTGGGGGATAATGAGGAACTTTACTTTCCTCACTTGTAAAGTAGAAACATTAATACTTACCTTACAGGTTTATTGTGAGGACTAAATGAGATTATACATTGAAAATGCCAGCCCTCCATATTCATTCAAAAATATTTACTGAGAACCTACTATATGATGTGCTTAGTTGCTGAGTCATGTCCAACTCTTTGGAACCCAATGGACTGTAGCCCTGCAGGCTCCTCTGTCCATGGGGATTCTCCAGGCAAGAATACTGGAGTGGGTTGCCATGCCCTCCTCTAGGATCTTCCCAACCCAGGGATCAAACCCAGGTCTCCAGCATTGGGGATGGATTCTTTACTGTCTGAGCCACCAGGGAAGCCCATATGCTAGACACTGCTGTATGCATTGAGGATGAAGCAATGAACAAAGACACTTATTACTACCCTCACAGAGGTTATACTTTAGTGGAAGGAGTCTAATCACAAACAACTAAATAAATAAAATCTATAATATGACAGATGATGATTAAGAGCTATGAAGAAAAATAAAGTAGAATAGGGGGCTAGTGAGTGCCAGTCAGAGGTGAAGATCATCACGCACAGGAGGTCCTTTATAAATGGTAGCTATTTCTAAGTCTCTTTGGTCTTTACACCTCTAGCATTACTTGGATACACAACCTAAGTGCTTGTAACAGTTCAAAGACACATATGAAAACATAACTATGGACAGGGACTCACTAGATTTTAGGAGTGTAAAGAATAACAAGGCATGATCCATAGCCATGTGGATCATTTCAACATGCTATAAGTGACTAGACATGGGATGATGAGGACAGAGTGTAGAGGAGAGTCAATTAGCACAGGAAAGGGTCAGGAAAGGCTTTCTGGAGGTATTGATGTCTAGCTGAGACTTAAAGGTTGAGAGGCAAGAAATTTAAAAGGGTGAGCTTGGCAGAAGAAATGATACTAGCAAAGTCATGAGGACCATAGACTAGTGAGATGAGTAAGAAGGAGCTGTGTGAAGTTCAGGGGATAGAGAGTGAAAGGAGATGAAGCCAGAGAAGTAGGTACAAGTCAGGAGGACATGGAGAGTCAGGTTGTGGACATCACTTAGAAGAAAATTATGGAACAACTATAAGTTCTTTGGTAGAGAAATCATATGGTCAGATTTGCATGTTAGCAAGATTGTTTTATAGAAAAAAAAGTACAAGAAAAGGGATCATGCTGGCTGCAGTTTGTAGGCTAGATTACAAGAAAGTCAAAACTAAAGGCAGAGCATCCAGATAGGACTCTACTAGAATAGTCCACGTTGGAGAGAATGAGAGAATGAATGACAGGAGACAGAGAGGAGTGATAGATTTCAAAAGCATTTAGTAAGGCCTTAGTGGCTGGTTCAGTTAAGAATGAAAAATCAAGGTGACTCCCAAGTTTCTGGCTTGGGTTGATGCTAGTGCTCTGATGAGAAGTACACAATAAAGGATGGATTTCCAAGGGAAAGATGATGAATTCCGTTTTGGATCTTCCAAACCTTATTCAATAGCTTATTCTCAAAAGGTACTCTTTGGAGACTTGGTATAATTTAAGGTTTTGTCATCAGGCATAGCTGGGTCCTGACTATAATGTGGAAGTAATAATAAAAATTTACCTCACAGCATGATAATGAAGTCGTGTCTGACTCTTTGCGACCCCATGGACTGTAGCCCACCAGGCTCCTCCATCCATGGAATTTTCCAGGCAAGAGTACTGGAGTGGATTGCCATTTCCTTCTCCAAAATATTTCTTTGAGCCCCCTTTTTTTGGGGTGGGGTGCAAGAATACTGGAGTGGGTTGCCATTCCCTTCTCCAGGAGATCTTCCTGACCCAGGGATTGAACCTGGGTCTCCTGCACTGTAGGCAGATGCTTTACTGTCTGAGCCCCCGCATGATAAGGAAGACACAATGATATAATAACAAAAGAATTGCTTAGCACAATGCTGACACATAGTATGGATTCAGTACTAGCAATTATTATTAACATCTTTCTTTTGTGGGCTCAGATCCCACCTCCCACTTCTACTCAACTCCTAAGTTTGCTTTAAGGTTTTCTAGCTGACTTGTCTCTGACCTCTTAGCATATTCCTTTGGGGGCTGCCCCATGAATTTCTACAATCTGCATTAATCATCCTGTTTACTTTCTAGTTTCTTTATTGTTTTGAAAAGAGCTTCGTCTTTATTCTGCACATGTTCTCCCTGCTGAGTCACCATCTTGGGCTCCCCTTGACCTTCAGATCACTATGATTCATACTGCTTGCTTAGAAGGAATTTTTAGCAGGTATGCCTCTCCAGGCACCAATCTACTTGGTATCAGCATGAGCATTAAATACCCCCTTTATCATCTAATAATTTTGTTACTAGATGAGACTACCCAGTGCAGCAATTTTGATGACAGCTACCATATATTTAGCACCTATTATGCCAGGAACTTGAAATTTATTCTCCCATTTCATCTCTATGAACCTTATAAGGTAGGTACTAGTACTATCCCAATTTTGTAGCCAGAAATGAACATTTATTTAGCATTTACATGATACCCGGTACTACATTAAGCCCTTTGCATATGCATATTTAATTCTCACACCAAAATGTAAGTACCATTATTAGCCCCAGTATTCAAATGAACAAACCAAGCAAGTTAAAGTAACATGCTTAAAACCACACAGCTGATAGTGACAACTTGGGGATGGAAATATGAGTGTGTTTGCTCCTGTGTCCTGCTGCAAGCCATAATGGGACAAGAAAAGGAAAGGTTTGGGAGTGGGAACCAGACTGAGTATGCATATCTGATAGGATGAATAGGTATGGCTACTGTATATCTTTGTATTGAAAGATAAAATTGTGTGTTTCTCAGTTGGCTTTACTTGTAAGGTGATGATCAGGAAATTGAATTAAGGGGGCTGGCATTTGAAATACTTTCTCTGGCTCCTTTGCATTCCCCACCTTCTACTCAAATACACATTAAAACTTCTGAAGTCAATAATCAAAGACATATGTATACCTATGGCTGGTTCGTGTTGATGTATGGCAGAAACCAACACAATATTGTAAAGCAATTATTCTCCAATTGAGGTAGAGGGGAAGAGACTATTATTCAACCCATTATCCTAATGCAAGAACTTTCATTTTCTATAGTAGTTTCTTTTTTTTTTATATTTTATTTTATTTTTAAATTTTACATAACTGTATTAGTTTTGCCAAATATCAAAATGAGTAGTTTCTAAGTTGTGTCCATATAAAGACAGTTGGACCTGGTTGTATCTATTTTGTATTTTGCTTTATTCATTTAACATTATAGAGTTAATGTTTTATCTTTCCTATGTCATTTACTGATGAGTCCTAATGTACATCAAGTTGTTCAACATTAAGATCATTTCCAGTTTCTCATTAGTAAAAATTATACTGTATTGAAAATCTTTGTGCCTATAGATTTGTGTTTCCCTTTTGCTGAAGTCTGTCCTTAGGATAGAACCCCCAGAGGGACTGCAGTGTCAAAGGCCAGGAACATAATTATGGCTCTTAATGCAAATTACTGAATTGCTTTCTCAAAGAATCAGACCTATTTGCATTGAAGTTGTGAGAGTGCAAGCTCATCACTGGTATATGAGTCTTTTTTCTATTTTTCTTTCTGTGTTTTTAGTTGAGTCTTAACCTTTATTATTTCTTTGATTAGCTATATATTCAAAATAGTGAGAAGGTGGCAAGAAAATAAAAATTACCAATGAGGAATGAAACAATTGGCCACAATTTAAAATCCCTTTCAGGTGTATTTGTGTCCATGAGGATTTGCCAGCAGGCTGGTATTTCAGTCATTTTCAGATCCATTTTTCCATAATGAGATGACAGGTAGAAATATGGCCAACCTGGCAGGAGTCCCAGTTGGCAAGGTTAGATGGAGAGTGGGAGGGACATCAGCCAGTGTTGAGGGACCTGGTGAGTGGCACATGTAACCAGGACACAGAAGACAGAATCACAGTTTAAGGAAGAACTAAAATCATCATCGGCATAAAAATTTCTTCCATTGTGTAGTTAACCTGGTAGTGCCTCCCTTATACAGAAACTCATTTGTGGTCATACTAATTAGCATCAAGATGCCGTGCCGGCAACAAAGTAGGAAAGTCCAGATCTACTGCCCTTAGGAACAATATAGAGACAGAATGATAACAACTCTTAATCAGAGCTCCTGCCTCATGTTCAGTACTGTATGAAATGTTTCCTCCAGCTTATCTCTAATCCTTACAACAACCCTATGAATTGGGTGCAATTAAGCTGATTTTTACTGATGAGGAACCTAAGGCTTGGGGACGTTGAGTTGGCAGGCAGCATGAAAAGGTAGTTAATAGCATGAGTTCTAGGGCAAGAGGGTCTAGGTCAGAAACCTGCATTTCCCATTTACTAGTTACGTGATCTTAGACACATTAGTTCTCTGCCCTTCAGTTTCTTCTATATACTGGTAGAAGATGGTAATAAAAGAAGAGCCTTGTTTGCAAGGATTGAAGGAAACAATATATGAAAAGTGCTTTGAACAGTGATTGCCACAGAATAAGCATCCCCAAAAGTCTGACCTGTGATCATTGCTATTACCCAAGATGCCACAGTTAGTAAGAGGGACGCTTGGATTCTGGCCCAGATTTGCTGGCCTCCAAATCTCATGCTCCCTTCATTAAATCAAAGAACCCACTTAGCACTAGTGTATGATCCCTGGGTTGGGAAGATCCCCTGGAGAAGGGAAAGGCTACTGACTCCAATATTCTGGCCTAGAGAATTCCACGGACTGTATAGTCCATGGGGTTGCAAAGAGTTGGACATGACTGAGCAACTTTCACTTTCATGTTAGTAAACTCTGTTTAGTCACCCAAATTGTTTGCTTGTAGTCTGATTCTCCTAGGAGCCACCCGCAGTGGCAATGTAAAGATTTGAGTCATCTCCTAGCTCTTGTGGAACACCAACTCTTCCCAAAGGGAAAAGGCCACTAAGAGAGTGAAGATCATAGGTTCTATGTCCAAATATAACTCTTCCAGGGCTGAGACAAGCTTCTATTCTATACTTTTTTTTTTGAAAACCTAGAAGTTGTATTCACATTCAATTTTAAATTCCTAACCAAGTGCTTTGCATCAGGCCAAGTATAATGGTTAAAGTGATATTCAAGTAGAGAGGACCTTCTGTGAATGCTAATGATAATAGTTAACACTTATTAAAGACATTAAAGTGTTCTGGGTACTATTATCAGCTCCTCACCATTTCTACATTTAATTGGCACAACAACCCTCTGTGGTAGGTACTATTCTTGCTTAACAGAAGAGGAAAGTAGACACAGTGGTTAAGTAAACTGACAGGTCACTTAACTAGTAAATGTAAGTGCTTAGATTTTAATCCGGGCCCTAGAGCCCACAAATACAATCACTATACACTACCAGTCCCCAACATTTTGGCACCAGGGACCAGTTTTGTGGAAGACAATTTTTCCATAGACCTGGCCTGGGGGGGGCAGGGAGGGTTGGATGGTTTCAGGATGATTCAAGTACATTACATTCATTGTATTTATTTCTGTTATTATCATACCAGCTCCACCTCAGATCATCGGGCATTAGTTCCCCAAGACTGGGGACTGCTGCTATACACTACTCTCTCTCATTAATGGTAAAAGGCTAATAGGGGCTAACCTTAATCTCTAGCATAGTGCCTGACACATAGAAGGCATTTATTACATAATTTTGAATGAACCATTCATTGTTTATGTCCCCTTACCATGCAACCCAGTAATAATTGTGCAATTAATTAAATAAATTAGTCATATTATTAATTTGCCTAATTATCATATTGTGTGCCTGGATTAGCCTTCAGTAGGGCTTCATATAATTTAATCATCTGTTCAAAATGCACTGCAAAGTCATTGGTTCATCCTTCATTGGTTGAGAAAACCTACTAGAAGCAAAGTCCCGATACTATCTTCTGGGATACAGAGATAAATAGACATAGGAACTCACAGTCTAGTGCAGGAGACAGACATATATGCAAATACAAATGATACCATCTGATCAGAGCATTGAAATGGAGAGGAATATGAGAGGACAGAAGAGGAAAACTAAGGATGAACATATAGTGCTTCTGCTGCCCAACATGTTTTCTTCTGATAACAGAGCTCATTCCACCTAAATGAATACATTACCCAAGGCTGGTATGATGATTAATTTTAAATGTCAGCTTCACTGGGATGAGGGATACCAAGACAGGTGATAAAACATTATTTCTGGGAATGTTTATGAGGGTGTCTCCAGACACCTGAATCAGAAGACTGAATAAAGATCACCCTCATGTATGCCAGTGGGCATCATCCAACCTGTTGAGGACCTGAATAGAACAAAAAGAGAGGAAGGACAAATTTGTTCTTTGCTTCATCTGTCCTTGGACATTGGCACTCCTGGTTCTTAGACCATCAGAGTCAGACTGAATCACACTACCAGCTTTCCTGGTTCTCCAGCTTGCAAGTGGCAAATTAGGGAAATTCTCAGCCTCCCTAATTGTATTCCTATAGTAAACAAACAAACAAAAAAAAATGTTCTGTTTCTCTGGAGAGCCCTCACTAATACATCTGGCTGATCAGAGAATTCTGTTTCTCTGGCTGTTATTAGTTCAAGGATAGACTCAATTCAGGAGCTTTTGCTGGGACTATTGAGAAAGTGGGTCTGTGTTTCTACTGGGGTTACTAAATGGTAAGACGCAAATCTCTAGCTCTTGGTGGCTATCTTGGCCACCATGTAGAGAAGGCCTGTGTGAGAACTGAGTCGATATAGAAGAGATCAGAGCCAAGAAATAGAAACATAGCTGATGATGTCATTTGAGCACCTGGATCTAGCTATGCCTAAAATCATCCCTGTGCTTTTCTATTAGTATCAATAACCCTTTTCTTTTGTCTAAAGCTTATTTGTACTGTGTTTCTGTCACTTGCATGCAAAAGAGTTGCGACTGATACAAACATACATCTAGACTCTGTATATATGCCAGAGTATGCACACATATACAGTGGTGTGTTGGTTAGTTAGGAAAGGTTTACTGGAGGAAGTAAGGCCTGAGCTAAATCTTGTGTTGGTAGGAACTACCTAATGGAGAAGGAAATGGCAACTCACTCCTGTATTCTTGCCTGGAGAATCCCATGGACAGAGGAGCCTGGCAGGCCAAGGTCTATGAGAGTTGGACACGACTGAAGTGACTAAGTATGCTGCTGCTGCTGCTGCTAAGTCGCTTCAGTTGTGTCCGACTGTGCGCCCCCATAGACAGCAGCCTACCAGGCTCCTCTGCCCATGGGATTTTCCAGGCAAGAGTACTGGAGTGGGTTGCCATTGTCTTCTCTGACTAAGCATGCAGGAGCTACCTAAAGCTAAGGGAAATGTATTTTAGACAGAAAGAAAGCATGAGTAAAAATATGGAAGTAAGAAACACTGCAAAATGATGGAGGTAGGGATATTGTAAGCAGTTTGGCATGGTTGAATAATTGAGTGAGAGTCAGAAGAGGAAGTGACAAAGCTGGAGAGCAAGGCAGGGGCCAATTTGTGGAGCACCTGGAATACCATGTTAAGAAGATGGTAATCTGTGTTCCTTATATTCCTTTTCTGCAGCTCAGCAGAGTTTTTCATTGTTTCTCTTTGTTATCAGTTCTCCAGTAACATGTACCAACAAAGAGTATCAAAGTAGAAAGCTTTCTAGGCTTGGAGTCTAGTCAATCTCAGGATCCGCTTTGGATTCTGAATCACCAGAGGAGCCTCTTTGTGATGTCCTATTTGTTGAGTGTTCTATGGGAGGCAATCATTATCTTCCATTCCATGATTAAGAGATATATTAAGACACTAACCAGAATGTTCCTTCCTTATGATAAAAGTGCCTTTGGTCTTCCAAGCCCAGGGCTATAATTTCAGTGATGATTGAGCATCAACTATATTCATGCCCTGTGCAAGACACTGGGGAGCATATTGAAGAATCAGGCATGGTTCCTGCCCTCAAAGAATATCCAGCACAAGGGAGGAAACAATTACAATAAAATATCATCAGGGCCACAGTGGAGTAATATAAAGGGAGCAGTGGGAACATCAAGAAAGAATACCTTGATCAAGGAAGATATCTTCTGCCAGTGTGACCTTTGAACTGACTTGAAGTGGTAGTAGAGGTTTGCCAGATGCTCAAGGATAGAGTGGAGGGTATTCCAGGCAGGAAAAAAGTTTGTGAAAAGGCCTAGAGGTACAAGAGAACAGATTGTGCTTAAGATGACTGCCCATAATTTGGTACTTCTATAGGTCTAAGTGTGTGTTGTGCAGGGAGGTTGGCAGAGAGTTTTGGGTGGCAGAGGGGAGAGCAGTATGTAGTCAGGAGCCACAAAAGAAGGATCTTAGTCAAGGGACTTAGATTTTATTCTGTAAACAATGGAGAGTCATTGAAAAAAAATGAACAGAGGTGTTACATACAGTTTGTGTTTTAGAAAGAGTATCCTGGTTACAAAGTCCTGCAAAGCAGAGAATGAATTCAAGGCATCTGGCTAGAACTGCATCAGAGAGCCCAGTTAGGAATCTATTCTAATGGTCTAGGTATAAGATGATAATGGAATGCCAGTGGGCATGGAGAGAAGTAGATGGATATGATATCTATTTTAGGACTATAAATGACAGATCTTGATGGTTGAGTGGATGTCAGTGGTTGGGAAGAAAAAGGGAGAAGTATGCTATCCAGGTTTCTGAAGTTTAATTGAAACCAGTGAAAGAAAACACACTGAAAATTACCCCAGTATTAGAACATCAGGTAATTGTCAGGTTCCTGACAGTTGTTCCAGAATTTAGGAATTCCTTTCTTTATCAATTTGAGTTGCCAGACTCTGAGAGAAAGGAGCCAGGCATTCCCAAATTTGAACACGAGTCCTTATGTGTGGCTTTGTTCATATATCTATATAGGTGAAAGGGTGGATGTATATACATCTAGGCACACATACACATGCCTGGGACTACCTTTCCAAAGAAAATATTTGGATAAAGTCATTTTTTTTCTGAAGTCCATCTGACACTTGTGGACAAAGGCAACTGGTTATTCTTTCCTCTTTGTGCTAGGTCATTCTAGATTTAAGTTAAAGCAAAACAGTTTCCTTTTAGCCAATACTTAATAGATAGCATTCATTTCTACTTACTTTAGAGTAAAAATAATCTATCAAAGAAAAGAAGGATATCTATATCTATATTTTTACTGTTAACTGTATGTATACTTCCCCAGAACTTCATCAAGACCATAGTGGGGGTTTTGTTTTGCCCAAATGCCCATTGCATTGGTATAACTTCTCTGCTACTATAGGAGGGTAAAATGATGGAAACTATTAAAAAGTAAAAAGGCTGGAATTTGTGTATATGTGTATGTGTGACTTTTTTTTCTTTCCAATGGCTGAAGTAATTAAGATAAGAGCTTGATATGCACCAAAATTTTGTTTTATTGATGACTAAGGAGTAACGAATGGCTCACAGAAAACAGCATTTGATAACTAGAAACAAATGGTTAACAAACAGCTCAAAGCATGCCTTGGACCCTGTCCAAGCTGGGTACCAAAAGAGGCCATCTTCAAGCCCACGTTTTAGATCTGAGCATTCATCTGATTTTCATATCCTTGATATGGAGTCAACCCCTGGCTAAAACTTCTGTAGAGCAACAGTAAACATCTATCACAGCTCAGCTGAACCTCTACTAGATGACTGATTTCCCCAAGGGCAAATTGAAGGTTTCCAGTTGGGCTGACATTACTGTGATTTTAGAACACAAACAAACCAACTCCTGCTCCAACAAGCCTTCCCAGAAAACACCAACCACAGCAGATAGCAGCCTGGTATACATACACACACACACACACACACACACACACACACACACACACGCACGCACACAAACTGTCTAGATTTGTCAGCTCAAGAAGGAAGAAATTCTAAATCTATAGTCTCGAACGGAACACGAAGTCAAGATACTGAGATTCCATGACATAATTGGTATGTTTCTAAATGGGTAAAAGCATGGGTTGAACCAAATGGCAATAGAAGGATTTTTTTTTTTTTATAAAGTTACCCAAGGAGAAAGCGAAATATATTTCTCCAGAGGCATGTACTCACCAGCATTTATTTAACAAAAGTAGTGACTAATATTATAATAGCTTAAAACAGGCCTCTATCATGATGTTTTTTCCCTAGCCCTAGGCAAAATTCCCCAGGAATCAAACTCTTTTTGTCCTTTGTTGCAACACTCATGTCCCACTCCTCTCCCCCCGCCCCACATAACATATACACTATTCGATGTATACTGGAGGGAGGATCTTGCCATCATTTTCATGTAATCTGTATATGAATAATACCAGCCACATTAGACTTTTTCCCCTTCTCCAATAATAATTATCATTGCCATAGATCTCTTCTCTGTGTTGTTGTTCAGTTGCTAAGTCAAGTCCAACTCTTTGAAACTCCATAGACTATAGCACTCCAGGCTCCTCTGTCCTCTACCATCTCCCAGAGTTTGCTCAAATTCATGTCTATTGAGTCCATAATGCTATGGACTCATCTCATCCTCTGCAGCCTCTTCTCCTTCTGCCTTCAATCTTTCCCAGCATCAGGGTTTTTCCCAATGAGTCAGTTCTTCACATCAGGCCAAAGTATTGGAGCTTCAGCATCAGTCCTTCCAATGAATATGCAGGCTTGATTTCCTTTAGGATTGACTGGTTTGATCTCCTTGCTGTCCAGGGGACTCTCAAGAGTCTTCTTCAGCACCACAGTTGAAAACATCAATTCTTTGGCCCTCAGCCTTCTTTATGGACCAACTTTCACATCTATACATGACTACTGGGAAAACAATAGCTTTGACTATATAGTCCTTTGTCAGCAAAATGATGTTTTTGCTTTTCAATACACTGTCTAGGTTTGTCATAGCTTTCCTTCCAAGAAGAAAGCATATTTTAATTTCATAGCTGCAGTCACTCTGTCTGCAGTGATTTAGGAGCCCAAGAAAATAAAATTTGTCACTTTTTAAACTTTTTCCCCTTCTATTTGCCATGAAGTGATGGGACAAGATGCCATGATCTTAATTTTTTGAATGCTGAGTTTCAAGCCAACTTTTTCACTTTCCTCTTTAATTGTCAAGAGGCTCTCTAATTCCTCTTCACTTTCGGCCATAAGGGTGGTATCATCTGCATATCTGAGGTTTTTGATATTTCTCCTAGCAAACTTTAAAAAAAAAAAAAACAAAGATGAATGTTTTTAATGATAAAAGGTACAGTTCACAAAGATAGACATCATAAACCATTAGATACCTAACAACAAAAAAACAAAGATATATAAAACAAAAATCAAAAGAAATAAAAGGGAAAAGAAAAATACATAATCATAATGAGACATATTAACATTTCTCTGAGACTATTTTATCAAGTGCAGAAAAAAATAATAGGAGTATCTTGAATGATATGAATAATTTAAATATAATAGATTTCTATTATATTAATTTATATTAATCTTATATCCTACACAAATATATTTAAAATTTTGTATCCCACACATTGTTATTAGATGACCATAGGGCATTTAGAATAACCGGCAAATCTCCTGGCAATCTTGATTCCAGCTCGTGATTCATCCAGCTCAACATTTATATGATGTACTCTGCATATAAGGTAAATAAGCAGGGTGACATTATACAGCCTTACAGACTTCTTTCCCAATTTTGAACCAGTCTACTGTTCCATGTCCAGTTCTAACTGTTGCTTTTTGTCCCACATAGAGGTTTCTCAGGAGACAGGTAAGGTAATCTGGTATTCCAATTTCTTTAAGAATTTTCCATAGTTTGTCATGGTGAAGAGGCTTGTGTAATTCAATGAAGCTATGAACCATGTCATGCAGAGCCACCCAAGACAGACAGGTTATAGTAAAGAGTTCTGATAAAACGTGGTCCAGTAGAGAAGGAAATGGCAACCTACTCCAGTATTCTTGCCTGTAGAACCCCATGGGCAGTATGAAAAGGCAAAGATATGATGCTGGAAGATGAGCCACCACCCTTGTCCCCAGATTGGAAGGTGACCAATATGCTACTTGGGAAGAGCGGAGGGCAATTACTAATAGCTCCAGTAAGAAGGAAGCGACTGGGTCAAAGTGGGAACAATGCTCAGCTGTGGGTGTGTCTGGTGATGAAAGTAAAGTCTGATGCTGTAAAGAACAATATTGCCTAGGAACCTGGAGTGTTGGGTCCATGTGTGTGCTCAGTCACCCAGTCGTGTTTGACTCTAGCCCATCAGGCTCCTCTGCCCATGCAAGAATATTGGAGTGGGGTGCCATTTTCTACTCCAGGGTATCTTTCCAACCCAGGGATCAAACACACATCTCTGCCTTGGCAGGTGGATTCTTTACCACTGATGTCACTCATGAATCAAGGTAAAGTGGATGTGGTCAAAGCAGGAGATTAGAAAGATTGAACATCAACATCTTAGGAATTAGTGAACTAAAATGGACAAGAATGGGCAAATTTAATTTAGATGACCATTATTTCTACTATTGTGGGCAAGAATCCCTTAGAAGAAATGGAGTAGCCCTCATAGTAAACAAGAGTCTGAAATGCAGTGCTTGGGTGCGATCTCAAAAACAACAAAATGTTCTCGATTCGTTTCCAGGGCAAACCATTTAACATCACAGTAATCCAAGTCTATGCCCCAATCTCTGATACTGATGAAGCTGAAGTTGATTGGTTCTATGAAGACCTACAAAATCTTCTAGAATGAACACCAAAAAAAGATGTCTTTTTCTTCACAGGGAATTAGAATACAAAAGTAGGAAGTCAAGAGATACTCAGAATAACAGGCAAGCTTGGCTTTGGAGTACAAAATGAAGTAGGGCAAAGGCTAACAGAGTTTTGTCAAGAGAACACACTGCTCATAACAAACACCCTTTTCCAACAACACTCCTCTGTGAGAAACAGTTAAAAGAGCCAAGGTAATTGTTAGGCAGGGTGGGGATAAATGAAGAGAGGGCTTTATAAATCAAAGTAGAATAGTCCAATAGATACAACTGATGAGATTAAAAATGAACACATTTTGATATCATTTATGAAATAGTCTTGTTTCATTAAAAAATGTCCCAAGTCTCCCTTTGCCTATGAGTCAACTAGCCCAGGAATATTCTGGGCCCACAAATAATTTTTTGTCCAAGGAAGCATGGAGAGATGATTAGTAAAGAAGGAATCTATTCTGCCTTTGGTTTCACCTGTAAAAAAATGTGACTCTAATTTTGACTCTTACCTTATTTTTCCCAATGGAGTGATGAAATTAAAAAGATGATGATAAAATGTGCTGAGTATCTTAGAAATATGTGCCATAGTACACTAGATAACAATCACAAAACACAGGTTAGATTTCTCTAATAGGATCATTTGCCTAGGAGAAATGGGAGCTTTCCTGCTGCTGCTGCTGCTAAGTCGCATCAGTCGTGTCCAACTCTGTGTGACCCCATAGACGGCAGCCAACCAGGCTCCTTCATCCCTGGGATTCTGTAGGCAAGAACACCGGAGTGGGTTGCCATTTCCTTCTCCAATGCATGAAAGTGAAAAGTGAAAGTGAAGTCGCTCAGTCCTGTCTGACTCATCGCGATCCCATGGACTGCAGCCCACCAGGCTCCTCTGTCCATGGGATTTTCCAGGCAAGAGTACTGGAGTGGGGTGCCATGAGCTTCCCTAGTCTTTAAATAATCTTCCAACAGTCTGTGAGCCAGCACAGAAAGGGTTTCTGAAATAGTGACTGCTAGCACACAGATAGGAAGCAGGAAGTCTGTGACTCCAGAACAGAAGGAAATGAGAAAAAATGGAATTAAGTAGTCTTTTGAGGTAGAGCCTGCTTCTATGGGAGAAGGTAGAGCCTACTTCAAGGACCATTATGATCACCATAGGAAGGTGGCCCTCAAAGCCATGTTCAAGGAACTCATCTTCATTCTCTCTCCCTCTCTCTCTTCCCTGCACATACTCAGATATGATCTCCCTTGAGGACTACATGGAACTTGGGCCTAACACTCACATACCTTTCTTGATATATATATATGTGGAGAAGGCAATGGCACCTCACTCCAGTATTCTTCCCCGAGGCACCTAGGCAATCTGAGCTGCATTCAGAAACAGGTCCATATAGACATTCAGAAGAGAACATGGAATAGCTAGCTAACTGACCCAGGACACACAAATTGCATAAAATGAGTTGAGTAGGTATATTTGGGGGGTAGTGGTGAATATTAACATTCTCATCCACACTCAAGCTTAGACCCAATTGAGAGACACAGGAAGCAGAGAGGCAGAGATTTAAAATATCTGTTTACTACTGTTAAAAGCTGATTAGAGAACCTGGGAATATGTAGACATCCATAATAGACTTCTTCACACCCTCTTCACTTAGCTCAACAGAATAGACAACTCACCCAAAGGTGGGGAAAGAGGCCAAGAAAGTTATTCTAACAGAAGCACTTCCAAAGGGAAATATGAAGAGAGCAGAATGGAAGATTCCAAACCATTCCCTCACCTGCAGAAGAGGGGAATATGACAGAGACACTATTAATAAAGTTATTATAGGATACTTCTCCAGCCTCCCTGCCTTGAAATCCTGGTTTTATCACTTCCTGTCTTAGTTTCCTCACTTGGAAAGCAGTTATTAAAGCCTACTTTGCAGGGTCTTTGTAATCTTTGCCAAAAATATATGAAAAACTGTGTTGAATGGTATCTAGCAGTTAGCGATTGTTTTCTGAATGTAAGGTAAATTGGCGGGTAAAGAACCAGTCTGCCAATGTAGGAGATGTAAGAGACTTGGGTTTAATTCCTGGGTCGGGAAGATCCCCTGGAGGAAGGCAAGGCAACCCACATGAGTACTCTTGCCTGGAGAATCCCATGGACAGAGAAGCCTGATGAACTACAGTCTGTGGAGCCACAAAGAGTCGGGCATGACTGAAGAGACTTAGCATGAATGAATACCAAGTTTTCTGTTGAAACATTGTTTTAGTGAATATGTAAGCTCTTTAAAAGAACTGTTATGGTCAGATGACACTATAGACTTAATACAATCCCTACCAAAATTCCAATGGCATTTTTCAAAAAAATAGAAAAGAAAGCCTAAAATTGGTATGGAACCACAAAAGACCCCAGATAGTTAAAGCAATCTTGGGAAAGAAGAACAAATCTAGAAGCACTATAGTTCCTGATTTCAAAATATATTACAAAGCTAGGTGCTGTGTGCTGTACTAAGTCGCTTCAGTCATGTCCAACTCTTTACGACCTTATGGACTGTAGCCCACCAGGCTCCTCTGTACATGGGATTCTCCAGGAAAGAATACTGGAGTGGGTTACCCATGCCCTTCTCCAGGGGATCTTTCCAACCCAGGAATTGAACCTCCTGGAAAGTGCCACCTGGAAAGTCATAGTAATCAAAACAATAGGATACTAGCATAAAAAACAGACACATAAACCAGTGGAAGAAAATAGAGAGCCCATAAATAAACTCCTGCATAGACTTTCAACCAATATTTGACAAGGGAAATGAGAACATCCAATAGGCAAAGGATAATTTCTTCAACAAATGATATTGGGAAGACTGGATATCCACATGCAAAAGAATGAATCCGTACCCCTACCTTATGCCATTCACAAAAATTAACTCAAAATGGATTAAAGACTTAAATATAAGACCTGAAATTGTAAAACTAAGAGAAGAAAACATAGGGAAAATTTTCATGATGTTGGTCTTGGCAACAATTTCTTGGACATGACACCGAAAGCATAGGAAGCAGAAGCAAAAATAAATATATGGGACTACATCAAACTAAAAAACTTCTGTACAGAAAGCAAAACAAACAAACAAAAAAACAACAAAAACTGTAGACAAGGCAACCTATAGAATGGGAGAAAATATTTGAAAAGCATATATCTGATAAGGAGTTAATATTCAAAATCTATAAGGAAATTATACAACTCAGTAGCAAAGAAGAAAAAGAAAAAAGAAAAAGCAAATAACTAGATTAAAAATGGGCAAAGGATTTGAATTTTTCCAAAGAATATATACAAATGTCCAACAGGTTTATGAAAAGCACAGCTCACTAATCATCAGGGAAATGCAATGCCTTTCACATCACACCTGTTAAAATGGCCATTATTTTTTAAAAATCATATTAACCATTGTTGACAAGGGAGTTGAAAAATTGGAATCATTGTACATTGTTGGTGTGAATGTAAAACAGTGCAGCCAGCATGGAATACAGTATAGAAGTTTTTCAAAAACTTAAAAATAGAACAACCATGTGATCTAGAAGTCCTACAACTGGGTATTTATCCAGAAGAATTTAAATCAGGATCTTGAAGAGATGTTTGCACTCCCAAGTTCATTGCATCATTATTCACAAGAGCCAAGAGGTAGAAACACCTAAATGCCCATTGACCAATGAATGGATAAAGAAGATGTGAGATATATGAATATATAGATGAATACATGTGTGTATATGTATATATATATAATGGAATATTATTCAGTCTTTGAAAAGGAAATACTGTCATACTACAACATGAATAAACATTGAGAACTTTGCTAAGTGAAATAGGCTCATCACTAAAGGATAGCTACTTCATGACTCCACTTATATGAAAAATCTAAAACAGTCAAGTTCATAGAATCAGAGTGAAATAGTGGTTGCTGAGGAGAGGTGGGAATGGATGCTACTGTTCAATGGGTCCAAAGTTTCAGTCATGCAAAGTGAAAATATTCTAGAAATTTGCTGTACAACATTGTGCATGTAAATGATACTTTACTGTACACTTAAAATTTTGTTCAGAGGGTAGACTTCATATGTGCTTTTGACACAACAGAAAAAAATCTGATCTTTTACTAGAGCAAGATTTCTGAAGCTAAGGTTTATAAGCCTTGCTGCTGCTGCTAAGATGCTAAGTCACTTCAGTTGTGTCTGACTCTGTGCGACCCCATAGACTGCAGCCCACCAGGCTCCCCCGTCCCTGGGATTCTCCAGGCAAGAACACTGGAGTGGGTTGCCATTTCCTTCTCCAATGCATGAAAGTTAAAAGTGAAAGTGAAGTCGCTCAGCCGTGTCTGACTCTTAGCGACCCCGTGGACTGTAGCTCACCAGGCTCCTCCATCCATGGATTTTCCAGGCAAGAGTACTGGAGTGGGGTGCCATTGCCTTCTCTGCTATAAGCCTTAGCACAAACTATATACAACATGGGATGATCATGTATAGATTTCTAGGAATTTCTAGGGGAGATTGTGCATAGCTTTCCCTAGACTCTCAAAAGAATCTTAATTTAGAAAGGAACTAGAGGCACTGCTTTGAGGAAAATTGTGTTCAAATTGAGCTAAAAAGTAAAAAAGTTCAGAGAATAATTGCTATTTCAATCTCCTTCCTTCCAAAAAGGTAAACTGGTCAATAGATTTCTAAAGAAGAAAAGACTCTTGTGAGGATTTTTTTTAAACTTCTCTTTCTTGTTTCTGCTGAAGGAGTTTTGCCCACCTCCCCTGTCTGCTTCTTTTTAGATCCTTTGTGATCCTTCTTGCCTTTTAAATACTAGAATGATTTTTAAAATACCATAATCCAAGACTTCATCTTAATCTTCCTTTTCCTATCATTCTATCATTCCTACCATATATCCCTGCATGAGATTATCCACTCCAAATGGCTTCAACCATAATCCAAGTGTGTTTTATCAATCATTATTCCTCGCTTGATATGTGGTTTCCTATTTCTACCTGCCTACTGGACTTTCCAGGCTTCCCTGATGGCTCAGCAGTAAAGAATCTACCTACCAATGCAGGAGACATGGGTTCAATCCCTGGGTCGGGAAGATCCCCGAGAGAAGGAAATGGCAACTCACTCCAGTATTCTTGCCTGGGAAATCCCATGGACAAAGGAGCCTGGTTGGCCAGAGTCCATGGGGTCACAAAAGAGTTGGATATGACTTAGCGACTAAACAACCAAAAAAAACAAACTGGACTTTCTATGTTTTTACCCAAAGGCAATTTAATGTATTTTAGAGTGAATTTATTATCTGTCCATTGACCGCATCGCACACAGACACACACAGAGAAATACACCCCTGGTCTCTTCATTGCTTTATTTTCACATGGTTCATCTCCATCATTAAGGCTTCGTTTGCACATATACTATGTTTAACCGCTTGCCAGGAAGTAATCCCAGAATTTTTAAAACTGTAGAGGAACTTAAGAAATCAAGTAGCACAATCTTTTCCATTTATAGAGAGGGGCAGTCATCTGCTTAATATCATACAGCAATTTAATGGCAGAACCAGCTTAAAATCCAGGCATCTCACATTCTACCCAGTATCCTTTCCACTACATAATCATGCTCCCACAAACTGTGGAAAGAATGAGATCCCTGCTACTAGCAGGGATTTTTAAAATATACTCTATTTATTTATTTTTGGTTGCAACGGGTCTTTGTTGCTGTGCACGGGCTTCTCTAGTTGTGGTGAGCAGGGGCTGCTCTTCATTGCAGTGCATGGGCTTCTCATTGTGGTGGCTTCTCTTGTCATGGAGCACAGGCTCTTAGGTAGGTGCGTGGGCTTCAGTAGTTGCAGCATCTGGGCTCAGCAGTTGTGGCTCGAGGGCTTAATTGCTCTACAGCCTCATATGGAATCTTCCCAGACCAGTGATTGAACCAGTGTCTCCTGCATTGGCAGGCAGATTCTTATCCACTGTACCACCAGGGAAGTCCTAGCAGTGATTTTTATCAGTAAAGAAGATTATCTGTCCATCTGATGTTCAAAATGGCTACTTATGTGCTGTTTTTCACCAGGGATTAGATAATTTATGTTCTTTTGCTGTAATAATGGAAAGGATAAACTGAAGAGTGCTGCAAGACAGCGTGGAGTAAGCCTTGCAATGAAGATAGACTGGTTAAAGGCTCGCTCAGTGCTTGCTTTCATAATAATGTGAGGATTTTGACTTTTTCCTTGCCAAAGTGTTTTCATATGTATTATTTCATTTTAGTCTTCAGTAGACCTGGGAGGGATGGAGGTCAGGACTTATTAGTTGATGTTTACAGATGAATAAAATGAGACTGAAAACAGTTCAGTGATTTGCCCAAGATGACCCATTTAGTTAGTGACAAGGCCAGGGCTCAGATGTGTGTCTCCTGCTTCCTAATCTTCTTTCTTTTAGTCTAGACACATAATTCTAGTAGACCTTGAGTGATAACTACAGACCCTGTGAACTGAAATTTATGGATTTTAATATGCTGAAACTGAAACATGCTAAGTTCTAATCAAGTGACAATCATGGAGATAAAAGTCTTAAAAAGAAGGGAAAAAAGCTCAGTTGCAAGGTGGAACAGAGCAAATGAGTGTTCTGTCATAGGCTGACATGTGATCCAGAATCAACAAACCCAGCTGCCATTTTCTCAAATTTTCTGCTTTCTAGTGGGAGAAATGCAAACCAAAGAAAAAAAAATGAACATGATTGAAATGATTTTTGCAGGTCTAAAAATCTTAAAGATTGAAGGTGGTTCCCCATGTGAATCATCTTTAAGGAGTCTTTATTTTTTAAAAAAAATATTGGAGTATTGTTGATTTACAATGTTGTGTTAGTTTCTGCTGTACAGCAAAGTGAATCAGTTATACACATCTAAGGAATTTTCAAAAGCAGGTTATAAACATCAAAAACTGCAGTTTTATTAAAGAAAAGTCAGGTCAGCATCATATAGTGAAGACAGTCCAGGAGACAAAGAAGAAACGATTGGGGGAGGGAGGAGAGCCTGTGAGAGAAATTTCAGTGGCCTGAAGAGGCACACACAGGCTGAAGTGTGTTGAAGAGGGTGTGACAGGTGAGGAAATGCAAGCAAAGAGTGACAACCTTGTCTGCAGAAAGCTGACTGTGGAAGGAAGGGTGTCATGGTGTGTGTTCTTGACGATGAAGAAGAAAGTGCATAAGAAGGCATCAAGAGACTAAACAAGCAAGAACCTTGGAGGGTCCTATGGAGGAGCCACGACTGAGTTGTCAAAACTTTGCTTGCTACTGTGAAGCTCTTCAAAAACTCACTGCCTGAATGTAGCTCCAGAGAAAACGTCTCAGAGAGGGGTGGTAACTGTGTCCAGGCGAAGACTGAGAAATCAGCCCAAGATTTGATAATAAATTCAAATATTGTGGAGACTACTAGCGTGGGTATTTGTTTGGTCAGTTCTAAAAGCTCGGCTCAGACACTACAGCCTCAAGCTTGAACAGATGAGCAGAGATGTTCTGGCCGTTGTCTAAAAGCCAATTCTTCCAAAAGGAACAACATTGTTAATTGACCAGCTTATCAATGGATGCTCTTTCCTGTAGGTTTCTTTAGAAGTGAAAACAATACTGCTAGTCATAAAGTTTTCTGATTCCTGGCTTGGTCATCTCAGTGGGGCAAGTGCAAGGCCGTGCCAGAAACTCCAGATGACTGGAATATACACAAGCACAGTGCTACCCATAAACCATAAACGCCAGCGCTGAGCCAGGGTGCGGCTGAGCCTGGGCAGGGGGCATCCTCAAAGTGCTTCTTTATTTAAACTATGCTCCAGGGCAATGTTTCATAATGACCCCACACACCTAGCTCGCACACACAGAGCAGCCTACTCACACAGCCCCACTGTGTTCCCTGGCGTGCTTGCTTGACTTTCCATCCCTCTAGGCAAGATCCACAAATTAGCAGCTTTGTAACCCTCCCAGGACCCGGTTCTCGGGGCCTTCAGAAGAAAAAGGTAGTCAGAGAAATATGAACGCGCTAATCGGGAAACCAGCATTTCAGCCCACTCAGCCACGCGGGCCATCTACACTAACGACTTTCACCTCCCCTGGCCTTGGCTGGCTGGAGGGGCGGGGAACTCGGCAGTAAGGAGGAGGACCAAAGCGGGGGGGCGGGGGGGAAGCTGCTTGAATGAAACAATGTAACAATTGATGTGAAGCCTCGCCTCACTCCCACTCCCCAGCGCTCTTATAGGCGAGGTCCTACTGACTGACCCTCCCCATTGCTCCGTTTTCTTGTCCATTACGCACTATCCCTCCGCCTCTCCTTTTCTTTTCTTTTTTCCTCCTTCTCCTCCCCCCTCCCCCTCTCTCCAGCTCCGTGTCATTTCCTCCTTGCGCTCGCTCTCTGCCCGAGCGTCTCCAGCCAGGAGAGTAGGCGGAGCAGGGCGGTGAGGGGTGGCGTAGCGCTGGAGGGCGATGGTGGCGGAGCCGCTGGGGGCGGAGGCAACGTAGCCCCCGCAGAAAAGGAGTCCCGCCGCGACTGAGCCGAGCGGAGGATGGAGAACCGGCCTGGGTCCTTCCAGTACGTCCCTGTGCAGCTGCAAGGGGGGGCGCCCTGGGGCTTCACCCTTAAGGGGGGTCTGGAACATTGCGAACCGCTCACGGTGTCTAAGGTAAGAACTGGCTGCTCTGTCTGAGCAGTGCCCAACTTTGAATGGGCGAGCGGGTGTTCAGGCTGCCGCGGGACGCGGCCCTCAGACCAACTTTGAAACTTGGCCGGAGTTGGGGATGAAAGCCCGCTCCCCCCGTCTCCCCCCACCATGGAGCATTAGCTGCACTGGGGGTATGGCCACCAGCCCCAGCGCAGACACTCCTTCGGGGTGGCGGGAGCACGGGATGAGAGTGCGGCCGGTCCGGGGCTAGAGTCCTGCGCGCAGACACCCCCGAGAGGGCTCGGGGGCCGCTTCTGCTCCCCAACGTCTGGCGGCTTGCTCCCCTCCGTTGGAGCTGGAGGAAGTGGTAGCTGTTGGGAGTTGCTCCTTGGAAGTTCCCGCGCCCTTGTGGCACAGCGAGGGGCTGAAGGGACAGGCAAGGCGGCTTGGCAGCTTTCTTTGCGGTGTCTGCTCCTGGATCGACCGCCAGGCCATCCCGCCTGGGCAGATTACTGGGCGAGGGTCCGGTGTGGGAACAGAGATGAGGCGTCGGTGGCTTTCGTCAGCCTCACTTCCCACGGCCGGACGCGCGCACATCCATTCAGCCGGCGGGGCGTTGCGGCTTGGGCTCGGCCTTTCCCTCCCACCAGAGTCCTGCCCCAGCGCCGGCGAGATTTCCTGCACGTTGAGGAGCGTGGAGGAAACTTTTGCGCCATGGAGCGCAGCTGTGTTGGAGCTGCCGCCGCTGCCGCCAGAGTTTGTTTGTTTTAGGAGGCTGTGGTCTGCTGGAAGCCAAGTTGCAGCTGAGGACAGGGGAGAGGTGCTCTCCCGAGCCTTCCAGAACCCCCCTGAGCAAGCCACCCCCGAGTAGGGGTGAGGGTAAGGGGTGGGGGCCGCCGGGGCTGTAACTAGGAAGAGAGATTTGCAGGACGACTCACCTTGAGGCACCAGATGGCCAAGGGAGTGAACTTCACGAACTTTATTCTGATTTTTTTGTTTGTTTTAAGATTGTTTTTGTTTCTCTGAAAAGCCCTTCCCCTTCCAACCCGCTCAAATTGCAGTTGAGGTGGAAAACGTGAATTTGTGCTGGAGACATAAAGATGTGGTTTCTCTGCGGGTAACAAATGTCACTTTATTGTTTTAGCTTCTTAACGTAGGTCACATCTCAGGAGGGGGAGGCGAATGCCCCCTGCCACACCCCTGCAGAAACCTGTGCCCTTTTGCCAGGCACCAAATTGCTGGTTAACTTATTAGTGTAGGGGGTTCTTCAGGCCTTGAGGCCACACTCTTAGCAATCCTGGGCAGTTATCATGGGGTGTGCCTATCACCTTGAGCTGCCTGAGGTATGCTGAGGCAGAACTTTGAGGAGCTGTCAGGGAAAACTGAAATCTTTAGCTTCTCCAAACACCAATAACCAGCCTACATCCTCATCCGGCACCCCTTTTCCTCATACTAGTCATTTATTTCTAACCAGCCTAAGATGACTTTGTCACCTACTGGCATGTCACCCCCCACTCCAGTATTCTCTGGAGGGAGTAATAAGCCTTTTTTTTTTTTTTTTTAATTTGAACAGTCTCAAACAACCCCTTTGAGGAGGGGAATCCTGGCCTTCAGGACTTTCTTCTAATCAAACTCCTCCTCTTCCTCCATTCCACCAAGGTCAGAACAGTCTATGTAGCCCTCCATGGTCTGGCAGTTCCTCCCTTTCTTTTTATCCTGACACCACTTGCAGACTTCCCAGTCTGCCCAGACAACCTGCCTTGGAGAGGTCATTCTCCACCTCTGCCCAGGGCTCACCCATCCTAAGAGGCACCACAGAGAGTGGTTGCTGCTGTGCCCTGGGTTGTTTTGTGAGCCAGCACAAACATGGCAGGGGGTGTTACTAAGCACAGGGCAGCCAACAATTTGTGGTCTACCTGGGGGATTATTTGAGGGTAGATGAGGCTTTCTTTGGCCAAGCTGTTGAGGAAGTGACTCGTGTGTTGAGAGGCAGGGTGCCTTTTACTGATTCCTTTTCTGCTGAAGGTACGCTTGACCCCTGTTATATATGAAGGGTCATTATTACACATATTTGGTTATGCAGGGGGTAAAATCATTTCTCCCATATATTCCAAATGGCTTGAATCCTTACAGTAAAAGCCAGCTATATATATAACCTAGTTTGTTGTTGTTGTTTAGTGGCTAAGTTTTGTCTGACTCTTGCACACCCATGGACTGTGGCCCCCAGGCTCCTCTGTCCATGAGATTTCCCAGGCAAGAATACTGGAATGGGTTGCCATTTCCTTCTCCAGGAGATCTTCCTGACCCAGGGATCAAACCCATGTCTCCTACATTGGCAGGTAGATTCTTTTCACTGAGCCACCTGGGAAGCCCATATAACCTGGTTGTGTGTTAGTCACTCAGTCGTGTCTGATTCTCTGCGACCCTATGGACTGTAGCCTGCCAGGCTTCTCTGTCCATGGGATTCTCCAGGCAAGAATACCGGAGTGGTTTGCCATTTTCTTCTCCAGGGGATCTTCCCAATCCAGGGATCGCATTACAGGCAAATTATTTACCGTGTGAGCCACCAGGGAAGCCCATATAACCTGGTTAGCCCTATATTTAAAGGGGCCATGGCAGTTTTGTAAAGTTCAGTGGTTACCTGTATTTTTTTTTTCTTGCCTAGATAGTATGTGGCATAGTTCATTAATCCCCTTTTAATTTTCCTCCCTTTATGCTTCAGAATGATACAGCTTTCTTCTTGGAAATAGACTCAGTCAGCACACGTTGGTGGGGATGGGATGGAAGGGTATAGAAAGAGAATTGTATTGGCAGATTGAAAACTTGGGTTCTAATCCTTGCTCTGCCATTCACTAGCACCAGGATCCTGGGTACTTCACTTGCCCTCCCTGGGTTTAGATGTCTCCATGTCTACTGTGAGGTTCAAGTCTTTAAGTAAGACTGTGACAGTCTAGTAGCCAGTCTTTTCTGCTATGCTAGCTTTGACCCTTTTCGTCCTAGAAGGGTTTCTGACTGAGGAAGATGACACTTTGTTCTATTTGCACGCCGTGTTACTGTTTTATAGTGTATTTCCACATCTCTTTTTTTCATTAGCCTTCTACAGCCACCAGGTGAGGCAGTCAAGGAAGGTTGTGGAGAAACTGATGGAAAAACTGAGGCTGTGATGCATTGACTGGCATGCATAGGTATGTCATATGGTGAGTCAGTGGTAGGCTCCAAATCTATCATATGTTCTACTACTTGGAGAATTTCTTTGTTAAAAATTATTATTTTTCATTGAAGTACAGTTGATCTGGGGCTTCACAGGTGGTGCTAGTGGTAAAGAATCCTCCTGCAATGCAGGAGACACAACAGATGTGGGTTTGATCCTTGGGTCAGGAAGATTCCCTGGAGTAAGAAATGGCAACCCACTCCAGTATTCTTGCCTGAGAAATCCCATGGTCAGAGGAGCCTGGCAGGCTGCAGTCCATGGGGTCTCAAAGAGTCAGACACGACTGAACACTCTGCAATAGTATAGTATACTTGATTTACAATTTTGTGTTGGTTTCAGGTATACACCATAGTGATTCTTTTGTTTTAGGTTATATTCCATTATAGATTATTACAACATAATGAGCATAATTCCCTGTGCTATATAGTACATCCTTGTAGCTTATCTATTTTATGTATAGTAGCTTGTATCTGTTAATCTCGTACTCCTAATTTGCCCCCACCTCCATATCCACTTTGGTAACCATGAATTTGTTCTCTGTGTCTGTCAGTTTGTTTCTGTTTTGTATATAGATTCATTTATATTATTTTTTAGATTCCACATATATATGATATATAGTATTTGCTTTTGACTATTTCACTAAGCATAATAGTCTCTAGGTCCATGCATGTAGCTGCAAATGGCAATATATCATTCTTTTTTATGGCTGAATAGTATTGCGTGCGCGCGTGCACACACACCCCCCCCCCACATCTTTATCCATTTACCTGTTGATGGAAACTTGGGTTGCTTCCATATCTTGGCTATTGTAAATAGTGGTGCTATGAACACTGGTGTGTGTGTATCTTTTCGAATTAATTTTTGTTTTTTCCAGCTGTATACCCAGGATTGAAATTGCTGGGTTATATGGTAGTTCTATTTTTAGTTTTTAAAGGATCCTCTATGCTGTTTTCTATAGTGGCTACACAGATTTACATTCTCACCAACAGGGTACAAGGGTTCCCTTTTCTCCACACCCTCTACTTGGAGAGTTTCTTGATTTTTCTGGTGGTACTGCAGTTTGTGAAGAGACATGGGGCAATACCACTGAGGAGTGTATTCAGTCTTGGCAGCCTCCTACCCCATTGACCCTTTGCATGCCAGCCTGTGGTTCCACAGTAGGTGAGGACTGGGATGCAGACACTCCCTGGTGGAGTCTAGGCTCGGGAAATAGGAGAGGACTGTTTTGGTCACTCCAAACCACTTATGATGATCTCAGGTCAGGCAGATACAGAGGTAAGGTACCAGAACCATGGTGAGAAATATTGGAGAACCTCCTTTGGTGTCATGGGAAAAAACCCAAAAGAAATTTGGATCTGGTGTGGCATATATGCTTGGAGATGGCTTGTGGAACAGGTGGAGACATCTTGGGAGTGGAGGAGTTTGAGGAAATGTGATTAGTGGGAAAAGAGTGCATAGAGTGTGAAAGTGTATTTCATAATTGTTATGGGGGAACATTTGGATCAGTAAATGATCAAGTTGAGGAAGTCATCATTTCTATATGCTCCAGTGATATCCCTGAAGGAGGGAATCACCTGTAAAAGTTGTGGAGACTGATATAGTCTTAACTTCTCTTCACTTCTTTTAACAGTTAAGTAACAAAGAAGAAACGTTTAAAAAAAGACAAACAGCACCCCTCCCCCGAACAACTATTATCATTGATTATCCTGGACATTAAGGAATGGTTTGTGATTTCCTCATACATTGTGGTGTTTCTAAAGAAACATGACCCACTAGAGAATTGGGCCCATGCCTTTGGTTAGCATCTTATACCTTATTGACCCAGGGAGCCTGTCTGAAAGAAGTGGAGATTCTCTTCTAATCAGATTTGACTATTTGGGCTGTTTGCTACCTAGGGCTCTCCCTTTGCCCCCTCTACAGTGTAGACAGTCATCCATGAACTAGGCTCCCTGCGCTGGAAAAGATCCACTTTGGGGGATGGGTGACCTTTTCAAGGTTCTGGTGCCAGTGATTATGCATCAAATAGGGCTTCTCAGAGGTCTCAGAGATTCAAACAGTATCCTCCTGTGGTGTGTATATGTGAAAGAGAGAGAGAGAGAGAATTACTAAGCTGTATTGTAAGATTCCTATACTCATTTTGAGTTCTTGGAAATGTGCCCTGAGGTTGGCTGAGGGTGGAGACCAGTGGGGGATGTAGGAAAAGGAGGAGGAGAATTGGGGAGGAGGACAAGACATGGCAGAAACAGACTCATCCTATGTATTTGCCATCTTCCTGGTCCATTTTTGTGACAGTCTCTATCTGGCACAGTAATGGAAGTGGCCACTAGTTACTTACTGCTCTGAAACAAAGTAGGGTCAGGTGGGGCAGTAGCCTGGAGGAAAAAGAAGTTTCACCTCCTCCGCTGAGTGTGCACTGATGTATTATTTTATCCTCTTTGGACCCAAGATTTCTATATGCCACATGGGGGTAGCCATACCTGCGCCATCTTTATTAGCACAGATGATGTGAGAATAAATTGGGCAAACCTTAATACTGTGTGGCATCCTTAGCCTAGGAAGAGGGCAGGGCATGCTCTTTAAGTTTTTAGTCTCTCCTTCATCCCCACTGAAGCACACAACGTGGCAGCTGAGATTTCAAGAGGATGCGGATCAAGTCAGATTGAGGCCTGGCTGCGATTTGGCTGCAACTTTGAGTTCTTGTTGGGTGCACAGGTAGTGTTATGTGAGAAGTGATAGTTCTGTGAAACCTTCTTAGTTATGTTGCAGGCCAGGACCACCCCCAGACCAGGACTTGGCATTCACAAAGGGACCTTCACGAGGTCTGCTTCTTTGTGAGCTTAGTACACCCTGGTTACTTAGATGAATCCCTTCCTCATCTCTGCTTCTAGAATCAACAAAGATGTCTACTGCCTCAGCTACCCAACTGCTCCTCTCTCTCAGAAAGTAGGCTTTTGGGTACATGGGGTAGGAATCCATCCAAAGGAAAACAAATCAGGTTGGTGAGAAGTAGTAAAGCAAAGAAAGTGGGTGATATGTCTGCTGAGCTTTGGCTACACACTGCTTTGGGGCCTGCTGGGCTGTTATAATACAACTGGTAACCTATTGTGATCCACACGTGTGCTCCCTGAAGTGAAAAAAAGGCCAAGCCTGTTAGAGGCTTTTCCTTCTCTAAAACCTCAGACAGAGAAAATTCAGCTCCAGCTGGAAGACACTTGAACGTTGCCTTTAAACAGAATTCAAATGATTTTGCCTCATGCCCTCTCCTATCTCCTCCTAAGACTTGTTTTTAAGAGAAAAGAGAAACTCAGATTTGAGGTTGGTGTTTATGGAATGATTATCTAGAGGGAACATCACAGTTTTTATAGTTAGGCTCCTTCAGAACGAGAGGGCAAAAAGATGCTGACCTGTCTAAGAAAAGTTAATGAAGAACAGCAGAGATTAAGTCAAGGGCTACCCTCACTAGCCACACACTCTCCTGTACCCCCACCAAAGGGCAGACTAAACTGAGGCCTACTAACTGAATACTGTTCTTTGAGGTGGCTGGAATCACAGATTCTCAAAGTGAGGAGGGTTTTGTGGAAGTCACCTGGTCTCAATTGATCCATGAGTCTCCTATGCAGTATCCCTGAGCTTGTTCTCCTCTGGTCATGGGGGAGGTCATTTCCTTCTTAGCCAGTCCTGTTCAGTGTTAAAAAAAAAAACAAAAAAAACAAAGGTTTTGACTGTAGACAGCTTTTTCTCTTGTCGGGCTGCAATCATTCTCCATCTGCCTACTCTCTGTGGGTTCTAGTTTTGCCTTCTGAGACCACAAAGAGCAAGTTCTCTGACTTAGGACAACCTTTGGGAGGTCTGAAGACAAAGACTATGTCCCTTTGTCTCAGTTTTCTAGGCTAAAGAGCCTTAGCTCTTTTAGCTGTTCTCTATGGGATCTGAGATCCAGCCTCCTGCTCCCACTCTGGAAACACTCCAGCCTGGCCATATTCCTCTTGAGTGAGGGAGCCCACAGCTGAATGCAATGAGAAGCGTCTGACTGAAGTTGAGTAGGGCCATTCTTTAAAACAACTGAAGACTACTTTGGTTCTTTCTGGCATCCATGCCATATGAAGACTCTGTATCAAGCAAAGTGTTTTAGTGGAAGTATCTATGCTGCTGCTAAGCGACACCTGTCCAAGGCCTCTACATAGGCACCTACATGGGGACAACTACGTAAGAGATTTGGGAGGGGCATATCTCGCACTATGTATTTAGAATTGTCCCTAGCCCTGTCCCTAGCCCAGGTCAGCCTTGGAAAAAGTGTTCTAAGGGAGATGATAGAGAAGGCATAAGCCCTGACTTCCAGTAGCATATATGTTTCTACAAAGAGTTACAGCCAAGGAATTTGTATAATAGAAGAAGGAAGTGATATTTGGTCAAAAATCAGACCTCCAGAACATCAGATTGTTTGATCTTTAACCAGTTGCTGGCTTTGAATTTGTAGGAATAACCTCTATGAACTTAATTTTCCCCTTGTGGAACAAATAGGTGTGTTTGAGATTGAAGATGCTGACCGTACGTGACATACAAGAAGCCTCCAATTTACAGAAACCCTGGGTAAGAATTTAGACACGGCAGTCTCTAACCCTGTTAGGTTTTTATTTCTGTGCACATTGTCATTGGCACTGGTTGCAAATCTGCTATTGTTGCTGCTATTCCTCTGTTCTGAGGTCTTCTGTCTGTACCTGGAATACCCAAGGGAGTCACTCCTGCTGGAGGTCTTGCATCCACAGTCTCGTTGCCACCCCTTCTCCATGTCCTCACATCTACCAGATTGTCACCTGAGTTGAGCAAATGTCTTTTCTTGGTACTAAACTCCTGATGGGGGAGTGTATTGAAATGGAGCTTAATCCTCATTATCACTGAAGGATGAGAGGCTTGGAGAAGAGAGTTAAAGTCTAGGAAACATGTCCCTCTAACACAGTTATTGATAGTTGCCATGTTCAGAACAGTTCTGGAGAGGGCTCTTTGGTCCAGAGTATATCCTTGATGAAATCACAGAACCTAACCACCATTTTATAATATTCTATCTACAGGGAACTGCATTCAAATCTCCAAATAAGCTTGCTTATTTACAATTTTAGTTTGTCTACAGGGAACTGCATTCAGAATTTCAAATAAGCTTGCTTATTTACAAAGGTAATCTTGAAAAACAATGTGGAAGTCAGGGATAACAAGTGCTCTAGGTATTTCTGTTACACACATCTAAGTGGGTTTGGGGTTTCTACTACTCTCACTGCCCAGGTGCTCATAGCCTTGGTGCTGGGGCCAGGATTTGTGTGTACATACAGTGTTTGCATTGTTAAATCTCTCTGAAACTGAACTTCACAGGTTTACCTGAGTTATCTTGTAATCAGCAAGTGACCCTTTTTTATTAGTTATGTGGGTACTTAGATCACTTTCACTGTTTCTGTGGGGGCAGTTCTTTGTTTCCTGATGCTTCCCTGAAATACCTGCTTTAGACAGACTTCAACTAAGTCATTAATGAAAAAGTTGAGGTATTATATTTCCCTGCTAAAGAGTGTGCTCTAAGAACTGGGAATGGGATAGATGTTTGTCTCTTCACACCCCTTCACCCCATCTAGTATAAACAGGCCAAATGGAAAGATTGTCTTAGGCATTAGTTTTCCAAGGGATGATTTGTTCTTCCTCACATCACACTGGCATGTTTGCTTGGGCACATAGCCATCCTGGCTGGGCACCAAAATTGCAAAGATCAAGATGACTTGGTTTCTCAGAGACTAACTGCCCCCACCCCCGCAAGCCCCACTTTGACTTCATCTCTACTCCCTCCTCTTTCAGTGAAAGTCCATGACTGTGCCACGCCACAGAACGAACACTGCTTGGTAGCAACAGAGACACATTTTCCATGCATCTAGGCTACCCTTCTTTCATGTCTGGCCTTTGGTTTGCAGTCTCCACCCTCCAGCACCAAGTTGCTTGAGGCCTACATTTGGGACTGTCTCACTCAAGTGCCACTACTTCTTTGTTCATTCATTGGCTTCCCTGCTCACTGTCCGAAACCCAGCTTGTTTTTTTTTTTTTTTTTTTCTTTTCTTTTTTGGTCACAGTGGGCCCTTCTAGTTTGTTGTACCAGTTCTGTCCGTCTTGGCTCAGCCATGCATCTGGTGTGTGGGGGGGGAGGGGAGAGAAGTTCAGCATTAAGGCTGATAAAGTTTGACAACACTCAGCAAATTGGTAGCTGGGTCAGGGGGAACTTTTCTCACGCTGTGTCTCTATCCTGTTTCAGTGGAGGACCGGACCTCTGTTCCATTCCTGATACTCTCTTATCAACTCGCTGAGTAATCTTGGCATGTTACTTCACCTCTCTGTACTCTCCTGTTTCTTCTCAGCCTCTCTGTGGGGCAAGCTTCTGCCTTATTGAAGGGATGCTATGGGCTCCAGGATCTTCTCTCCGAGTTTAGGCTGTGGAGGTGTAAAGGCTGACTGACATTAGGCAGTTCATCCAGGGCTTTGCTTTCCTCTACGCTCCTACTTCCTATCTTTCCACAAATGGCTGTTTCCTGGTATGTTCTCAGGGACGACATGCCTCATGGTCTGTTAACTTTCACTCAAGTCTTTTAATGTTACATCTGTGAGGAATGCGGGAGGTGGGACTAATTTGACAGGATCAACGGTTAAGCCCAGTGATGGACAGACTCTCTGTGGTGTCTTCTGGCCTCCACTCTAATGCCACTCAGCAGATTCCCAGCTGTATGGTCTTCTCTCTTCCTGAGCCCCTGGCAGGGAAGTTTTGAGTGGTTCTCCTATACTGCCTTTCATGGTCCATCAGAAATTGATTTTTCTTTGGGGGGAGGAGGTTGGGGGTAAGATGAGGTAAAGCTGGGAGGAAAGCTGGTTCAACTAGTTATTCTGGAAAGGTGTTAGAGTCTCATGGCTTCTGCCCCATCTTTGCTTATGAGAGGATGACAAGCTAAAGCCTTGTCTTTGTTGGGCTGCCTTGTTGCTTTCCATTTGTGTGTGTATGTGTGTGTGTTTAATGTAAGTGAAAGCTCCTCCACAGACTTCTGTAGGTAGGCTGTTTTTGATGTCATCTTATCTGACTGAGAGGGTGACTGATGACATTTTGGAGCCTTGGAGGTGACTATCAGGTCTTGACTCACATGTTCTTTGAAGGACTTGACTGAGAGTTTGGAGCTCTGTGTTAATTAGAAATTGTAATCAGGGAGTAGCAAGGCAACAGGTGGAAAGTGGACCAGGCAAGAATCTGGATACACTACTTGTGTGCTTGTGCCCCATTGGATGGAGGTAATGCTATTTGGTTGTGTCTCAGCAACCTCTTGAAACAAAATGGGCAATCCAGGCCTAGATATGGTAGGATAGGAGACGTAGTGGACCTGCTGTGTGGTAAATACTGCTACTTTTAGGAGTTTTACATATATTCTTATCTAATTTTACAGTAACTCTTTGAGATAGATATTGATCTCCCCATTGTGCAGACGAGGGGACTGAGGCTCAGGAGAAATTAAGTGACAGACTCCACATGGAAAAACTGACCTTCAAATTGACTTCTGTCTGACTCCACATCCCAAGCTATTTACATAAGTGAAAGAAAGAGAAGAACTAGGTAAGAGTATGATGGGGGAAGCTGGGAAAAGAGAGAAAGAAAATTAAAGAAATGTAATCTGCTGCAAAAACTGGTAATGTTACCGATATATGCCCCTCAGGGGTCAGGGTCAAAGGAAAGGTATTGTTTTATTTTGTTCTAAATCTCAAATCAGGGTAAGAAGTATCAGCTTAGATTCAGAAGACCCGAAGTTCAGTCTTCTATTTGCCATTCAATATTTGTGCATCACTGGGCATGTCATTTTCCCTTCTGTGTCTCCATTTCTTCACCTGCAAAATAAAATAATAAAATTCACACTTTTTTCCAGTAGGGAGGGAGATTGAGTTTATCCTTTACCTCATATAAATACTAGATGTGTATGCAATTTAAGAAGAAAGGAAAAGCATTCCACAGATGTCCCTTATTAAACAGAAATTTTCTTAAGGGAATTCTGAACTTAAACAATGAAGTGTATGAAGTTACAAAATCTTTGGAAGTTGTATGAAGTGGCAGGACATCTTTAATGCGATGTTTGCTGCTGGCAGACATTGGAATACCAGACATGATTTCTGGCTAATGTTTGAAGAGACAGCAATTTGAAAGGTGATTCTAAGCCTTGTTTGGCTCCTACCTAAGGCTCTCAATTAAGCCTCCAATCAATCAATCAGTCCGCCAGTCAACACATTTGTTGAGTACTTTGTAAAGTGCTAGAGAATATAAGAAATAGTCACCATGGAAGACCTGTTCCATAGAAATGACTGTTTTGTTGAAGAGGGACATAACTGCAAGCCTAGGGAACAAAAACCTTACTTTAAGTGCTGAAACCACGGGCTAGGTTCTAAGAGCAACATTTTCAAAAACTTTATTGAAGTATAGTTGATTTACGATGTGTTAATTTCTACTGTACAGCAAAGTGATTCAGTTGTATGTATACATACATTCTTTTCATATTCTTTTCCATTATGGTTTATCACAGGATATTGATTATAGTTCCCTGTGCTATACAGTAGAAGCTTGTTGTTTATCCATTCTGTATATAATAGCTTGCATCTGTTCCCCACCCACCTCCCCCTTGGCAACCACAAGTCTGTTCTCTATGTCTGTAGGTAAGAGCAACATTTGTTCAGTGAGAAGAGATTTCATTGTAGGCTGATGTGGTTGGGAGCTTTGTGAAAAAAGGAAGAATTGAAGCTAGGTCTTGAGGGCTATATAGGATTTAGGTAGGCTGGGGAGGAAGAAAGGCATTCATTCTAGTTAGTACAAGTGCTGCATGTTCTAAGGACACAGACAAGTGACAGGCCAGTTGGTTCACCCTACAGTGAACTAACAGTATGAGCTCCTCAAGATCTGGGTATGTGTGGTTTGTTCATTTATTCACTTGTTAAAGCATCACTATGAACAAAGCTAGTGGAGGTGATGGAATTCCAGTGGAGCTATTTCAAATCAGGAAAGATGATGCTGTGAAAGTGCTGCACTCAATATGCCAGCAAATTTGGAAGACTCAGCAGTGGCCACAGGACTGCAAAAGGTCAGTTTTCATTCCAATCCCAAAGAAAGGCAATGCCAAAGAATGCTCAAACTACCACACAATTGCACTCATTTCACACGCTAGTAAAGTAATGCTCAAAATTCTCCAAGCCAGGCTTCAGCAGTACGTGAACCGTGAACTTCCAGATGTTCAAGCTGGTTTTAGAAAAGGCAGAGGAACCAGAGATCAAATTGCCAACATCTGCTGGATCATCAAAAAATCAAGAGAGTTCCAGAAAACCATCTATTTCTGCTTTATTGACTATGCCAAAGCCTTTGACTGTGTGGACCACAATAAACTGTGGAAAATCCTGAAAGAGATGGAAATACCAGACCACCTGACCTGCCTCTTGAGAAACCTGTATGCAGGTCAGGAAGCAACAGTTAGACCTGGACATGGAACAACAGACTGGTTCCAAATAGGAAAAGGAGTATGTCAAGGCTGTATATTGTCACCCTGCTTATTTAACTTATATGCAGAGTACATCGTGAGAAACGCTGGGCTGGAGGAAGCACAAGCTGGAATCAAGATTGCCAGGAGAAATATCAATAACCTCAGATATGCAGATGACACCACCCTTATGGCAGAAAGTGAAGAGGAACTAAAAAGCATGTTGATGAAAGTGAAAGAGGAGAGTGAAAAAGTTGGCTTAAAGCTCAACATTCAGAAAACTAAGATCATGGCATCTGGTCCCATCACTTCATGGGAGATAGATGGGGAAACAGTGGAAACAGTGTCAGACTTTATTTTTGGGGGCTCCAAAATCACTGCAGATGGTGACTGCAGCCATGAAATTAAAAGACGCTTGCTCCTTGGAAGGAAACTTATGACCAACCTAGATAGCATATTCAAAAGCAGAGATATTACTTTGCCAACAAAGGTCTGTCTAGTCAAGGCTATGGTTTTTCCAGTGGTCATGTATGGATGTGAGAGCTGGACTGTGAAGAAAGCTGAGCACTGAAAAATTGATGCTTTTGAACTATGGTGTTGGAGAAGACTCTTGAGAGTCCCTTGGACTGCAAGGAGATCCAACCAGTCCACCCGAAAGGAGATCAGTCCTGGGTGTTCATTGGTAGGACTGATGTTGAAGCTGAAACTCCAATACTTTGGCCACCTGATGCAAAGAGCTGACTCATTTGAAAAGACCCTGACGCTGGGAAAGATTGAGGGCAGGAGGAGAAGGGGACAACAGAGGCTGAGATGGTTGGATGGCATCACCGACTCGGTGGACGTGAGTTTGAGTGAACTCCGGGAGTTGGTGATGGACAGGGAGGCCTGGTGTGCTGCGATTCATGGGGTCGCAAAGAGTCGGACACGACTGAGTGAACTGAACTGAATTCATGCATTAAATTTATCGAGTGCCTGTTCTAGGAGCTGAGCTATTCTTCCTATGGCCTGTGAAACCAGCACAGAGCCCCATAAATGCCACTTTTATTTGTTTTCTATTAATATTTTCATAGTACATATCTTGAGCCAGGCACTGGTTTTCTATCTTAATACATATTAGCTCCTTTATCAACCCCGTTTTTACAAATGAGGAAATTGAGGCACAGAGAGGTTAAGTAACTTGCACACTGTCTTACTTCTTGTGTAGCTGGATAAGTGGATCAGTGGAGATATGCTTGATTGTTATCGAGTAATGAGATATAAAGGTGAATGGATTTGAGTCAGTTATTCTGAAGCACCCAGAACATCAGGCTGTGGAGTGGACTCAGGTTGGAAGTACATACCCATTTTGTTGTTTTTTTGGAAGACTACTGTTAATGTGTTAAAAATAAAGCACCTAACACTGTACCACAGCCATATATGTGCTTCCATGAGGAAAGACCTACACTGAACAACTGGAGGGGGCATTTTAAAGGATCAGTCATCTTGGCAACATGTTGGCTGTTGTTAATACATTAGCAAGTTGCCAGAGGTAGTGGTAATATATAACATTGGAATCTGAAGAAATGAGGGAGAGGCAGGAGTTGAGATGAATCCAATATTTCTAATCTAAAAGGCTCTTGGTGGTGATGGAGGTTGGGAGGGCTAACTGGGTGTAGTTCAGTTTTGGATCTTCTGAGACCTTAGGATTATCGAGGTAAGGTGTTCCATAGGCAGTTCAGGAAAAATAAAAGTTTATTTAAGGCCACTGGTCAGTTAAAACAACAAATTATTGTTTCAGGAACATAATGATTAACACAGATGATTTACTAATCTGCTGATTGTTGTGGAAATGAGTGAATTGCCAGACAATCTCATGCCCCAGCAGACATCGGAACAGGCCAGCATTGTTATTTAATGGGCTTTTCTGGTCATAGTTTGGTCTTGCTATCTCCTCCAATCTGCAGGCTGCCTAGTCACCTGAGGTATTACTGGCTGCAGTTCTTTCTGCCTAACCGAGTGTTTTCAAGTGATGGGGAAGTCCAACAATCGAACAAATAAAAAAGAGAAGAAACTCAAAATATGAAAATTCAGACATGAATTTGGAAATGTTAAAAGGTTTGAGGCTGTTAAAAAACATCAGTTGTCTTGCCAACTTGTTTAAGGATTGTTTTCTGTATATGAAAAGTAAAATGTGTGGGCTTGATAAGGCAAACTCCACTGGAGTTTCAAGTCTGGATTGCATTTTTGATGTCAGTAGTTTTATGCTGTCTACATAGTGGAGTATTATTAATCTGTGAATATCATTGTTCATATTTCTACAGTAGCAAGGGATCTTTGAAAAAACATTATTAAATTTGCAAGTATGATTTGTTTTCAGTGGTGTCTTCACTGTACTTTCATCCTGAGTTTTACATTAAAATAAAAAGGAGATAGGGATTTATTTCACAAATTCATTGCTGCAAATCTGGCTAGAAAACATCACTGTATTAAGAGACTTTTGCATATTTGGAATGATTATCTAACCCGATGCCCTGTATACTTACAGAAAATTCTCAGGAAAAGTTAACTTTATGTACAGGTGGGTGTGCCAGTCCCTTGCCTACCTCCATTCTTAGATTTGCTTTCTATAACTGTAATTTTTTTTTTTTTGCTTTTCTGTGTGCTGAAAAACTGAAATTCAGAATGTTGTAAAGATGCTTGTGCCATGGAACTTGGTCTCTTCACTCTCCTTTCCTCCCTCCTTGTACACAAAACTCATTTCATGGTAAAAATCTAATGGGCACATGGGTTCCTTTACCTAACTCTTCTCTCTGGCCAGGTGAAATAGCTTGTAATTTATATTTGAAACTGATTGGAATAGCTAACTGCTGGGGGTATTTTTGTGACTACCCAAGTGCTCTGGCTTTTATAAGAGCCAGCTTGCCAGTTTCTCTCTGCTGTATGAGATCTGGTGGGAGGATGATATTCTCCCTCTCTGGATGTAAAGGGTTAAATATGTAATTTTCATGTTTTCCCGTGCCTTTGGCTGGAGAAATGCACAGTGTTCTGAAACCTACCCAGGCCCTGCACATACTGTATCTGCTTAAAGAAGGCTTTGGCTCTTAGCCCTTCTCAGCTGCATTAGGGTTCAGGTTTCATCTTTCTCCCCTTCCAGCCACTAATAAAAGCCAAAAGAATTAAGGATCAGGGAGAGTTAATTCCCACTGCTAAGACCCAGGTGGGGCCCTTCCACCTCCCATCCCATCTTCTAGGTTAGAGCTCTAATTTAGGGCTGAGCTCTAGTCTAAGCCTGTATGTGACAGCGATCTGGAACAGGCCGCAGAAAAGCACTTGACGATCAGGTTTTGCCTTGTGCTGGCATATCTCTCTCTCCCTCTCTCCCCTCCCTCTCTCTTTCTCTCTCCCCATCTCCTCACTCCCTTTCTCCCTATCTCCCATCTCCCTCTTTCCCCATGCAGCAACTCTATTGGGATCTTAGAAGAGATGAGGGGTCAAGCCAACCAATGCTATTACAGAGATGGAAATGATGTATCATTGTTCTTTTCTTCTAAACTAGGAGTTTGGGATGAAGCTTCTACTTTTTTTTTTTTTTTAAAGTCCCTGACCCAACCTCAGTACAACATTAGGAATCTCATTCAGAATAAGAAATGTCATTGATATTTCACCCAACTTAAAAGAGATGCGTAGTAATGAGCTCTAAAATAGTGAGCTCAGTCAGAGAGGGCAACTTTGAAGGAGGATCTTGTAAGAACTGGGATAGGCAGGAAGAAGCTTCCTTCTGGAACAACTACACTATTGTAGTTGCCTCCTCAATGGTTTCCCTCCCTTTGATCACCCCCTCCCACTTAAAATTATTTACTGTTTCCCTATTACCTCCAAAATAGAGCCCAAACTACTTTAGCCTGATGTAGGGACTATTGTCCACTGGGCTCAAGTTTTACTTTCTAGCATTCCTTCCAGGACACAGATTTTCAGGCAGAGTGATTTCCTTTCCAACCCCCACCCCCAACACAGCCAGGAAGTTCTGGCCTCCAAATTTCCCATCCTGATGTTCCTTGAGTGACTTACTGGCCACTCAGAAGACCTACTCCCCTCCCCTTCCTTTCGGGCCTAACCTTCAAGCCCTACTCAAGGGCATCATTTCAGTCTGCTTTTGGTGAGGAAAGTCTCTCCCTTTTTGAAATCCCGGACCTCTGATTTTCTAGTAGAAATCTTTGACTGCCCTGTGTCCAGTTTGCTAGACCCAAATCTTCTAGAGGACAATGGCTATGTCCCGTGTATCTTTACTGTTCTCAGCACAGAGCAGAGTAGACTGTCCATAATGTTTGCTCAAAGAGTCAAGTAAAACTTTTGTACTAAATAACTGGTTATGTCCCCCTTTCTTCTCCTCATTCCAAATGAGAAAGAGGAAATGACTTGAAGAGCTGGATATACTAGCTGAGTTTTGCAGTCTCTCTGTGACACCTAGTAACTGGGGTGAGCCTTGGATCACACACACACACACATGAACTCAGGACAAAGGGAACAAATAGAAGGAAATAGTGGTACATGTGAACATGGAGAGGGATCCCAGACACAACCCTGGATGAGAAGGGAGAGGGCAGCAGTGGAGGCTAGGGCCATCTAACTGCTTGTCCAAGACCTGCCTGCAGTTGGGTTTGCTATGGTTGGGTTTCTTGCCACTGCAGCTCGTGTGCGTGAACTGTGTTCCTGAGGCTCGCCTGTGGGAGCGGCCTGCTGGCTGATGATTACAGCATTCCCTTGCTGTTGGGAAACGTTGCTGTGAGACTCTTAAAACAGCAGCCACCCCTCTTGTTGCTATGTGTTCAGGGAGGGTCGACTGTGAGTCTTCGGCCTGACTCAAGTGTTTCATTGCTTCAACTGAAAGGAGATAGCTTTATGTGAACCTACTCTGTGTGTGTTTGTGTGTGTGTGTGTGTGTATTTTCACTTTTGCTTAAGCAAGCCCTAACGCGTTCTGTCTGACTAGCCTTGGATATGAGTCACCGTCTGGTATTTATACCCAGTGCCTTTTCTCACTGTTTTATTCAAAGCTAAGAATGCTGAAAAGAGCCAAAAGGAACCTTCTCCATCCTCCTTCCTAATGGGGTCTCATCTCATTGGCAGCTGTTTCTGTGGAAGCCAAATAGGTTATGTTAAGGCACTAAAGGAAACACATTGAAGCTCACACTGGCACTACTGTGACAGTTTAAAATACACTGTGGGGGCTTCTCTTAATTTGGTCCTGCCCAGACTATAGCTGGAGAGTTTGGTCTCTGGAGCAAAGTTTAGGAACAGGCCTCCAAAGGGACCCGCCCCCCCAGGGAAATGTTTGTCCCTATCAGGATCACATAGTAAGTTTGCAAGGAGTACAAGAATCGGAGAAAGTCTTAGAGGAGGTAATTCAGTCTTTGCAGGCATTGGTGGGAGAAACAGAATGTTAGCATGCTCCTCACTGCTGTTCCCATTAAGGTTCTTCCAAAGTTGACAGTTTTGTCTTGGGACCATGCTCCTAGAGTGTGGGAATGGTAACCCCATCAGGGCCACTGTTGTTATCAAAAGGACAGGGCCTCAGAGAGGAAGGACATGACTTCTAGCATGGTTATTTGGAGGCCAGGCAGCCAGTAAATCATTTGAGAATGAATTAAAAGTTCAAAGGGCAGGCGGGAATGCTTTGGGTGACCTCATAGGTGCTTGAAAAATCAAAGGGATAGCTGGTGTGCTTTTATTTTTTGAGGACTGGTTGGAAGGAGCAAGGGAATAGAAGTACACAGTAGGAAATTGGCTTTCTGTTTTCACGTGCTTGGGAGCCTTAACTCTGGGCTAGGGATGATCAAAGCTACCATGATTAAATGCCAATTACGTTCTGGGAATTTTATGTGCACAATCTCTAATCTTCTCATCATTTCTCTAAATTAACTGATAGAACTCCTGTTTTACATATGAAAAAAAAATGAGGCTCAGAGAGGCCAAACAACATTCTCAAAGTAACAAGGCCAGAAAGTGGTAGAGCTGTGGTTTGAACCCAAATTGGCCTGACCACAAATTCTATGCTTATCCCACTGTAGTTTGGAATTTTGTTTCAAATCCTCTTTTTGTGCCTCATGTTCTCTAATACCAATATTAACTATTACTCCACCTATGTCCTGTGTACCATAGCACTGGAGAAGTGGGGGGTCATACAGACCAGTCATTCCCAAGCTTTCCTAGAAAGTTTTTAAATATGTGGATTACACTCCCAGGATTAAATAATACGGTGTATGAGATATACTTAATAGTGTCCCTATTCTGTGCTGTGCTTAGTCGCTCAGTCGTGTCTGACTCTTTGCAACCCCATGGAGTGTAGCCACCCCACCCCCCTAGGCTCCTCTGTCCATGGGAATTCTCCAGGCAAGAATACTGGAGTGGATTGCCATGCCCTCCTCCAGGGGATCTTCCCGACCCAAGGATCACCCAGGTTTCCCGCCTTGCAGGTGGTTTCTTTACTGTCTGAGCCACCAGGGAAGCCCAAGAACACTGGGGTGGGTAGCCTATCCCTTCTCCTGGGGATCTTCCCGACCCAAGAATTGAACCGGGGCCTCCTGCATTGCAGGCGGATTCTTTAGTAGCTGAGCTACCAGGGAAGCTCCCGTCCCTATTCTAAGAGACAGAAATTACAGTTTAGAGAGTTTCCATAATCCACTGGACCAGTAAGTAGCAGAGCTGGTATTCAAATTTCGGATTTTAGAGTGACTATTCTTCGTAATGTCCATGGTGCCTCTCACTCTGGGACAAGGTAAGTGATAAACAGAAAACTCTTCAACTGTCTGATAGTGTCTACTTGAACAATCTTTCTCTTTTTAAATCTCAAACCCCAATATATCTAAAGCGGAACTTGTTATCTTCCCCTTGCCAAACAGGCTCTGTCCTTGGCCTCCTGCCTCCCAGTCAGCTAGCATTGAAATCTTGGAGTCACTGCTTATTCACCCCCTATATCCAATCCATCACCACGTACTGTCAGTCCTTCTTCCTTCAAAATAGCCCTCTTATCTACTCCCTTCCTTTCAATTCCTGCGACTCCCACCCTCTTCCAAGCCCTTATTTATTTCTGGACTTCTGGATTCCTGGCTAGCTTTCCCACCTCTAGGCTCACCCATTTAAATTTTACCCTCTAAGACACTTCCTCTATCTGAGAATTTTAATTTCCCTATCTGTACAGAGAATAAGCTGAACTCACAGGTTGATCTCTGCAGTTCTTTCCAGCTCTGACATTCTAGACGAGCAAATTATCATTGACACTCCTGTACTGCCCTCTCACTTGAATAGTTGCTCTGGCTCCATTCTCCTAGCCTTGCATAAATCTTTCCTCCATATTGTTCCTAGAGTCTTTATGTGAAATCAACTTAGAGTTGAAAGAGGCATTTCAAGTTGGCCAACACTCACCCACTGCCTGACTACCATTTATGACGCCCTTGAATTTGGCTGACCAGGCTGTGCCTGAACCCTTCTGCTAATAGTAAAAACTTTCTCATGAGTCAGCCCTTTGCATTGTTGGGTAGCTACAGTTGTAAAATTCTCCTACCACAAATTGACAACAGTTAATTGGCCTTTGTGACACTCTATTATTCAAAAACTTTCTTCAGTTTTGTTTAAGTACCAACCCTTCAAATTTGGCAACCCAAGTTCTCTATAATATGATTCTACCTTCTCTCCTAGCCTTACATCCTCTATACTCCCTTTGTATTTCTTCCAAATAAAAAAATGGCTAATATTTATTGCACACTTACTGGATGCTAGACACTGTTCTCAGTCATTTTACATGTTTTATCTTATTTAGTCCATATAGCAACTATATAAATTCCTATTGTTCTCCCCCATTTTGCAGAGGAGGAAAATGAGGCATATAGAATTGTAAATGATTTACCCAGAGTCTCACAGCTAGGACTTCCCAGGTGGCACTAGTGGCAAAGAACCCACCTGCCAATGCAAGAGACATAAGAGACGTGGGTTCCATCCCTGGGTTGGGAAGATCCCCTGGAGAAGGGCGTGGCAACCCACTCCAGTATTCTTGCCTGGAGAATCCCATAGACAGAGGACCTTGGCGGGCTACAGTCCATTGGGTCGCAAGGAGTCGGACACACTGAGTGACTTAGCACACACACACGCACAGCTAGTAAATAGTAGAGCTAGGATGTTAATCCAGAAAGGCTGTCGAGAACACATGTCTGTAATCCCTGCCATACACAGTAAGCCCCAAATATGACAACTCACAATTTCCTACACATACTCATTGCTTTGTTCATCATCTTCTTTCAGTGTCTTCCTAGTCCTACCTACCTAAATCTTGCCTATTCTTTGAGGCCCAACAGAAATTATGCTTGCTTTTTGGTGCCATTCTACACTTACATCCCTCCATTTTTCTTCCCACAAAATCTTTACAGTTTTCTTTACCTCTCTGCTAGAGCTCACCATGTTCTTTCTAATTAGCAGTGTGAACCTGTTTTATATTACTCATGGAGATTTTTTTCATATTTTAAGTTTATATGAAGCTTTGCTTTCTGAATCTGATTTCTTTCTTAGGCTCAAAATTTAATTTCTCTCATTGCCCTGTGATTTGTACATTTGTTCCCAAGTACCATTAGTGACTGGGACAAGAAAGCCAAACAGTTCAAGCATTGCCATCTGTAGTAATATTGTATAGTATGTATTGCATAGTTATTTACATATGTATTATTTTATATATACATTTATAAAATGCAATATAAAATTTATATATTTACAATTTCATATTATAATATTAATTAAATATTGTGATATTAAATATTTATTTTAACTAAGAGCTGAATGAAGAACAACCTAAAAATGAAGGAGGAATTTTTTTAGAGCCTCTGTCCCCAAATATGACTGCCTTAATATTTATTACTTCTCATTTTCCCTCTTCCTAGCCCTTAATATTTATTGCTGTGGTATGTACAAACTAATATAAATTTTGCTTTTTTACATCAATGGATAGGTAGATAAAAGGATAGATACTTTACTGCTTGATCTAGAGATTATGAGTGTGTGTGTGTGTGTGTGTGTGTGTGAAATTTAGGGGGAGTAGGTGGTAGTAGTTGTTGGCTGGTTGGACATAGGTGGTTCTTTGGGAATAGAAAGGTTCTTTGCCTTCTGTGCTAAGAAAAAATCCTTAATTTTTCCCCACAGTTTTATTGAGATATGATTGACAAGCAAAGTTGCACATATTTGAAGTGTGCAATGTGATGATTTGATACACTTTGGTGAGAACCCTTAAGATCTACTCTCTCAGCAAATTGTATCTATACAATACAGTATTATTAACTATAGTCACAATGCTGTACATTAGATTCTTAGAACTCATTCATCTTATAACTGAAAGTTTGAACCGCTTGACCAACATCCCATTTCCTGCACCCCGTATCCCCTGTCAATGACCATTCTACTCTCTGTTTCTATGAGTTTGACTTTTATTTTTAGATTCTACATATAAATGATACGAGGCAGAATTTGTCTTTCTTTGTTTGGCTTGTTTCACTTGGTATAATGCCCTCCAAGTTCATCCATGTTCTCATGACACTTTGTTTATCCATTTATGTCAATGAACATTTAGGTTGTTTCCATATCTTAGGTATTGTGGTTAATGCTTCAGTGAACATGGAAGTGCAGATACGCTATGAAATATTGACCGTATTTCTTTCAGATATATTCCCAGAAGTGGAGGCCATCTGGTAGTTCTGTTTTTACTTTTTCTGAGGAACTTCCACAATGTTTCTGTAATGGCTGCACCAATTTGTATTCCCACTAATAGTACCCAAGGGTTCCCGTTTCTCCACATCATTGCCAACATTTGCTATTTCTTGTCATACATTTTCATGTAATCTGCTGGTCCTTTGTATTTCAGGTCCTTTGCCCATTTTTAACTGGGTTGTTTTTTGTTTTTCTATTGAGTTGTTTGAATTCCTTATAAATTTTAGATATTAACCCATTATCAGGTATATGGTTTGCAAATATTTTCTCCTTTGTAGATTGCTTTTTAACTTTGTTGATTATTCTCTTTGCTGTGCAGAAGCTTTTTAGTTTGATATAATCCCACTTGTTTAGTATTGCTTTTGCGGCATGCCTGTCCTTTTGGTGTCATTTCCATGAAATCATTGCCAAAACCAATGTCATGAAGCTTTTCCCCTGTGTTTTATTCCAGGAATTTTATGGTTTCAGGATTTACATTATGTCTTAATGCATTTGGAGTTTATTTTTGTGAGTGGTATAAGATAAGGATTCAGTTTCATTCTTTTGCATGTGAATATTAAGTTTTCCCAATGGCATTTATCAAAGAGTCTATCCATTCCCTGTGGTATGTTCTTGACACCCTGTCAAAGATCAGTTGACCGGATGTGCATGGATTTATTTCTGAGCTCTCTATTCTATTCTGTTGGTCTGTGTTTTTATGTCAGCATCGTACTGTTTGGACTACTGTAGTTCCATAATATAATTTGAAATCAGGAAGTACAATGCCTCTAGTTTTGTTTTTCTTTCTCAAGATTGCTTTTGTTATTTAGGGTCTTTTGTAGTTCCATATGAATTTTAGGAGTTGTTTTTTCTATTTCTGTGAAAAATTCCACTGGAATTTTGATAGAATTGCATTCAGTTTGTAGGTTGCTTTGGATAGTTTAAATGAGTTATCAGTATTAATTCTTATAGTCTAAAAACATGGTATATCTTTCCATTTGTGTTTTTAATTTCTTTTATTTTCTGTTCTTGATATTCAGCTTAGTTACTCCTTTTTTAAAAAATTGAAGCATATTTGATTTATACTATTTTGTTAGTTTGATGTATACAACAAAGTGATATACATATATATGTTTCAGATTATTTTTCATTATAGGTTATTACAAGATATTGAATATAGTTTCCTGTGCTATGTAGTAGGTCCTTGTTGTTTACCTATTTTATATATAGCTGGAGAAGGAAATGGCAACCCACTCTAGTGTTCTTGCCTGGAGAATCCCAGGGACGGCGGAGCCTGGTGGGCTGCTGTGTATAGGGTCGCACAGAGTTGGACATGACTTAAGCGACTTAGCAGCAGCATGTATCTGTTAAACCTGTAATCCTAATTTATCCCTCCCCCCGTTTCCCCTTTGGTAACCATAAGTTTGTTTTCTATGTCTGTGAGTTTCTGTTTTATAAATAAGTTCATCTGTATTATTTTTTAGATTCTGCATATAAGTAATATCACATATTTGTCATTCTCTGACTTATTTCACTTACTGTGATATTCTCTAGGTCCATCTGTGTTGCTGCAGATGGCAATATTTAATTCTTTTTATGGCTGAGTAATAGTTCATTATATATGTATACACACACACACACACACACACACACACACACACACATTTCTGTGTTGAGTAGAAGTCTTGAGAGTGAGGAACCTTGTCATGTTCCTGATCTTAGAGGATAAGCTTTTAGCTTAATATTTATTACTTCTCATCTTCCTTCTTGCTTACCCTTAACATTTATTGCTATGTTATCTTCAAACTAATATGAATTTTGATTTTTCACATCAATGTATGGATAGATACTTCAAGGCACTTGAACTTGTAAAATTTAGTGTGTATAGGAGTGTGTGTAAAAATGGACTTAGAGGGAAAGAAAGGTGGTGGTGGTGAGAGAGTCATTGAGGGGGTGATTCTTTTTGGATTAGAAAATTTCCTTGTCTTCTGTGCTAATAAAGCCCCTTTAAGGCGCTGCTTCCTATGGAACTTTTCCTCCCCCTCCCCTCCTGCTTTCTTTCTTCCCTATGCTCTTCTCTATTTCTGTCCTTCTTTTGCTAGTATTTGTGGTCTCCCATTTGTATTTTGTAAATGACTTCCATCTGAAGAAACTTTAAATTTATCTGCTTGAGTGAGATATGCCTATCTAGCATGTTATACAAGAACATGATTTACTATCCAGAAAGGGCTTCCCTTGTGGCTCAGCTGGTAAAGGATGCACCTGCAATGCGGGAGACCTGGGTTCAATCCCTGGGTTGGGAAGATCCCCTGGAGAAGGGAAAGGTACCTACTCCAGTATTCTGGCCTAAAGAATTCCATGGACTGTATAGTCCATGGGGTTGCAAAGAGTGGGACACAATTGGGTGACTTCACTTTTACTTTCTTTCAAGACAAATTCAGTGGGTGACACATTGTTCTCTAAAGGATCAGGATACTTTTGCTAATTCCCTGTGTGTACCAATTTAATTAGATTTCAGAAGTCAGAAAACTTTATGCAGTTCCAGTTGCAGTGTTCTAGTTCACCGAGCATTAACTAGAAATCACTAGTGGGCACTTTAAAAAAAATCTGTTGATGGATTGGCTGGTATTTTACATGAGTATAAGCAACCCAACCTAAGGGTCTTTTAGTGGGTTTTGCAAAGTAAAAGAATGGGCTCTTGATATCTCTCTCTGGCCACAGTATCTTTGTCAACCCCCACTATATTCCTATATACTTTGCATAAGGCCCCTTTTCTTCTCCCTTCATATATTCCATCAGACTCTTTAAGGGCATCATAGACTGGTTGTGATTATTACTGAACCATATGGGAAACACATGTCTTCTTTTATTCTTCTTCTACTTTCTTGAATTATGGTTATGTCTCCATAAATGAATTTTTAAAAACCCCTAAAACTAGTTTTTAACTATTGAAGAACTTATTAGTAAGTTCAGTTCAGTTCTGTCACTCAGTCATATCCAACTCTTTGCGACACCATGGACTGCAGCATGCCAGGCTTCCCTGTCCATCACCAACTCCTGGCGCTTACTCAAACTCATGTCCATCGGGTCGGTGATGCCATCCAACCATCTCATCCTCTGTCGTCCCCCTCTCCTCCTGCCTTCAATCTTTCCCAGCATCAGGGTCTTTTCAAATGAGTCAGTTCTTTGCATCAGGTGGCCAAATTATTGGAATTTCAGCTTCAGTATCCATCCTTCCAAAGTAGCCCAGTCTTAATTACATCTTTTGTTTCTGTAATATGTTCTGAAGGAGGATGATACTAGTTATTACAGTATGTATTAGTGTGCAGCCTTGATGACCTCTTATTGTTTTGACTAACAATCTTCTGGATTAGAAGAGTCTGGGAGTTATTATTTAGACTCATTTTCCATACTGCGTAAAGCTTGGCTATGAAATAAGTATACTTATTTTTATTTGTTTGGGAAATCAATTCCTATTATACAGGTGTTTTTTTTTTTTAATCTAGTAATTTATTTTTGGCTGTGCCAGGTCTTTTTGCTGTGCACAGCTTTCTGTAGTGGCAGCAAGCAGGGCTACTTTCTAGTTCCATTGTGATGCACAGGCTTCTCATTGCAGTGGCTTCTCTTGTTGCAGAGTATAGGCTCTAGGGAAAGGGCTCCAATAGTTCTGGCTCATGGACTTAGTTGCTCCACAGCATGTGGGATCTTAGTTGCTAGACCAGGGATCAAACCTGTGTCCCCTGCATTGAAAGGCAGATTCTCAACCATTGGGCCACAAGGGAAGTCCCTACAAGTGTTATAACTATTTTGTTGAGGCAATTTTGATTGATTTTATATTTTACATCTTTACTAGAGATACCAAGGGAACTTTTCATGTAAAGATGAGCACAATAAAGGACAAAAATGGTATGGACATAACAGAAGCAGAAGATATTAAGAAAAGGTGGCAACAATACACAGAAGAACTGTACAAAAAAGATCTTCATGAACCAGATAACCACGATGGTATGATCACTTATCTAGAGCCAGACATCGTGGAATGCAAAGTCAAGTGGGCCTTAGGAAGCATCACTATGAACAAAGCTAGTGGAGGTGATGGAATTCCAGTTGAGCTATTTCAAATTCTAAATGATGATGCTGTGAAAGTGCTGCACTCAATATGCCAGCAAATTTGGAAAACTCAGCAGTGGCCACAGGACTGGAAAAGGTCAGTTTTCATCCCAATCCCAAAGAAAGGCAATGCCAAAGAATGCTCAAACTACCGCACAATTGCACTCATCTCACACGCTAGCAAAGTAATGCTCAAAATTCCCCAAGCCAGGCTTCAGCAGTATGTGAACTGTGAACTTCCAGATGTTCAAGCTGGTTTTAGAAAAGGCAGAGGAACCAGAGATCAAATTGCCAACATCTGCTGGATCATCAAAAAAGCATGAGAGTTCCAGGAGAACATCTACTTTTGCTTTATTCACTTTGCTAAAGCCTTTGACTGTGTGGATCACAACAAACTATGGAAAATTCTGAAAGAGATGGGAATACCAGACCACCTGACCTGCCTCCTGAGAAATCTGTATGCAGGTCAAGAAGCAACAGTTAGAACCGTACAGGGAACAACAGGCTGGTTCCAAATTGGGAAAGGAGTATGCTGCTAAGTCACTTCAGTCGTGTCTGACTCTGTGCGACCCCATAGACGGCAGCCCACCAGGCTCCCCCGTCCCTGGGATTCTCTAGGCAAGAACACTGGAGTGAGTTGCCATGAAAATGAAAAGTGAAAGTGAAGTCGCTCAGTCATGTCTGACTCTTCACGACCCCATGGACTGCAGCCCACCAGGCTCCTCCGTCCATGGGATTTTCCAGGCAAGAGTGCTGGAGTGGGGTGCCATTTGGCTGTATATTGTCACCCTGCTTATTTAACTTATATGCAGAGTACATCATGCAAAATGCCAGGCTGGATGAAGCACAAGCTGGAATCAAGATTGCCAGGAGAAATATGAATACACAGATGACACTGTCCTTATGGCAGAAAGCAAAGAAGAAATAAAGAACCTCTTGATGAAAGTAAAAGAGGAGAGTGAAAAAGTTGGCTCAAAACTCAACATTCAGGAAACTAAGATCACGGCATCTGGTCCCATCACTTTATGGCAAATAGATGAGTAAACACTGAAAGCTGTGACAGACTTTATTTTTTTGGGCTCCAAAATCACTGCAGATGGTGATTGCAGCCATGAAATTAAAAGACACTTGCTCCTTGGAAGGAAAGTTACGACCAACCTAGACAGCATATTAAAAAGCAGAGACATTACTTTACCAACAAAGGTCTGTCTAGTCAAAGCTATGGGTTTTCCAGTAGTCATGTATGGATGTGAGAGTTGGACTATAAAGAAGGCTGAGCGCCAAATAATTGATGCTTTTGAACTGTGGTGTTGGAGAAGACTCTTGAGAGTCCCTTGGACTGCAAGGAGATCCAACCAGTCAATCCTAAAGGAAATCAGTCCTGAATATTCATTTGAAAGACTGATGCTGAAGTTGAAACTCCAATACTTTGGCCACGTGATACGAATAACTGACTCGTTTGAAAAGATCCTGATTCTGGAAAAGATTGAAGGCAGGAGGAGAAGGGGATGACAGAGGCTGAGATGGTTGGATGGCATCACTGACTCGATGGACACGAGTTTGAGTAAGCTCCAGGAGTTGATGTAGGACAGGGAAGCCTGGCGTGCTGCAGTCCATGGGGTCTCAAAGAGTTGGACACAACTGAATGACTAAACTGAACTGAAATTATACATGTGTAAATGCATATACCATTTGATGAGTTTTGACAATGCCCAAGAAACTATCACCATAATAATGTTAATAAACATATGCATCACCCCAGAATTTTCTTTGTGCCCCTTCAGTATCTACCCCAGAACTCCCAGGTAACTGCTTTCTATCACTATAGGTTAGTTGGCATTTTCTAGAATTTTATATCAACAGAATCATTTAGTATGTACTTTTTGTCTGTCTTTCTCTCAGCATAAATATTTCTATGTTTTTCCATATTCTTACATGGATCAACAGTTTCTTTTTATTGCTGAGCATTATTCTAATGCATGATTGTACTGCAGTTTGCTTATCCATTCAGTTGTTGAACATTTGGATTGTTTCTGGTTATTATGAATAGTTAGCTATTATGAAGAAAACTGCTATATGTATAAGTCTTTGTGTAAACATAAATTTTTATTTTTCTTGGTTAAATCTACAAGTGAAATGACTGTCATATGGTAGGTATATTTTTATTATTTTTAAAAGCTACCAAATTATTTTCTAAAGTGGTTGAAAATATCTTACACCAGCAGTGTAACCGAGTTCCATTCCATACCAACACTTACTATGGTCATTTAGAAAAATCTACCCATTCTAGTAAGTGTGTACTGGTATTTCTTTGTAGTCTTAGTCTGTGATTTTTGATAGTTAGTGGTGTTGAGCATCTTTTCGTGCACTTACTTGCCATATCTTCTTTAGTAAAAGTCACTCAGTCATGTCTGACTCTTTGCGACCCCATGGACTATACAGTCCATGGAATTCTCCAGGCCAGAATACTGAAGTGGGTAGCCTTTCCCTTCTCCAGGGAATCTTCCCAACCCAGGGATTGAACCGGGGTCTCCTGCATTGCAGGCAGATTCTTTACCAACTGAGCTATCAGGGAATTTTGCCCATTGTTACTGGTTTTTCTGTTCTGATACTGAGTTGTAAGAGTTCTTTATATATTCTAGATACAAGTCATTTGATGGGTATATGTGATCTGCAAATACTTTCTCCCAGTCTGTTATTTGTCTTTCCATTTGTAAAAGGGTTTTTTTAAAAAGATGTCTATATCTCTGTCTCCATCTCTTTCTAGATCTCTCTCTCCATACTAGTGGGTGTGAAGTTATATCTCATTCTGTTTCTAATTTGTGTTTCCTTTAATGACTAATGATACTGAGCAGCATTTTTTCATGTGCTTTTTGACCATTTGTATATCTTCTTTGAAGAAATGTCTATTAAATCATGTGAACATTTTTTTTATTTTTTTAAATAAATTTATTTTAATTGGAGGTTAATTACTTTACAATATTGTATTGGTTTTGCCATACATCAACATGAATCCACCACAGGTATAAAGGTTTTAATTTTGATAAAGTCCAGTTTAATTATTTTTAAAAACATTTATAGTTTCAGCTTTTTCTGCTCTGTTTAAGAAGTCTTTGCCTTGCGCAATGTAACTATGATTTCTCTGGTATATTTTCTTTTATAAGTTATATAGTTTAAGCTCTTGTACTTGGGTCTAGGATCCATTTTGGGTTAATTTTTGTTGTGTGAGGTAACAGCTGAGAGTTTTGGGTTTGCTCTTTGTTTTTATTTGTTTTGCATGTGAACATCCAATTGTTCCAGTAACATTTGTTCAAAGATTATCCTTCTATTTAATAGCTTCAGTACCTCTATCAAAAATCAATTGACTTTATAAACATGGACACTTTAATATGTTATCTTTGACCTATACGTTTATCTTTATGCCAAAGCCACATTGTTTTGATTAATATATATTTATAATGTCTTGTCGGAGAAGGCAATGGCACCCCACTCCAGTACTCTTGCCTGGAAAATCCCATGGACGGAGGAGCCTGGTAGGCTGCAGTCCATGGGGTCGCTAAGAGTCAGACATGACTGAGCAACTTCACTTTCACTTTTCACTTTCATGCATTGAAGAAGGAAATGGCAACCCACTCCAGTGTTCTTGCCTAGAGAATCTCAGGGACAGGGGAGCCTGGTTGGCTGCCGTCTGTGGGGTCACACAGAGTCGGACACGACTGAAGTGACTTAGCATAGCATAGCATAGCATAATGTCTTGTATTCAAGTAATATAATCAATCCCTCCAACTTTGTTCTTTTTCGGAAGTGTTTTGGCTATTTCCAGTTGTTTGAATTTTCATATAATGTTTAGAATCAACTTGTCAATTTCTTTTTTTTCTTTTTTTTTATTTTATTTATTTATTTATTTTTAATTTTATTTTATTTTTAAACCTCAAACACTGTATTAGTTTTGCCAAACATCAAAATGAATCCGCCACAGGTTTTTAAAAAGCCTGCAAGAATTTTGATTGGGATTACACTGTATCTGTAGATCATTTTGGGGAGAATTTAAATACTTACTTTAAAATACTTACTCTTTAAAATACTTAAAATACTTACTCTTAAAATATTGACTTAAATATACTTAAAATACTGACTCTTCCAGTGTAGAAACAGGGTACGTCTATTTAAATATTCTTTATCTCATCTATTTTTTGTAGTTTCAGTCTACAGCTCTCAGACGTTTTTTGTCAAATTTATCTCTATTTCATATTTTTGATGCAATTATAAATGGTTTGTTTTTTAAAAATTCACTTTCTGACCCTCAATTTCTAGTACATAGAAATGTGATTGATTATGTGTATCAGTTTGTGTCATGTAAACATGAGATGATTAGATAGCATCACCGACTCAATGGACATGAATCTCAGCAATCTCTGAGAGACAGTGAAGGACAGGGAATCCTGGTGTGCTGCAGTCCATAGGGTTGCCAAGACACGATTGGGCGACTGAACAACAATGACAGCAACCATGCTTATCTCACTTATTAGTTTTAGTTGCCTAGTTATAGAGTTCTTAGAATTTTCTACCTGGGGTTCCCAGGTGGCGCTAGTGGTAGAAAAACCTGCCTGCAATGTTAGAGACATGGGTTCGATTCCTGGGTTGGGAAGCCCCTCTGAAGGAGGGAATGGCTACCCACTCCAGTATTCTTGCCTGGAGAATCCCATGGACAGAGGAGCCTGGCGGGATACAGTACATAGAGTAGCACAGAGTCAGACACAAGTGAAGCGATTTAGCGCAAGTGAAGCGATTTAGAATTTTCTACCTAACTGATCATATCATCTATAAGTTAAGATGATTTCACTTCTCTTCCTAACAATAACTAGCAGTGTGCAAGTTATATATGTTATGTAACTTCTCTTAAAACTCAGTTTCCTCATCACTAATATGGAGATCATAGTAGTACCTACTCCTAGGGTTTTTGTGAGAATTAAATGAGATAATGTTACTAGTACAGGACTTGGCAGAATGTAACTCCTAAATGTTCATCTTTTGGGCCCTCCTTCTAGCCAACATCCTTAGTAAGTGATGTTCTCCAAATATTAATTTCCTTTTAAAATATTTGTTATCAATTACTTGATCCAAATCTAAAAAACTTGTCAGACCGTTCTAAACTTTGTACATAATAATAATTTCTATGTATTATATATATAATAATAGATATAACATTTATAGTATACATCTTCAGTTCAGTTTAGTCACTCAGTCGTGTCCGACTCTTTGTGACCCCATGAACTGCAGCATGCCAGGCCTCCCTGTCCATCACCAACTCCCGGATTAATATTTCTATGTATTGTACATAATATAAACTATGTAATATATTTTTTAAGTATACTAATTGATGAACTTGGACTTTGTTTATTGGCTATAAATTTACCATTTTAAGCCTTTTCCTGGACTCTCTTCAGCTTGATGCTGTTGTCCCTGAGATGTGATGACCAGACCTGTACACAGTTATCCCAGATGAGGGTAAATCTATAGGAAGGAACTGAGGGCAGAGTAAGGTGAGGGAATGAGGGAAGGGAACATCTAATTTTTTTTTTCTATTCCTGACATGCTTAGACCAATACTTATTTTGACTGAAAGAACAAATTAGGCTGGTGTCAGTCTACAGTAAACTGTCTACAGTGAATTCCGGATCTCTTTTCTTATTCAGAGCTGATAGTTTAGAGCCTGTATTCCTAGAGGCAAAACCCTATACTACCAAAAAAAATCATAAAAATCATTAATTACCTTATACTTTTCCCTTTTGAGACTGTATTTAGAGTAGTTGGGAGGCCTCTTGGTCTCTCAGCATACAAGTATAAGTATCCCAGGTCAGACAAAAGCCTCCTTAGGAGTGTCCAACCACCCTCGTCATTGCACTCCCATCCCTGTCCCTCTAATCAAGAGCACTCACTGGAAATATATGAATATTTATAGAGTTGCCTGCCTATGCTCCCTGCTGCTCTTTAACTTGCAGTGGACTTCATCTTTATTTACATGACCAGTGTGGAGCAAAATTAAGAATTTTTGTTTAGAAAAATGGAGATAAGATGTCTATATCAGATTGACCTTTCATGTTAATCTCCTATTATCATCCTAGTCTAAATTAGAACAGAAAGATGTAGAATGAAGGAAAATTTGCAGCTTAACTCAGTGTAGTTTGATGAGCCTTCTGCCAGAGAAGAGAATATATACCTGAGTGATTTCAAATTAATTCTAATAGTTGGAAGGATGGGAGGTGTAGGTGGTGATAAGGAGAGGAGAATTATGCCCAGGTGCAAGTTCAATTTGGGACTTTACTGTGGGGAGGATCGGAGGAATCCTAGTTGTCTGGCTATTTAAGTTCCCCAGTGATTCTGCACATACATAGGCAGGCCCCTATCTGTCTTCTAACTTATTTTACCCCAAACTGCTTATGCATTCAGCGAAGCAAAGTTTGGCATCTCTTATGTGTGAAAGGCTCCTTCTAAAACTTTGGTAATTTCTTTCTCTGCCAATCTGTTTTATTGTTTTTTGGGGGTGGGGCATTGTTTGTTTTTGGTTTAGCAAACTGACTATTTGAGATAATTATTCAATTCATCTCAAGTATAGAATTAGAAATGGAGAGCATGTATGGTCCCTGACTTCAGAGCACTTTATCCCATCCCACTCCACCTTCACCAGATTTTTAGTTTATGTAAAGCAAAATAACCCTACAGTCCACAGTTGAAATTATTACTTACATGATCTTACTTTGACTACTTACTTTGGGCAAGTTCCTAGTGTTCTTTAGGCCTCATTTCCTCCATCTGTTGTGAATAGGTAAAACTAAGTTTGCTAAGGACCCTGGCAGCCTCATTCTGATCCTAACTTTTGTTTTCCCTTCATGAATGTGATATGGGGCTTAATAAATTATTTAGAATGCTAGCAATTTAATTTTCAGATTAAAACAATTTTTAACTACCCATTTGACTCTTAACTCTGTTGGGAGTTTTAGCTTCAAAGACACTGATATCTTAGTATTATTATAAGATATGTGTTCTTGAAAAGAGATCAAGTGAGTTAGAGATTAAATAGCTGGATCTATTTGGGGTTGGCACTTTAATATTTGTCTCTGTAGCTGTGTGTGTGTGTGCGCGCACACGCTCAGTCAAGTCTCACTCTGCGATTCCATGGACTGTAGCCTGTCAGGCTCCTGTGTCTATGAAACCCTCTGAGGACAGTCTCCTGAGCTGCTACTAGCCTGTATGGTGCTTTTATGTCAATTACAAAATGATGCTCCTTTATTCATGGGACATTCAGCCCTGTGGAAAGGCACCAGGCTTGCCAAGTGGAACCCAGGTTTCAATTTATTCCCTTAGCTTGGGAACCTTATGCAGTGCTTGGATGCTATGCAGTTTCATTAATAGCACTTTTCATAATATCCTTTTCAGGTAGGACTCAATTTTTCTTGTTTTTCTAACTCTTTAAAATTGAGTTTTCCATATATCAAAATGAATCTGCCACAGGTATACATGTGTTCCCCATCCAAAACCAATACAATATTGTAAAGTTAAATAAAATAAAATTAAAAAAAATAAAATTGAGTTTTCCAATCAGATCTTATCACTGCAGACATGGACTCAATTTCAACTGCAGCATCCTTTGAGGCTGCCATGCAATCTTTGGTTCTTCTTACTTGCTTTCTTACCCTTTGCCTGGAATACCATATTGTTGATCCTAGGTCCCATGACCTCTGCCTACTTGTTGATTGGCTTTTAAAAATTATCTTATTCATTTAGGTGGCTAATGTTCACTCACCTGTATGCACAGAGAATTCTGTGTCTGTTTTCCTGCTCTTGTTTACACAGGGCTGATTCAGTACTCTTTTACATACTTCCTTACCCAAAGGATTTATTACTAAGCAGCCATGCAAAGAGGTCCTCACCCATGTGTCAAACACCATATTGGGAGCTTGCTATATCTTTGGCCTCTGGGCCTTTTCTCTTTACAAGATGCTGTCACTGCTATGAGTTTGGAATACCCTCCAAGGCCCTCACTTGCCCTGCCCCCTTGCAGTCTTTTCAACAGGAGGGGAGCAGTACACTACTTTCCTAGCTTTGGCCCTAATCTCAGGCATTATCTTCCTCTGACTTCTCTTAAGAACAGTGTGTGGTTTGCCTTAAGTACTGGTGGTGGTGATCATGGTCACCACGTGAATTCCTGGGTAGCAGTGTCCAGGACAGGAATGTTGCAGACACATTGTGGGCCTCTCTCATCTTTCTATGTGTTTCAAATTCTCTGATTCCCACATAGAAATAACTGTACCTAAATTCCTGTCAAGGGATAGTCAGGTAACTGGGTATACAGACAAGTTTTCATTACCCATTTCTTTGCCTGGAATACTGAGGGAGAAATCCCAGATGACTGCCTTTGGCTTAACCTCCGCAAAATATCTGCTTTGTGTTTAGGTCACTGAGTACAATGTCCATAATACTATTTTAATTATTCAATCAGTGAACCTGTGAACTCTTGCAAAGCTAGATTTTTTCCAAAGTCCAGGTACTCCGAACAGTCAAGCCATAAACTTTTACCTCATTCTTTATTATCTCTTAAACCCATCAACTCTTTTTTATTCTATTGCCTTCAAAGGCCCCTGCTTATACACATTAGAAAACATGGACTCTGAAATCCTTTAGGTCTGAATTCAAATTTAACTGTTTAAACTCTACCTTCTATAAAAGAAGACTACGATCAATCTCACTGAAGAGTTGTGAGAATTTAGAATGACTATCCATGCTAAATTCCCAGCACACACTCCATCAGGGAAATACTTCTGTAGTTACGATTGTCAATGGCCTAAATTATTCTAAGGCAATATTTGTAATACCCAAAACTTACATAATGGTAACTTGGACCTCCCTGGTGGTTCAGTGGTTAAGAATCCACCTGCAATATAGGGAACACAAGTTCAATCCCTGCTCTGGGAAGATTTCACATGTTGTGTGGCAACTAAGCCTGTGAGTCACAACTGCTCAGCCCATGCTTTAGAGCCCATGAGCCACAACTACTGACCCCGAGTGCCACAACCACTGAAGCCCACACACTTTAGAGCTGGCATGCTGGAACAAGAGAAGCCACCACGATGAGAAGCCCATGCACCACAACTAGAGGGTAGCCTCTGCTCACTGCAAGTAGAGAAATCCCACACGGCAGTGAACACCAGTGCAGCCAAGAATAAAAATTAAACAAACAAACAAACTTATATAGTGGTAACTGTGGTAGATGCTCTTTAAGCACTTCCTAATGTTTCACTCAGTTAATTCTCAAAATCTTTTGAATATTTATTCAGTTCAGTTCAGTCACTCAGTCGTGTCCGACTCTTTGCGACCCCATGAATCGCAGCACTCCAGGCCTCCCTGTCCATCACCAACTCCTGGAGTTCACTCAAACTCATGTCCATCAAGTTGGTGATGCCGTGCAGCCATCTCATTCTCTGTCATCCCCTTCTTCTCCTGGCCCCAATCCCTCCCAGCATCAGAGTCTGTTCCAATGAGTCAACTCTTCGCATGAGGTGGCCAAAGTACTGGAGTTTCAGCTTTAGCATCAGTCCTTCCAATGAACACCCAGGACTGGTCTCCCTTAGAATGGACTGGTTGGACCTCCTTGCAGTCCAAGGGACTCTTAAGAGTCTTCTCCAACACCACAGTTCAAAAGCATCAATTCTTCGACACTCAGCTTTCTTCACAGTCCAACTCTCACATCCATACCATACATGACCACTGGGAAAACCATAGCCTTGACTAGACGGACCTTTGTTGGCAAAGTAATGTCTCTGCTTTTGAATATACTATCTAGGTTGGTCATAACTTTCCTTTCAAGGAGTAAGCGTCTTTTAATTTCATGGCTGCAGTCACCATCTGCAGTGATTTTGGAGCCCAGAAAAATAAAGTCTGACACTGTTTCCACTGTTTCCCCAATCTATTTCCCATGAAGTGATGGGACCAGATGCCATGATCTTAGTTTTCTGAATGTTGAGCTTTAAGCCAACTTTTTCACTCTCCTCCTTCATTTTCATCAAGAGGCTCTTTAGTTCCTCTTCACTTTCTGCCATAAGGGTGGTGTCACCTGCATATCTGAGCTTATTGATATTTCTCCCGGCAATTTTGATTCCAGCTTGTGCTTCATCCACCCTGGCATTTCGCATGATGTACTCTGCATATAAGTTAAATAAGCAGGGTGACAATATACAGCCTTGGTATATTCCTTTCCCAATTTGGAACCAGCCTGTTGTTCCCTGTACGGTTCTAACTGTTGCTTCCTGACCTGCATACAGATTTCTCAGGAGGAAGGTAAGGTGGTCTGGTATTCCCATCTCTTTCAAAATTTTCCACAGTTTCTTGTGATCTACACAGTCAAAGGCTTTGGCATAGTCAAAAACACAGATATTTTTATGGAATTCTGTTGCTTTTTCTATGATTTAACGGATGTTGGCAATTTGATCTGGTTCCTCTGCCTTGTCTAAACCCAGCTTGAACACCTGGAAGTTCACGGTTCACGTAGTGTTGAAGCCTGGCTTGGAGAATTTTTAGCATTATTTTCTAGTGTGTGAGATGAGTGCAATTGTGCGATAGTTTGAACATTCTTTGGCATTGCCTTCTTTGGGATTGGAATGAAAATCGGCCTTTTCCAGTCCTGTGGACACTGTTGAGTTTCCCAAATTTGCTGGCATGTTGAATGCAGTTTAAAAGCATCATCTTTTAGGATTTGAAATAGCTCAATTGGAATTCCATCACCTCCACTAGCTTTTTTCATAGTGATGTTTCCTAAGGCCCATTTCATTTTGCATTCCAGGATGTCTGGCTCTAGGGGAATGATCACACCATTGTGGTTATCTGGTTCATGAAAATCTTTTTTTGTTTAGTTCTGTGTATTCTTGCCACCTCTTCTTAATATCTTCTGCTTCTGTTAGGTCCATACCATTTCTGTCCTTTATTGTGCCCATCTTTGCATGAAATGTTCCCTTGGTATCTCTTATTTTCTTGAAGAGATCTCTAGTCTTTCCTATTCTATTGTTCTCCTCTATTTGTTTGCACTGATCACTGAGGAAAGCTTTCTTATCTCTCCTTGCTATTCTTTGGAACTCTGCATTCAGATGGGTATATCTTTCCTTTTCTCCTTTGCATTTAGCTTCTCTTCTTTTCTCAGCTATTTGTAAGTCCTCCTCAGACAACCATTTTGCCTTTTTGCATTTCTTTTTCTTAGGGAGGGTTTTGATCACTGCCTCCTGTACAGTGTCACGAACCTCTGTCCATAGTTTTTCAGGCACTTTGTCTATCAGATCTAATCCCTTGAATCTATTTGCCACTTCCACTGTATAATTGTAAGGGATTTGATTTGGGTCATACTTGAATGGTCTAGTGGTTTTACCTAATTTCTTCAAGTTAAGTCTGAACTTGGCAATAAGGAGTTTATGATCTGAGTCACAGTCAGCTCCTGGTCTTGTTTTTGTTAACTATATAGAGCTTCTCCATCTTCGGCTGCAAAGAATATATCAGTCTGATTTCAGTATTGACCATCTGGTGATGTCCGTGTGTAGAGTCTTCTCTTGTGTTGTTGGAAGAGGGTGTTTGCTATGACCAGTGCATTCTCTTGGGAAAACTGTTAGCCTTTGCCCTGCTTCATTTTGTACTCCAAGGACAAATTTGCCTGTTACTCCAGGTTTCTCTTGACTTCCTACTTTTGCATTCCAGTCCCATATGATGAAAAGGACATCTTTTTTGGGTGTTAGTTCTAGAAGGTCTTGTAGGTCTTCATAGAACCATTCAACTTCAGCTTCTTCAGCATTACTGGTTCGGGCATAGACTTGGATTACTTTGTTATTAAATGGTTTGCCTTGCAAACGAAAAGCTGGAAAGTAGTGGAGCCAGATTTGTGGTCTCAGGCTGGCAACTTCATATCTCATGTTCTTAACTATTGTGCCGTATTAAATACATTTGATGACAGTAACTTTTAAATATGGTCTTTAAAGCTATTTTGAGTTGATTATCAGTTACTGAGGACCTCCTGGATTATAGGAGTTGAGACAAAGGAAAAATGTAACAACATTCTTTTTCTGATAAGTTTTTTCCTAAAATTTGTCTTCTGTCAAAATTAATTGAAGAAAATATTATGCTTCAATTCCACTTTATTTTCTAAACATTTTATTGGAGTATATTTGATTTACAATGTTATATTAGTTGCAGGTATACAGCAAAATGATTCATTTATACATATACATCCATTCATTCTTTTGCAGATAATTTTCCCTTATAGGTTATGTGAGTTAGTACTTTTTAAATAGTCTTACCATCCAAGAAAAGAGATGGACAAACACACATGAGAGAGGCATAAGCACAGCTTGGAAAGAGTAAATGATTCTTTCAGTTAATTATAGCTGTCAGCACTTCACTTTACTTTTACAGCTTTAGGGCCTCCTTGGCCAGTGCATCTCAGACATTACTCTGCATACAAATCACCTGGATACTCTTAGATGCAGACTTTGATTCAATAGGTCTGGCTGAAGCCAGAGATTCTGCCTGTCTAAAAACTCCTCGGTGAGGCTGATGATACTGGTCCAGAGACCACACTTTTAAGTAGAAGGCTATAACACATCAAGGGTCTACTGTGTAATAATACCATACTTTCTAGTTAAGGAAAGACCTGATGAAGACTTTTAAGCTGATTACATTGAGACTAGTATGATAGTTGGAGAATGTCATAGAAAAATTGATTTAAAAATTGGTGTGATATGCGAAGAGTGCCTGGGAACCTGTGGGAGTCTGAGCTAAGGATTAATAGTGTCTGGAAGGTGATTCTTGGTGCTTTGTGGGGGGTAGATAGTGGGGGCCAGAGTCTGGATGAGATCTAGCTCTGAGACTAGTGTGGTAATTCAGACAATGAGATGATAAAGGCCTGGAGTGTGATTATGGCAGTGGAAATGGGCAGGAAGAGACAGATTGGCTCCAAGAGAGATTGGCTCCAAGAGAGATTGATTTCTGCAAACCACCAAAAATTTAGCACCCTTAGAATCTCCTCAGTAATAGCTCAGAAGTGAAGAGTACTCTAATGTTTGAAAAATCACTTCCATGTCCATTATCTCATTTCATCAGCACAGCAGCTATTGGAGATTAGTAGCTACTTTCACCCCCATTTTAGAAAGAAAACTGAGATAATGTAGCAGCAACTTAAACTATGTCTGAGAAAAGGCAAAGCTAATTGCCAGAGAAAAGACCCTGTGAAAAGGGTCACAATTATTCATCTTGTTTTTATAAATTGATTTTTTCTCATTAAGAGTAATATATTTTGATTATAAAAGTAATATATATTTGAGGTCATACTACATGGCTATATTGTCTGTATTCTTACCTCAAATTCTTCCACTTAACTTATTATGGCTGTTTTTCCTTGTCATTAGGAACTTTTTAAAAACTTACTTTAGATTATTGTGTAGTAAAGCCCCATATGGATGTATTATAATTTAATTTACTACTTACTTGTAATCGACCTTTTAGATTTCCTTTTTTTTTTTTTTTTTGCTATTACAAATAACGTTGTGGAGACCATCTTTGCACATATATCTTGGTCCAAGCATCTGATAATTTACTTAAAGATGTATCAACTCTTTAAGAAGTCTTCTACTGAGTTACAACTGGCTGATTTAATGATTGATAAATGATTGGGTCAGCCTAGGGCTTGAGTTACCCAAGCATCTCTTATTGTCTCAGATGGCATAGTGAGTTCTTACTGGGCTACCGGATTCAGGAAATCATTCTGCTATCATCATTGAGCTTGGCTCTCCTCATGGTGGCCCATTCTGCGCTGGGGTTGAAGTGTGACAGTGGGGAGAAATGAAATAGAAGGCCTAACTCCTGCCTGCAAGGGGTTTATCAGCTTTTTGCGGACAGACACATGTGGGATACTTAAGGAACAGATCAAATCAAAACACCAGTGTGTGTAGCTTGAAAGTATGTAGAGAAAACCAGATACGTTTATGCCGTTATAGGTGATTTTGTTTTCTTCTTTTTGCTTATCTCTATTTTCTGCCATATCTATATGGAAGAGTTGGGAAGGAGTGTCATATGGATCTGGAGGCTGAGTTGAACTGAAATTCTGTCAGTTACTTCTTGTGTAACCTCAAACAGGTTATTGAACCTCTCCATGCCTAATTTTTCATCTGTGGATGTGGATAATAGTAAAATTTATATGCAGATTTTCTGATGTGAAGAAACAATCTAAACTAGTAAGTGCTTAGTCCTGTATTTGGTATACAGTAATGCTGATTGCCGGAGAAGGCAATGGCACCCCACTCCAGTACTCTTGCCTGGAAAATCCCATGGATGGAGGAGCCTGGTGGGCTGAAGTCCATGGGGTCGCTAGGAGTCGGACACGACTAAGCGACTTCACTTTCACTTTTCACTTTCCTGCATTGGAGAAGGAAATGGCAACCCACTCCAGTGTTCTTGCCTGGAGAATCCCAGGGACGGGGGAGCCTGGTGGGCTGCTGTCTATGGGGTCGCACAGAGTCGGACATGACTGAAGTGACTTAGCAGCAGCAGCAGCAGCAGCAATGCTGATTGCTACATAATAACTACTATATAATGTTATTATTAATAGTCGGGCACAACTGAGTGACTGAACTGATTAATATATTGGTATTATTTAAATAAAATTTAAAATATATAGGCAATTATATATGTATGTGTGTATGCATCTGTATATTGTTTTAAATATAACTATATACACACATCTATATTTATAGTTATATTTAGAAAGAATAAAATAGGAATATCAGGAAGCCTATAAATCCAGTTTTGATTGGCTCTAGTTCAGGAAAGAAGCTTTTCTTAGATCACCAAGGCAAAGTTGCTGTTGCCTCACCCTCCTGCCACCACCAGTATTGGGTCCTTGGCTTCTTAACTGTGCAGGACTGGCACTGTTCAGTAGGATGTGTTGAAAGACTACAAGTTGTGGAATCACAAGTTCAAAGCATAGAAGATATCTTTTCTAGCCATGTAATTGTTGTTTAGTCGCTAAGTTGTGTCCAACTCTTTTGGGACCCCAGGCTCCTCTGTCCATGACATTTCCCAGGCAAGAATACTGGAGTGGGTTGCCATTTCCTTTCCCAGGAAATCTTCCCAACCCAGGGATCGAACCCACATCTCCTGTGTTGGCAGGCAGATTCTTCACCACTGAACTGCCTGGGAAGCCCAGCCATGTAATTACCCCAAGTAATTTCTGTGAAGCAACTCCCTGTGTTTCAATTTCCTCGTCTGTTAGATGGCAATCATTCTTAGGTCACAGGATTGTTGTAGGGACAATTAAATTGAGTAATAATGGTTGTGTTTGGTCCATGGTTGAGTACCAATTCTTTCCTTTTCCTTTCTTTTCTCATTGGAATTTCTGCCTGGCTTTTGCAACACCATACCCTTCACCTCTTCTCCTGGCCTGGACTAGACACCACCTCCCTCACATCTTACACCTCAACAAGACTTTGGCTCCTAAATCAAGACTTTGGCTTGTTCTCCTTTTTTTTTGTCACCCATTGTCAGATGTTGGTCTCATAACTTAAGTAAGTTAAAAATGTCCTTTTTTACTAGCTATTCAGAATTTTGCTTCCCAGACTGTTTCTTCAACCTCCCTTGTACCTTCCCTTGTCAGCATGTCATTTATTTCTCTTTACTTGCCTCAGACTTACCCCACCTCCAGGTCAGTAGAGGTGGGGATTGGGGTTTTCCCATGATTAAAGCCAAACATTTTTCCAGGTTTGGAGTCCTTGCTCTGGCACTGTTCCTAAAAACTGAACTGTCTACTGGTTAACACCCACCTCCCCTGGCTGCATTCTCTGTATTCACACCTAGAGTTCTTTTCTCCTGAGTATGATCTTTAATCCAAACTGGGTCTGCCTCTGGTTTGGCCTGCTTGGTGTTGATTTTTTTCTTTTCTTTTCTTTTTTTTTTTTTTTTTTTTTTGGTGCTTCTGGACCAATAGGCACATTGCTGCAGTAGGAAAAAAAAAAAAAAAACAAACCTTAAATCCACCGACTTTCCTACTCAAAGCCCAGTATCAGCTATTCCTAAGGAACTAGGCTGCTAGTTACTGCAGTTAACCACTACATAGCCCTAAACATGTTCTAGGCCCAAATGGGTATTTTTCTCTGCTCTCTGGACCTAGCATTTTTGAGATGCCAACCAAGTATCCAAGAACTTGGAGCAGATCCAAAGCTGAAGTTTCAGGAGGGCATTGGCACTGCCTGTTTACAGGTGCCTCAGTAAGAGTACTGGGAAGCAAGAGAGGAAAAAGAAAAATATATCTACATAGGGAGGGTGATTTAAGATGTGAGGGATGGAATGGGAAGGGAGGAGGGAGGAGGGTTCAGGATGGGGAACACATGTATACCTGTGGCGGATTATGTAAAGTTTAAAAATAAAATAAAATTTAAAATCTTCAAAAAAAAAAAAAAAAGATGTGAGGGTCAATTTGCAAAATGATTATATGACAGGATTACATTTTGCCAAAATGATGTTGAAGAGATCAGCCTTTTGTGTGTTTATTTTCAATTGTCCTTTGTATAATTCATATGTAGAATCCAGGACCAACCAATAGTTTTCCTCCTGACATGTAAGCTTCTTTCCTTTTACCAGATCAAAGTTTTAGAACCGTTAGTGTTTGCCTTTATGCCTTGGCTGCTAGGAAAGTTGGAACAAATTTGAGTTTTCAATGAAGCATATATCAACAAAAGGTTTCCTTCTTTTTAAATATAATTATCTCCACCTCTGATTTTTTAAACCTCTTAATTTTATGGTCCTGTGATATAAGAATTTTTATTGTAAGGTACTTCAAATATTTTTGGATATATGTAGGGCTTCCCTGGGAGAAGGCAATGGCACCCCACTCCGGTACTCTTGCCTGGAAAATCCCATGGATGGAGGAGCCTGGTAGGCTGCAGTCCATGGGGTCGCAAAGAGTCGGACACGACTGAGCGACTTCACTTTCACTTTTTACTTTCATGCGCTGGAGAAGGAAATGGCAACCCACTCCAGTGTTCTTGCCTGGAGAATCCCAAGGACGGCGAAGCCTGATGGGCTGCTGTCTATGGGGTCGCACAGAGTCGGACACGACGAAAGTGACTTAGCAGCAGCAGCAGGGCTTCCCTGATGGCTTAATGGGTAAAAGAATCTACCTGCAATGCAGGAGACACAAGAGACTTGGGTTTGATCCCTGGGTCAGGAAGATCCCCTAGAGGAGGGCATGGCAACCCATTCCAGTATTCTTTCCTGCAGAAATCCATGAACAGAGGAGCCTAGAAGGCTACAGTCCATGGGGTTGAAAAGAGTCAGACACGACCTAGTGTCTAACACACAGAGGCACACACACATACACACACACACCTGGTTGGAAGGTCTTGTCATCGTTGGTTGTTTTTTTTTTTTTTTTTTTTTCAGTCCTAGAAAGTATGAAAAAGTATAAGGGAGATTCCTCAGTCTTCTTTGAGTGGGGCAATAGACCTTAACAGGAGAAACATCCCTGAAAGCTTAGCTTAAGTGGAGACAGGGAGCTGTGCATGGTCTTTGGCATTTTGCTTTTGAGGAGCTCTGTTCTCTACTCCCAAGTTGGTCTTTTATGAAATTAGATGCAGGTGGTTCAGGTGAAAAATAGCACATTTTGGACACTTTTAATGAGTGCTTTTGCTACCTGACACCATTCTAAAACACTGGGGAGGCTGAGTTCAGTCTTCTTCAGCATGAACTTTGTAATATGCAATGATAGGGAACTGGGGTCCTAGCTTCCTGTATCACCTCCAGAAATGCAGTCATGAGTCCTCAGTTTGGGAACTCAAGGAGACAAGTGACATTCAGTTAGAACCTTGTTGGCCTGCACCAGTACAAGGAGCTTGTTCTGTAGACTAGGCTTTCTTGTCTGTTCAGTTCAGTTTAGTCGCTCAGTCGTGTCTGACTCTTTGTGATGCCATGAACCGCAGCATACTAGGCCTCCCTGTCCATCGCCAATTCCCGGAGTCCACCCAGACCCATGTCCATTGTGTTGGTGATACCATCCAACCATCTCATCCCCTGTCATCACCTTCTCCTCCTGCCCTCAATCTTTCCCAGCATCAAGGTCTTTTCCAATGAGTCAGCTCTCTGCATCAGGTGGCCAAAGTATTGGAGTTTCAGCTTCAACATCAGTCCTTCCAATGAACACCCAGGACTGATCTCCTTTAGGATGGACTGGTTGGATCTCCTTGCAGTCCAAGGGACTCTCAAGAGTCTTCTCCAACACCACAATTCAAATGCATCAATTCTTCTGCACTCAGCTTTCTTTATAGTCCAACTCTCACATCCATACATGGCCACTGGAAAAAACATAGCCTTGACTAGATGGACCTTTGTTGGCAAAGTAATGTCTCTGTTTTTGAATATGCTGTCTACATTAGTCATAGCTTTCTTTCCAAGAAGTAAGCGTCTTTTAATTTCATGGCTGCAATCACCATCTGCAGTGATCTTGGAGCCCAGAAAAATAAAGTCTGTCACAGTTTCCACTGTTTCCCCATTTATTTGCCATGAAGTGATGGGACCAGATGCCATGATCTTAGTTTTCTGAATGTTGAGCTTTAAGCCAACTTTTTCACTCTCCTCCTTCACTTTCATCAAGAGGCTCTTTAGTTCTTCTTCACTTTCTGCCATAAGGGTGATGTCATCTGCATATCTGAGGTTATTGATATTTCTCCCGGCAATCTTGATTCCAGCTTGTGCTTCTTCCAGCCCAGCATTTCTCATGATGTACTCTGCATAGAAGTTACATAAGCAGGGTGACAATATACAGCCTTGATGTACTCCTTTTCCTATTTGGAACCAGTCTGTTGTTTCATATCCAGTTCCCACTGTTGCTTCCTGACCTGTATACAGGTATCTCAAGAGGCAGGTCAGGTGGTCTGGTATTCCCATCTCTTTCAGAATTTTCCACAGTTTATTGTGATCCACACAGTCAAAGGCTTTGGCATAGTCAATAAAGCAGAAATAGCTGTTTTTCTGGAACTCTCTTGCTTTTTTGATGATCCAGTGGATGTTGGCAATTTGATCTCTGGTTCCTCTGCCTTTTCTAAAACCAGCTTGAACATCTGGAAGTTCATGGTTCCCATATTGCTGAAGCCTGGCTTGGATAATTTTGAGCATTACTTTACTAGTGTGTGAGATGAGTGCCATTGTGTGGTAGTTTGAGCATTCTTTGGCATTGCCTTTCTTTGGGATTGGAATGAAAACTGACTTTTTCCAGTCCTGTGGCCACTGCTGAGTTTTTCAAATTTGCTGACATATTGAGTGTAGCACTTTTACACCATCATCTTTTAGGATTTGAAATAGCTCAATAGCTAGGTGTATCCTACCTCAAATGAGAGACAACATTGCCTCAGGGGACAGGTATCACCACTATCAGGTTAATTTTCCTAAAACCCCATTTTGATAGTTTCACTTTTCTTCTCACCACTCTTCCTTGGATCTGCCTCATGTGCCTCCCTTTTGATCCATCTTGCTCATTGTGCCCTGGTTATTCCTTTTAGCTAAAACCTAATTTATTTACCAGAAAGGAAGTACCTCTCACAAAGTTGTACAAGGAGATTTGGTGTCAGTCAGACCTGAGTTTAAACTTTGGTTTTGTCACACTGAAGCAGAAGGGGCTGACGCTTTCTGAACCTCATTTACTCATCTGTAAGATAAGGTCAAGTGTACTTCTGTGATAGGGAAGCTTCTTCTTGTGAAGCTTAGTATATTAAGTCAAGATCTAGCATTTACTGGGCATATATTAATAATCTTCATATCATCATTATTAACTCATGTGCCCTCTAAGACAGGTAGTAAAAATGCCACACGAGACAGAAAACATCATGTATTATTGGAGATTCCCCTGAAAACTCCTTGTATTGCAATAACACTACATCTGTGTATAGAATCCTAGACAGTAATTCTTTAAAGTGTGTGAGTCTCTGATCTGGACTAAAGAAAGGACTAGAATCTTATTCTCTTATTGGCTTTGAAGAAGCAAACTGCCATGAATATGACTTACCTATGAAGAAGGCCATATGACAAGCAAATGCAGGCAGTCTATAGCTGACAACCAGCAAGACTCCAAGAGCCTACAAGGAACTGAATCCTGTCACCAGTCACATGAGCTTGGAAGCAGATTCTTTTCTAGTTGAGCCTCAGATGAGACCTTAGCCCTGACCAACACCTTGATTAAAGCCTTACAAGCAACCCAGCTAAGCCATGCCTGGAAAGTGACCCACAGAAACGGAGAGATAATAAGTGTGTGTTGTGTCAAGCCAAAAGAAAAAAAAAAGAACAAATGGAAAGTGTTTATAGAGTTGTCTGCATATTCAAACCATTTTATCTCTGTGATGACCATTACATCTCTAGTGGTAAATAAGGGAATCTGTGGAAATTCTACAGATTTTGTTTGTTGGATTTATTTCATTTTTTTATATTAAACCTTTACCTTAATCCAAGTTAACAGAATTCTGATTGTGCACATATATGTTATATGTAAAGCACTTAGCTCAGTTTCCGCCACTACCAGTAAGGGCTTAACAAAATGTTAGCTGCTATTTTCCTTAGTAGTAACAGTAATAGTAATACTAGTAAGATATGTGACAGCACTCAACACAGAGCCTGGTACATAGTCATTGCTCATTAATGTCAACTGGTTTTGGGTGATTGAATTCATATATTACTATTCTTTTAAAGGACAGTAAAGGAGGATTTGGCACCTGCTTTTTGTCTTTCCAAGTTTCCTGTTATGGCCCCTTGGCCATTGGTCACATTTCATCCTGAAGTTTGTGCTGAAGTAATTCTGAAGGCCCAGAATCTGTCTTATTCATCTTTGTACCCCTACAGTTCCTGGCACATGATAGGTACTCAGTGAAGGAATAGGTGGATGGAGGAAGCCAGGGTTTGACTTAAGCAAGGACTCTCCTTGCCTTTGTGAGATTTTAGGGGCCAGACTTCAATTTGGGCTACTACTGCTTTTCCTGGACTTCTGGCACCAGGCCTTGCTGGTTCTGTATATTCTTGAAACCTCGCTCTGAGCTGGAAGCAGTTTTATACTCTTAATGGAGTCTCTCTGACATAAGTACTCAAAAATATAAAATCTGGCTTTGGTACATTGAGTACTTCAAGAGAGAAATGGCGCTTGAGAAGGAAGGTGATAGAACAGCGAATAAGACCATGAGGTTTAGTCAAGAGGAAACCTGAGTTCAAACCCTAGTTTTGTCACTTCTAGCTATGTGACCTTGGGAAGTCCTTTAAACTCTCTGAGCCTCAGACTCCTCATATGTAAGATGGGGGAGAGTATTACATACCTCCTGATATTATTACGAGGGTTAAAATGCAGTGTGTGTGTGTTTGAAGCTGTGGTGTATAATAACTGCTCAATAAATGGTAGCTGCTGTTGTTGCATACCATATTTTCTCTCCTGTTCAAAATGAACATAGCTTTTTTTTCCCATGTCATCAAGAATAATACTGTTTGTTGCTTTAATATTAATTTAAAAGATATACACACATTTAAAGAAGAAAATTAAAGTTATATTCTACCACTTAGAGATAACCAGATTGATAGGTGTATGTATATTTCACACTTAATTTTTCTGTTTATATGCACATATTAAAAATGAGGTCATAGAATATATAGTTTTGTAGCCCACTTTTTTATACCTGATAATACGTTACAGAAATATTTTCTAGTCTGTGTAATCATTTTAATGGCTTTACAATATCACACTTTATGACTTGATGAATATTATAAATGTTTTAACCAGAACCACATTAATGTAATTCACTTCTAATGCTTTGCTGTTATAAACTGTACTCTGGTGGCCATTTGTATACATATATTGTCACACACTTGTCTAATTATTTTATTAAGAGATATAGAAGAAGCAGAATTGCTAGGTCAGGCAGAATACACTTTAAATATCATCTCCTTCATTAACTACAGCACGTACTAGATTAATTTGTATTAAATGGAATAATGAATGGAAGGAAGCTTTTAGTGTTGGAGGTGTGGCAGACTGATGACTTTAGGGACTGGAGAGAGGAGAAGGCTCGATTTCTCTCAGATTCCTATGAAACACACCTATAGGAACATGCATGCATAAGTGGGTGGTTACTGTTTATCCTAGAGGATCTATACCTTACTCCCTCTCCCAAACTTTAAAGATGAAGAAAGCCTCTTGTAATCCTAAATTGGAACAATAGCTTTTAAATATGGCTCTTTTAACCAAATGTCCAGACCTATTTCTTTGCAATCTTTAATTCTAGGAAAGCACTAGAATAAAGAAGGTCTCCTAAACTAGCTCTGCTCTGAGTTCTGCTACACCCTTGAGAACCAAGCCTGAGGGCCTGGCGACTTTATTTGTGTGTCTGGGGGTGGGGTGGGGAGTGTGGGGGTTATTAGGGAGAAAAACTTGTTACTTTTTAAAAGGCAAGGCTGGCATAAAAATAGTGAAATAAATGCCATTTGCAGCAAGATTATCATACTAAGTGAAGTTAGTCAGAAAAAGAAAAATACCATATGATATCACTTATGTGTGGAATCTTAAAAAATGATACAAATGAATTTATTTACAAAACAGAAACTGACTCAGACTTTGAACACAAATTTATGGTTATCAAAGAGGAAAGTGGGGGAGGGATAAATTAGGAGGTTAGGATTAACATATACAGTCCCTTGGACTGCAAGGAGATCCAACCAGTCCATCCTAAAGGAGATCAGTCTGGGTGTTCATTGGAAGGACTGATGTTGAAGCTGAAACTCCAATACTTTGGCCACCTGATGTGAAGAGCTGACTCATTTGAAAAGACCCTAATGCTGGGAAGGATTGAGGGCAGAAGGAGAAGGGGACGACAGAGGATGAGATGGTTGGATGGCATCACTGACTGAATGGACATGGGTTTGGGTGGACTCCGGGAGTTGGTGATGGACAGGGAGGCCTGGTGTGCGGTTCATGGGGTCGCAAAGAGTGGACACGACTGAATGACTGAACTGAACTGAACTGAACTACTATGTATAAAATAGATAAATAACAAAGACCTGTATAGCACAGGGAACTATACTCAACATCTTATAATAACCTATAATGAAAAAGAATCTGAAGAAGGGTATGTGTGTGTGTGTGTGTGTATGAACTTCCCAGGTGGTGCTAGTGGAAAAGAACCTGCCTGCCAGTGCAGGCGAAAGAGATGTGGGTTTGATCCCTGGGTCCAGAAGATCCCCTGGAGGAAGTCATGGTAACCCACTCCAGTATTCGTGCCTGGAGAATCCCATGAACAGAGGAGCCTGGCAGACTACAGTCCATAGGGTCGCAAAGAGACATGACTGAAGCAATATATATATATATATATATATAATTATGTATGTATAATAATTACATATATTATATACATATATATCACTTTGCTGTACAACTGAAACTAGTGCAACATTGTAAATTAACTATACTTCAATTTAAATATGATTTAATAAAAAGGCAAGGCTGATTTGGTCAATGCCTAGCTTAAGGATCTCTTGGTCATACCTTCATTGGAGAGACTCAGCTTTCCAGCCAGCCTGACATTCCACAGAGCTCAGACAAACCTAGATATACTAACTCACCCAACCACTCCTGGCTCCCTGTTTTTCTAGCAGCCAGAGTGCCTCTTGAGTGTAACTTTATTATAAGAATTGTTGAGTAGGGGAAGTGTGTGTTGAGAAGTCTTGAATCTGGATCTCCTCATCTAAAAGCCTGAATTCTCTCTGACTTCAAAGGCTGGGCATTCATCCAGGAATGATGCTCTTGGCCTCTGCAAGAGGGTGGGGCCAGGTGTGAGAATACAAACAGACTGTGGGGGCCTGTACGAGGATAAAAGGCAGCAAGAGAATATGTGACCATGGTGGGGAGCAGACGCCTGTGTACTTGTCTAGCCTGTACCTTATAAAGAGTGCTTCTTGAAGGAATGTTTTCAATGATGCCTGTCAGAGATCTTGGGCTCTTTGAACCTCGAAATCTGAATTGGGTGATGTTTGCCATAAGCAATAATGAGCATGGAAATGATTTATTCTGGGACCTTGACTATATTACTATGAAATCACTGGGGCCTATTGATCCTCAACTGTTTCCTGAGTTCTTGCTACAAATCCATTCTCTCCAATTCCACCAAATCAGTTGTCACTACTGCCTCTGTGTGTGCTGCTTTCTCAAAAAGCAGTACTCTGTGGGTATTTTGAACTTACTCTTTTTCCTTTCTACCCAGGTCTCCAGCTCACTGAGCTGTGAACTTTCACCACCCCTCCCCAATCTGTTTACTGTCTCTTCTGACTGTAAGCAAGCCTGTGTACATACCTTTTCATGTGTTCACATGCATTTCTGGGTATGCATGCTTGGCTCCCTGAGGTTATTTGTAAGTCTGTTTGGATATGGATAAGCCTTCTTGTCATTAAAGGGATCTCATCTGTGTGTATCTCATCAGGAACCCTGACTGTGTGTGCAGTACAGGCAAGATGTTATTGGCCCCTCTTTCGGACAAGCAGGCCTGAGTGAGTCCTTAATTGAATTACAAACAGGGACCTTATCTCGTAGTGTTGGGGACGAGATGGAAGATTACACTGGCTCTGTAAGAGAATATCTTTATTTTTTTCTAGAGCTTGCGGGGGTAGAGTCAATGACTAATGCAGGGTCTAGGGGGAGGAAGGGAGATGGAGGGAGAGGGAGAAGGGGAGAAATACTACAATTAAGTTAAAACAAAGATTCTTTGTTCTGTTCAGGAAAAATGTGGGGTTTGAGATGTGCAGGTGGGCTTAAGAAAAGTGAAGTTTTGAATGGCTCATGTGTGTCCCATCCCCTCTAGACAGCCCTTTGAAGGTTCAGTCTTCCTTATTTTTGCATTTCCTTTCTGGGTCTTGTACAACACAGACATTTAATAGTGAATGGATTATTAAGGCAGAAGGATAGACTCCTAGGCTTCTGAGACTGTCGATGGCCCTACAGAGTCCCACATAACTCCCCAGGAAGGAAGGCTTGAGCCAGGGAGGTCTTATTTCCAGAACTGCCCCTAGACAAGTGTCCCGTCCTCCCCACTTATGAAGTAATTGGCAGAATGGCTAGAACAAGTGAATGATTGTGCCATAATTAGTTTATAACCTGAGGGCATGCCAGTTTGTAGCCCTGCCAGTCTGCTAGCTGCCACCAGTACAGATATGCCTCATAAAAGTGCAAGCAACAAAGCTATGGTACTATTCCCTGAGCTTGCTAAGCCAAATGACTCAGGCCTATGAACTGAGGGTAACTGAGCTAGTACGTTAACATTCCTTGAACGCTGCTGCTGCTGCTGCTAAGTCACTCCAGTTGTGTCCGACTCTGTGCGACCCCATAGACGGAAGCCCACCAGGCTCTCCCGTCCCTGGGATTCTCCAGGCAAGAACACAGGAGTGGGTTGCCATTTCCTTCTTCAATGCATGAAAGTGGAAAGTGAAAGTGAAGTTGCTCAGTCGTGTCCGACTCTTATCAACCCATGAACTGCAGCCTACCAGGCTTCTCCGTCCATGGGATTTTCCAGGCAAGAGTACTGGAGTGGGGTGCCACTGCCTTCTCTGCCCTGAACACTGACCTTTTATATTTTCATTTTATACAAAAGTAACCTTTATTTCTTACACTTGTTAATCTTTGTTTTAACCTAGTTGTAATATTTCTCCCCCTCTCCATCTCCCTTCCTCCCCCTTCCCTCCTCTACTTTCCTTCCTCCTCCTTTATTTTGGAAGGAGGAGCACAATGAGGCTAGGGCAGGACAGAGCATCTGGCCTATACTGTGACAAGAATTGAAATAATTTCCTTCTGATATGCTTAAGAAATGGCTCAGTCAGTATCTCCTGTGGGTGTCTCACCCTCCTGGCCTGCTGCTGGTATGATTGTTGTCTAAATATTCTCTTCCAGTGTCCTAAGAGTTTAAGAAACCCAACTTTGGTCATGAGAAATCTATCAACTTGGCAATAGAAGTCATATAAATGTGTACCAGAGTATCACTGCCAGATGTCAGCAGATCTGGATTCTGAAAGTGGGTTTTAATTCTGCAGTTCCATAAACTCTTCAGTCTTTTCCTGACTGTCAACCTGCATTGTATTTTTATTTCAGAGGCTCAACATATGGGAATCTTTGGATCCATTAAAGTTGAATTAAGAGTGTTCAGTTCAGTTCAGTCTCTCAGTCGTGTCTGACTTTTTGCGACCCCATGAACCACAGCACGCCAGGCCTCCCTTTCCATCACCAACTCCCGGAGTTCACCCAAATCCATGTCCATTGAATCGGTGATGCCATCCAACCATCTCATCCTCCGTCGTCCCCTTCTCCTCCTGCCCTCAATCTTTCCCAGCATCAGGCTCTTTTCAAATGAGTCAGCTGTTCGCATCAGGTGGCCAAAGTATTAAGAGTGTACAAAGTATTTGTTTCTGGCCAAAGCATTAAGCAGCTCATGTTCATAGGTAGTGGAAAAGATGTACAGATTCACTAATACGGCTTTCCATGGGTTTCTTTGGTGTCTCAGTGGTAAAGAATCCACTTGCAATACCGGAGACCATCTACAATGTGGGAGATGCAGATTCGATCCCTGAGTCAGGAAGATCCCCTGGAAAAGGAAATGGTAGCCCACTCCAGTATTCTTGCTTGGGAGATCCCATGGACAGAGGAGCCTGGTGGGCTACAGTCCATGGAGGTCACAAATGTGAGACACGACTTGGCAACTAAACCACCACCACTGATACTACTTCCACATGTAAGAAATAAAGCAATTTGCAGAATGACCAAAATTAAGGAATGGCTCCCATTCAGGGATTATTTTCAGAACTATTAGGATGTTTTTTTTTTCTATCACACAAGCAGAATTAACACCCCTGGCTCCATCCAGGGAACAGACCCAAGGTGGGTAATTCTTCATTTTTTTTTTTTTTAATCTTCATGTCATCACAGCCAAGTTTTCATGCCTTCAGTTTCTTCTAAGTGTTTTGTTTAGTTGGTTGTCATGGTCAAAATGAAGATGACATTCTCTTTTAACATTGTCAGCAATCACCTTTTTCACCGAAAACGTTCTTATTTCTATTTATTTTGAATTGCCTTTAATGTGTCTATTCACTTCTTTCATAGGCCTGGTCTAGATCTTTCACAGAAAGGCTCTAATATGTTTATGTTAGGGCTTGTATTTGGTTCTTGCACTGATTTCAGATTTGAAGGCTAATCATATGTGGCCTTAAAACCTATGACTCACAGAGAACTGATATTTGTTTTAACAAATTAGTTTGAGATTGGGTCTTTGAGAAATGTTTGAAATTGGGTCTTTGATGATAAATATGACTGTAATTTTCATATGTTTGTGAAATTCAAGCACATTATTATTTGAAAGCAGTAGTAAGCTGTAATAAAACCAAAGAAACCAAAAGTTTAAATAAATGTATTTTAGTTAATAATAGGCATATGAGCATGACTCTTAATAAATGATTTTGCTATTACTTGTCCCCAAGTTTCTCTTTAATCATAACATGGCCACATGTATTCTCAAGACTTATAATTCATAGAGTTTAAGGCTATCTTTCCTGATCAGAGGTATTTCCATATGAAAATATTTGTAGTATGAACTGAAAGAGTTCTGTTCAAAAACATAGTGTTCATGAAATGCAAACAGTTTTACTGAAGGCTCTGTAATTAAGGCAAAACCATTTGCAATAATGCCTCACTTCTCCTGAAGCCCAGAACATAGCCTGGACCTCAGTAATAAGTTAAGGAAAGAAGGCAGCTTTGAGATCTTGAAACAGCTGTTACAAAGCCCATGGTACAGGGAAAGAGGCCCTCATGCCTTGACTTCAGAGAGACTCACTGATCCTTAATTTAGTGGGAACCTCTCATTCTCTCAGTTATAGCAGAACACAAGCAGTAAATTAGTATTGGGGGTAGCAGCTACATAGGTTTCTGGAGGCAGTTTACCCTAGAAATAGGCACAATGACAGTTGAGTGAGTACCTAACAACCGAGATAGAAAGATTACGTAAAGAAAGATCTGGCAATATGGAATAGGTAGATAGCCTTCCACACAAAAATATAAGATTGTGGTATTCTGTTGTATTGATATGCCAGATTTTGTTTAGCCATTCTATTATAATTGGGGATTAAACTTATTTAAAATTTTCACTCTTATAAAAAGTGGTACAATAAATGGTTTCTGTACAAATTGCATTTCTTCTGTTCAGAGTTATTGCTTTCTGATATGTTACTAAACATATAATAACCAGGTCAAAGGTATGAGTTATTTTATAGCTGTTGCCTGTTGCCAGACTGTACTCCCAAAAGATTAAACTGTATGTCTATTTTCTCACAGCCCTGCAGTCCTGAATGCTATCATTTTTAATATTTTTGCTAGTTTAATAGGTGTATATGTATACTCTCCGGAGAAGGGAATGGCAACCCACTCCAGTACTCTTGCCTGGAAAATCCCATGGACGGAGGGGCCTGGTGGGCTGCAGTCCATGGGGTCACTAGGAGTTGGACACGACTGAGCGACTTCACTTTATTTTTTCACTTCCATGCATTGGAGAAGGAAATGGCGACCCACTCCAGTGTTCTTGCCTGGAGAATCCCAGGGACGGGGGAGCCTGGTGGGCTGCCATCTATGGGGTTGCACAGAGTCGGACACGACTGAAGCAACTTAGCTTTATGTATACTCTCCATTTGTTTTAATTTTTGTTTATTTAATGAAGCTTTCCATTTCTTAATGTCGTAATTTGCCATCTCTTTCCTTATTCATTTTCTTTGAGCGTTGATCAAGAAAAATCTATTGACCTACATTTTTATCCATTCCTTATATTTTGGATAGTTCAACTTTATCAGTTATATTTGTCACATATTTTTCCAATTTTGTTGCTTTCATTTTTATGTGTGCTTTATTATATTTCACTATGCAAAAGTGTTCTTTTTCACATTTATGTATTCAGATCCATTCATCCTGTCTCTGATGTTCCTTTCATTTTTCAATATTCAGAAATTTACCACTCCTCCACAGCTGGGACAAATATGTGAATCTGTCCTCCCACTCCCCCAGGGTGTTTTTTCTTTTTTGTGTTTAATTCTTGGACCCATCTGGAATTTATTGAAGTGTATGGTATGAGGTATGGATCTAAAGTAAAATCTCCATACTGATATCCAAATGTTTTAGCAATTCAATTTGGCAAATATTTCTTGAACTCCTCCTATGTGCTAAACATTGTGCTAAGTACCACAGGAAAGTTTTTAAAAAATGAGGCAAAGCCCATGCTTTCCAAGTGTGTTATCTTTTGTCTGTGTCTGTCTCGTGCTCTTCCTGTTTCTCTGATGAATGGAAGGGTGGCAGTGGCAGTAATAAGGTAGATGTTTAAATATATTATAACAAAGCACAAGGAAGATGGATATAGGTATTATTAGAGATGTTAAAAGCCAGAAGCTGTGGGAATATAAAGATCTGAGAGATTCCACCTGAGACAAGGAAAGGGCTCAGAGTAGAGGTGACATTTAAGAAGGGCTCACATGGAAGGATTTTATTTATTAAAAAAACACATACTGAATATCTGTTCTGCTATGCCTCATGCTGGTGCTAGGGCTAGAGTTGAGATGACCTAATCCCTGACCTCAAGAAGCTCTCATACTAGCAAGACATGGTGTGGATAAAGGAAACATACTAGGAGGAGGTAGTAGAAAGGGAAACTAATGTGGTTGGAGAAAATTATAAGTTGGGGAATAGTGGAGATTGAGACTGGAAAGTTAAGGTTGGGGCCTCAAATCTCAAGAAGAGGCATTGATTCTTCCTTTGTTGGGCATGGAAAAAGGTTTAGAGGTATGAAGGTGCCATGGTCAGAGTGAATTTCTGGGCCAGTCAATTTCATTGGGAAGGCTGTTATTTCTTTGAACTGTTCTCTGAAATATGAGTGAGGTAAACGTGTGCACCACTTTGATATTTGGACTCCCTGGCAGTATCACGTCTACCCTTTACAGTGTCTATCAATATGTGTGGTACCGTTATACAATTGACAGTTCGTGATAGCATTCTGATATATTGCAGGTGGTTCCTTTTTAGTAATCCTTTATTCTGTCTTTCAAGTAGTTAGGATCACCTGCTTCTTAAGTTATTTAGGACACATTTTAGAGTGAGTCCCTTATGATGGCTATAATGAAGTGTCTGGTGCTTGAAGGAATAAAGTTCAGATATCAGAAAGATTTGGTTATGGGAAAACAGCTCCTTCCCAACTTCTGCTGGAAAAACAAGGGGCTATGAAACACAAAATTAACTTAAATGTGACTGCTCACATGAACATATACCTAATTAATTTGAGAAATGTTTTATTTCTTGTTGTGGGCATGAAGACTACAGTGTTGAAATTAAACTATTGATAAGTTGATCCAACCCATCTACAAATTTAAAAATGGATTGTTTTCCAGAGGCTAAGAAAAATCTTAATCAGAGGCTTGAAAATTAATGGTTTGGAAGTAGAACTTCCAGAGAGGCTGTGAGGAGCTTAACGGATCTTCTTCCCAGTGAAAAACCACTTAATTGATGAAAATGATCAAAACCAACCATTTAAGTTCTCTGGAAGTTGACCTAGAGGAATTCAAAATATTGAGAAGCATTTATTGAAGGAAATCTAAATTTCACTAAGAACAATGGGAGCCTAGTTGTCACATCTCTCCCACCCAGCTCCATGCTATGGATGCTTTACTCTGGACAATTGTAAGCAAAATATGGGGCTACCTTTACTCTTCACTCCCAGTCACAGGGCAGTGGTTTCATCTCAGTGGGGACAGGCTGCCAACATCTCTTTTCCCACACAGTTTCAAGTTGTGGAAGCTCTGTTTTGGGCTGACATGGGCAAGGAGCCTGGGGTCTCCCACCCTAGTTCCCATGTATAGGGCAGAGGTTCCATGATAGAAGATGCAACCATAGAAGACCATAGGCGATCAGCCTCCCCCAGGTCCTGCTTGGAGGGTGGAGGTTGTTCCATAAAAGGAAGGGCATACCAAGAAGATGGGGGCTCCCACCTCTACCTTCCAGCTCTTGCTGGATATCACCCAGGGAAAATTGGGTTGTCACTACACCTTCACCCCAGGGAAACAGTATAGAAATTATGCACAGGGGTTTAGGCAAGACTGGAGGGTCAGCACCCCAGCTCTGTTAAGGGGTCTGGTTTTATTTGGAACAGAGTGTAGAGGCACACCATCCTGAAAGTGTTGTCAAAAATAATAGAGATCTTTGTGTTGAACAACTAGTAGAAGGCTAATCTTTCCATGAAAGTAGGAGCAACAGATGAGATGGCAGACCAGCCAAAAGTTTAATTGAACCAGAGAGAGAGAGAGCTAAAAAGAGCCCTGCTAAAGTCATACTTATCCCTGGGGGTTGGAGTGAAGGCTGAGTACGTATGCTACATTGCATTCCTTCAGAAGCAACCGGAGTGGGCACTTGAGAGCTACTAGACACTTCCTGAATGTGGAGCTGACTTAAAAGCATTTCCCAAGCAACACAGAGATCCATCAGCAAGTTCTGAAGCCTTAAGGTCTCAAGGGACAAAAGCATGACCTCTGATCAATCAATAGCTAAACACTGAACTCCTTGACCTGGGAGCAAGTCTGAGGTAGTGAAAAACAAGCAAACAAACAAAGAGGAAAAATTGAGCAGTAAGATCAGAGGTTACATAATGCAAAGGAGTTAGACTTTACAAACTTAATTCAGGCAAGCCATCGGACAACAAGGCCTGTGGTGGTAGCGATGGTGGTGAGACTAGTCAGAATCTAGAATTGATACACAATATTATTTAAAATGCTCAGTTTTCAACAAAAATTACAACAGATGAAAAGAAACAGTGTGACCATGTATGGGGGGAAAGCAGGCAATAGAGATTACCTTTTTGGGGGTGGAACACTTAACAGACAAACACAAACACTTCAAAATAGCTATTATAAATATTTTTGAAGAACTAAAGGAGTCAATTTAAAAAATGATGAAAGGAAGATATAACAATGAGTCATCAAAGAAAGAATATTAGTAAAGGGATATAAATTATATTTTAAAAAGCAATGACATGAAAATTCTGGAGTTGAAAAGTACAATAAGAGAAATTAAAAACTTGTCAGAAAGGGTCAGCACTAATATTAGGCTGGAAGAAGATAGAATTAGTGAACTTGAAGTTAAATCATTAGAGATTATACAATTTGAAGAACAGAAAAGAAACATGAAAGAAAATGAACAGAGCCTGAGAAATCCATGGGACATTATTAAGTACACCAACATACTCATCAGGGGAATACCAGAAGGAGAGGAGGGTGAATGGAGTAGGAAAAAATTGAAGATACAGGGGGTGAAAACTTGCAAAAATGTGAAAAACATTAGTCTGCACCTGTAAAAACAAGCAAGGTCTACACCTAGGCATATCATAGTTAAAATGTTGAAAGCCAAAGGGAAAATCGTGGGAAAAAAAAGAGAAAAAAATGACTCATCATGTATAAGTGAACCTCAATAAAATCAGTAGCTGACTTTTCATCAGATGAAATGAAGACTAGAGGCAGAGGGATGACATATTCAAAGTGCTTTGTTCAGTCACTCAGTCTTGTGTGACTCTTTGCAACTCCATGGACTGCAGCATACCAGGCTTCCCTGTCCTTCAGCATCTCCCAGAGTTTGCTCAAACTCATATCCATTGAGTTGGTGATGCCATCCAACCATGTCATCCTCTGTCATCCCCTTCTCCTCCTGCCTTCAATCTTTCCCAGCATCAGGGTCTTTTCCAATGAGTTGGCTCTTCACATTAGGTAGCCAAGGTATTGGAGCTTCAGCTTCTGCATCATTCCTTCCAATGAGTATTCAGGGTTGATTTTCTTTAGGATTGACTGGTTGATCTTAAAGTGCTTAAAGGGGGAAAAAGAAAATGAGTCCTATGTGCAGCAAAACTTCCAGAAATGTAGGCAAAATTAAGACATTACCTGATAAGCAGGAATGGAGAGAATTCATTGATAACAGACTGGCCTTACAAGAAATATTAAAGGAAGTTCTTTAGGCAGAAAGGAAGCAACATCACACAGTAATTCAAATCCACATGAAAAACAGAGTGCTGGTAAAGGTAATTGTGTAGTAACATAAAAACAGTATAACTGCATATTTCTTCTCATCTTTCCTTAATTCATTTAAAAAACAGTAGCATTCAAGAATCTGTATAATTGAATTTTGGGGCCTGTAGTATATGGAAATATACTTAACAATGACAGCACAAAGTAGCAGGGAGAAGTGATAGTAGAGCAAGAAGTAGTACCAGAGAGTACCTCAAATCCATAGGAAGAAACAAAGAGTATCAGTTCAGTTCAGTTCAGTTGCTCAGTTGTGTCCGACTATTTGCGACCCCATGAACCACAGCACACCAGGCTTCCCTGTCCATCACCGACTCCCAGAGTCCACCCAAACCCATGTCCATCAAGTCGGTGATGCCATCCAACCATCTCATCCTCTGTCGTCCCCTTCTCCTGCCCTCAGTCTTCCCCAGCATCAGGGTCTTTTCAAATGAGTCAGCTCTTCTCATCAGGTAGCCAAAGTATTGGAGTTTCAGCTTCAGCATCAGTCCCTCCAATGAACACCCAGGACTGATCTCCTTTAGGATGGACTGGTTGGATCTCCTTGCAGTCCAAGGGACTCTCAAGAGTCTTCTCCAACACCACAGTTCAAAAGCATCAATTCTTCTGCACTCAGCTTTCTTTATAGTCCAACTCTCACATCCATACATGACTACTGGAAACATCATTGCCTTGACTAGACAGACCTTTGTTGACACAGTAATGTCTCTGCTTTTCAATATTCTGTCTAGGTTGGTCATAACTAAAGTTCAATTAAAAAAAACTTTATATAGTTTTCCCTAGTTCATTCAAATGGAGAAGGCAATGGCATCCTACTCCAGTACTCTTGCCTGGAAAATCCCATGGACGGAGGAGCCTGGAAGGCTGCAGTCCATGGGGTCACTGAGGGTTGGACACGACTGAGCGACTTCACTTTATTTTTTCACTTTCATGCATTGAAGAAGGAAATGCCAACACTCCAGTGTTCTTTCCTGGAGAATCCCAGGGATGGGGGAGCCTGGTGGGCTGCTGTCTATGGGGTCACACAGAGTTGGACACTACTGAAGCGACTTAGCAGTTCATTCAAATAGCATGATTATTTAAAGAAACAATTATAACACTGATATTGGCTTGTAAAGTATATAATCATATATGGCATTAACAATACAAAGGAGGAGATAGGGGATAGAGCTACAGTGAAGCAATTTGTTAATATTTTATTGGAATTAAGTTAATATAAAACCTGAGTATGATAAGTTATGGTGTATATTGTAATCCCTAGAGCAACAAATAACATAAATTTAAGAAATAAAGTGAAAAAGTAATTTAGAAGATAAATTAGGAAATATCCATTTTCCAGTGGTGGCATAAATGAAAGAATTTATATCTCACATTCTGGGGACCAGAAGTTGAAGATTAAGGTGTCAACAGGTCAGGTTTCTCCTGAGGCTTCTCTCTTTGGATTTTAGATGGCCCTGTTTTTATTGTTCTCACATGGTCTTTCCTCTGTACACATGCATGCCTTTGTTGTCTCTGTGTACAGATTTCCTACTCTTATTTATTTTAATTGGAGGCTAATTACTTTACAATATTGTAGTGGTTTTCGCTATACATTGACATGAATCTTTCACGGGTGTACATGTGTTCCCCATCCTGAAACCCCCACCCACCTCCCACCCCATCCCATCCCTCAGGGTCATTCCAGTCTACCAGCCCTGAGCACCCTGCCTCATGCATCAAACCTGGACTGGCAATCTATTTCACATGATAATATACATGTTTCAATGCTATTCTCTCAAATCATCTCACCCTCACCTTCTCCCACAGAGTCCAAAAGTCTGTTCTTTACATCTGTGTCTCTTTTGCTGTCTCACATATAGGGTCATCATTTACACTGAATTAGGCCCCAACCCAATGGCATCATTTTAACCTAATTACCTCTTTTAAAGGCCTTACATCCAAATTCAGTCATATTCTGAGATACTGGGAGTTAGGCCTTCAATGTATGAATTTTGGGTTGACACAGTTCATCCCATAAAAATTGACAAACCTTTAAGTATGTTGATTGAGAAAAAGAAGAATGAAATTACTGATATCAAGAATGATAAGGATATTAACACATATATATGGAATTTAAAAGACAGTAATGACGACCCTATATGCAAGACAGCAAAAGAGACACAGATGTAAAGAACAGACTTTTGGACTATGTGAGAGAAGGCGAGGGTGGGACGATATGAGAGAATAGCATTGAAACATGTATATTACCATATGTAAAACAGATGACCAGTGAAAGTTCGATGCATGAAGCAGGGTACCCAAAGCTGGTGCTCTGGGACAACCCAGAGGGATGGGGTGGGGAGGGAGGTGGGAGGGGGCTTCAGGATGGGGGGACACATGTACTCCCAAGGCTGATTCATGTCAATGTATGGCAAAAACCACCACGATATTGTAAAGTAATTAGCCTCCAATTAAAAGAAATAATTTAAATATAAAATGAAAAAAAATATTAATAGTACAAAGCATCCTGTGTACCCTTACCTAGCATGTGAGGTGACTAAATGGTGAAATCTTATATAACTGTATATAATATGAGTATAATATTGTAATTATATTTATATTATCTTTATAATATAAATATATATAATATTTATAAATACTATTATTATATAATTATATATTATTATATTACATAATTATATATAATAATATTATATAATTATATTATAATGTAAGATTTCACTAACTGGTGAAATCTTATATAACTGTAATATAATAGTAAAGCCAGGAAACTGATATTGGCTCATTGCTGTTAACCAGCCTACAGACCTTAATTTGTTTTCATTTTTCAGTTAATAAAGGTTAAATTTTTTAACTAAAAAAAAAAAAAGAATGATGAGGGAGCATCACTATTGAACTTACAAAAAAATGAATAAAGATGATAAGAGAAAACTATGAAGAGCTGTGTGCTAAGATATTTGGTAACCTAGATGAAATGGAAAAATTTTTAGAAAAATTAAAATTGTCACAGTTACCCAAGAAGAAATAGAAAATCTGAATAGTCTTATAACAACTGAAGAGATTGGATTAGTATTCTAAAGTCTTCCCAAAAATGAAAGCCCAGGCCCACATAGCTTCACTGGTAAAGTCTACCAAATATTTAAAAAAGAGTTAATACCAACCCTTCACAAACTCTTCCAGAAAATAGAAGGAACAAATCCAATGCATTCTACAAGTATTGCCTTCATTCCAAAGCCAAAGAAATCACAAGAAAAGCAAACTAGAGACCAATATTCCTTATGTAAAAGCCCAGGAAAAAATACTTGCAAACTGAATCCAACAGCATACAAAAAGGATTATACATCATGACCAAGTGAGATTTATCCTAAGAATGCAAGGGTGGTTTAGCATCCAAAAATGAGTTGATGTAAACATTGCATTCATAGAATAAAGTAGAAAAAGAACATGATCAATTTAATAGATGCAGAAAAAGCATTTGATGAAAATCAACACCCATTTATGATAAAAACTCTCAACAAATTAGGAAGAGAAAGGAACTCAAGGTGATAAAGGGCTCAGTCATGTCCGACTCTTAGTGACCCCATGGACTGCAGCCTACCAGGCTCCTCCATCCATAGGATTTTCCAGGCAAGAGTACTGGAGTGGGTTGCCATTGCCTTCTCTGAGAAAACCCTACAAGTAACATGATATTTGATAGAGAAAGACTAAGTGTTTTCCTTTTAAGATGAGAAGAAGATGAGGATGTCTGCTCTCACCAGTTATATTTGGCATATTACTGGAGCTTCTAGTCAGGGCAACCAGAGAATAAAAGGTAAATCTGTCTTCATTTGTAGATAACATGAACTTATATATAGATAACTCCAAGGAATATGCTAAAAAAACTACTAGAAGTAATAAACAAATTCATTATGTTTGCAGAATACAACATCATTAAAAGATACTTGTATTTCTGTACAGTAACAATGGACAATCTGAAAATGAAATTTTGAAAAACTTCCATTTACAGTAGCACCAAAAAATAAAATAATTAGGAATATATTTGACAAAATACAAGACTTAGACACTGAAAACTATGAAATATTAGTGAAAGCAATGAAATAAGACCTAAATTAATAGGACGATATCCCATGTTCATGAATTAGAAGACAGTATTGTTAAGATGTCAGTACTCACAAAATGGGTCTACTGATTCAACAAAATCTCAGATGGCTTTTTTTTCTCTCTCTTTCTCTCTCTCTTTTTTTTTATTTTTGCAGAAAATGGCAAGCTGATCTTAAAATACACGTAAAAATACAAAAGACCCAGAATAGCCAGAATAATTTTGAAAAGATTGAATTTGGAGGGCCTATAATTACTCATTGCAAAACTTACTACAAAGCCATGGTAGTCAAGTCAGTATGGTACTGGCATAAGGACAGATATATAGATTAACGGAGATTGGTGGAGATCCCAGAAATAAGCCCTTATTACATTTTTTACCAATTGATTCTTGACAAAATTTCCAAGAAAGTTCAAAGGGAAGAAATGATGCTTAGCTAATAGAATTTAGCCAATAGGATTGATTAAAATTGGTATTTAGCCAGTAGGCTGTCTGCATGCAAAATAATGAATTTGGTCCTAGACCTCACACCATACACTCAAAATGTATAATAGGCTTAAGTATAAGACCTTAAACTATAAACTCTTTGAAGAAAACATTGAAGTAAATCTTCATGATCTTGAGTTCCACAAAGATTTTTAGATGTGATATAAAAGCAGAACTGATAGAAGAAAAAAATGATAAATTAGGCTTAATCAAAATTAAGCTTTTTTCATTTTAAAAGATGCCATCATGAAATTGAAATGTCACCCCAAAGTCTGGGAGAATATGCTCTAAATGGTATATTTATAAAGTATTTGGATTCAAACTATATAAAGGCCTCTTACAACTCAGTACTAAAAAGACAAGTTACCCATTAAAAATTAGGATAAGGATTTGAATACCTTTTTTTCCAAAGAAAATGTATGTATTTTCCAAAGGGGCCAGTAGAATGCAAATAGATACTCAGCATCCCATGTCTAGGGAAATGAAAATCAGAACCTCAATGAGATAGTATTTCTTGCTCTTAGAATGGCTATAATAATTGTTTAAAAAGACAATAACAACTGTTGGTAAGGATGTGGAGAAATCAGAACTCTCTCATACATTGTTATTGAGAATGCAAAATGATACAGTTCTTAGGAAAATAGTTTAGCAGTTCTGCAAAATGTTAAAACATGGAATTTCCATATGAATCAATAGTTTTATTCCTAGATACCTATTTTTTGTTGTTATTCAGTTGCTAAGCTGTGTCTGACTTTGTGACCCTATGAGAAATGAAAATCTGTTTACATCAAGACTTGTATGTGAATGTTCATAATATCATTATTCACACTGTCCCAAACACCCTAAATGTCCATCCAATGATGAATAGATAAATAAGATATGGTATATCCATACAATGGAATATTGTGCAGCAATGAAAAGAAATGAAGCACTATTATATGTCACTATATGAATAACCAAAGTATGATACTTAATGGAAGAAGTCAGACACATAAGGCTAAATTGTATGATTCTATTTATATGGAGTGTTTTTTAATTAATTAATTTAAATTGGAGGCTAATTATTTTATAATATTGTAGTGGGTTTTGCCATACATTGACATGAATCAGCCATGAGTGTACATGTGTTCCCTATCCTGACCCCTCTCCCACCTCCCTCCCCATCCCATCCCTCTGGGTCATCCCATTGCACAGCCCTGAGCGTCCTGTCTCATGCATCGAACCTGGACTGGTGATCTATTTCATATATAGTAATATACATGTTTCAATGCTATTCTCTCAAATCATCCCACCCTCGCCTTCTCCCACAGAGTCCAAAAGTCTGTTCTTTACATCTGTGTCTCTTTTGCTGTCTCGCATATAGCATCATCGTTACCATCTTTCTAAATTCCTACATGGAGTGTTTTTTCTTAAGCAAATCTATAAAGACAGAGTTAATTGGTGGTTGCCTAGGGTGGGAATGGGGACTGACTGACTGACTAAATGGCTCAAGGGTTTTTAGGATGATGGACATTCTAAAGTTACATTGAGGTGATAGTTGCACAACTCTGTAAATATGCTAAAATTCATTAAATTGTATATTTAAATGGGTGAGTTTTGTCATATGTAAGTTATATATCAACAAAGCTGTTAAAATGCAATGATGAGAAAATAATAATAAATGTGATGATTTTTATAAAGGATAAGTTCATGAAAACAAATTATAAAATATATTCCCAGATAAAAATATAACTCCCCAATTTTTATTCCTATTACCTTTTCAGGACCTTGTTCCATTTGTCAGTTTTCTCCATGTGCCCCTTCTGTACCTTTCCATGGATCTCTTTGGATTCTGTATCCCACTTTTTCACTTGCCTTGAGCCTATTTACCCTTCCAAAACTTCTTTCTCTACGAGCATTATGGTTTGTGCTCTCATCTGTCTCCTACATCTCTCATCTTCATCTTTTCTCTGAGGCTTTATTTCATTTCCAAATTGTGAGTATTTTTCTCAGACTGCTGGTTCTATTTCTTTGATGAAAAGTGGCAGATAATAGCTCCTGGGATTATGCATTTGACAGATGTTTTCTAAGCACCTGCTGTGTACTTGACCCTGTGATGATACTGGTGGTGGCTTATGTTGCTGATCTTTATACTTGGGGAACAATAAGAATTTTTAATATGGCACATAAAATATTCTGTGTAGAATTTCTAAAGAGATATATTTATGGCAGTATTTGTTCAACCTACTGAAAGGTCTCTGTTTCAAAATTTGAAGTGTGTAATTGCCTTCTCTTAGTCCCTGAGCTGTCCCTGTGTCTTGGGTTTAAGCCGGTGGTGTGCTGGTAAACAGGATCTCCAGGGACATTAAATAAATAAAACGTGATTTGTATAAATTGTGATTTCCATACTGGGTATACAGCCACCATGGTTAGTTTCAAGTTATTAACATGATATTGAATGCAGAGTTGGGAAGCTAGCCAGTCTGAGCCTTCTGGGAGGCAATTGCTTAATCCTAATCCCAAGAACAGCTTTCACGCTATCCCTGAAATACTGCTCAACTTAGTTGGAAGGACTTTGGGAAGAAGAGAATTAATGGTTCTGGAATACCAATTCTGTGCCCTTTATATACTCCTCATAACCCTGTGAGGGAGATACCCCTTTCATAGGTGAGTAGATAGAGACTCAGAGAGTTAAAATGGTCTTCCCAAAGCCTCACACAATACTGCAAAGCTAGAATTTGAATCCTGATTATTTTGATGACAAATCCCATGCTAATTTCATCATACCATGGTACCTCCTATGGCAAAACTACCACTGTTAAGGGGAGAGAATGAGACAATGTATTTTTCTAGTGGTAGTGCCACTAGAAACTAGATAATGTTCACCTTCTGAGGACTGGACATAAGCATATCTCCTGAAGTGCATTTTGCTTGCTAGAGGATGTTAGGATAATCTCTCTGTGGGCAGCAGGGAAAGTGGTGAAGACCTTGGTGTGGGACAACTTCTTATCCCTTTGACTCATTTGAACTAAGGAGGGACTGAATTGAATAGCCAGGAGTTCTTGACTTCCAGGGGAGTGGTACAGAGATGCTGAAGCAGCACACAATTCTTTTGAGCATCAGGTGAGACCTAGAACTGTCCATTTGAGAGGTCACTGCCTTCTCTGGGGAGAAGGCAATGGCACCCCATCCAGTACTCTTGCCTGGAAAATCCCATGGACGGAGGAGCTTGGAAGGCTTTAGTCCATGGGGTCGCTGAGGGTCAGACACGACTGAACGACTTCACTTTCACTTTTTACTTTCATGCATTAGAGAAGGAAATGGCAACCCTCTCCAGTGTTCTTGCCTGGAGAATCCCAGGGATGGCAGAGCCTGGTGGGCTGCTGTCTGTGGGGTTGCACAGAATCGGACATGACTGAAGCGACAGCAGCAGCAGCAGCAGCCATCCCTGGAGGTAGTGGTTTTCAAATCAAATCGGAATATAAATGATTGAATTAATTTTCTGAAAACAAATCTATGCCTAATTTTTTATTAGAAATAAAACTCCATAACAGCAGGGATATTTGTCTGTTTCGTATATTGTTAGATCCCTGTTATCTAGAACAGTGCTTGACACTCAATATGTTGGGTGGATAAATGGATGATTTGCCCCCAGGCCTTCAGCTCTTTTCCAGACCTGGCTACTGCTTGAAAGTAAGTTTTTCTTCCTCAGAGATTTCTAAGAGATCAACACTGGGGCTCCTCACATTTTTCCCAGCTAAAGATCTCATTAGTTATTATGTAAAGACAAATGATGTCATATGGTGATGAGATGCTTTAGGAAGTCCTCTTCACCGTCTTTGGGTGGAATAGCTACCAATCATTGAGTGTTTATTGGTATGTTCCCACCAGGGTTCCCTGGTGGCTCAGATGGTAAAGAATCTGCCTGCAATGCAGGATTCAACCCCTGGGTTGGGAAGATCCCTTGGAGAAGAACATGGCTACCCACTCCAGTATTCTTGCCTGGAGAATCCCATGGACAGAGGAGCCTGGCAGGCTACAGTCCATGGGGTCACAAAGAGTGACTGGGACACGAACAAACATAAGTTTGTTTTTTATGACTAACAAACATAAAAATGGTATGCTATGTAGAGAGATAAATGTTTTACATGCGTTAACACATTAAATCCTCATAATGACCTTGTGAAAGAGACACTTAATTAAGTCCACTTTATGAATGAGGAAATGAAGGCCTGGAGAGTTTACATAGATTGCACCACAAGGCTATACCGTTAGTATGAGGAAGAGCCAGTAGTCAACCCCAATTTTCAACAACAATTAATCCTATACTTGCTCTAATATACTACAATGCCTCTTTTTCTGTGTTACTAATCATTCATTGATTCAAGGAACGTTTATTAAGTCCCATGCTCTGTTGTATGCCAGACACTTAGACCTTCTGAAGGGAAAGGGAATCTTCCTCTGCTGAAATGTCATTAGAACACTTACATTTTCTAACACCATTTTCCCCTATTTCCCATAACTATGATCCCTAGTAATTTGGAGCTAACGAGAGACATCAAGTAACTTTACCTTTCCTCTTCCCAAATGCTTCAGGAAGTTCCCTTGGTTAAGAGTATCTTATTTAGCCCCAAAAGATGAATAGAATCTCAAACTGTGGTTTTAAAAACTCTTATCATAGCCAACTCCCAAAGATTTTCTTTTGGCTTTCGATACTTGAGATGCTCCCCCTAAAATGTTTACCTTATATCAAATGAGTTAGGGCCATATAAATACAGCCTTTCATTTTAAGACTGTTCTTTCAAAAATGCTAAATCTATTTAATGCTAGTTAAAGGGGCCAAAGGGGCTTTAAAGGGTCACGTAAGGGGTCCCAGCAATGCAAGTTCTGCCTCTTAGGATTGGAGACTCAGAAGGAGATTGAAAGGGATTGGATTAAACCCAGGGTTGAACCAACCATTTCTTGATACTTCTAGGCTAGAGCTGTCCAATATAAATATAATGAGAGCTGTGTATATGCCATTGTAAGTGTTCAAGTCACATTAAAAAAGTAAAAAGAAATAGGTGACAGAATTCCCTGGTTTCCCAGTGGTTAGAACTCTGTGCTTTCACTGCCAGGGCCCAAGTTCAATCCCTAGTAAGGTAGCTAAGATTCCACAAACTGTGCAGTATAGCCCCCCCACCAAAAAAAATAGGCAAGATAAATGTTAATAATAATATGGACCTAGAGGTTATCATACTAAGTGAAGTAAGTCAGACAAAGAAAAAAACATGATATCACTTATTTGTGGAATCTAAAAAAAGATACAAATGAACTTATTTACTGAACAAAACAGACGCACAGACATAGAAAATAAACTTACAGTTACCAAAGAGTAAAGAGGGGGAGGGATAAATTAGGATTTTGGAATTAACATATACATATTACTATATATAAAATAAACAACATGGACCTATTGTATAGCACAGGGAACTGTAATCAATATCTTCTAATAATCTATAATGGGAAAGAATATGAAAAAGATTGTCTATATTCTTTTTCACTAAATCACTTTGCTGTACACCTGAAACATTGTAAATCAACTATACTTCAATTTAAAAATTGGGAAAAATTTAATCACTGTTTAACCCAGTATATCCCAAATGTTTGCATTTCAACATGTAATCAATATAAAATGCTATTAATGATATGTATGGCAATCTTGTTTGCTTATTAAGATTTTGAAGTCTGGTGTGTGTATTATACTTACAAACACAGTTCAGACTAGTCATGTTTAAGTGCTCGATAGTCATGTCTGACTAGTGGGTAGTTGGTGGACAGGACAGATCAGTGTTAGGCCTTGCTGTCAGGAAAACTGGAATGTATTAGATACCTTTCTGCGAGGTGTTGAGGAAATGCACATCAGCGGGAATGAGCGTGATAATTTGTTCAGCAGAAAGCTATTCTTTCAATTATTACCTACATGGAATGCAAATCACGAGGTTAGAACCTTATGTATATATTTAACATTAACAGTTCTTTAAATTCCTTCTACATCTCCTCCACTACTTCTGGGAGAGTAACTCTCTTAAAGCACAACATCTTTTGATTCTGCAAACATTCTTCAAGGTAGGGAGGTCCCAGACCTCTGGAGAGTGGCCATGAATTTAGGCAGAAAGTGATTTAAGGTGGGAATTTCAGAGTCATCAAAGAAGAAGCCTCTGGTATTCAAGACCTTCAAGTGAGCCAGGGAAAGTACCAGCAAAGAACTACCTACTAGCCTGGGAATTCTCTCTCTTTTCTCTGTACTCTACCTTCCCCCATTACTCAGTTTCTTCTCCCAGGACAGTCCATCTCTCAGGGGCTCCCTGTCTGTCCTCTGTTCTCTGGAGTATGTATAACTGTTTGTGTGAGAGTGTGCAGTCATGTGTGTGGCTGTGTGTGGGAATGTGTCTGTGCTGTTATGATTCAGCTGTGAAAGGGATGGATGGGTGAGTTTACGGCCCCAGTAGTGTATCTAGGAATAATCAAGTAAAAAGAATCTTCCTAGATTTTGTCCTCTCAGAAGGAGACACAAATTAATGGAGCCTCTGAATTAGGCGCTGAGCTCACCTGACAGTTTGTAGCGACAGACTCTCCCTGTCGTTGCAGAGGCTATCTGGCACAAAGGAGGATTCAAAACTGGAACTGGGTTTTTCTCCTTTGGAAAACAGTATTTTTAATCTGTTTTCTCACATAAAGGGCTTTCGGAGTTATCTTAGCTTTTAGATAATCTTCCTTGATTGGTGACTTAGAAATGTGTTTTTAAAGCCCTTGGAGAAGGCAGGTTTCTTTTTTTTTTTTTTAACCTTTCAGGGTGGAAAGAAAAGAAGGGGTGAGAGGGTAGTACTTTTCAGGAGGAGCCGTTGCAGCAGGCCTTAAGCCACATCAGGGGTTCCCTTAGACTGCTTGTAAAGGCAATCAAGCTAATGGGGTTAATCATCTGAAAAGTAAGACAGGTGGCCATCTCCTGTTCTGAAATAGAACAGTCACAGATTAGCTGTTGTCTGCTTTCCCCAGGGAGAAGATGTGGCTCTAAGCCAGTGTATCAAAAGAGAAGAAAAAAGGCATATTCCTTAGGATTGAGCTGTGGGTCAGATTTACCCTGTCTGCTCTATCAGAATAGGAAGTGCTTGAGGGACCATATTTCCCAGAGGGCTTAGTCTGCTATTGAAGAACCATGTGCAGCCAGGAGTGACTAAACCTGGGTTTAAAGCTAGATGGTGATCAGAACAAGGAATCTTTGTAAATATTGGGCACAAAAAGTATGGAATAAAATGTTTATCCTCTCTTTTTAGTCAAGATTTACTGAATACCTTATCAGAGCACCCTGTATAATCTTTATCTTCCCAGATATAGGAATAGTATAGATTAAAGGGGAAAGTAACTTTTACTTAAAGAAATGTGCCAAGCACTTTACATATTATTAAGGCCATCCTATGGGGTAGATAGCATCTTCCCTACTTTATCAATGAGGGGACTAATACCTCTAAGACTTATGTGGCTTATAGCCAGTGAGGGGGAATTCAGACTTGGATATGGCTTATTTCACAGCTTATTCTTCCCACTGCCCTACACTGCTGTCTTAAACCTTACTGTTTAGCCAAGGAGACATGACATCTATTCTCAAAAAACAATCAGAGAAAAGAAAGTTCCATGGTAATGATAAGCAGTAATAATTTAAAGTAGAGACAGCATATCTTTAACATGATCAGGAACAGTTCTAAGGTCAGAACAGACTTTGTACTTCCCTAATGGTATTGCTTAGTTTCATGTTGGGTAGTAGGAAAAGTGAACAAAGAGTTGTCAACAATTCAGCCCAATGTTACTAAAGAAAATGACTATGGTCACCCTCCTCCAAACCACCTCAAAAACAAACTGATCCAAAATTTAACAATGAACCCCAGCTCTGCTTGGTATACAGAATATCATTGGCTCCTTAGCTAACATTATTTTACCATAGTGATAGAGAAACATCCTTTTTGGTAGGGCTGGGTCTGAGTTACCCCAGTGAGTGAAGAAATGCTAGTTCTCTATTGTTCCCCCAGGAGGTATAGCTGAGCATTCAATGCCTGATATTCTTGAAGATAAGAAGTTGTATTATTTTATTCTGTTATCATATCACTCCACATAACAACTTCACAGTTGATCAAAGCAGTAGTACCACATAAGTCCATCTATATTCTGAACTATGTTGGTTTTGTTAAAAGCCCATAATCATAGAGTCCATGATTTCAGTTAGAGTGATAGAATTCTCTCATTGCCTCATAAGTGTTAACAAAACCAGCTGTCTTGTTACAAATGAATAAAGAAAGAAGAGTTGAAATAACAGTGCTTCCAAAAATACATTCTTCTATATGTGTCTTTATGAAACCTTGGGTGAAGATAATGAAGGCAAGTTTTAAATTTCATCTCCTTTTTGTTGAGCAAGAAAGACTCTTACTGTTGTATATGGGTGGTATATTAAATGGCGTCTTAATGGCTTGACAAATCTAATGGCCAATCTCTTCTAGTAACCCATTTCAGAACAGTCTTAACCAAGCTGTGGTTAGAGAGCTTTTATTAAATGCCCAGGACATTACTACTACTGTCTACCATTTTCCAACCTGATCATTTGCTTGAGGGTGATGAGGGATGATGATGAACATTATAAGGTTTCTTCCCTTATAGTCCTTAAAATCAACTGAGGTCAGTGCAGTTAGAAATAATTCAGAGACTTGACTGCTTCAGAAGAGGTATAATCATAAAAACAGGAGCTCTTTGAACCACATTAAGAAGGAAGCTACTGACAAATTCAGAAATTCATCCCTTTAGGAAGGGCAATGAGGATTCCTGACTGAAACCCTTTGTACACTTTCCCCTAGAGAAGCATTGGCCTTTAGTAGCTGATGTTGGCCAGGCGAGCTGGCACATGTGGCACTCCTTTCTGATCTCTCAGTATTAGAGTCTCATTGCAGATAGATCAGGGCGTAGGCCTTCCCTTCCTGGAAGTGTTGCCTAGAAGAGGCCAAAATAATGAGGTGGCTTCCTGCTTTTCTTGGTGGCTTATGACCAGCTTGAAGTCCCCAAGAAATGTCTTTGTTGTCCAAGACCAGTTCACTATGGCTTTGATAATCCTCGAGAGATAGATGATGGAGGTCTTCTAAAACAAGATTTCTAGTGGTAGGGGCATAGCCGAGTCTGGAGTTAGCAATAGAAGGCAGTTCAGGATATCAACAATTGTAAGCTTGCTGAAAGTCTACTTTTATTTTTTTATTTAGTTTTTATTTTATATTGGGATATAGTTGATTTACAATGTTGTGTTAGTTTCAGGTGTACAGCAAAGTGATTATATCTATTCTTTTTCAGATTCTTTTCCCATCTAGGTTATTATAGAATATTGAATAGAGTTCCCTGTGCCATATAATAGGTCCTTGTTGATTATCTATTTTACATATAGTAGTGAGTACATGTTAATCCCCAAAAGTCTAGTTTTAGAGAGAATCTCCCTGTAGCAAGAATATGAAGAATAATGTTCCCCACACTTTCTATGCCCTAACTAATCCATATCTGACAATATTCTTCAAGTATACCAATATCTTTTCTACCACGTTGTCTTTGCACATGTTGTACCCTTCTTAGAATATCCCCATCTTCTTTTCATATAGTAAACTCTCAACCATTCTTCAAGGTCCAGCACAAATGATATATTCTCTGTATATCTTTCCCTTATTCTGACCTTACCAGTTCTGTGGTCCCAGAGCCTTTTGTATAGATCTCTATTCTAGTACTGCTCATACCAGGGAGTAAATCATCTATGAGATCTCTGATCTTTTCAAAGGTGAGAATTGTATCTTACTATCTGTTAATCTCCATTAGCCAGAACAGAGACTGGCATACAGCAGGCTGAACCAGGTAAATGCTGATTAAGTAACTGAATTATTTATCCAGATGTGGCTGGGGTTGCATATTTCTGAATACCATTGTCAGTAGGCTTTATTTGATATCATACTCTGTGTATGTATATTTCAGGGACTTCTTATTTAAATAAATTATTACACTTTTTGACCCTTTTTGTTTTTTCTTTGAGGGAAAGGTACATTTGTAGCCTTCAAGTGAATTCGTCCAATGCCCAGATTCCAGTGGAACACCACGGGCTCCCTCTTGTGAGCCAGTCTCAGAATTTCTCCTCTAATTAATTTTTTAGGAGGTCAGTGGACAAGTACCTCTTAGTAGAGTTGTTCTAATAGTTGGAATGCTTTGGCTTCTAAGTGTTGTGTACTTAGAAACATTAAGATCTTCACTTGACAAGGGTAAAGAGGCCATTCTAGGAATCTTTGCTGTTGTTTTTGTTCAGTCTGTGAGTCGAGTCTGATTCTTTGTGACCCCATGGACTGCAGCATGCCAGGCTTCCTGTCCATCACCAACTCCTGGAGCTTGTTCAAACTCATGTCCATTGAATCCATGATGCCATTCAACCATCTCATCCTCTGTTGTCCCCTTCTCCTGCCTTCAATCTTTCCCAGCATCAGGGTCTTTTCCAATGAGTCAGTTCTTCCATCAGATGGCTAAAGTATTGAAGTTTCAGCTTCAGCATAAGTCCTTTCAATGAGTATTCAGGACTGATTTCCTTTAGGATTGATTGGTTTGTTCTTCTTGCTGTCCAAGGACTCTCAAGAGTCTTCTCCAACACCACGGTTCAAAAGCATCAATTCTTTAGCACTCAGTCTTCTTTATGGTGCAGCCCTCATCACATCCATACATGACTACTGGAAAAACCATAGCTTTGACTATATGGACCTTTGTTGGCAGAGTGATGTCTCTGCTTTTTAATATGCTGTCTAGTTTTGTCATTTTTGAATCTTTACCAGCTCAAAAATCTGAGCACCCTGGAGTTACAAGGCTTCCTGGAGGTCATCTTTGTAACCTAATCTCACAAATCAGCTAGTGACAGTTTTGAGTTGCTCATCCTTCTGGAGGTTTCTCTGTCTTTTATAAGATTATTCCTCTTAAGGAACTAAAATATCCCTCCAACTGGTCCATACAAAATAGTCTGTACCTTCTCAATAACTAACTGCCTTTTGGGCAGTTAATGACAATGTTGGATTCCTCATGACATATTTTATATATTCAGTATTTTTCAACATTTTTGAGCACCTTCCTAGTGCTGGGCACCCTGGTCTAATCTTCTCTGGGTCTCTCAACTGTTTGCCATATGTCAAGTTCCTCTGAACTACTTCTATAGATAATTTCCACCTTGTCACGGGCTCAGAAGTTTGTATCTTGTTACATATTATTCTTGTTAAATGCTTTCCATTGTTCCACCAAGTCCAGATCTTTAAAATCCCATCATATGTGAGACCTACCATGTTCTAGGTGAGTCTGCTATTTTAGATTATCAGTATAAGTTCCTAGTTACTGGACTTTGAAATAGTACCTCTCTTGAAACAGTATGATGTAGTTAAATTGGAGGGCATCAGGTATTCAATTTATTTAACCTGAGACTATTGGAGTGCCAGGTCTCCTTCCTTCATAGGGTTATTGTCAGGGTTCATGATACTATCTCTTAAGCAAGCATTAAGCCCTGTGTCTGAACACTTAGTGGGTACACAATGGAAGTTAATGTCCCTCTCTTCCTTCCAGCCTTGTCCTGCCTACTACTGCCCTCTACTGAGGAGAGTTAGTAACTGCTTTGAACTTGAATTTCTGGTTTGAGCCAAGTAGCTCTGTTCCATTCCATCTCTTTTTAGCCCTGTAAAGAATAGGCAGTTTATATGAGATATAACACAAACTGGTGAACCAGATTCAATTTTTTGAATTAGTCCTTGTAAAAATATTGCAGTAGGTATCTTTGCCAATTTCTGACATAGCAAAACTGAATTAGAGTTTTATATTGCATGGATAGCTAACCATTGGTGAGATTTTTTTAAGTATTACAAGATCCAAAGGTACTAATCATGGACGTTTGGAATATATAATCCAATTTGTGTTGTTCATTGTCATGGAAATAGTTAAAGGCACAGCCTGAATCAATTTCATTCACAGTTTTTCTGGATAGTATGATTTCCATGTTCTTTTTGAAGGAGGAACATTTATATGAATTGGTACTTTTAATTCCCGACAGGATGATGTAGGTTTATGTAAGAACAATAAAAATACAGGACCCAAGAGGTTCTTAGTACCACACTGGTGAAAGGCCATATCATTAGATTTCTCTTCCATGAGAGAATTTTGGGGTGTGGAAGGAGATCCTTATGCCTGGCAATCGGACATTATAGTAAAAGGTAGTGAACAAAGGGCACTCTTGGTGTCAGATCTGAGTTTCAATTTCACCTCTGCGCCATTCACTAGTTATATGATCTAGACAAGTCTGTTGACCTCACCTTACCTCAGCTTTATCTTGTGTAAAATGGGGAACAATTATATCAACCTTGAGGACTTATTGTGAGTATCATAAATGAGATAAACAGTTCTGTACCACTTAGCACAGTGCTTGGCATACAGAAGGCAAGCAACAAATCATTGCTCTTAGGATCGATTCCAGTTAATAGCGGTTAAACACCTTGGAGTGCAGTATCATTTCCCTATTGGAGAGTGAAAGGAGCGATATCATGTACATGATACAGTTTAGTTCTTCTTCACTTTCTCCCATCAGGGTGGTGTCATCTGCGTATCTGAGGTTATTGATATTTTTCCCGACAGTCTTTATTCCAGCTTGTGCTTCATCCAGCCCAGCATTTCACATGATATACTCTGCATATAAGTTAAATAAGCAGGGTGACAATATACAGTCTTGACATACTCCTTTCCTAATTTGGAACCAACCTGTTATTCACTGTACGGTTCTAACTGTTACTTCCTGACCTGCATACAGATTTCTCAGGAGATAGGTAAGGTGGTCTGGTATTCCCATCTCTTTAAGAATTTTCCACAGTTTGTTGTGATCCACAACACAGTCAAAAGCTTTGGTGTACTCAATAAAGCAAAATTAGATGTTTTTTCTGGAATTCTCTTGCTTTTTCTATGATCCAACAAATGTTGACAATTTGATCTCTAGTTCATCTGCCTTTTCTAAATCAGCTTGAACATCTAGAAATTCACAGTTCATGTTCTATTGAAACCTGGCTTGGAGAATTTTGAGCATTACTTTGCTAGCATGTGAGACGAGGGCAATTGTGTGGTAGTTTGAACACACTATTCTTTGGGGTTGCCTTTCTTTGGGATTGGAATGAAAACAGACCTTTTCATAAAAGTCCATAAAAATTCATAAAATTCATAGCCCCAGTCTAATCACAAAGAAAATATCAGACAAATACCAGTGGAGGAACATTCTACAAAATACCTAACCAGCACTCCTCAAAAATGTCAAAGTTGTTAAATACAAGGGGAGTCTGAAAAACCATCAAGAAAAAGAATAGCCTAAAGAGATGTGCCAACTAAATGTAATGTTCTATGTAATGTAATGTTGACATCCTGGAACAAAAAAAAAGGATATTAGGTAAACAATAACAAAATCTTGAATGTTATGGACTTAAGGTACCAATAATGGTATCTGTATTGATTAGGTATCAATATTGATTAATTTTAGTTATTACAAGTGTGCCATATTAATGATACATATTAATAATAGGGGACATTGTGTGGAGGACATTGTGTAGAGGGAATCTTGTGCTATCTTTGCAGTTTATATATCTAAACTACTCTAAAGTAAAAGTTTAAAAGGAAATAGCACTATCATACTTAATGATGATAAGCTTTCTCATTAAGATCAGAAACAGGGCAAAGATGTCCTCTTTCACCACTCCTTTTCAACATTGTACTAGAAGTCCTAGATAATGCAGTAAAACAATGATGCTGCTGCTGCTGCTGCTAAGTCGCTTCAGTCGTGTCCGACTCTGTGCGACCCCATAGACGGCAGCCCACCAGGCTCCCCCGTCCCTGGGATTCTCCAGGCAAGAACACTGGAGTGGGTTGCCATTTCCTTCTCCAATGCATGAAAGTGAAAAGTGAAAGTGAAGTCGCTCAGTCATGTCCGACCCTTAGCGACCCCATGGACTGCTGCCTACCAGGCTCCTCTGTCCATGGGAGTTTCCAGGCAAGAGAACTGGAGTGGGGTGCCATTGCCTTCTCCAAGTAAAACAATGAAAAGCATACATTTGGGGATGGAAGAAATAAAACTATTTGTCAGTGACATGATGTTCTATGTCAAAAATATGAAAGAAGGGACAAAACAACTTGAAGTGAATAAGCAATAATAGCAAGGTTGCAGGACACAAGGTTAATATAGAAAAGTACATCACTTTCCTATATACAAGCAATGAACAAGTGAAACTTGAAATTAAAAACATAATATCATTTATATTTGAAATACTTAGCTATAAGTCAAACAAAATATATGCACAAACTATATGAGGAAAACCACAAAAAGTCCAATGAGTGAAATTTAAGAACTGAATAAATGGATAGATATTCCATGTTTGTGGACAGAAAGATGCAATATTGTTGAGTCATTTCTTTTCAAATTGATATATAGATTTAATGCAATCTCAGTTAAAATCCCAGCAGATTTCTTAGTGGCTATCAGCAAATTAATTCTAAAGTTTATTTGGAGAGGCAATAGACCCAGGATAATCAGCACAATATTGAAGGAGAAGAACAAAGTTGGAGGACTGATACTACTTGACATTAAGATTTACTACAAAAGTAATCAAGAAGGTATGGTATTTGCAAAAGAATAGAAAAATAAAGCAATGGAACAGAATGAAGAGCACAGAAATAGGCCCATATAAATATAGCCCACTGTTTCTTGACAAAGGAGCAAAGGTAATACAATGGAGCAAAGGTGGTCCTTTCAACAAATGGTGTTGGAATGACTGCACATCCACAAGCAAAAAATAACAATAATAATCAAGACAAAGACCTTATACCCTCCACAAAGATTAACTCAAAATAGATCATAGACTTAATGGGGAATATAAAAATATAAAAGTCTTAGGAGATAACAGAGGAGAAAACCTAAAAGACTCTGGGTAAGCACCAAAGGCATGATCCATGAAAGAAATAGTTTATAAGCTGGACTTGATCAAAATTAAAAAATTCTGCACTGCAAAGACACTCAGAATGAGAAAACAAGCCACCAGGCTGGGAGAAAATATTTTCAAAAAACATCTTTATCCATTCATCTGTCAATGGATACTTAGGTTGCTTCCATATCTTGTAAATAATGTAAATAATGCTGCAGTGAACTTGGGGCAGAGGGTTCATATATCTTTTCAAATTAATATCTCCAGTTTCTTTGAATAAATACCCACAAGTGGAATGGCTGGATCATATGATAGATCTAGTTTTAATATTCTAGGAAATGGCTGGATCATATGATAGATCTAGTTTTAATATTCTAGGAACCTCTATAGTGGCCAAACACATTTACATTTATGCCAACAGTGCACAAGAGTTCCCTTTTCTCCACATCTCCTCCAGCACTTGTTTCTTAGCTTTTTTAATAGTAGTGGGTTGCAAAGAATTGGACACTACTGAGTGACTATCACTCACTCACTCATTCTGATAGATATGAGATGATATCTCATGGTGGTTTTTATTTGCATTTTTATTTGATTGGTTACATTAAGCATCTTTTCATGTGCCTGCTGGCTGTATGCCATCCTTGGAAAAATGTTTCTGCAGATCCCCTACTCATTTTATAATCAGGTTTTTTTTTTTTAAATGAAGTTGTGTGATTTCTTTATATATTTTGAATATTAAACACTCATGGGATATTTTATTTATAAATATCTCCTCCCATTCAGTAGACTGCCTATTTGTTTTGCTGGTAATTTCCTTCACTGTGCAAAGGCTTTTTAGTTTAATAGAGTCCCATTTATTTATTTTTGCTTTGTTGCCTTTGGCCTGAAGAGACAGACTTTAAAAAAAAATTTCCAAGACTTATAACAAAGAGCATGGTCTATGATTTCTTTTTTTTTTTTTTTTTTTTTTTTTTTTAATTTTATTTTATTTTTAAACTTTACATAACTGTATTAGATTTGCCAAATATCAAAATGAATCCGCCACAGGTATACATGTGTTCCCCATCCTGAACCCTATTTCTTTAGCATCTTTTATAGTTTCAGATCTTAAATTTAAGTGTTTAATCCATTTTGAGTTTAGTTTTGAATTTTGTAAGAAAGTGCCCCTTTTTCATTATTTTGCATGTAGCTGTCCAGTTTCACAACACCATTTATTGAAGATACTGCCTTTTTCTTACTGTATATTCTTGCATCCTTTGTTTTAAATTAACTGCCCATATAAGTGTGGGTTCATTTCTGGGCTCTATTCAGGTCCATTGATCTGTCTCTCTGGTTTTGTGCCAGTACCATACTGTTTTGATTACTATGGTTCTGTAATATAGTTTGAAATCAGGAAGCATGATACCTCCTGTTTTATTATTCTTTCTTAAGATAGTTTTGGCTATTAGAGGTGTTTTGATTTTACATACAAAGTTTAGAATTACTTGTCTAATTCTGTGAGAAATGTCACTGGTATTTTGATAAGGAATGCATTAAATCTGTAGATTGCCTTAGGTAGTATGGTAATTTTAATAATATAAATTCTCCCAAGCCATGAACATGATATATCTTTCCAAGTATCTGTGTCATCTTAAATCACTTTAATCAGTGCTTTATCATTTTCTGAGTATAGGTCATTTACCTTCTTAGATTTATTCCCAGGTATTTAATTTTTTTATACAATTGTGAATAGGATTATTTTCTTAATTTTTATTTCTGCTAGTTTATTTTAGTGTATAGAAAAGCAGCAGGTTCCTGTATATTAATTTTGCACCCTACAACTTTACCAAATTTATTAATGAGTTCTAGTAGTTTTGGTGGTATCTTTATGATTTTCTATGTATAGTATCATGTCATCTGTAAACAGTGACAGTTCTTCATTTCCAGTTTGGATTCTTTTTATTACTTTTTCTTGTCTGATTGCTGTGACTATGACTTCCAATACTATATTGAATAAAAGAGGCAAGGGTGGGCATTCTTGTTCCTGATCTTAGAGGAAATGCTTTCAGTTTTTCACTATTGAGTATGATGTTAGCTGTGGGACCTTTATTATGTTGAGATATGTTCCTTCTACGGGATTCTCTAGGGGTTCAGTGATAAAGAATCCACCTGTAGTGCAGGAGATACGGGTTCCATCCCTGGGTCGGGAAGATCCCCTGGAAAGAGAAATGACAACCCACTCCAGTATTCTGGCATAGGAAATCCCATGGACAGAGAAGCCTGGCGAGCAATGATCCATAGGGTTGTAAAAAGTTGGACACGACTTAGCAACTGCAAAACAACAAAGTTCCTTCTATACCTACTTCCTTGAGAGTTGTTATCATAAATTTTGAATTTTTTCAAAAGAATTTTCTGCATCTATTGAGATGATCATATGATTTTTACTCTTCAGTTTGTTAGTGTGGTATATCATATTGGTTGACTTGTGGATATTACAGAAAAGGACTAGCTGAATATTCACTTCATTCATTCATATACATTTAATGTTAATTCTAAAATACATGTTGAATTGCATGTACTCTGTTTAGCCAAAATAATCTTGAAGAAGAAGAACAAAGTTGGAGGACTCACACCTCTTAAATACAAATTTAGTAATCAATTAGTATAATAAGACAATGTGGTACTGGCATAAGGAAAGACATATATAAATAAATAGACACTCTTAGATATCTGCCTAAAAGAAATGAAAACATTTATCTATGCAAAAACTTGCATGTTTTATATTCTTAGCAGCATCATTCCTAATAGTCAAAATTTAGAAAGGTTCCAAATGTCCATTAATGGTGACAGAATAAACAAAACATGATACATCCATAAAATGGCATCCTCTTTGGTAATAAGGCTTTCTTATCTCTTCTTGCTATTCTTTGGAACTCTGCATTCAGATGTTTATATCTTTCCTTTTCTCCTTTGCTTTTCGCTTCTCTTCTTTTCACAGCTATTTGTAAAGCCTCCCCAGACAGCCATTTTGCTTTTTTGCATTTCTTTTCCATGGGGATGGTCTTGATCCTGTCTGCTGTACAATGTCAGGAACCTCTGTCCATATTTCATCAGGCACTCTATCTATCAGATCTAGTTCCTTAAATTGATTTCTCACTTCCACTGTATAATCATAAGGGATTTGATTTAGGTCATACCTGAATGGTCTAGTGGTTTTCCCTACTTTCTTCAATTTAAGTCTGAATTTGGCAATAAGGAGTTCATGATCTGAGCTACAGTCAGCTCCTGGTCTTGTTTTTTGTTGCCTGTATAGAGCTTCTCCATCTTTGGCTGCAAAGAATATAATCAATCTGATTTCGGTGTGGACCATCTGGTGATGTCCATGTGTAGAGTCTTCTCTTGTGTTGTTGGAAGAGGGTGTTTGCTATGACCAGTGCATTTTCTTGGCAAAACTCTATTAGTCTTTGCCCTGCTTCATTCCATATTCCAAGGCCAAATTTGCCTGTTACTCCAGGTGTTTCTTGACTTCCTACTTTTGCATTCCAGTCCCGTATAATGAAAAGGACATCTTTTTTGGGTATTAGTTCTAAAAGGTCTTGTAGGTCTTTATAGAACAGTTCAACTTCAGCTTCTTCAGCATTAGTGGCTGGGGCATAGACTTGGATTACTATGATATTGAATGGTTAGCCTTGGAAATGAACAGAGAGCATTCTGTCATTTTTGAGATTGCATCCAAGTACTGCATTTTGGACTTTTTTGTTGACCATGATGGCTACTCCATTTCTTCTAAGGGATTCCTGCCCCAGTGGTAGATATAATGGTCATCTGAGTTAAATTCACCCATTCCAGTCCATTTCAGTTTGCTGATTCCTAGAATGTCAATGTTCACTCTTGCCATCTTCTGTTTGACCACTTCCAATTTGCCTTGATTCATGGACCTGACATTCCAGGTTCCTATGCAATATTGCTCTTTACAGCATTGGACCTTGCTTCTATCACCAAAGAAAGGCAATGCCAAAGAATGCTCAAACTACTGCACAATTGCACTCATCTCACACGCTAGTAAAGTAATGCTCAAAATCTCCAAGCCAGGCTTCAGCAATACATGAACCGTGAACATCCAGATGTCCAAGCTGGTTTCAGAAAAGGCAGAGGAACCAGAGATCAAATTGCCAACATCCGCTGGATCATCGAAAACGCAAGAGAGTTCCAGAAAAACATCTATTTCTGCTTTATTGACTATGCCAAAGCCTTTGACTGTGTGAATCACAATAAACTGTGGAAAATTCTGAAAGAGATGGGAATACCAGATCACCTGACCTGCCTCTTGAGAAATCTCTATGCAGGTCAGGAAGCAACAGTTAGAACTGGACATGGAACAACAGACTGGTTCCAAATAGGAAAAGGAGTACATCAAGGCTGTATATTATCACCCTGCTTATTTAACTTATATGCAGAGTACATCATGAGAAACGCTGGACTGGAAGAAACACAAGCTGGAATCAAGATTGCCAGGAGAAATATCAATAACCTCAGATATGCAGATGACACCACCCTTATGGCAGAAAGGGAAGAGGAACTCAAAAGCCTCTTGATGAAAGTGAAAGTGGAGAGTGAAAAAGTTGGCTTAAAGCTCAACCTTCAGAAAACGAAGATCATGGCATCCGGTCCCATCACTTCATGGGAAATAGATGGGGAAACAGTGGAAACAGTGTCAGGCTTTATTTTTTGGGGCTCCAAAATCACCGTAGATGGTGACTGTAGCCATGAAATTAAAAGATGCTTACTCCTTGGAAGGAAACTCATGACCAACCTAGACAGTATATTCAAAAGCAGAGACATTACTTTGCCAACAAAGGTCCGTCTAGTCAAGGCTATGGTTTTTCCTGTGTCCATGTATGGATGTGAGAGTTGGACTGTGAAGAAGGCTGAGCATCGAAGAATTGATGCTTTTGAACTGTGGTGTTGGAGAAGACTCTTGAGAGTCCCTTGGACTGGGAGGAGATCCAACCAGTCCATTCTGAAGGAGATCAGCCCTGGGATTTCTTTGGAGGCAATGATGCTGAAGCTGAAACTCCAGTACTTTGGCCACCTCATGCGAAGAGTTGACTCATTGGAAAAGACTCTGATATTGGGAAAGATTGAAGGTAGGAGGAGAAGGGGACGACAGAAGATGAGATGGTTGGATGGCATCACTGACTCAATGGACATGAGTATGAATAAGCTCTGGGAGTTGGTGATGGACAGGGAGGCCTGGCGTGCTGCGATTCATGGGGTTGCGAAGAGTCGGACACGACTGAGTGACTGAACTGAACTGACTTGGTAATAAAGAGTATTTAAGTACTGATAAATGCCACAACATGGATGAACCTTGAAAACATGCTAAGTGAAAGAAACCAGGCAGAAAAGACTGTATATTTTATGATTCTGCTTATAAGAAAGGCAAATCTAAAGAGACAAAAGTGATTAGTGGTTACCTAGGGTTGGGGGTAGGAACATGGACTGACTGAATATGAGCTCTAGTTTCTAATTAGATGTGGTAATGGTTGCACAACTCTATAAATGTGCTAAAAACCTTTGCAGTATACTTAAAATGGATGGATTTTATGGTCTGATAATTTTGTGGCATATAAATTGTATTTCAACAAAGCTTTTCATTAAAAATTATAAATAGTTATTCCCCTAAATGCTACACATTGTCAGAAGACTTCGGATAAGACTTGTCATTATATGTCAAGGAAAATGATATTAATAGAAAGGGAGTGAGATGAAAAATAAAACCTGTTTTCCTGGTATTTTTTATTGAAATCTAGTTGATTTACAATGTTGTATTGTTTCAGGTGTACAACAAAATGGTTCAGATATATATATGAATATATATATATATATATCTTTTTAAGATTCTTTTCCTTTATAGATCATTATGAAATATTGAGTATAGTTCTCAGTGCTGTACAGTAGGTCCTTGTTGGTTATCTATTTTCTCCTACTCTTTTTTATGCAATTGGAATTTCAAGAATGAAGTTGTCCATGAGCAGTAATCTACTGTTCTTAGACTGGGAGAGATGTACACATGACCCAGCTTCTTACCTAGGCTGTATTTCAGAATTGTACAGTTATATAGAGAGGGAAGCCTGGGAGGTTTTTGTAAGATTCTCCAGTTCTGCCTTTACCTATAAAGTGCTTTTGGTTCCTTTTAGTGATTTAATTTCCATTGTTAATAGGGAGAACCCACACCTTGTGGGTTGTGCTGGTGCTATAGCAGCTGCTGATGGATGACCAGAGCGAAATCAATCAGAGTGCTGATTGCAGAGGAGCCAAGGGTTGCATCTGGCTTGCATATTAGAGACCATATCCCTCATGTAGGCTTTTGCCTGACTTCTGTACATTTATCCTAGCTGAAACTCCACTGCCATCCCTCCACAGCCACATTCCCTGGCCTTCCCTGAACAGTGCTGTGGGCCCCCTCCCTCCTCTGGAATTTTAAAGAAAGATCTTTTCAGCATTGCTTTGAAATTTCATTTTCTCTCCCCCTCTGCTACTACTTAACTCAAGGACAGAGGAAATAGCTGCAGTCCAGAAACACACATAATAAAAAAAGAAGGCAAAGAAAGAAAGAGAAGAAGCCCCAAACCCGTCCCAAATCTTTAAGAAAACAATTCCCATAGGATTTGGTTTTGAATTGCCGTGCAGTGTGGGGAATGTGAAACATGTGCTCATCAGGGCCCTTTCTGCTTGGAGCCTACCTGACTTCTCTCCTCCCTCCCCAGCTGGCTGGGCTAGGCTAACCCAGGGGAGCTACAAAGCTGCCAGCTCAGAAGATGGAGACAAATGGCAAGGCCCCAAAGGACAAAATAAGACTTGTTACTAGTTTTGAGGCAAAAGCAAGAGATGCAGTGTTCAAGGGCTGTGGGGGTAGATGCTGCAAAGCCTGGAATCCACACTTTGAAGTTAGACTGTGGCTGACTTGCAGTGACTTTGCTGGAGGCAGCATTTTCTGATCGGGGCCTCCATTTGCTTTACCACCTGACTGTCACCTTGACTATTACCACGCTTTCCTGACTTGGTCTCCCTGCAGCCAGTCAGTGCCTCTTCTGAACTGTCTGCCTACATGGTTGCCTCACTGCTCAGAGATATGATCTCTACTCCCTTTCATCTAGTTTTTCTCATCTCCTCCAAGAGAAAAACACATTCCTTAACATGATAGATGAGATCCTTTATAAACTAACCTCAACTGCTCTAGCCTCGTGTTTCGTCATCTGTACTTATTCTCAAGTAACCCCACAAACTATTTACCTTTTTCCTGAAGGCATTTTTTTTTCTTTCCTTCATCAGCCCCTTCACATCTGCTAGTCCTTCAGCCAGGAATGAATACCCTTTTCCTCTTTTTCTCCATTACATGATCTCTCACCTATCATTTGAGACCATGTGCTTACTGGGAGTGGTTTTCAGCTTTTTTCTTGTTGCCAGAGCACACTGAATATACCACAGGAAGGCAGTGTGATGCAACGGAAAGAACCCAGACTATTAAGTCAGCCAGACTGTGTGATAATGGGTAAACGACTTAATTTCTTCTGAACTTCAGTTTCCTCACCTGTAAAATGGGAATGTACAAAGTAGCTGATGTTTATAAGTGCCAAGCACAGTACCTGGTATGTGGTAGTACCAGGTACTTGGGCAATGTCGCATGTTATAAAAGAGATGATAGAAAAATCATTCCTTCATCCTCAGTTAGGATTCTATGGAGGCATTTCCCTCTTGGCAAAATAGTGGGTGGTGTTCTCTGGGACTAGCTTTACCTAGTTGACTTCTTGAGGTTTTCCTGTCTTTGGCCACTCTAATGTCTAAACCGTGTTTTTCAAGTATCCTGCTTTCTTGGGAGCAGCTATCAGCCGCCTTCCCATTCATGTCCCTTGGAAATCTAAACGGGCAGGTATGAGAGGGGAGGGGTGACATTTTAGTATCTCTTTCTTCTCTTCCTCATGTCCTAGTCTTGTCCTCAAGCCTCAAAGAGATTGTCGAGCAGTCACTCCATGTTGGCTTCATTCTTTCCTGCAACATTCTCCCTGGGCTTTTTCCCGCAATTGGGATTTCAGAAATTAAATTGTCCATGAATAGGAATCTACTGTTCTCCAATTGAGATGGACATACATATGAGCCCGTTTCTCATCTGGACTCTATTTCAGAAATGTATACAAGATGTCAAAAATATACCACTTGGAATGAGAGCAATATTTATTTTTTTAAAAAAATAGAGGGAAAAAAGTTGCCTTGCTTCAATTCCTACTGGAATGTAAAATAACTATGTGCTGATGCTGCACTTTGACAGCATTGATTTAGTTCTCGTCAGGGTCACTGGATGAGCAGTGCATGGACACACACACATTCAGAGTGTTTTGTTGTGAACTGGGAATTTCAGGCATTCTGATGCCAGAGCAGGGCTTTACTGGATCCAGTCATTCATTAACAATGCTTTATTAAGTGTTCCCTTGTGTGCCAAGCCTAGTGCTACGCAGGGAGAAGAAAAGAAGCCAGGGAACCAGAAGTTACAGATGGAGAAATCTTCTAGAACACAGTAGGAGAGAATAAAGGAAGCATTAAGGCAATAATACAAAGTAAATTTTAAAGGAGAACAGGTTGAGGTTACTGAACTGGAGTCCCAGGACAGATTTCTTGGAGGGGATGGCGAGACTTGAGCAGGGCCCTGGAGGATAGGGTTGGAGACTCTGAGTCACTTGAAGTACTCTCTTAGCAATGCACATTAGAATTAGTATTTGTTTGCAGAACGTGGGAGCAAGAATGATCAGTAATTATTCTGAAGGAGGCTACATGGAAAGCTGAGAGGCAGAAGAACAGAACAGGAACAAGAGGCAGAAGGCATCTTAGTTCTAGTGGTACCACTGGGCAAGTCCTTTCTCTCTGAACCTCAGTTTCCCAATCTATACAATGGAACTAAATGATACTAGTCTTACCCACCTCCCAGGACGATTGTTAAGAAAGCAAATGAGATAATTGTGTGACTGTGCTTGGAAATGTAGAAAGGATAGTTGGTATTATGAAGGTAGATGTTTATAGTGCATTCATTCTCCTGTAGCTGGAACTAGGATGACCTCAGTATTTGAATGCATTTTTCTTGGCAGGCCTCTTACCTGTCACAATTATAGCCTGCCTGCCACTAGTTGAGTGTGTATACTTTAAACAGGGTCTTTCATACAAGTATATGTGTGTGTATGTATGTATTCATAAGCTTGCACTGGGCTAGGATATTCGGAGAAGGCAATGGCACCCCACTCCAGTACTCTTGCCTGGAAAATCCCATGGACGGAGGAGCCTGGTAGGCTGCAGTCCATGGGTCGCTAAGAGTCAGACACGACTGAGCGACTTCACTTTCACTTTTCACTTTCTTGCATTGGAGAAGGAAATGGCAACCCACTCCGGTGTTCTTGCCTGGAGAATCCCAGGGATGGGGGATCCTGGTGAGCTGCCGTCTATGGGGTCGCACAGAGTTGGACATGACTGAAGTGACCTAGCAGCAGCAGTAGCAGCAGCAGGGCTAGGATATTAGAGCCAAGACAGCATAAAGACTGGAGAACACTTAGGAACAAAAGTGATATATAGAGATGGGGATTTGTGCAAACATCTTTTAGCCTGCTTAAAGAAATGCATGCCTGTTTTCCATGGGCATGACAGGGCATGTAAGCCCTGTCATCTATTTTCCTTGGTGTATTGCAAAGCCTTTCTCTTTGTCTCCCTGATTGCAGGCTGCCTCAATATAGTTCATCCTTCATACTGCTGCTAAAGTGCTCTTTCCACCCACCATGGAATTCATGGGGTCCTTGGTGCCCACAAGGTAACATACATGTTCATTCACATGACATTGAAGCAGGGCACTGAAATAGCCACAATTCAGTTCAGTTCAGTTCAGTCGCTCAGTCATGTCCGACTCTGCAACTGTATGAACTGCAGCACGCCAGGCTTCCCTGTCCATCACCAACTCCCGAAGTATACTCAAACTCATGTCCCTAGAGTCTGTGATGCCATCCAACCATCTCATTCTCTGTCATCCCCTTCTCTTCCTGCCCTCAATCTTTCCCAGCATCAGGGTCTTTTCAAGTGAGTCAGCTCTTCGCATCAGGTGGCTAAAGTATTGGAGTTTCAGCTTCAACATCAGTCCTTCCAATGAATATTCAGGACTGATCTCCTTTAGGATGGGCTGGTTGTATCTCCTTGCAGTCCTAGGGACTCTCAAGAGTCTTCACCAACACCACAGTTCAAAAGCATCAATTCTTCAGTGTTCAGCTTTCTTTATAGTCCAACTCTCACATCCATACATGACTACTGGAAAAACCATAGCTTTGACTAGATGGACTTTTGTTGGCAAAGTAATGTCTCTGCTTTTTAATATACTATGTATATTGGTCATAGCTTTTCTTCCAAGGGACAAGCGTCTTTTAATTTCATGGCTGCAGTCAACATCTGCAGTGATTTTGGAGCTCCCAAAAATAAGGTCTGTCACTGTTTCCATTGTTTCCCCATCTATTTGCCATAAAGTGATGGTACTGGAATAGCCACACCTCTTGTTAATATTGTGGGATATTTTAATACCAGCTTTTCTTCTTTGTTCCCTCAAGACCTCTCCTTCTGCCCTTTTCCCCACTCCTGGGCCCTTTTTAACCTCCTCAAAGCCCAGCATCTAAAGAAATAGTACCCAGCATAGCAGGAAGCCTAGAGGACAGTGTTTTGTACATTGATCTACATCAGTTCTACTTGGTCAGTGCTCCTGCTGTTCTCATTTTTAAATATTTTGAGGATTATCTCTGCATTCATGGTTCATTTCATCCAAGCTCATTTTTTTCTGGCCTCTTCTCTCACAAGTTCTCCCCACAGATGGCAATAACACTGAAATTCTCATATTCTATATCTGATACAACTGTTTCTCTCAAATATACTAGAAACTTCTTGAGGGCAGAGACAGTGATTCCATCACATAATTTCAAAGCCCAGCTCAGGATCCAACACATAGTAGACACTCAGTACGTGCTTGTTTCTTAACATAGAGAATACTGGTAGATGGAACCATTCTGTTTGTAATCCTGTCAACTACTCCAGGGTCCAGACCTGAAGTTGGTGCAAGGCACTTTTCTGGTCTTACTACATCCTTCCTGAATAGTATTCACATTTTTAGTGTCCCTGAATTGGAGGGGAAGAGAAAATACTATTTCCATTCTCTTACTATGAAATGGAAATATTTCAAAGGTGTGTCTTAACCACACAAAGAATGCTTAATAGAATTGAGACATAAAGTCACATCTCTGGAACTTTCCCTTACACACAGCGCTATAAAGTCCTTTGCGATTTCGGGGTGAAAACTGCTGCCCAACTGTGAGTAATTGTAGATCACTGCCTTCTGGGTAGGTGTTGGCTTGAAACCTCTCTAAGGGGGCATGAGGCATATCTGTTAGAAGTGATGTAAATGTTCTTGCCCCTTATTCCTCCAGCACTACCAGGGAAGACACCAGTTTGTGGGGATGAAAGTAGAGAATACATTGCATCTCTCTTGATTTGGTTGCCAGCTTCTGTCTCATTAGCATGTTTTCAAAATTGGCGGTCCCTTGAGCAACAAGCTAACTTTTGTTTCAGGAATCTTTCTGACACTCTGAGTTCCATCTTCCCCACCCCAACAAGAATAGTCCACTGTAAAAAAAAAAAAAAAAAAAAAGAATAGTCCACTGTAGCCAGCTAAACTGTGAGGACTATAGGGAAGACCAAGCTGGGAAAATGGCTGGACCCCATCTTCAAAGAACTTAGTGTTCCTTTGGAAGCAGACCTCTTCCATCAGGTATGACTTAGGCTGCAAGTAACTGAAACTGACTCTAACTGGAAATTATCTCACATAACAGGAAGTCCAGGGAAACGGTAGGCATCAGGATGAGTTGATTCAGCTGCTCATAATGACTGTCAGCAGGTACTTGGTTTACTTTGTTCTTATCCAACAGGAAAGAGAAGAATATAATAGCTAGGAAGTCCAGGAAACCATGTTGGTGCCCAACATTCTCAATTCCATCTATATAGATAGTAAAGAACATGAACACTGGAGAACAGTAGAGTAGATTCAGAGTATACACTGAGTTCACATTAGCTGTGTGGTCTTGCACAAGCCCATTAACTGCTGTGTGAGCACGTTCCCTTATGTGTCAAATGGCAATTGTTATATCTGAGTTGCTTCCTAACAAGCTCATGATGGGGAGGGATCATGTGACATAAGATAAAGCATTTGGTAAGCCAAATACAGTACCATAAGACTGTTAAAAATTACTTTTATCAGAGAAGATGTACATGGAATACCTACTGTGCACAAGGTACTGTTAGATTACAAAGTTAAAATAAAATTCAGTTAATACCCTCAAGTTCCCCCAGAGTCCAACAAACATCTACTAAACACCTGTAGATGTAGGTGCTGAGGAAACAGATATGAGCAATACATAGTCTCTGCCCTCTGGGAGTTCCCAGTAGGGCAAAGGAGACAGACCCATGGACAGACAGCTTCAGTGCAATGTGGTAAGTGCGTGGGACAGTAGAGGTGTGTACAGAGAGCTCTGGGGAGTCATAGAATTATTCATCTATCCAGGCTATACAGGGAAGGGATAGGATTAGTGTCAGGAGCTTATAAAACAATAAGAAGATAAGAAAAGAATCATTTGGCACAAGCACGCGTGCACGTGTGCGCGCGCACACACACACACACACACACACACACATTTATTTATTTAACAAAGCCCCCAAATAGCTTTCTTACTTTATACTTGAGGAGCAAACTAAGGAGTAGAGTCTGTAGAAAACAATGAGTAAACAATGGGGTGATGAATTCCTTCCTCCTTCATCTCCATATGTTGTGGTTAACCCACATATGCTCCCTAGAGGTTCTAATCCACATCTGCAGTCTGAAACTTAAGCATCTCCATGGACCTCAAAATGTCATGGAACACTGACCCACACTGATAGAACAATATCCTCCTAAGTTGCTTCATGATAATAGCATATCCTCTGAGAGTTGCAGAAGGTTGGACCCCTAATCACTGGGTATGTGTATCAGCTTTTTCAGAAAAGATTATTTGTAGAGTCTCACATATGCTATCATTAAAAATTACAATTCTCTCTCCTGTGTTGCTGTCTTAATATACCTTAAAATAAAACTGTATTCAGAAATGGTTTATGTACATTTTAAAAACAATAAAATATTCTTTAAATATAAAGCGATCTTTGTTTTTTTTTTCACATGCTGTTTTCATCAACCTTAACAGTTCCTTGAACCTGCTAGTTGTGCTGCTAGGAGAGAGCATGCAAAGTCTTAGAATCTACTCCTTGTCTTTCTGTCTGACTTACTTCACTTAGTATGACAATCTCTACGTCCATCCATGTTGCGGAAAATGGCATTATTTCATTATTTTTAATGAGGAAGACAAATGTCATGATATTGCTTATATGTGGAATCTAAAAAAAATGATACAAAGAAAGTTATTTACAAAATAGAAACAGACCCACAGACAGAAAACAAATTATGGTTACCAAAGGGGAAAGTGGGGGAGGGATAAATTAGGAGTATGGGATTAACAGATATACACTACTATATATAAATTAAACAACAAAGACTTACTGTATATCTTTCCTCTAATGGAAAACAATCTGAAAAAGAAGTATATATATAACTGAATCGCTTTGCTGTACACCTGAAACTAACATTGTAAATTAACTATACTTCAATAAAAAGAAAAATTTTTAAAGTATCTAATCCTTCAGAGTTAGATGTTGAATCTCAGTGACAAAGTGTTACTTGTCACCACTTTCTTGTGTAGAGAGATTTGCTGCCCAAAGCTTTCTGCTTCCTAAAATGCCTTCATTAGAGCCTGATTGGATTTGACCACTAGAAAGTAGGCTGCAGTTCTGGTGCATGGTTTCCTGTGCTTCAGAGGCTCACAAAACACCCCCCTGGACAGCTTCTCGGGCCTGGGTTTCTGTTCTTTGGCTGACTCTGTGCTTTATTACCTCCTGAAGTACTTAGCCACTGCCTGTTCTTAAGTTACTCCCCCAAGTCCAAAGTTTGACAGTACTTTCCTGGGGGACACAGCCAGCCTCCCTGTTGCCCCATCCCAGCTGAAGGACTCAAAAAAGCCAGAAGCAACCACTTGCATGGGACTGGCCTTGAAAATGGAATGGCTCACCTTTCTTACACCAATGTATGAAGGAGAGGATCTATATTGAGGGGAAGAATGCTGAGTGAATCCTTCCAGAAAATGAACAGAAAAGCAAGAAGGGGTGGGCATGTTCTCCAAATGGTAGGGCTCTTTATTATGTTGGGAATCATCCCAGAGCTGGAAAAGATGCCAGAGCTCTGGTAGAGGGTGAGCCCATGGGCTAATAATCAACATTTTGACCTTGGGTTCAAATGGATGTGGCAGAGTGACCTTAGACCACATTGCAACATCTATCTTTTCTTTAAATTTTACTTTATACTCCTGTCCCCCCAAAATTGCTTTCTAGTTTTTGTTTATTCATTTGCAAAAGGGAGTTTGCAAACCCATAACATCTAGTCAAGGGAGTTGGTTAAAACATTTGAGTTTTGTACAAACACTATAATCTAAGGTCTTGGTCCAAGCTGCAAACAATTTCCAAGAAACAAAAAGTGCACAGCAATTGAATTGAAGCTAACATAAAAGGATTTCCAAGGATGAGACCTTGTGGATCCCACAGCGTAGAGCAATAACAGGCACTTCTTTGCGAGTTCCCTGCTCAATATAGCTCTAGTTAAATGCTCACCAATGTAATTCCACCAATAACCACTCTGTAAGGAAGGTGTTATTATTCTCCCCATTGAACAGATAAGAAGGCAAGTTTCAGAGAGGTGACTTGCCAAGGTCAAACTCTGCTGCTAAATGGTAGGGCCAGGATTTGAACTCATGCCTAACAGACAGTGAAGTCTCAGCTCATGCATATTGTTTGTGGAATGAGTAAATTAATGAAATCTTTTTGACAGTTATATTCAGGAGCAGTTTTGGGGCCTGTTAGTATGTTTCTGACATTTTATAACATAGTTTTTCAAACATACAGAAAGAATTGAAGGAATTTTACATTGCACATTCATTTACCTATCATTATCATATGTGCTTGTACTCGGTCACTCAGTCATGTCTGACTCTTTGCAACCCCATGGCCTGTAGGCCACCAGGCTCATTATCATATACCCATCTATTGTTAATATGTTACTATACTTATTTGATCACATATATGTTCATTTATTGATTTCATCTATCCATCCATCAACCCCTGTTATTTTCTGATGCACTTCAAAGTAAATTGAAGACATCAGTACAGGTCTCTATAAACATTTCAGCATACATATCATTTATCCTTGTTTATATTTCTTCTTTTGAGGTAATATTTACCTACAGTAAGATATACAAATCTTGAGCATACCATTGAGTGAGTTTTGACAGACCCCGCACCTGTGTATCCCAGACCCCATCAATATATAGAACGTTATCATCAACATAATTTTTCTCACGTATGCTGCTTTTAATTGTGCTATACAACTGCCTCAATTCCATTGAAAGCCAGACGTCAATGATTCTAACTGGGAGGCTGTGTTGAGATTGCTTTTCCTCACTGACTGTTGCTCTGGGGGTGAACCAGGTGGCACTTAACAGGATTTGGTCCTCAAGGCCCTTCACTTTGATAAATTTCACCTGGAAGCACTTCTCCTTAACTTTATCGGTTTAAACTGAAGTGAAACAATTAATTTGTTTTATTTTATTGTAATTTAATGTCAGTAATGTATAAGGGCCTACTCTTTTCAACAGGGACTCTTTCATCTGTGTTTGTTTAAAGTAAAAATAATGCTGCTAAAGATAAAATCTTCCTGGCTTGGACCTCAAAGTGAGCTCCAGTTAGTTCATTGAAACTCACACCAGGGCTGAGAGATGAAATATACACAGAACACCCAAAAGAGTGTGTGTGTGCCTGAGCAGGCTTTAAATGAGAAACCCAAAGGGCCTTTGCCCTATTTGAAAAGGGCCTATTGGAACAGATAAGCAGGGTTACCTCCTCAAAACCTTGGCTTAAAGTAATTTGGTTTGTAGTAAGAGTCAGGCTATTTTATGATCCGGGGATTGTGAAAAGGATTTATGCTGAATTAGCAGAGATACTGATGGGCCTCCCAAATATTGCCTGTGGTTTTGGTCCTTTTGGTTAATGGTACTGTTGCTGGTGGGCAATGGGATGATCACCACTAGGATTTCTGATTCAGGAATTTTCAGAGTTTAGAGTTTATCAGAATCACCCTGAGGGATTGAAACACAGATGATTGTGACCCACCTTCAGAATTTGATATTCAGCATACCTCAGGTGGGTTCTGAAAATTTGCACTTCTAACAGGCTCCCAGGAGACCCTGCTGCTGCTGGTTCGGGGACCACACTTTGAGGACCACTGCTTGAATGAATAAATGAGTAGGACCTCTTATATTGATACAAAACTACATTTTCTCCCTGTATAACCTTATGGTATTATTGATAGTTGAACACTATAAATAAGAACAGGCTCTCACTTCCTACACTACATTACCATGTATGGTATGCTTGTTCCTACTAAGTTTTAGAGTTGGAGGAGGGGATACTAGAGAAGATATACACACTACTTATTTCTCTGACCTGCACAGCAGGAATTTCACTTTGTACTGGGCTTATTATGATTCTGGCTTTTCCACAGTCCTAACTGATCTTGCTGCAGACAAGGAAAGAACCCAGGCCTCAAACCACATGGCACAGTTTTCACTCCCTCCTGTGTCAGGACCTTTAGAGATAATATGTGGCTGTGGGGACCATGTGTCCCAGATTTCCAAAGATAGCTCTGATTTCACATATTCTGTCCTCTTGTCCCCATAAATATAATTGTCAGACCATGTCCCGCTTTGGGCTCAGAAAATATTGTTCCCATATGCATGGCTTAGGGGCCCTGGGGAGCCAAAAGCAAGTCTTCCCTTTCTTTCTTGAGATTGTGAAGGTCAGGGCATAAAGAGGCTCGTAGAAAGGGCTAAAGGGTTGGGGTGAATCTAAACATCTGAGATCAGCAACAAGCTGCTTGTTGCTTTTTTTCCCTCCAAGCATCTCTCAGTGATCTCTGTTACAGATCCTTGAATGTTACGATATGAGATTTCGAGTGCCTAGAGGGACTGAACTGGGCCTCTGACTGCCTCTCTCTCCTCCCCACCCCCCAACCGGAAGGACCACACAGAAATAGCCCAGACAGAAGAGCCACTCCAAAAAAGGAAATTCCATATCCTTCATTGACTGACCACTCAGTCTAATATTTACCTACTTTCTCTGGAAGGAAGTTCTTCCTTCTTGCTAACATCAGTCCCCCTCATTGTGATTTCAGTTTCTTTTCTCTTGTTTTGCTTTCAGTCAAAATTGAGAACAGCTGGTCCTCACCCTCTACATTCTTTATGTGCTTAAAAGTCATATTAAACCGTCCTTCCTGGGCCCAGGTTTAACCATCCTTGGAGCTCCTTTATCCTCCTGCATGTATCTGACTTGCCAACCGTTTAATCATCTTTGCCATGGGGAAGTGGCTTAGGCAGTTTGGACCAACAGTGCAGCAAAGCCTAAAGCTTTATGGCTTGTGCTAATGGGCATGCTAAATGTTTAGTAGAGACTATTTTAGAGCATGCAGTTGTGAACAATTTAAAGTGGACTATACATGGAACCCATTTCCTCTCCCAGCTCCCCCAACAGGGCCTCCCTTTAGCAGCTGAAATGAGTTAGTGGCAATCAGCACAGAGTAGGAATCCTGTGGTTTCTGCCCTTCCCTCCTGCTGGTTCTATGACAGCTAGTCTCTAAAAATAAGCTTTCTCCTTAGTATGGCCAGTAAATGTGACTTTAGAATCAGCTGGGCAAAGGGTCTAGGAATCATGTTAGCCAAAGATCAGGGGGTGCTAGTGCTGAAGCTCCATGTGAGGTTTAGGAGAGGCTGGGGGTGAGGGCTGGGGTTAACAGGGATCTGTGAGAGACTAGATCCAGAATGTTTGCTGTCTACAGGATGATTGCACCTCAGGGTTGGACATGCCTTTTTTTGCAAGTTTGCAGAGGACTTGTCTTGGCCTTTTGTTTGTGTGCTTGGCCTCTGTCCACTGGACCAACTCTGAAAGTGATACCAGAAATCTTTGGCAGAATCCCAGCCTCATTCCTGTTTGGTTCCTAAAGTAGAGGAGAGTAACTTGCCACACAGTTCTCCGGGTTACCTACCTTCAGTGGGATGCATTACTGAGCTGTTCATGTGGTGTGGGAAGGCTGTTGTCTTAGGTCACGCTGCAGGATGGGTTCAGGGCCTCTGCTGATCAGAATGAAATACATCTAGCTGATGGTGCTGCAGAAGAAAAGCATAGGGCCAACTGATATTTGTCCTATTCTCATCTTCTTACTGTTGGCTCCTCCTTTTTAATAAAACCTTAAAGGCTCTCCTCTTCATAAACATTAGCCAGGCAGTTTGTCGCAGCAAAACTATAGGAGCAGTTAATGTACCCAGCCATAAAGAAGGAATAGAAAGAGACAGAGATGGAAAAAAAAGGTTTCATTTGTATGAGGGTGTCATTGAAGACTTCATCAGGTGGGGGTGGGGAGAACTGTTTGATTGAAGTATTAGCTACCTTGGCACTGAGCCAAGGCAAATTTCCAGAGAACCATTAAACTCTTTGTAATTCCATATAATTCACAGCAGCCACAGGTAATCTGAATCAGACTCGACAAAACTTCCCTATCACTTATTATCCATTAGTGATGAATGCATACTACGGATGTTTAAACTTTTTAAAAGTCATATCATGGTGGCCACATTTTCTAAAATCCAAATCAGGAAACCTAGCTTCACAAAATTTTTTTTCAGATTTATGAATATGTTTATATGGAAAACCTCACAAAGGTATAAACCCTAAATTCCACTTAAATACTGAACAAATGGCCTTTAAGGAAGGAACTATAGTCACTGTGAAATTGGGTCAGGGTTCTCATTCAAATATTGGTGAGGGTCTCCCACACACACCTTTTTAAGGATCTGAGGAATTGGTTAATTAAGCACTAAATCAAATTAGAATATGGTTTATGCCTATCATCTGAATTTGTTCTTAAAATTCTCAGGGATGGTAGACTGAAAGAGCCTGTTGTAATTTCTTTAACACAGGAAGGTGGAGTAGATGTTACTTTGAATTCCCAGATGTCGGGAGCAGTTAAATCTCTTTAGTGTTCATGGTCTCTTTGTGAGGGCTTGTGTGTGTTTTAAATTAACTTCCTAAGGCTGGGAGCATTGCAAACTAAAGAGAATCATATATATGGATACAAGGTATTGTTGCCATGCACCTAAGTTTACTTAAAAGCTTCATTCCTCCCACCAAATTAGCATTCACCTCTGAGCACTCATCACAAAGAGGAGATGTTTAACTCAAAGGACAATTATTCTGGAATATTCTGAGCCAATAATAATGTTTTTTAAAGGCTTGGGAAACTAAAGTACCTCTTTAGTCAGAACTCGTTGAGTTTCTAGTTAAGGATCATGAATAGCAATATACCCATGGAAAACATGGGCTTTGTCACAATCTTGAGGAAGAAAATATTTGAAGCCTAATCATGGGCTTTCCTGGTGGCTCAGATGGTAAAGAATCTGCCTGAAATGCAGGAGACCTGGGTTCAATCCCTGGGTCGGGAAGATCCCCTGGAGAAGGAAATGGCAACCCACTCCATTATTCTTGCCTGGAGAATCCCATGGACAGAGGAGCCTGGAGGGGTCCATGGGGTTGCAAAGAGTTGGGCACGACTGAGTGACTAACACTACTAGATTTTCTATCTTGGGCAAGTTATGTAACATCCCTGAACCTCAGTTATATGATAAGAAAAGTGAAAATAATGTTACTTGTCTGCTGTTGCTAAGTCGCTTCAGTCGTGTCCGACTCTGTGCGACCCCAAAGACAGCAGCCCACCAGTGAAAATAATGTTACTTGTCTGCTGTTGCTAAGTTGCTTCAGTCGTGTCCAACTCTGTGTGACCCCAAAGACAGCAGCCCACCAGGCTCCGCCATCCCTGGGATTCTCCAGGCAAGAACGCTGGAGTGGGTTGCCATTACCTTCTCCAATGCATGAAAGGGAAAAGTGAAAGTAAAGTCGCTCAGTTGTGTCCGACTCTTAGCGACCCCATGGACTGCAGCCTACCAGGCTCCTCCGTCCATGGGATTTTCCAGGCAAGAGTACTGGAGTGGGTTGCCATTGCCTTCTCCAGTTACTTGTCTAGAATCAGGCAAATGAATGGAATGATATTCTGCTGCTGTTGTTCAGTCACTCAGTTGTATCCAACTCTTTGCAACCCCATGGACTGTAGCATGCCAGGCTTCCCTGTCCTTTACCATCCCCCAGAGTTTGCTCAAACTCATGTTCATTGAGTCAGTGATGTTATCCAACCATCTCATCCTCTGTTGCCTCCTTTTCCTGCCCTCAATCTTTCCCAGCATCAGGGTATTTTTCCAGTGAATCAGCTCTTCACATCAGGTAGCCAAAGTATTGGATCTTCAGCATCAGTCTTTCCAATGAATATTTAGGGTTGATTTTCTTTAGGATTGACTGGTTTGATCTCCTTGCAATCCAAGGGATTCTCAAGCATCTTCTCCAGCACCACAATTCAAAAGCATCAATTCTTCAATGCTTAGCCTTCTTTTTTTTCCAATTAATTATTTTAATTGGAGGATAATTATTTCACAATACTGTGATGGTTTTTGCCATACATCAGCATGAATTGGCCACAGCTATACATGTGTCCCCCCAATCCTGAACCCTCCTTCCACCTGTCTCCCCACCCTGTTCTGGGTTGTCCCAGAGCACTGGCTTTGGGTGCCCTGCTTCATGCATCAAACTTGCACTGGTCATCTATTTTACATATGGTAGTATATATGTTTCAATGCTATTCTCTCAAATCATCCCACCCTCGCCTTCTCCCCCTGAGTCCAAAAGTCTGTTCTTCATATCTGTGTCTCTTTACTGGCCTGCATGTAGGATTGTCAGTACCATCTTTCTAAATTCCATGAGTGAGTGAGTGAGTGAGTGAATTCGCTCAGTCGTGTCTGACTCTTTGTGACCCCATGGACTGTAGCCTACTAGGCTCCTCCCTCCATGGGATTCTCCAGGCAAGAGTACTGGTGTGGGTTGCCATTTCCTTCTCCAGGGGATCTTCCCGACCCAGGGATCGAACCTGGGTCTCCTGCATTGCAGGCAGATGCTTTAACCTCTGAGCCACCAAATATGGGGCTTCCCTGGTGGCTCAGCAGTAAAGAATCTGCCTTCAATGCAGGAGACCCAGGTTCAATCCCTGGGTCAGGAAGATCCCCTGGAAAAGGAAATGGCAACTCACTTTAGAACTCATGACTAGAGAATCCCATGGATAGAGGAACCTTGCAGGCTGCAGTCCATAGGGTTGCACAGAGTTGGACATGACTGAAGTGAGTAAGTAGAAGCAGCATGCGTTAATATACAGTATTTGTCTTTCTCTTTCTGACTTACTTCACTCTGTATAATAGGCTCCAGGTTCATCCATCTCATTAGAACTGACTCAAATGCTTTCCTTTTTATAGCTGAGTAATATTCCACTGTGTATATGTACCACAACTTCCTTATCCATTCATCTGCCGATGGCCATCTACGTTTCTTCCATGTCCTAGCTATTGTAAATAGTGCTGCAGTGAACATTGGGGTACGTGTGTCTCTTTCAGTTCTTGTTTCCTTGGGATGTATGCCCAGCAGCAGGAGTGCTGGGTCATATGGCAGCTCTATTCCCAGTTTTTTATGGACCAGTTCTCACATGACTACTGGAAAAACCATAGCTTTCACTAAATGGACCTTTGTTGGCAAAATGATGTCTCTACTTTTTAATACATTGTTTAGGTTTGTCACAGCTTTCCTTCCATAGAGCAAGTGTCTTTTAGTTTCGTATCCTGAGGTCCTTTCTAATTTTAATTTCAACAAAAATTTATTGAACAAACACTATGATCAATACAGACTTTTATTTTCCTAGGTCCAGTAATAGGACTGTGAAAAGACATTGTCTGACTATCTCTCCCATTATAATGCAAGTATCCTGACAAATGTCAACATATATAGGAATAAATAAAATAATGCAAAATGATAAATTCTATGAAGAAAATAAAACAAGTAATGTGATGGAGGGGGCTTCCCAGGTGGCTCTAGTGGTAAAGAACATGCCTGCTAATGCAGGAGACTTAAGAGACCCAGTTTTGATCCCTGGGTTGGGAAGATCCCCTAGAGGAGAGCATGGCAACCCACTCCAGTATTCTTGCCTGGAGAATCCCATGGACAGAGGAGCCTGGCAAGCCTCAGTCCATTGGGTCGCAGAGTCAGACATGACTGAAGTGATTTAGCATGCACACATACAGTGTGATGGAAAATGATGGCAGTTGGGGTGGAGGAAACAGATGAGTCTACTTGATATTTGTGGTCAGGGAAGGCCTTTCTTAGGCCTTGTGGTATTTGAGCTGATACCTGAATGATGGGATGCTACATAAAGATCTTATGTGGTATATAAAAGACTATTGGTCTTTTCAGTCCCCAAGGCTCAGCCACTAGTTTTGCACTCCATGCTGTCTTAATGCTAAGGAGAGTCATCAAGGACTTTAAGTTTTAGACTATTAAAACCCTGTACAAGGGAACTTATATCATGGTTGTATATAGTGAACTCTTTTGCTGGCAACTGCTTCTAGAAATCAGGAACAAAATCTTTAACCTGCTGCCATATCCATTTGTTGAGCTTTTGATCTTTTTCCACCTCAGTCATCCCTGAACTCTCTCTACCACGTCAGCTTTGCAAGGTTCTTTCTCACTTGTACCACTGAAATTCATAGCTTATTAGACAGCTAAGAAGCATAGGTAATACAGTAGGAGGCAGTAATGTTATCTGAAGAAGAGATCCTTGCCAGTGTGACAATGGCCTGACCTAAAGTTCTGCTTCTCAGAGTGGGTAGCAGGAATCCTAGGGACCATGACAAAGAAACATACCTGAGATAGACAGGAGAAACAAAGGTGGATGGCTCCAAGATTAGATAAGGGATTGATTCTGGTTTTATGATATATCAACATAGAAATTGGTTGGTGATTTAAACTTTTCATCTTTACTAGTTGACAGGTAAAGAAAACAAAGTGCTTGTCTTCAACGTTATTTCCTACTGGAATCACCTACTTTATTGGAAGGGGGTGGGTGGGTGAGTGGGAGGTGGAGCAGATGAATACTATCTCAAAGCCCAGAGGAACAATGGGCAAATTCATAAGTTTCAGCCCTATCATAAAGGCTTACTCTTTAAGTGAAATACTTTTGCCTTGATTAAAGCTATGAGTATGTGAATATAGTGCCCAGTCCTTGGGCCCTACCTCAAAAAGTATAATCTGTATAGTGTAGAGTTCTTAAAAGTATCTCTTAAACTAAAGAATAAGTGTTTTTTTTATATTATATATATATATATTATATATATATAACTTATTTGAGGTTGGCAAATTTTGGGGGCAGGATACAAAAAGCAATGATCATAAAAATACAGTATTATATTGGAGTTCTTCAAAATAAAAAATATGTTCATTTTAGATGTCACTATATATATAAATTCACGTATCTCAGTGAATTTTAGATGTACATATATTTCCCATGTAATCAGTTCCCAGATTAACATGTAAAACATCTCCAGCACCTCCGAAAGTTATGCTCATGTGCTTTCACAGTCAGTACACCCTCTCAGAGGTAACTACTAAACTTTTTATCACCATAGATTAGTTTTGTCTGTTCTTGTTCTTTATTTTTTTTTCTTTTTTCTTTTTTTCTTTTTTTTAAATTTTATTTTATTTTTAAACTTTACAAAATTGTATTAGTTTTGCCAAATATCAAAATGAATCCGCCACAGGTATACATGTGTTCCCCATCCTGAACCCTCCTCCCTCCTCCCTCCCCATACCATCCCTCTGGGTCGTCCCAGTGCACCAGCCCCAAGCATCCAGTATCGTGCATCGAACCTGGACTGGCAACTCGTTTCATACATGATATTTTACATGTTTCAATGCCATTCTCCCAAATAAAATAGAATCATACAGTATTTGTTTTAATCTGGTTTGTTTTGCTCAATGTAATATTTTTGATAGGCATCCACTTCATTGCATGTATCAGTAGTTTGCTCTTTTTGTTGTTGCTAGGCAGTATGCTAATTTGTATATAGGTATGTCTTGATGGGTCATTCTTGCATGCATGCGTGCTAAGTCGCTCAGTCATATCCAACTCTTTGAAACCCCATGGACTATAGCCTGCCAGGCTCCTCTGTTCATGGAATTCTCCAGGCAAGATTACTGGAGTGGGTTGCCATTAACTCCTCCAGGAGAACTTCCTGACCCAGGGATCAAATCGGAGTCTCTTATGTCTCCTGCATTGGCACCACCTGGGAAGCCCCAGGGTCATTCTTATTTTTTGTCTATTGTAAATTAAGCCACTATGAACAATCAAGTCTTTTTTTGTGGACACATACACTGCTTTCTCTTAGGTACACTTGGATGTACAATTTCTTGGTCCTAGATTAGATATACAGATTTCCAAAGTGGTTGTACCATTTTACACTCCAACCGGCAATGTGGAGTTCATATTGCTGTACATATATTTTTAGTGAAGTTCCTGTTCAAGTATTTTGCCAGTTGTCAATTGGTTGTCTTTTTCTTATTGGTTTTCTGAATATAAATCCTTTGTTAGATATATGCATTATGAATATGTTTCCAGTCTGTGGCTTGTCTCTTCACATTTTTAGTGACATTTTAAGGAACATATTTTTATTTTGATGAACTCAATATAACACTGTATCTTTTATGACTATTGCTTTTTTGTATCCTGCCTAAAAAATTTTGCCCTCCTCGGGGTCATAAAAATATTCTGTGTTTTCCTTTAAAAGCTTTATAGTTTTAGCCCTCTCATTGAAGTCTGGCCAAATTTTTTTTAGTACAAATTTACATCAGTGAAAATGTTTTGAGCACATGTCTCCAATGTACATAATTTTATTTAGGATGATACAGTCTACCATCACCAATATTAAATACTGATAAGGCTTATTTTTTAATTAGATAAGCATAAATGTAATCAGAACTTCCATTATCACCCTTTCCAGTAGATCATTTGTGTATAGCCTGGGACATATAAATCCATCCTACAGACTACTGTCCTAAACCACCAAAAGCTAAATAACATTTTTGACAAACACTGATAACATTAAATGTCAGCAAAAGATTTCAGTATCAACAAATGGCTAGAGTTGACAAAGTGTGAACAGGATCCCAATAAGCATATTTGCTGATAATGTGAGAAACTCTGAGTTTGCTCTTGCACAGTGATTTTTTTTTTCTTCCTTACCTGACTTACGGAGACAGCAGGACTGATTGACTTAGGAGGAGGAGCAAAGACCAACTTGCTTTCGTTTGCTGTTGTAGGATACAGTGCGCTTAACTCCCTACCCCTTTCCTCATCATCAAGTTCTTAGAGCTGAGCTTGGCTCTGGATTGAGTTTTTGCAAAGATGTTTAGAATTTGACTTGGGATAATCCCTGGGGGAAATTTAATGATTTGGAGCATTGAGAGCTTTCCTTATGAGGATTAGTAAAAATAGATGGCAGTTAAGCAGCTTGGGAGGAACGAGTTGTCTGTAAAGATTGATCATAATCTAGGGCACAGTTCCCTTGGTCCAAGGTCAGGAGAGCCAGTGGTTCTGATCCACAGAACTTTACATTCTGGGGCAGCCCCTTGTAGGATTCTTAGTTGGTAAGGGAAAGAATATCTTTGGTGTCCACCTCCTCAATCTGGTTCCACATAGGAATTACTACTTAGAACCATGCCTATTTACATCTTTTTAGTTGGTTGATGTTTTTTAATTCTCATTTATTTAAGAGAGGGGCTTTTGTTTTCTGTTTTGCCTTTGGGGAAGCTGGGGTAAGGTAGGAAAGTTTAAATTAGAAGTGACAGTTCCTTGTTTTTCAAATTTAGATTACTTTGGAGTTTGGGAGGAATTTTGAAGGGAGAGAGTGACAACCTAGAGGGATGGGAGGTAAGAGGGAGGTTCAAGAGGGAGGGGATGTATGTATGCCTATGGCTGATTCACATTGATGTATAGCAGAAACTAACATAATATTATAAAATAATTATCCTCCAATTAAAAATTTTTAAAAAAGAAACAAGTTAGGGCAGGTAGTTTGTCTGCAGCCCAGACTGTTGAAAGCCATGGAAAATAGGCTGTGGAGGTTTCAAACCCTGCATCTCCCCTGTCCAGGTCACTCTGATTGATTCCTCCTAGCATGAGCGGATTCTAGGGGATACCAATGGGGTAAGAGAGGGAAGATCAGAAACATCCCCAACTTGTGGTCTGCTCAAGTCAAACTTAGTTTCAGAATAAGCACAGACTTTATCTATAATTTGATGATCCATTCCTGATAGTTAAACTTCTCAAAGCCAGATTATCTCCATCTCTACGTTTTCTCTCTATTGATTACACAGAAAAGGCCAAATTACTGAATTGATGTCTGGAGTGTTACTCAAATGGAGACGGCAATGGCACCCCACTCTGGTACTCTTGCCTGGAAAATCCCATGTACGGAGGAGCCTGGTAGGCTGCAGTCCATGGGGTCGCGAAGAGTCAGACACGACTGAGCGACTTCACTTTCACTTTTCACTTTCACGCATTGGAGAAGGAAATGGCAACCCACTCCAGTGTTCTTGCCTGGAGAATCCCAAGGACGGCGGAGCCTGGTGGGCTGCCGTCTGTGGGATCACACAGAGTCAGACACGACTGAAGTGACTTAGCAGCAGCAGCAGCAGTGTTACTCAAAACTTGAAAATCTTTACAAAAGTTATAAAAAGACATTCAGAGAATATACTTTTTTTTTTTTTTTGATGCATTGTGTCTTAGTTGTGGCATCTTTCAGCAGGGAATGCTGGCTCTTCTTGTGGCATGTGGCTCAGTAGTTGCAGCTCGTGGGCTTAGTTGTCCTGCAGCATGTGGAATCTTAGTTCCTTGACCAGGAATAGAACCCCATGTGCCCTGCACTGGAAGGCAGATTTTTAACCACTAGACTACCAGGGAAGTCCCAGAGGTTATACTTATTTTTTAAAGCAATATAGTTACTGTTGGGCTTCCCTGGTGGCTCAGGTGAGATAGAGTCTGCCTGCAGTATGGGAGACCTGGGTTTGATCCCTGGGTCAGGAAAATCTCCTGGAGAAGGAAATGGCAACCAACTTCAGTACTCTTGCCCGGAAAATCCCATGGATGGAGGAGCCTGGTAGACTACAGTCCATGGGTTTGCAAAGACTGACACAACTGAGTGACTTCACTTTCACTTTCATAGTTACTGTATTCTGAGTGGACCTTTTCCATTTATGTAGTTCAAAAAAGTTAATTCACACAATTAGCTATGTTGTTTGCCTTCTTAGACAGTAGACAAGCTGGTGGAGGTAGGAGAATGGCCAGGTACAGTGGTCCCTAACCCCTGTGGATACCAAAATCTATGGAAGCTCAAGAATCTTACAGTTCACCCTCCCTTTAATATATGATTTTGCATCCATGAATTCAACCAACCAGATGAACCTGGGAGTTCAGGACTGTGGTGTAATCTGGCTAGAAGCCCTAGAACTGGACAATGAAGTTTCAGTTAATTGCCTAGTTTTTCCAATAAATATTTCATAGCAAGCAGAGGTATTCACAATCATGCCATTGACTTTTTAAAAAACTTTTTATTTTGAATTGGGCTACAGCCAATTAACAATGTTGTGATAGTTTCAGGTGAGCAGTAAAGGGACTCATCCATACATATACATGTATCCATTCTACCTCAAACTCTCCTCCCATCCAGGCTGGCATATAACATTGAGTAGAGTTACATGTGCTACAGAGTTGGTTATCCATTTTAAATATAGAAGCGTGTACATGTCCATCCCAAGCTCCTTAACTATCCCTTACCCCTTTTATTCCCAACTGCAACTGTAAGTTTGCTCCCTAAGTTTGTGTGTCTTTTTCTATTTTGTAAATTCATTTGTATCATTTCTTTTTAGATTCCACATATAAGAGATGTTGCACAATATCTGTCCTTCTCTGTCTGACTTACTTCACTCAGTATGACACGTTGGAGTGTCATATTCGAGCAACCATCCATGTTGCTGAAAATTGAATTATTTCCTTTTTTTTACTGGCTGAGTAGTATTCCATTGTATATATGTACCACATCTTCTTTATTCATTCCTCTGTTGATGGACATTTAGGTTCATGTCTATCATGTCTTGGCTATTGTAAACTGTGTTATAATGCATATTAGGGTGCAAGAATCCTTTTGGATCATGTTTTTTCTCCAGGTATATGCCCAGGAGTGGAATTGCAAGGTCATATAGTAGCTCTATTTTTAGCTTTTTAAGGAACCTCCATACTGTTCTCCATAGTGGCTGTACCAATTTACATTCCCACCAACAATGTAGGAGGGTTCCCTTCTCTCCACATCCTCTCCAGCATTTATTATTTGTGGTGTGAGGTGATTTCTCATTGTAGTTTTGATTTGCATTTCTCTAATAGTTAGCTGTGTTAAACATCTTTTCGAGTGCCTTTTGGCCATCTGTATGTCCTCTTTGGAGAAATGCCTATTCAGGTCTTCTGCCCATTTTTTGATTGGGTTGTTTGCTTTGATGCTGTTAAGCATCATGAGCTGTTTGTAAATTTTGGATACTAATCCTTGTCAGTCACATCATTTGCAAATATTTTCTCCTCATCTGTAGGCTGTGTTTTTGCTTTGTTTATTGTTTTCTTTGTTGTACAAAAGCTCTTGAGTTTAAGTGGATCCCATTTGTTTATTTTTGTTTTTATTTCCATTATTCTGGGAAACAGATTGAAAAAGACATTGCTGTGATTTATGTCAATGTTCTACCATGTTTTCCTCTAGGAGTTTTATAGTGTCCAGTCTCACATTTAGGTCTTTAACCCATTTTGAACTTATTTTTGTGTATAGTGTTAAATAATGATCTAATTTCATTTTTTTTACAAGTAGCTGCCCAGTTTTCCTAGCACCATTCATTGAAGAGACAGTCTTTGCAAAATTGTGTGTCTTCCCTCCTTTGTCATAGATTGACCATAGGTACATGGGTTCATTTCTGGGTTTTCTATCCTGTTCTATTGATCTGTTTTTTGTGCCAGTACCATACTATTTTGATGGTTGTAGCTTTGTAGTATAGTCTGAAGTCAGGGAGCCTAATTCTTCCAGCTCCGTTTTTCTTTCTCAAGATTGCTTTGACTATTTGGGGTCTTTTGTGTCTCCATACAAATTTTAAGATTTTTTGTTCTAGTTCTGTGAAAAATGCCATTGGTAATTTGATAGAGATTGCATTGAATCTGTAGATTGTCTTGTGCAGTATAAGCATTTTGAGAATATTGATTCTTTCAATAAATGAACATGGTATATCTTTCCATCTATTTGTGTTGTCTTCAATTTCTTTCATCAACGTCTTATAGTTTTCAGAGTACACATATTTTGTCACCTCATTAGGTGGGTCTGTGCATGCTAAGTTACTTCAATTGTGTCTGGCTCTTTGCAACTCCATAGACTGTAACCTGCCAGGCTTCTCTGTCCATGGGATTCTCCATGCAAGAATACTGGAATGGGTTTCCATGCCCTCCTCCAGGGGATTTCCTTGACTTAGGGATCAAGCCCGTGTCTCTTACATCTGCTGCATTGGCAGATAGGTTCTTTACCACTTGCACCACATGGGAAGACTAAGATTTCACTTTTGGGCTTGCCTGGTGGCTCAGATGGTAAAGAATCTGCCTGCAATGCAGGAGACCTGGGTTCAATCCATGGGTTGGAAAGATCCCCTGGAAGATGGCATGGCAACCCACTCCAGTATTCTTGCCTGGAGAAGTCCATGGACAGACAAGCTTGGTGGCTTATAGTCCATGGGGTTGCAAAAGGTTGGACATGGCTGAGTGACTAACAGTTTCACTTTAGGTAGGTTTATTCCTAGGTATTTTATGCTTTTTGATGTGATGGTAAATGGAATTTTCTTAAATTTCTCTTTCTGATCTTTCATTGTTAGTGTATAGAAAAACAACAGATTTCTGTGTATTAATTTTATAACCTGCAACTTTACCAAATTCATGATGAGTTATAGTCGTTTTCTGGTAGCATGTTTGGGATCTTCTATGTATAGTATCATGTCATCTGCAAACAGTGACAGTTTAACTTCTTTTCCAATTTGGATTCCCTTTATTTTTTTTTTTCTTCTCTGATTGCTTTAGCTAGGACTACCAAAACTATGTTGAATAAAAGTGGGAAGAGTGGACATCTTTTTCTTGTTTCTGATCTTAGAGGTAATGCTTTCCACTTTTCATCATTGAGTGTGATGTTAGCTGTAGGTTTGTTGTATGTGGCCTTTATTATGTTGAAGTATGTTCCCTCTATGCCCACATTGTGGAGAATATTTTGTTTTTTTAATCACAAATGGCTGCTGAATTTTGTCAGAAGCTTTACTGTTTGTATTGAAATGATCATATAGTTTTTATTTTTCAATTTATTGATGTAGTGTATCACATTATTGATTTGTGGATATTGAAAAATCCTTGTATCAGTGAATAAATTCTAGCTGATTATGGTGATTGATATATTTAATGTATTGTTAGATTCAGATTGCTAGTATTTTGTTGAGGATTTTTGTGTCTATGTTCATCAGTGATATTGCCTTAATTTTATTTTTGTGTGTGGTATCTTTGGTTTTGGTATCAGGGTGAATGAGTTTGAAAGTTTTCCTTCCTCTGCAATTTTTTGGAACATTTTCAGAAGGATAGGTGTTAACTCTTCTCTAAATGTTTCAAAGAATTCACTTGTGAAGTCATCAGGTCCAGGACTTTTCGTTTGTCGGGAGTTTATAATCACAGTTTCAGTTTCAATGCTTGTGATTATTCTGTTCATATTTTCTAATTCTTCCTGGTTCAGTCTTGGGAGACAGTACCTTTCTAAGAATGTGTCCATTTCTTCCAGGTTGTCCATTTTATTTGCATACACTTTCTCATAGCAGTTTCTTATGATCCTTTGTATTTCTGTGGGGTCAGTTGTAACTTCTCCTTTTTCATTTCTAATGTTATTGATTTGAGTCTTCTCCCTTATTTTTTCTTGATGAGTGTGGCTAAAGGTTTGTTAATTTTGTTTATCTTTTCAAAGAACAAGCTTTTAGTTTCTTTGATATTTACAATTGTTTTCTTTGTCTTTATTTCATTTATTTCTACTCTGATTTTTATGATTTCTTTCTACTAACTTTAGGTTTTGTTTGTTCATCTTCCTCTAGTTTTTTAGGTGTAAGGTTAGGTTGTTTACTTGCGATTTTTCTTGTTTCCTGAGGTAAGATCATATTGCTACAAACTTCCCTCTTAGAACTGCTTTTGCTGCATCCCATAGGTTTTGAACTATTGTGCTTTCATTTTCATTTTTCTCTAGGTATTGTTTTATTTCCTCTATGATTTCTTCAGTGATCCATTGGTTGTTTAGTAACATATTGTTTAACTGCCACATGTTTGTATTTTTTTATAGTTTTATTTCTTGTAGTTTATTTCTAGTCTCATTGCATTGTGATCAGAAAAGATGCTTTATGTGATTTCAATGTTCTTAAATTTACCAAGGTTCACCTTGTGGCCCAGCATGTGGCCAATCCTGGAGAATGTTCCATGTGCAGTTGAGAAGAATGTGTAGTCTGCTGCTTTTGGATGGAATGCTCTATAAATATCAATTAACTCCACCCGGTTTAATGTGTCAGTTAAGGCCTGTGTTTCCTTATTAATTTTCTATCTGTATGATCTGTCCATTGATGAGAGTGGGGTGTTAAAGTTCCCCACTGTAATTGTATTACTTTCAATTTCTCCATTTATGGTTGTTAGTATTTACCTTACATATTGAGGTATTCCATGTAGGTGCATATTTATTTGTAACTGTTCTGTCTTCATCTTGGATTGAATCCTTGATTATTATGTAGTGTCCTTCTTTATCTCTTGTAACAGTCTTTGTTTGAAAGTCCATTTCGTCTGATAGGAGTATTGCTACTCCAGCTTTTTTTGATTTCCATTTGCATGGAATACCTTCTCCCATCCCCTTACTTTCAGTCTGTAAGTGTCCCCAGATCTGAAGTGGGTATATAGTAGATAGCATATATTCAAGTCTAGTTTTTGTATACACTCAGCCAGTCTATGTCGTTTGGTTGGCGCATTTAATCCACTTAGATTTAAGGCAATTACTGATACGATAATCATATTGCTGTTGTTATTGTTTAGTCTCTAAGTCATGTCCGACTCTTTTGCAACCCCATGGACTGAGCCCACCAGGCTCCTCTGCCAATGATCGTATTACTATTTTCTTAATTGTTTTGAATTTATTTCTCTGTTGCTCTTTTCATTTTCTTGTGTTTCCTGCCTAGAGATGTTCCTTTAGCATTTGTTGTAAAGCAGGTTTGGTGGTGCTATATTCTCTTAACTTTTGCTTGTCTGGAAAGCCTTTGATTTCTCCATGAAACCTGAACCAGACTCTTGTTGGGTAGAGTATTCATGGTTGTGGGTACTTCCTTTTCAGAACTATAAATATATCATGCCATTCCCTTCTGGCTTGTAGAGTTTCTGTTGATAAATCAACAGATTTATGGGAGTTCCCTTGTATGTTATTTGTCATTTCTTTCTGGTTGCTTTTAATATTTTATCTTTCTCTTTAATTTTTGTCAGTTTGATTACTATGTCTTGGTGTATTCCTCCTTGGGTTTATCCTACTTGAACCTCTCTGACTATTATTTCCTTTCCCATGTTATGGAAATTTTCAACTGCTAGCTCTTTGGGATCCCTGTAATATGAATGTTGGTGTGTTTAATGTTGTCCCAGACTTCTCTTAGGCTGTCTTCATTTCTTTTCATTATTTTTTCTATATTCTGTTTTGTGGCAGTAATTTCTACCATTCTGTCTTCCAGGTCACTTATCTGTTTTTCTGCCTCAGTTATTCTGCTATTGATTCCTTCTACTATATTGTTCATCTCTGTTTGCTTGTTCTTTGGTTCTTCTAGGTTTTTGGTAAACATTTCTTTCATCTTTTCCATTCTTTTTCCAAGTTCCTAGATCATCTTCACCATCATTATTCTGAATTCTTTTTCTAGAAGTTTGCCTATTTCCACTTCACTTAATTGTTTTTTCTAGGGTTTTATCTTGTTCCTTCATCTGAGATATAATCCTCTGCCTTTTCGTTTTAATTAACTTGCTGTAATTGTGGTTTTCATTCTGGAGGCTGCAGGATTGTAGTTCTTCTTGCTTCTTCTGATTGCCCTCTTATGGATGAGGCTATTTTAGAGGCTTGTGCAAGGTTCCTGATGGGGAGAGTGGTGGTAGGAAAAACTGAGTCTTGCTCTGGTGGGCAGGGCTGTGCTCACTAATACCTTAATCCAGTTGTCTGCTGATGAGTGGGACTCCATGCCCTCCCTGTCAGTGGTTTGGCCTGAGGTGACCCAGTCCTAGGGTCTACAGCCTGTATGTTAGGGCTAATGGTGACCTCCAAGAGGGCTCATGTCAAAGGGTACTTCCCAGAACTGCTGTTGGCAGTGCCCCATCCCTGCGGCAAGCCGCCACTGACTCATGCCTCACAGGAGACACTCCAACACCAGCAGGTATATCTGGTTCAGTCTATTATGAGGTCATGCTTTCTTACCTGTCAGTCCTGATACACACAAGATTTTGTTTATGCCCTCCAAGAGTGGAGCCTCTGTTTCCTCTAGTCTTGTGGAGGTCCTGCAATTGAATCCTGTTGGCCTTCAAAGTCAGATCCCCTGGCAATTTCTACTCCCTTTGCCAGATCCTCAGGTTGAAAACCCTGATATGGGGCTCAGAATCTTCATAATAGTGGTAGAACTTCTTTGGTATTACTGTTCTCTAGTTTATGGGTTGCCTACCCTACAGATATGGGATTTGATTTTATTGTTATTGTGCCCCTTCTACTGTCTCATTGTGTCTTCTCCTTTGTCTTTGGACATGGGTATCTTTTTTGGTCGGTTCCCGCATCCTTCTGTCACTGGTTGTTCAACGGCTAGTTGCAATCTCAGTGTTCTCACAGGAGGAGGTGAGCACATGTCCTTCTATTCCACCATCTTGAACCAATCATCATTGACTTTTAATACTGCTCTTACACTATTGTAATAAGGATTCAGTACCTGCTGGTTATTGTTACTGATGATGTTTTTCCTGCAGACACATTTTTTCCACAAGATAAATCTGGTTTAACTTTTCTTTCTTTCACTTTCTCATATTTCCTCATTTAGTCAAAAGACTTAACCAAGTATCTGCCGTGCGTGTGCTTAGTCATTCAGTCATGTCCAATACTTTGCAACCCCGTGGACTGTAGCCCACCAGGGTCTTCTGTCCATGGAGTTTCCAGGCAAGAATACTAGAGTGGGTTGCCATTTCCTACTTCAGGGGATCTTCCTGATTTAGGAATGGAACCCTCATCTCCTGCATTGGCAGGGAGATTCTTTACTACCCCCCGGGAAGCCCAAGTATCTGCTAATATCTTTTGTTTAGTATAAAAGCTACTAGAAAGCCAGTAAATACTGTTAAGTCCATTTTGTTTGTCTTTACTCTCAAGAAGCCAATTTGTCACTTTGTTGACAGATATTAGAGCACTTCATGCTTCATGGATTCATCAAAAATTTCCAGTTCACCAGCTCATTAGCACAAAATAGGGCTTCAGGAGTCTATTTCTCTCAGTGTCCCAGCTGTGCTTTTACAAATGTTCCAACCTTGATGGACCACTCTGAAACAATGGATAAAGACCACAGGAAAATGAGAGATGGATGTTGATTAGTCAGTTTCATAGGAGTGAAACATGAGTGAAGGCAAAACACAGTGGGATTATCTGTGTCAGCAGAATGATAATGCATGACTTTGCTAACTGTGCACAGGTCACTGAATGTCAGAGATCCACAGGTCCTCAGAGGTCATATAGTCAGACCCCCCACTTTTTAACCAATAACGGTAGAAGAGGCCAAAGGAGGGGAAAGAGACTTGTCCAAGGTCAACCAGGCTTCCCTGGTGGCTCAGTGGTTAAGAATCCAACTGTTGATGCAAGAGATGCGGGAGACACAGGTTCAATCCCTGGGTCAGGGAGATGGCCTGGGGGAGGAAATGGCAGCCCCACTTCAGAATTCTTGTCTGGGAGATCCTATGGACAGAGGAGCCTAGTAGGCTACAGTCCATAAGGTCGCAAAGAGTCAGCCACAACTGAGTGAACACACACACACACACACACACACACACACACACACACACACACACACACACAAAGTCTGTCATCCCTTCCCAACTTTCCAAACACCAGCTGGCTTTTGGCTATTTGACTGTGCAATCAGTTTTCAATTATTTGAGCCACTCACTGCTAGCCCAATGATCACTTAAATATTCCAAAGTGACACATAAATTAACCATTGTTTACATTGGGCTTTGTAAAGATGTGTGTTTATTACTGACATTCCAGTGTGTCTGGGTACAATCTGAGAATTCACCACACTTCAAATGAAAGAAGAAAGAAACCCTGAAGGGCTGATTCAGGAAGAGCTGGAAAGTTGACTAGCCATATTGAATGGATAGCATCAAATGATGCTATATAGCCCCTCAAGCAGAACATGTTATTCCAAACATGTTTGTTGATTCACACCTCTCCTGCACCCCAACCAGTTATAAGTTGCACCGTAGGAAGGGAAAAACAATATCTTTTATAGAAGAATATACATATTGTTTTTTCTCCCTTTCTTCTTTCCCTTCTCTTTCCTTCTCATTCCTTTTCCTTGCTAGAAAAAATGAACAGCTGCTTTATCTTTTATATAAACAAATATGTGGTTGAGCCATTGACCTGGAGAACTGGCTGTCAGGATGCCAAACAATAAATGGAAAACATGCTGGATCCCATGAATATAGAGGTGGAGGAAGGAGGAGGAAGACCAGTGAGCAATACTTTTTACTAGAATCCAAAAGTCAGGAGGAGTAAGAAGGAATCTGTTGTATAGCTCAGTGAATTCCCTGGGTCTGGGAAGGAGCTAGTTTGGAGTATAGTCCAAGGGCTCTTGAACCAAATCGAGTTTCATTTCCTGATCTGGCCCTGTCTGTACTTTGGGATTGTGCTGAATGCTCATAATTTTCTGGTGTGTTGTCTGCAAATCCTCACACTTGGGCTAAAATGGAATTATTATTATTCATGTTCTGAAGGTGATGCTGCTGATGACTGAGAAAGGGCATGGAACAGGAAAAGTGGCATGAACAATTGGCTTGAGGCTACATTCCAAGAAAGAGTCCCTGCAAGGATTCAGATGGTGGCAGGCAGAGTGGCAGTAGGGAATGAAAAATGCCTGAGCTTTTGATGCAGCCATAATTAAGCATTTTGGTTTAAGAGGTACCCCCCTTTCATTTTCTCATCTAGAATAAACAAATCTTGTTGATGTAACAAAGTGCTTAATAAACCCAAGGTGGTACTTAATATCAATACATATTGAAGGAAAGACTTGCTATGGTTAATGGTAATATGGATAATTGAGTTATATGAATTTAAAAATAGGTAGAGTAAATTAAGACTAATGTACATCAACAGGAAAAATCTATTAGTATTCATTAGTTAGGCTCCTGTTTATGGTTCTTTGTTAGCCTAAGGAAGCCCTTTCCGATAACTAATGCCTGTTGAAAATCCTGCCTGATAACTTTCCATGGATGCCAAAGGAATGAGTCATTCACATAGAACTTCTGACATTCAAGTATAGCATTTTGCTTCTTTTTCTTTTTTTGGCAGCAGTGACTGTGAAGTAATAACAATGATGACAATGGAAATAAGAGATCCTAATTAATTTGCTGAGAGTTGTTCCCCATTTACCAATATTGGCTTGTTTTGTCTTGAGTGGTGGCCCAGGTACTAGAACAAAGGTATATATATATTCAATGTCACTTGGCTAACCTATGATTTGTCAGACAAAGGTTAATTTAAAAAAAATGTTGGGTTAGCAGCAATAAATTTAATAACAGTCTGTGATTTAAGTCAGAACTTCAGTTTATTTGATGGGATTTTTTAAATCCTGAATTAACATTTTTCTCTGAGCTCAGGAGGTCTCATCTGCCAAACTGCACATGAGCTGGCCAACCAAAAGCTCATCAATATTCTAACTTACACAGTATGGGGATAGATTGGAGCGATGCTATAAAAGACTGAAAGAAAGATTGGAACAAGAAATGTAAAAATACCTGCAGCAAAAACCAGTCCTTAGTTGTCCAGTTTAGAACCTGACTTTCCCTAAGAATTATATGGTTTAATCATCTTCAACTTTTTCTTGCCCCTGAGAGAAACAAACTAACAAGCAAACAAACATCTCTTCTTGATTCCATTCATAGGTTGGACCTGTTTTCACCCGCCCATCTCCATGGACGTATGAACTTTAGATGGTAATCCACCCCTGAATCTGGGAGCTATGTGTGCCTCATTCATTTCTGTATCTTTAGCAGTTAGCATGTTGTCCCTTGCATACAAAAACTTTACCAAAAATTAACCAAAAACTTTAGAATAGATTAAAGGATGGATGAGATGACTCCTATCACCAGGATGGAATTAATGTTCCCATAGGTAGAACTCACCTCTGTGATAGAAAAAATGTTACATACAGAAGTAGATGTAAATAAGGATCCTTAGGGGACATTCTGCTTTGCTTTCACCTACTCCAGTGGCTGTTAGTTCTTCCTTTGGTTTCAATGCCCACCTCCCAGCCTCACTACATTCCTGCCAAGATTGCCCTTAACCAATGGAAATTCTGTAGGCTGTGGTGGAACAGTTAATACCTATATTCCCGTTTTGCCCAGTGCCCACTGTGTGACAGACACTGGAAGCACTGTGCTAGGCTGTAGTTGAAGAGGTATTGATAAATGACCTTTGTATATTTTGCAATTCCATTCACAGAAGGTTGAGCTGGAAGCCACCTTCAAAGTCTTCAGAGTCAACCCCCTTGCTGCAATAATCAGAGCTCACATTCATTGAGAACTTACTGCCCCCAGACATTTCATATACTAATGGCCCTGTGAGGTAGGGACGCTTATTTTCTGTATTTCTCATTTGGGGCCATTGAGACATGGAGGTATTAGGTAACTTCCTTGGGGTCACACAGCTAGGAAATACTAGAGCCAAGACTCATGCTCAAGTTTGTCAGACTTCAGAGCCTACTCAGAGAAAAAAACTTGCCAAAAGTCATTTTGAGCCTAGTTTCTTCTGGCCCTAATTTGTTTTCACGGATTGCTATTCTATGCTCACACACTGAGGTTTCTTAAAATATCATTTTGTTATTTGGAAGCACTTGTCTCCCCAAATGGACTGTGGATTCCTCCAGGGCAGATATTGCATTATATCTGTGGTGCCTTCTCCCTTAAGGGCATGCCCAGGCTTTGCTTTCAGTAAATAATGGACTGTGACCAGCTTCTTAGCTGTTCTTTCGAGCATCTTGGTGTCATCCCCCAGGACTTCTTGTGTCTCAGAGGTTGGGAGGAGCCAGGAAGTAGAATTTTGGGGAAGGAGTCACCTCACCACCTGCTTTCTGTTTTGTTCTCTACAATACAGATTGAAGATGGAGGCAAGGCAGCCTTGTCCCAGAAGATGAGGACTGGTGATGAGCTGGTGAATATCAATGGCACTCCATTGTATGGCTCCCGCCAAGAGGCTCTCATCCTCATCAAAGGCTCCTTCCGGACCCTCAAGCTGATTGTCAGGAGGTAAGGTACAGGGAGATTTGCTGTAAAGTATAGGGGTCACTGAAGCCGCTTGGTTGGTAATAAAGCCTCAATAGAGGTATGTCTATCAATATCAAGGAAAGAGGTGTTTCACATGAACAGAATTTTGCAGATAACTGAAGCAGAATGGCATAAGAGAAAGGGCCTTTGGTTCAAATCCTAGTACTGTCACATGCTACCCATGTTATCTTGGATAAATTTATTTTACCTCTGTAGGACTTAAGAATCCTTATTTGCCTTTGAGAGAACTAAATGACTCATTACACACCAAGGGCCTATCCAAACTACTGTTTTTCCATCTACTCCTTCACATGAGGCTGCCACTGCTGAAACACATATATTTAAAGAGACCCTATTCCCAGCATAGTAGGCCCTCTGGAGACTGTGGCAAAGTCTAAGATAAGAAGCCTGCCCTTGAGGAGTGTGCAGTCTAACAGGGTAGAAAAGACACACGTATGACAAATTAATTAGCAATACATTTTTTAAGAAAGCCATAAAGGAGATTCCAGAAGGTAAGGGTGATTGTCAAATGAATTGTTGACCGAAATTGCTGTTAGAGTTCAAGAGAAAGAAAAGGCACTTCAGAAGAGATGATTAGAGTAAGATTTCATTGAGAAGGTGGAATCTTAACTAAAAGATGGGTAGAATTTGATAAGAAACCATCAGGAGGGGAAAAGCTTTCCAGGTAAGTAGAGTGGCATACCAGGGGCTTCCCTGGTAGCTCAACTGGTAAAGAATCCGCCTGCAGTGCAGGAGACCCCATTTTGATTCCCAGGTCAGGAAGATCCCCTGGAGAAGGATATGGCAACCCACTCCAGTATTCTTGCCTGGAGAATCCCCATGGACAGAGGAGCCTGGTGGGCTACAGTCCATGGGGTCGCAAAGATTCGGACATGACAGAGTGACTAAGCACACACACACAGTGGCATAAGGAGGAGGAAAATAAGGACAGTCATTCTATTGTTGTCAAAGCATCTGCCTATTGGTGAGGTTTTCATTGGTCTCCCTTTCATTTTGCTGCTGTATATTTGTTTTGTACTACTGGAGTTCATGCTTCTCCCCTTATGTGAGTTTGTTTCCTTTATCTTATACATGTCCCCAAGCTTTTCCATCTTAATTATTTTTATTAGAAAAAAATGTAAGTGTCTTCCTGCAGTCATACTTCCTCTTCTGGCTTCTGCCCCATCTTCTTTTAATTCATATCCAGTCTCTTAATTCATATCCAGAAGGAGAGTCTATACTCACTGTTTCCTCTTACTTACCATTTAGCTTTCCACCTGCTGCAGTCTGAATTTGACCCCCAGAAGTCCACTGAAACTGCTCTCTTTCTCTCTCTCTCTTTATATACACACACATGCACACACACATACATGTGTATGTGTGTATGTATGTATGTATGTATATATGAAACCTCCTAGTTGTCAAAGTCAGAGGGTTATTTCCAGTCTTCATCGTATATGAGTCTATACTCACTGTTTCCTCTTACTTACCATTTAGCTTTCCACCCGCTGCAGTCTGAATTTGACCCCCAGAAGTCCACTGAAACTGCTCTCTTTCTCTCTCTCTCTTTATATACACACACATGCACACACACACATGTATGTGTATGTGTATATATATATATATGTATGTATGTATGTATGTATATATGAAACCTCCTAGTTGTCAAAGTCAGTGGGTTATTTCCAGTCTTCATCGTATATGACTTACATATGGAATGTGATGTTATTGCTCTGGATTATGCCCTTCTTTGTGAAACTTTTCTTTTTTACTTTCAAGATATTCTATTGCTTTCTATTTCTACCTCTCTGTTCATTTTCTAAATGAGGTTCCTCTACCACCTGCTCTTCCTCTGCCCATCCCTTTTAAATGCTGGTGTTTCCCCTAGTTCTACCCTTTCTATTTTCATTAATATACCATGGAAAAATCTCACCTGATCCCCGAGTTTCAACTATCATCTATATGTTGATGACTATATCTCTTATGCCCCAGACCCCTGTGGCCAACTTCCTACTGGACATTTGTACTTAGATTTCTCAGAAGCATTTCACACAAAACATGCTCAAAACCTAATACATCATCTTCTTCTCACAAGCTCCTGATCTCAGTGACTGGGACCACCAGACCCTTAGCAAACCAAGCCATTTTTTATTTCCTCCATTTTTCTCCTGCTCTATGTCCAAATGATCTCAGTTAGTAAGGATGAAAATATATAGGATCCCACTGATTTATTATATTATTAAAGCCTGCTGGTCCTTAAGATTAAGCCATGCCTGCCCATGTACCTGGTGGCACTAGTGGTAAAAACCTGCTGGCCAGTGCAGGAGACATAAGAGATGCAGGTTCGATCCTGGGTCGGGAAGATCCCTTGGAAGAGAGCATGGCAACCCACTCCACTGTTCTTGCCTGGAATTTCATGGACAGAGGAACATGATGGGCTACAGTCCATGAGGTCGCAAAGAGCTAGACAAAGTGCTAAAGCAACTTAGCATATATGCATGTCCATGTACCTAGGTAAAAAGTAATGTGTAAAATAATGTCTTAAACAGTAGACACACTGTCACTGTCTTGGATAGGTCATGATTTAGGTTTTAAATAAGGCTTCTTGAAGGAGCAGCTTGGTGAATTTGAAAGTTTTTTTTTAATTTTTAATTAGAGGATAATTACTTTACAATATTGTGTTGGTTTCTGCCATACAACAACATGAATCAGCTATAAGTATACATATGTTCCCTCCCTCTTGAACCTCCCCCCACCTCCCACCCCATCCCAGCCCTCTAGTTTGTCACAGAGCATCAGATTTGAGCTGCATGCATCATACAGCAAATTCCCACTGATTATCTATTTGACTATGGTAATGTATATCTTTCAATGCTGCTCTCTCAATTAGTCCCATCCTCTGCTCCCCTCTCTGTGTCATTTTGGAGTCAGACAGACACATGTATGCTGTTTCCTAGTTCTGTCACATGGGAAATAATAGTTCCTATGTAATAGCATTATTGTGATGATTAAATGAAGCAATATATGTAAAATGCCTTTATCATAATGGGTTCTCTGAACTTCAGTCCCACTCCTTTCCCTAGGATATAAAGGAAGCATAATTGGAGTAACCAACCACCATTATGAAATAAGGAGAGCAACAAACTGTATTGTGCTTTGCAAACTAACCTTCAGAGACAAGATTTGCTGGGAAACTATTAGGAATAAAAAGATCTGACAGGAAATAAAGACCCTTGTGAAATACTGGTTTTACAGAGATATCAGCACTTAGAAGGAGTATAGACATGATCTGCAGCAGTGGCTTCTGATCCAGTCATAAGAATGAGAGTTTTCAGGTGTGTCAATCACTTATCCTCCATTGATGAGTTTTACGTCCTCATTCTCCCTGCTGTGGTGACATCTGCCACTGCTAGTCACTTAGGAGTAGCTATAATTATGGCCTTGGAAATGGTGGGACCCTTTGGTTTTCATGGTGTGGCAGGTCCTATGGCTCCCTAAGCCTACATTTTCTTTTTTTTTTTTTTATTTTATTTTATTTTTAAACTTTACATAATTGTATTAGTTTTTCCAAATATCAAAATGAATCCGCCACAGGTATACATGTGTTCCCCATCCTGAACCCTCCTCCCTCCTCCCTCTCCATTCCATCCCTCTGGGTCGTCCCAGTGCACCAGCCCCGAGCATCCAGTATCGTGCATCGAACCTGGACTGGCAACTCGTTTCATACATGATATTTTACAAGTTTTAATGCCATTCTCCCAAATCTTCCCACCCTCTCCCTCTCTCACAGAGTCCATAAGACTGTTCTATACATCAGTGTCTCTTTTGCTGTCTCGTACACAGGGTTATTGTTACCATCTTTCTAAATTCCATATATATGCGTTAGTATACTGTATTGGTGTTTTTCTTTCTGGCTTACTTCACTCTGTATAATAGGCTCCAGTTTCATCCACCTCATTAGAACTGAGTCAAATGTATTCTTTTTAATGGCTGAGTAATACTCCATTGTGTATATGTACCACAGCTTTCTTATCCATTCATCTGCTGATGGACATCTAGGTTGCTTCCATGTCCTGGCTATTATAAACAGTGCTGCGATGAACATTGGGGTACACGTGTCTCTTTCCCTTCTGGTTTCCTCAGTGTGTATGCCCAGCAGTGGGATTGCTGGGTCATAAGGCAGTTCTATTTCCAGTTTTTTAAGGAATCTCCACACTGTTCTCCATAGTGGCTGTACTAGTTTGCATTCCCACCAACAGTGTACATTTTCTATCCTTTCAGCCTCCTTTCAACCCCTGTTGGAAGAAGCATTCAGTAACATAATTTATTAGGTGATGCTGCCCTCTTGTGGAAAACCTCACTTTCACCTATGTACTACCCTGGGGATGCTTTAGGACATTTATTCTTTCTTTTCCTTAGTCGAAGTTATTCTTCTAATTTATGAAAGAGCTCTTGGCACATAAATGAAATATCTCCTTGAAATTTAATATTTACCCTAGTATTTTATACTAAAGTGGAAAGTCTTTGTTTGAGTAAAACAATCAACTGACAAAGATTCAGCACTGGGGTTTAAGTCCAGACGTGAGTTTTGGGGATGAATATAAAGGAGGAACTTTAGTAAATGGCTTATTCTGAAAAGCCAGCCCAGCTCTTCCTCCTATATTGCATTTTAGATAATGGTTAACTAAGTCAGAAATCTAGGTGTTGCCCTCAGTGCTCCTCTCTTGCCTCAACGCACTTCAATTCAAGTTATACCAAGTCTTGAGTATTCTACTTGCTGGAAGCCTCTCTGTAGCTCTTAACTTAATCCAGTTGTTGATTATTTATTATCTGTGCTGGCTTAGTCACTCAGTCATGTCCGACTCTTTGTGACCCCATGGACTGTAGCCTGCCAGGCTCCTCTGTCCATGGGGATTCTCCAGGCAAGAATACTGGAGTGGGTTGCGATGCCCTTCTCCAGGGGATCTTCCCAACCCAGGAATTGGACCCAGGTCTCCTGCATTGCAGGCAGATTCTTTACCACCTGAGCCACGAGGGAAGCCCAAGGATACTGGAGTGGGTAGCCTATCCTTTCTCCAGGGGACCTTCCTGACCCACGAGTTGAACCAAGGTCTCCTGCATTGTGGGCAGATTCTTTACCAGCTGAGCTACCATGGAAGTCCCATTTCTTATCTGGACCATTGTAATAATCTTCTCACTGGCTTCTCATCCTTTAGTCTCACCTTCTTCCAATCATTCCATTCTCCAAATAGACATCTAATCATGTCACTTATATATTTATGGAAAAAACAAGACCAATAACTATATAATCATAATTGTCCCAACAGATTCATTTTACATTGGTAGAAAATACAAGCTATGTTAAGGATTTGTATTCATGAACCTTTTTTTTGAAAAAAGAAGTACCTAAATATATGAAGAAAATAACCTGCAAAACAAGAAGAACAATTATAAAAATGTCTATATGGGAGACTTTAACATAATTTAGCTATAACAGATAAAGTAGACCTAAAATATATATTTCAAGGACTTTAAAACCATAATTCATAAGGCCAAATTAATGTCAAAAATTATATTTTATGGACAGTGTTTTCAAATATTCTGATAACATTTAAAAACGATCATATGATATGCCACAAAGAAAACCTTTGCAAATTCTCACAAGTAGATATCACACTTTCTCTGTTCTCTGATGATACTGTAAAACTTTTATAAACTTGAAAACAGATTTAAACAGAAGTCTTGGAGGTGGTCCTGAGATGGCAGAAGAATAGGATGGGGAGACCACTTTCTCCTCCACAAATTCATCGAAAGAATATTTGAACGCTGAGCAAATTCCACAAAACAGCTTCTGAATGCTGGCAGAGGACATCAGGCACCCAGAAACGCAGCCTATTCTCTTTGAAAGGAGGTAGGACTAAATATAAAAGACAAAAAGAGAGGCAAAAGAGTTAGGGACAGAGACCCATCCCGGGAAGGGAGTCTTAAAAGAGGAGAAGTTTCCAAACACCAGGAAACCCTCTCACCGGCGAGTCTGTGGGGAGTTTTGGAATCTCAGAGGGTAACATAACCGTGAGGAAAAAATAAAGAAGTAAATAAATAAAACCCACAGATTACGTGCCTAATGGCAACTCCCAGCAGAGAAGTAGCCCAGATGCTTGCGTCAACTACCAGCAAGCGGGGGCTGGACAGGGAGGCGCAGGCTGCACTGTGTTGGGTACAGATGGGGCCTGAATACCCTGAGGGCAATCTGAGGGAGCTAATGTGAGATAGCAACCCAAAGTCTGGGCTAGCGAGAGAGAGAGAGAGAGAGAGAGAGAGAGAGAGAGAACCTAAGGCACTGCCAGCCAGCTCTCAGAACAAAGGACTGCTGGCTGCGGACTGGCCCATCCCCTGCCAGAGGCAGGGAGGCATGCGGGGGGCAGCCAGAGCTGGAAAGGGGCAATCTCGGCCCCAGAGACAGCATCCTCTACCAAACTGCTATCAGTGCGATCAGGCTCCCAGTTACTAACCAAGACCTGGGATTCTGGATGGTTGACATCTGCTGGGAGGGTCAACAGCCAGAGATCAGCTCCCCAGAAGAGACACACGGCACACCTGAGAAGGTGCACCTGCTGTACACCCAGAAAACTGAGCAGCTGGGACAGGGGAGGTGATAAGATGCAACCCTCCCCCCCGACCTGGAGGAGAGTGTACTTGCCAAGCACCTGGTCGCCTGAGCTGCTCGGACCTGGGAAGGGCACAAAACACAGGCCCAACCGAGTCTTCACCTTTGTGGAGTACCTGAGAACCTGAACCTGAGTGGCTTAGACCTGGGAAGTGCATGCAACCCAGGGCCTACCTCAGAAAGTTCCCCTGCAGAGCAACCTGGAGACTGAGCAGTGTAGTCTGGGAAAGCACACACGCCATGAGTGGGGGCAAACCCAGTGCAACCGAGACACTGTGAGCACTCCCCACACATGCCAGTGATATTTGTTTGCAGTGTTCCTCCCTCCCCACAGCACGACTGAACAAGTGACCTTCGCCCCCTCGTGTCAGGGCAGAAATTAGACACTGAAGAGACCTGCAAACAGAAGAAGCCAAAATAAACAGAGGGAACCACTTTGGAAGTGACAAGAGCAACAGATTAAAACCCTGTAGTTAGTTAGCACTGAATACATTGGAAGGGGCCTATAGATCTTGAGAAGTATAAGATGGAACAAGGAACTATCTGAAACTGAACTGACCCCACACTGCCCTCAACAGCTCCAGAGAAATTCCTAGATATATTTTTACTATTATAATTTTTTAATTAAAAAAATTATTTTTTACTTTTAAGTCCTCTATTAATCCTTTAATTTTCATTTTTATAACCTACTATTACCTTGCAAAAAAACCCCTATTTTTAAAGCAAACTTCATATATATTTCTTATAATTTTTGTGATTTTGCTTTGTTCTTCTAATAGTGTATCTTTGAGGCTAACCTCTATACTAGATTTTTAACCTGTGCATTTTGGTATTTGTTACCAATTTTGTACCTTTAAGAATTCAAACTTCAGTACCCATTTTTACTTATGAGTGTGATTACTGGATTGACTACTCTCTCCCCCTTTTGACTCTCCTTTTTCTCACCCAGGTCACCTCTATCTCCTCCTTCTCCCTTCTCTTCTCTACCCAACGATGTGAATCTCTTTGTGTGTTCCGGGCTGTGGAGAATACTTAGGGAACTGATTATTGGCTAGATCTGTCTCTCTCCTTTTGATTCCTACTTTTCTGCACCTGGTTGCCTCTATCTCCTTCCTCCCTCTTCTCTTCCCTATGTAACTCCGTGAACATCTCTGAGGGTTCCAGACTGTGGAGAGCACATAGGGAATTGATTACTGGCTAGATTGTTCTCCCCCCTTTTAATTCCCCCTTTTCTCCTACTGGTCACTGTTATCTCCCTCTTCCCTCTTCTCTTCTCCATGTAACTCTGTGAACTTCTCTGGGTGTCCCTCACTGTGGAGAATCTTTTCACCATTAACCTAGATGTTTTATCATCGGTGCTGTATAGATGGAGAAGTCTAGAGGCTACTGTAAGAATAAGACTGAAAACCAGAGGCAGGAGGCTTAATCCAAATCCTGAGAACACCAGAGAACTCCTGACTCCAGGGAACATTAACTGATAAGAGCTCATCCAAAAGCCACCATACCTACACTGAAACCAAGAGCCAACAAGTTCCAGAGCAAGACATACCATGCAAATTCTCCAGCAACACAGGAACATAGGCCTGAGCTTCAATATATAGGCTTCCCAAAGTCACACCAAACCCGTAGACATCTCAAAACTCACTTTGGGACACTTCATTGCACTCCAAAGAGAAGAGATCCAGTTCCACCCACCAGAACACCGATGCAAACTTCCCTAACCAGAAAACCTTGACAAGCTACTCATCCAATGCAACCCACAGGGAGGAACCTCCACAATACAGAGGAACAACAAACTGCCAGAATACAGAAAAGCCACCCCAAACACAGCAATCTAAACAAGATGAAAAGGCAGAGAAATACTCAGCAGGTAAAGGAATATGATAAATGCCCACCAAACCAAACAAAAGAGGAGGAGATAGGGAGTCTATCTGAAAAGAATTCAGAATAATGATAGTAAAGATGATCCAAAATCTTGAAAACAAAATAGAGTTACAGATGAATATCCTGGAGACAAGGATTGAAAAGATGCAAGAAATGTGTAACAAGGGCCTAGAAGAAATTAAAAAGAGTCAATCAATAATGAATAATGCAACAAATGAGATCAAAAACACTCTGGAGGGAATCAACAGTAGAAAAACACAGGCAGAAGATAGGATAAATGAGGTAGAAGATAGAATGGTAGAAATAAATGAACATAGAGGAAAAAAGAAAAAAGAATGAAAAGAAATGAGGACAACCTCAGGGACCTCTGGGGCAATGTGAAATGCCCCAACATTTGAATCATAAGAGTCCCAGAAGAAGAAGACAAAAAGAAAGGCCATGAGAAAATACTTGAGATAATAGCTGAAAACTTCCCTAAAATGGGGAAGGAAATAGTCACCCAAGTCCAAGAAACCTAGAGAGTCCCAAACAGGATAAACCCAAGGTGAAACACCCCAAGACACATATTAATCAAATTAACAAAGATCAAACACAAAGAACAAATATTAAAAGCAGCAAGGGAAAAACAACAAATAACACACAAGGGGATTCCCATAAGGATAACAGCTGATCTTTCAATAGAAACTCTTCAAGCCAGAAGGGAATGGCAGGACATACTTAAAGTGATGAAAGAGAAAAACATACAACCCAGATTACTATACCCAGCAAGGATCTCATTCAAATATGTAGGAGAAGTCAAAAGCTTTAAAGACAAGCAAAAGCTGAAAGAATTCAGGACCAACAAACCAGCTCTCCAACAAATGCTAAAGGATCTTCTCTAGACAGGAAACACAGAAAGTGTGTATAAACTCAAACCTAAAACAACAAAGTAAATGGCAACAGGATCATACTTATCAATAATTACCTTAAATGTAAATGGGTTGAATTCCCCAACCAAAAGACAAAGACTGGCTGAATGGATACAAAAACAAGACCCCTGTATATGCTGCCTACAAGAGACCCACCTCAAAAAAAAGAGACACATACAGACTGAAAGTGAAGGGCTGGAAAAAGATTTCATGCAAATGGACCAAAAGAAAGCAGGAGTAGCAATACTCATATCAGATAAAATAGAGTTTAAAATAAAGGCCGTGAAAAGAGACAAAGAAGGACACTACATAATGATAAAAGGATCAATCCAAGAAGAAGATATTACAATTATAAATATATAAGCACCCAACATAGGAGCACCACAATATGTAAGGCAAATGCTAACAAGTTTGAAAGGGGAAATTAACAATAACACAATAATAGTGGGAGACTTTAATACCCCTTTCACACCTATGGATAGGTCAACTAAATGGAAAATTAACAAGGAAACAAACTTTAAATGATACAATGGACCAGTTAGACCTAATTAATATCTATAGGACATTTCACCACAAAACAATAAATTGCATCTTTTTCTCAAGTGTACACGAAACCTTCTCCAGGTTTGATCACATTCAGGGCCATAAATCTAGCTTTGGTAAATTCAGAAAAAATTGAAATCAATCCAAGCATCTTTTCTGACAACAATGCAGTAAGATTAGATGTCAATTACAGGAAAAAAATCTATTAAAAATTCCAACATATGGAGGCTAAACAACACGCTTCTGAATAACCAACAAATCACAGAAGAAATCAAAAAAGAAATCGAAATATGCATAGAAATGAATGAAAATGAAAATGCAACAACCCAAAACCTATGGGACACTGTAAAAGCAGTGCTAAGGGGAAGGTTCATAGAGATACAGGATTACCTCAAGAAACAAGAAAAAATCAAATAAATAACCTAACTCTACACCTAAAGCAACTAGCAAAGGAAGAAATGAAGAACCCCAGGGTTAGTAGAAGGAAAGAAATCTTAAAGATTAGGGCAGAAATAAATGCAAAAGAAGCAAGAGACCATAGCAAAAATCAACAAAGCTAAAAGCTGGTTCTTTGAGAATATAAATAAAATTGACAAACCATAAGCCAGACTCATCAAGAAACAAAGGGAGAAGAATCAAATCAACAAAATTAGGAATGAAAATGGAGAAATCACAACAGACAATACAGAAATATAAAGGATCATAAGAGACTACTATCAGCAACTATATGCCAATAAATGGACAATGTGGAAGAAATGGACACATTCTTAGAAAAGTACAACTTTCCAAAACTGAACCAGGAAGAAATAGAAAATCTTAACAGACCCACCACAAGCACAGAAATTGAAACTGTAATCAGAACTCTTCCAGCAAACAAAAGCCCAGGACCAGACAGCTTCACAGCTGAATTCTACCAAAAATTTAGAGAAGACATAATACCTATCCTACTCAAACTCTTCCAGAAAATTGCATAGGAAGGTAAACTTCCAAACTCATTCTATGAGGCCACCATCACCCTAATACCAAAACCTGAAAAAGATGCCATAAAAAAGAAAACTACAGGCCAATATCACTGATGAACACAGATGCAAATATCCTTAACAAAATTCTAGCAAACAGAATCCAACAACATATTAAAAAGATCATACATCATGACCAAGTGGGATTTATCTCAGAGATGCAAGGATTCTTCAATATCTGCAAATCAATCAATGTAATACACCCCATTAACAAATTGAAAAATAAAAACCGTATGATTATCTCAATAGATGCAGAGAAAGCCTTTGACAAAATTCAACATCCATTTATGACAAAAACCCTCCAGAAAGCAGGCATAGAAGGAACATACCTCAACATAATAAAAGCTATATATGACAAACCCACAGCAAACAATATCCTCAATGGTGAAAAATTGAAAGCATTTCCCCTAAAGTCAGGAACAAGACAAGGGTGCCCACTCTCACCTCTACTATTCAACATAGTTTTGGCCACAGCAATCAGAGCAGAAAAAGAAATAAAAGGAATCCGAACTTGAAAAGAAGTAAAACTCTCACTGTTTGCAGATGACATGATCCTCTACATAGAAAACCCTAAAGACTCCACCAGAAAATTACTAGAGCTAATCAATGAATATAGTAAAATTGAAGGATATAAAATTAACACAGAGAAATCCCTTGCATTCCTATACACTAACAATGAGAAAACAGAAAGAGAAATTAAGGAAACAATTCTATTTACCATTGCAACGAAAATAATAAAATACTTAGGAAGATATCTACCTAAAGAAACTAAAGACCTATATATAGAAAACTATAAAACACTGATGAAAGAAATCAAAGAGGACACAGATAGATGGAGAAATATACCATGTTCCTGGATTGGAAGAATCATAGTGAAAATGTGTATACTACCCAAAGGAATCTATAGATTCAATGCAATCTCTATCAAGCTACCAATGGTATTTTTCAGAGAACTAGAACAAATAATTTCACAATTTGTATGGAAATACAAAAAACTTCGAATAGCCAAAGCAATCTTGAGAAAGAAGAATGGAACTGGAGGAATCAACCTGCCTGACTTCAGGCTATACTACAAAGCTACAGTCATCAAGACAGTATGGTACTGGCACAAAGACAGAAATATAGATCAATGGAACAAAATAGAAAGCCCAGGATAAATCCACGCACCCATGGACACCTTATCTTTGACAAAGGAGGCAAGAATATACAATGGAGAAAAGACAATCTCTTTAACAAGTGGTGCTGAGAAAACTGGTCAACCACTTGTAAAAGAATGAAACTAGAACACTTTCTAACACCATACACAAAAATAAACTCAAAATGGATTAAAGATCTACATGTAAGACCAGAAACTATAAAACTCCTAGAGGAAAACACAAGCAAAACACTCCCTGACATAAATCACAGCAGGATCTTCTATGACCCACCTCCCAGAGTAATGGAAATAAAAGCAAAAATAAACAAAATGGGACCTAATTAAATTTAAAACCTTTTGCACAACAAAGGAAACTATAAGGAACGTGAAAAGACAGCCTTCAGAATGGGAGAAAATAATAGCAAATGAAGCAACTGACAAAGAATTAATCTCAAAAATATACAAGCAACTCCTGCAGCTAATTCCAGAAAAATAAACGACCCAATCAAAAAATGGGCCAAAGAACTAAACAGACATTTCTCCAAAGAAGACATACAGATGGCTAACAAATACACAAAAAGATGTTCAACATCACTCATTATCAGGAAATGCAAATCAAAACCACAATGAGGTACCATCTCACGCCAGTCAGATGGCTGCTATCCAAAAGTCTACAAACAATAAATGCTGGAGAGGGTGTGGAGAAAAGGTAACCCTCTTACACTGTTGGTGGGGATAAAAACTAGTACAGCCACTATGGAGAACAGTGTGGAGATTCCTTAAAAAACTGGAAATAGAATTGCCATATGACCCAGCAATCCCACTGCTGGGCATATACACTGAGGAAACCAGAATTGAAAGAGACACGTGTACCCCAATGTTCATCGCAGCACTGTTTATAATAGCCAGGACATGGAAGCAACCTAGATGTCCATCCAGAGATGAATGGATAAGAAACCTGTGGTACATATATACAATGGAATATTACTCAGCCATTAAAAAGAATACATTTGAATCAGTTCTAATGTGGTGGATGAAACTGGAGCGTATTATACAGAGTGAAGTAAGTCATAAAGAAAAGCAGCAATACAGTATACTAATGCATATATATGGAATTTAAAAAGACGGTAATGATAATCCTATATGCAAGACAGCAAAAGAGGCACAGATGTATAGAACAGTCTTTTGGACTCTGTGGGAGAAGGCGAGGGTGGGATGATGTGAGAGAATATCATTGAAACATGAATGTTATCATATGTGAAACAGATCACCAGTCCAGGTTCGAGGGATGAGACAGGGTGCTCGGGGCTGGTGCACTGGGATGACCTGGAGGAATGGGATCAGAAGGGAGGTGGGAGGGCATTTAGGATGAGGAACACATGTATACCCATGGGTGATTCATGTCATTGTATGGCAAAACCACTATAATATTGTAAAGTATTTGGCCTCTAATTAAAATAAATTAATTAAAATTTAAAAATAAATAAACAGAAGTCTTCAACTACATGAATATTTCAGAACACATTTATATGCAAGTATTAACTCAAAGAAACCCTGACAGACTAATAAAAAATAACAAAAATGAAATCATGAGTTATTAAATCTTTCAGAGCCATGTTCAGAAGTAAATTCATAACCTTAAATATTTTATTATTAAAAATAAATGAAATCATGTTACTAAGAATCCAATATAATACAAAGTCAAGGAGTAAGCTTTTTTAATGGGGGATGAATTAAGTAGATAAGCCTCTAGCAAATTTAATCAAGAAAACAAAGATAAATTATAAATAAAAATTTAAATTATAAATGGAGTATAACAAGAAATACAAAGTATTTCTTAAATCATAGGACACTATTAAATTGAACCACTATAAATTTGAAAATCTCAGAGAAATTAAAAAGATCTAATAAAATGTTAAATTATAAGCATTACTGAAAAGTTGCAAACTAAATAGACCTGTAATTGTAGAAACATTGAAGACAATTATCAAAGAGAAACTTCTAAAAATACTTAAGGTCAGATGTATTTATCCATGAGTTCTTTCAAACTTTCTAGGAATAGCAAAATTCAATTCTATAGCAATGTTATACAATTGAAAATCTTGCAGTTATTCACATTGGTTTTGAAGGTAGCATCACTCTGATACTAATGCTTGATAAACTGCTCCAAAAAGAACATTCTATCCAGTTTGTGAATTCTGATGCAAAACCTATGAATGAAATTCTATCAAATCTAGTTCAGTAATGTTGGACAATAACGATACATTGCAATTGTTAAAAGATAATTTTTGAAAAGGTAAAATCTTAACTCTCATAGTGATAGATAAACATGTATTAAACATTTTTATTTAATATTAATGAGGAAATTGTAAGGTGTTATTCCCAGTTCAAAAGATAAGCCAAAGAAGCACAAATTTAATTTGAAACTAACACTAGATCTCAACAATAAGGAGCTATGAGGAGAAATATATTCCATTCACGATAGCAACCAAACAATATAATTCTTACGAATGACTTTAATAGGAAATACGTGTGAAAGAAAGAGGTTGTATATGCTGGAAATTACAAAATTGTACAGAAAGAGAAAATACATAGTTATCACATGGGCAAAGCTTCAGTGCACTGTTGTAATATTAACTTATAAGGTCTGGTCCCATTACTTCATGGGAAATAGATGGGGAAACAGTGTCAGACTTTATTTTTTGGGGCTCCAAAATCATTGCAGATGGTGACTGCAGCCATGAAATTAAAAGGCGCTTACTCCTTGGAAGGAAAGTTATGACCAACCTAGATAGCATATTCAAAAGCAGAGACATTACTTTGCCAACAAAGGTCCGTCTAGTCAAGGCTATGGTTTTCCAGTGGTCATGTGTGGATGTGAGAGCTGGACTGTGAAGAAAGCTGAGCACCGAAGAATTCATGCTTTTGAAGTGTGGTGTTGGAGAAGACTCTTGAGAGTCCCTTGGACTGCAAGGAGATCCAACCAGTCCATTCTAAAGGAGATCAGCCCTGGGAGTTCTTTGGAAGGAATGATGCTAAAGCTGAAACTCCAATACTTTGGCCACCTCATATAAAGAGTTGACTCATTGAAAAGACTCTGATGCTGGGAGGGATTGGGGGCAGGAGGAGAAGGGGACGACAGAGTATGAGATGGCTGGATGGCATCACTGACTCGATGGACATGAATCTGAGTGAACTCCAGGAGATGGTGATGGACAGGGAGGCCTGGCGTGCTGTGATTCATGGGGTCGCAGAGTCGGACACGACTGAGCGACTGAACTGAACTGAAGAGTGTTTTTTAACATGTATTTTTAAATGATTGGGGAAAAGAAACAAAAGACAAATAAGCTTTCATAACATGTGAAAATCATATGAAACTCGCATTTCTTTGTCCATAAAGCTTTATTGGAACAGAACCATGCCTATTCATTTACATATTGTCTATAACTGCTTTTATACTATGATGGCACAGCTCAGTAGTTGTGACAGAAACTCTATGACCTGAAAAGCCTAAAATATATTATTACTCTCTTTATAGAGAAAAATGTACTGACCCCTAGACTAGAATAACCATGAGAGGAGGGGCTGCTCCATATTCATTGTTGTGTCCCCAGCACCTGGTACACTTTATGGTACATAAGAAAGACTAAGAATTTTTTTTTACACATCCTGATGTAGGGGAGTAGAGAATGTATGTAATTGGTCCACTTGATAGTTTTCATGGTCACCTAAGTTGACATATGAGATTGTGTCCAGTCCTTTTTGAGTATAGTTATTTGTGATCTTGTTTTTAACTAATCAACTCTAAGTACATTGATCAGAAAAAAAAAATTCTAGTTTTTTTTTTCCCCTGCACACCTGATGTTCAGATCTTATACCAACATGGTTAATAAAATGACCTATCATATTTAGGGGCTTTATGCCACCTGCCAACCTCCCTAGTTGATCTTTCTCTGTTGTGATTATACCCCTGCCATCTAAAATGGAAGGGAATATATCCCTTCACTGTTCATCTGAAACTCTCACAACATTGCTAATTGGCAAAGTGAAAGTGTTAATTGCTCAGTCGTGTCTGACTCTTTGTGACCCCATGGACTGTAGTCCACCAGGTTCCTCTGTCCATGGGATTTCCTAGACAGATTTTTTACCATCTAAGCCACCACAGAAGCCCTCGATACAAAATGGTTTTGGTGTTAATAAAAATTAAATTAAAAAAATAAATGGACATCTAGGTTGCTTCCATGTCCTGGCTATTATAAACAGTGCTGCAATGAACATTGGGCTACACGTGTCTCTTTCAATTCTGGTTTCCTCAGTGTATATGCCCAGCAGTGGGATTTCTGGGTCGTATGGCAGTTCTATTTCCAGTTTTTTAAGGAATCTCCACACTGTTCTCCATAATGACTGTACTAGTTTGCATTCCCACCAACAGTGTAAGAGGGTTCCCTTTTCTCCACACCCTCTCCAGCATTTATTGCTTGTAGACTTTTGGATCGCAGCCATTCTGACTGGTGTGAAATGGTACCTCATTGTGGTTTTGATTTGCATTTCTCTGATAATGAGTGATGTTGAGCATCTTTTCATGTGTTTGTTAGCCATGTGTATGTCTTCTTTGGAGAAATGTCTATTTAGTTCCTTGGCCTATTTTGTCCATCAGCAGATGAATGGATAAGAAAGCTGTGGTACATATACACAATGGAGTATTACTCAGCCATTAAAAAGAATACATTTGAATCAGTTCTAAGGAGGTGGATGAAACTGGAGCCTATTATACAGAGTGAAGTAAGCCAGAAAGAAAAACACCAGTACAGTATACTAACACATATATATGGAATTTAGAAAGATGGTAACAACAACCCTGTATGCGAGACAGCAAAAGAGACACAGATGTATAGAACAGTCTTTTGGACTCTGTTGGGGGGGTGATTTGGGAGAATGGCATTAAAACATGTATAATATAATATAAGAAACAAATCACCAGTCCAGGTTCGATGCAGGATACAGGAAGCTTGGGGCTGGTGCACTGGGATGACCCAGAGGGATGGTATGGGGAGGGAGGTGGGAGGGGGGTTCAGGATGGGGAACACGTGTACACCCATGGCGGATGCATGTTGATGTATGGCAAAACCAATACAATATTGTAAAATAAAAAAATAAATGTAAAAAATGCAATCTGAAAAAAATTTTGAAAAAAATAAATGGAAGGGGTTAAACTGTTAAAACTCATTAAAATTGTGTTAGTCTTGTTATATAGTAATATATCAGGGATAGGAGAAGCCTCACAGTTGACACAGTGTTAGAGAAGTCCTGGAAAGGCAAGAGATGGCATAAGTATGAAAGTACTTTCATAGAGCAGGGATTGGTAAACTATAGTCTGTGGCAAAATCTGGTCTGCCACCTGTTTTTATAAAGTTTTATTGGAACACAGCCATGTTTATTGATCTACATGTTGCATTTAAACCACAATGGCAAAGTTGAGTATTTCCTTTGGAGAACATATGGCCCTCAAAGTTCAAAATATTTACTGCCTAGCTGTTTATAGAAAAAAGTTTGCTGACTCTTGGTATAAAGCATTCTCTAAAAAGAAGACCTTGAGATTCTATCTAAAGGTTAAAAGGACTGAAAGAAAACCATTAGTGTGTACAAGTGAGACTGAATTTTAAAAATTACAGAATGTTTAAGCCAACAATATGAGGCCAATTGATGAATTCTTGAGATTCAATTACTCTTTAGAGTTTTGGTGATGATGTGGCTGGTATAAGGCAAAATGAACAGCATTTATATGTGTCTGCTTGCTTGCTTCCTCTTATTCAAACGATGTATACAGTACTATATATAAAACAAACAACAAGGACCTACTATATAGCACAGGGACCTATATTCAATATCTTATAATAACCTATAATATAAAAGAATCTGAAAAAAATATATGCATATATATGTGTATATATATATGTGTGTGTGTGTGCACATTTGTGTGTGTCTGAACCACTTTGCTGTATGCCAGAAACTAACACAACATTGTAAATACTTCAATAAAAAATATATTTATTGAATGCTTCTGTAATCTAGATACTGGGCTAACTGATGGGGACAGCATAAAGAAGAAAACAGACACATTCCCTGCCCATATGGAGCTTATAATCTATTCTGTTTGACACTGGCATGACATTGAACAAATTTATGTAACTTATTTTAGCCATTCTTATTCCTCCTGTATAATGAGAATACTAATGCCTCTTGTAAGATTGTTTTAAGGATTAAATGAGATTATATATATATATATATATATATATATATATATATATTTTCCCAAATCATTCAAAGAATATTTATTGAGTACTAACTATGTGCTAGGCGTTACTCTAGGTATTGGTCATATAGCAGTTAATACAGCAGACTTAAAGAGAAAATTTTGCCCTCACGGAAATTGCATTTTAGTCAAATATATGAAAATACCTGAAACAAAGTAGGCATCTGATGACTGTTCTTTTCCTTTTCCTGAGTAAATAAAAGGAAGGCAGTGCTTATCCTTCAGTACTGATTTTAGCAGGGAGTACAATAGTGGTTAAAACTTCATTACATATATTTCCTTTTAATAGCTAGCACTTTTGACAGCATAGTCAATGTATTATTATCAATCATAATTGTCAAATCATCATTAGGTTAGATAGCACGATTTGTGAAAAACAACTAGTTCCAGATTGGTTTATTTCTCATTCCTTAAATTTGCCTTTTTGCCTTTTCTATGCTGTTCCTTGACCTAGAAAGTTTTTCACCCCTCCCTGCTGAACCAAAGCCTGGCCATACATTGAAGTCAAGCTGTAATCAAAAGAAAATGTACTGTCAGAGCTAAAAGGGGTCTCTCTAATCACGATATTCAGTGACCCCATTTTATAGGTAAAAAAAAAAAAAAAACTGATGCCTAGCACAGGAAAAGACTCTTAAGTTCACATAGCTTGGAAGTGACAGAGGTAGGACTAAACCAGCAGCTTCTGCTTACCAGTCAAGCATTCCTTCCACCATTTCTGAAATGTCTCACATTTGCTATCTCCTCTAGGAATCTTTCCTGCACTTGAGGGAAACATACTCTTCCTGCACCCAAAGTACATTCATGATCCTATCCTTTACCTTATCTTTTCTCTCTGCTAACTCTTTTATGAATTGATCTACATCCAAGTGTTTCACCTCTCTCTTAGATGCAGGAGACTGCCAGATCCCTCTGCCCAGCTTTACCTTCTTTTTGAGCTGCAGATTTCTATTCCAAAGTGTGTATTAACCTGTACCCAACTTCCCTGCCTAATATCTTTATTTCAGACCATGGCATATATCCCACCCCTGGAAGTCAGGCTCACAACTATAGAATTCTCTTCATTCCCTCTTTTATTCCTAATTGTCATCAAGTCTTTTCTGAGCTTCTTCTGCAGTGTTTCTAATATCCAACTCATCTAGCTCCTTTGCCTTCTTCCTGCTACTGCCAGATACTCATTACCTCTTGTCTGGATGCACTCCAACCCATTTTCTGCAGTTCTGCCAAATAAATCTCCCTAAAGCACATCTCTGTAATCATTTCAATCAGCAGTAATTGTGCTTTGGGTAAGCCTCATGAGTTATGAGATCTCCATTGTGTTTAGCCTGGGTCATGTCATTCCCTTTCTCAAAAAAAAAAAAAAAAAAAAAAAGGCCTCAATCACCTCCAAAATTAAGTCCAGCCACTTCATCCCGGTGTTGAAGACCTTGTATGCTATGCTATGCTAAGTCACTTCAGTCGTGTCCGACTCTGTGCGACCCCATAGACGGCAGCTCACCAGGCTCCCCCATCCCTGGGATTCTCCAGGCAAGAACACTGGAGTGGGTTGCCATTTCCATCTCCAATGCATGAAAGTGAAAAGTGAAAGTGAAGTCGCTCAGTCGTGTCCGACTCTTAGCGACCCCATGGATTGCAGCCTAACAGGCTCCTCCATCCATGGGATTTTCCAAGCAAGAGTACTGGAGTGGGGTGCCATTGCCTTAATGACTCTAAATGACTCTTTTTTTTCTATCCTTATCTCCCTGAAATTCAAGGGATATGCATTTTAAAAAGTTTATCTTCTTTGTTGTTCAGTTGTTGAGTTGTGTCCAACTCTTTGTGACCCCATGGATTGCAGCAGGCCAAGCTCCTCTGTCCTCCACTATCTCCCAGAGTTTGCTCAAATTCATGTCTAGTAAGTCAGTGATGCTATCCAACATCTCCCCCTCTGCTGCCCCCTTCTTCTTTTGCCTTAAATCTTTTCCAGCATCAGGGATTTTGCCAACGAGTTGGCTCTTCACATCAGGTGGCCAAACATTGGAGCTTCAGCAGCAGTCCTTCCAATGAATATTCAGGGTTGATTTTCTTTAGGATTGACTGGTTTGATCTCCTTGCAGTCCAAGGGACTCTCAAGAGTCTTCTCCAGCACCATAATTCAAAAGAATCAATTCTTTGGCACTAAGCCTTCTTTATGGTCCAAATTTCACATCCATACATGCCTACTGGAAAAACCATAGTTTGACTATGCCAACTTTTTTTAGTAAAATGATGTCTCTGCTTTTTAAAATGATGTGTAAGTTTGTCATAGCTTTCCTTCCAAGAAGCAAGCATCTTTTCACTTCATGGTAGCAGTCACTGTCCACAGTGAGTTTGGAGCCCAAGAAAATAAAATTTCTCACTTTTTCCACTTTTTCTCCTTCTAGTTGCCATGAAGTGATGGGACCAGATGCCATGATTTTAGTTTAGTTTTTTTTTTTTTTAATGTTGACTTGCAAGACAGCTTTTTCACTCTCCTCTTTCAGCCTCATCAAGAAGATCTTTAGTTCCTCTTCACTTTTTGCCATTAGAGTGATATCATCTGCATATCTGAAGTTGTTGATATTTCTCCCAGCAATCTTGATTCCAGCTTGTGATTCATGCGAGCACTTTGCATGATGTACTCTGCATATAAGTTAAATAAGCAGGGTGATGATATACAGCCTTGTTGTACTCCTTTCCCACTTTTTAACCAGTCGTTCCATGTCTGGTTCTAACTGTTGCTTCTTGACCTGTGTATAGGTTTCTCACCATACAGGTAAAATGGTCTGGTCTCTACGAATTTTCCACAATTTGTTGTGATGCACACAGTCAAAGGCTTTAGTGTGGTCAATGAAGCAGAAGTAGATGTTTTTCTGGAATTCCCTTGCTTTATTTATGATGTAATGAATGTTGGCAACTTGATCTCTGGTTCCTGTGCCTCTTTGAAACCCAGCTTGTACATCTGGCAGTTCTCAGTTCATGTACTGCTGAAGCCTAGCTTAAAATATTTTGAGTATAACCTTACTAGTATGTGAAATGAATGCCATTGTATGGTAGTTTGTACATTCTTTGGCATTTCCCTTCTTTGGGATTATAATGAAAACTGACCTTTTCCAGTCCTGTTTCCACTGCTGAGTTTTCCAAATTTGCTGACATATTGAGTGCAGCATTTCAACAGCATCATATTTTAGTACTTTAAATAGCTCAGCTATAATTCCATCACTTCCACTAGCTTTATTCATGGTAATGCTTGCTAAGGCCCACCTGACTTCACATTCTAGGATGTCTGGCTCTAGGTGAGTGACCACACCATTGTGGTTATCCAGGTCATTAAGACCTTTTTTTGTATAGTTCCTCTGAGTATTCTGGCCACCTCTTATTCATCTCTTCTTTTGTTAGGTCCTTACTGTTTCTGTCCTTTATTGTGCTCATCCTTGCATGAAATATTCCCTTAATATTTCCAATTTTATTGAAGAGATCTCTAGTTTTCCCCATTCTATTGTTTTCCTCTGTTTCTTTACATTGTTCATTTAAGACCTTCTTTTTTAATTTAATTTATTAAAAAAAATTTTTTTTAGGATTTATTTTCTTTACTTTACAATATTCTTATCTCTCCTTACTATTCTCTGGAACTCTGCATTCAGTTGGGTACATCTTTCCCTTTCTCCTTTGCCTTTTGCTTCTCTTCTTTCCTCAGATATTTGTAAAGCCTCCTCATACAACCACTTTGCCTTCTTGCATTTCCTTTTCTTTGGGATAGTTTTAGTCACTGCCTCCTGTACAATGTTGTGAACCTTTGTCCATATACCTTCCCGTACTCTTATCTACCAGATATAATCCCTTGTATCTATTTGTCACCTCCACTGTAAAATCATAAGGGGTTTGATTTAGGTCATACCTTAATTGGCTAGTGGTTTTCCCTACTTTCTTCAATTTAAGCCTTAATTTTGCAATAAGGAGCTCATGATCTGAGCCACAGTCAGCTTGTTTTTGCTGACTGTATAGAGCTTCTCCATCTTTGGCGGCAAAGAATATAATCTACCTGATTTTCCACGTGCAGTGTCATCTCTTGGGTTGTTGGAAAAGGTATTTTCTATTACCAGTGTGTTCTCTTGACAAAACTGTTAGCGTTTTCCCTGCTTCATTTTGTACTCTAAGGCCAAACTGGCCTGTAGTTCTGGGTATCTCTTGACTTCCTACTTTTGTGGTCCAGTCTCCTGTGATGAAAAAGACATCTTTTTGGTATTACTTCTAGAAGGTCTTGTAAGTCTTCATAGAACCATTCAATTTCAGCTTCTTTGGCACCAGTGGTTGGGGTATAGACTTGGATTACTGTGATGTTGAATGGTTTGCCTTGGCAATGACCAAAGGTCATTCTGTTGTTTTTGAGGTTGCACCCAAATACTGCATTTCAGATTCTTGTGTTGACTATGAAGGCTACTCCATTTTTTCTAAGGGATTCTTGCCCACAGTAGTAGATATAATGGTCATCTGAATTAAATTCGCCCATTCCTGTCCATTTTATTAATAGTTAACTGAGTCCTAAGATGTCAGTGTTCACTCTTGCCATTTCCTGCTTGACCACGTCTAATTTACCTTGATTCATGGACCTAACATTCCAGGTTCCTATTCAATATTGTTCTTTATAGCATCAGACCTTACTTTCACCACCAGACACATCCACAACTGAGCATGTTTCCACTTTGACCCAGCCACTTCATTCATTCTTTCTGGAGCTATTAGTAGTTGCCCTCTGCTCTTCCCCAGTAGCATATTGGACACCTTCTCACCTTGGGGGGCTCATTTTCTGCTATCATATCTTTTTGCCTTTCATACTGTTCATGGGGTTCTTGCAGCAATACTGGAATGGGTCACCTTTTCCTTCTCCAGTGGACCACATTTTGTTAGAACTCTTCACTGTGACCTATCCATCTTGGGTGGCCCTGTATGGCATAGCTCATAGTTTCATTTAGTTACACAAGCCTCTTTGCCACGACAAAGCTGTGATCCATGAAGTGGATCTTTTCACTTGGAGACACCTAGTTCTTGTGTTCTGGTCCTCATTCCCCTCTACTTCCTAGAGAATTTTTTTTCTTTAATTCCCACTTTCCTTTTTATACATACGGTCACCCTGTTATCCTTCTCTTTGCCTTGGGTCCATCCTCTGTGTCTGAAAACCAGTTCAGGTTTTTCCCATCTTGAAAATAACCTTTTTCAGACCTATTTTATCTTTAGATATTACTCTCTTCTCTTTCATGCTAAACTACCTTGAAAAGTTGTCTACACTCACTATTGCTACTCTGCCACCTTTCATTCACAAGCATAACTCCTAAGAATCTAGTTGTTCCCCACTACATATTCCTCTAGTGACTGTGGCTGATATTACCAGTGACCTGTTAGTTATGTAAAGCAATGGTCTTTTTTTCCATTCTTATCTTCCTCCACTTCTGCATTAGTGTGCTAGGGCTGCCATAATGAAGTACCACAAGCTGGGTTCCTTAAAAAAACAGAGATTCTTTCACAGTTACGGAGACCAGAAATCTGAAATCAAGGTGTTAACAGGGCCTTTCTCTTTCTGAATGCTCTAGTAAAGAATCCTTCCTTGCTTCTTCCTGGCTTCTGGTGGTTGCCAGCAACTCTTGGCGTTCCTTGGCTTTTAGACACATCACTCTAGTCTCTGCCTCCTTCTGTACATAGCATTTCCCCTTTGTGTCTGTGTCTGCATGGCCTTCTTATAAGGATACCATTTATTGGATTTACAGCTAACCTTAATCTTGTATAACCTTATCTTAACTAGTTATATCTGCAAAGGCCCTATTTCCAAATATGGTTGCACTTTAAGGTTCTGAGTGGACATACATTTGTGGGGGGAAGCAACCCATTACAGCCTCTCCTCAGTATCTAACACTGTTGAACACTGCTTCCTTCTCAAAATTTCCTCTTCCTTTGGCTCTGGCAACACTGTATTTCCCCTAGTTTTTCTTTGTTTTCTCTTTTCTGTTCCTCCACTTTCCCCTTAAGTATTGTATTCTCCAAAAGTCTATACAATGTTCTCTACTTTTCTCACACTATAAAATCTGAGTGATTTTTAATTCATTCTCATTCTATTCTATACTTCTCTCTTATGTATCCTATTGCTTTCTGGATATTTGTATGCCCCCACATACTTCTCTGGAGAAGGCAATGGCACCCCACTCCAGTACTGTTGCCTGGAAAATCCCACAGACGGAGGAGCCTGGTAGGCTGCAGTCCGTGGGGTCGCTAAGAGTCAGACACGACTGAGCGACTTCACTTTCACTTTTCACTTTCATGCATTGGAGAAGGAAATGGCAACCCACTCCAGTGTTCTTGCCTGGAGAATCCCAGGGACGGGGGAGCCTGGTGGGCTGCAGTCTATGGGGTTGCACAGAGTCGGACACGACTGAAGCGACTTAGCAGCAGCAGCAGCAGCAACATACTTCTCAAAAATTCCACATGTATGTATCAAACTTACCAACCTCCACCTCCAACACCTGATGAAATCTTCTTCTCCTCTTATGTACCTCTATATACAATGGGTAAACAGTTTCCAGTGAATTCATTTTTCTCAACTATTTGCTTCTGTATCTAATTGACCAAGGCTTGGCAATATTTACCTACTGTAAATTTATCACATTTCTCCTTACTTGTGTGTTCACTGCAATAGTCCCCCAGCTGGTTTATTTTATCTTCAGTTTTTCCATACTCTACCCCCTCCCCCACTGCCCCCGAATTGAATCTGTTCTCCATAGTACAATGAGTCTTCTTTTTAAATGTGAATCTGGTCATGAAAACCTAACTCACCATAACACTTCAAAGTTCCCTATTTGTTTAAGATAAAATTCAAAGTCCTTAATTTTATTGAACAAGGCCCTTTAGAACATAACCCTTTTAATCTCCATACAAGCTTCCACTCTATGGAATGCCCATGCTATGCCCAACTTCCCAACTATAACATCATCTCTCATATCTCGGTCTTTTCACATTCTGCTCCTTCTTCCTATCATGATGACTGCTCCCTTCACTTGTTTGCTTAGCTAACTCAAGATTTAGCCAAGGCTTTAACACTTGTAAGATGCTTTCCTTAGCTGTTTCATCCCTGAACCATATTAAGTTTTCCTCCCATAAACAATACTCTCTGATTTCTTCCATCTAGAACTGCTTATTCTATATTGTAGAAGCATATTTACTCATCCATTTCCCTCTGTAAATTTTGGGTGGTGTCCATGTGTTATTTATCCTTGTATCTTTAACACAGCCATCATAGTGCCTAGCAGGAATACAAGTTTGATACTCATTGAATAGCTAATTGAATCAAATGAGTTTATGCCAGGCAAGGTCAATCAGGGTTACTGGAGTGAGGATTAAAGGCTGAGAACCCCAGGGATGTTGGGTTGTCAGACCTCCAAATGTTAATATCTGAAAATTGAGATGGTGAGTTCAAGAAAATAAATATGAGTCAAAGATGAGTCTAAAGTTTCTTGCATAATAGGCTACATGGAGTTGTAAGAACTAGGATTTATTGAGTCCCTACTAGACACTAGGCATTTAATTCAGTATTTTATATACATGATATCAGAAGGAAGGAAAATAAAGAGCTTAGTTCTAGACCTGCAGAGAGTGAAGCATCTATAAGACCTCTTAATAGAAATGTTCAGCAGACAACTGTAACTGTAATTCTTGGGTATGGGAAAGAAAGAAAGACTCAGTAATTAGATTGAGAATTAGTTGGGTAGATGGTAATTGAAGTCATAGGTCAGGTGGGAGGGATCTTCCAAAAAAGGTAGCATAGAGGAGAAGGGAAGAGGACTGGACAAAATCCTGGGGAATGTATATCTAAGAGCTAAGCACAGGGAGAGGAACTCTTCCTTTGTCCTTCCCTCTCTCCTTCTCTTCCTTCCTTCCTTTAACAGACAAATATCTACTAGGGCCATCTTCTGGGCCAGGCACTCTTATAGGAACTGGGAATATAGCAAAGGGAAAAACAGTTCTTTCTTTCATGAAGCTGATATTCTAGTGGGGTAGAGAAAGTAGGCAATGATTACAAACAAGTAAATATATTATCTGATATCAGTTTTGGGCTTCCCTGATAGCTCAGTTGATAAAGAAGCTGCCTGCAATGCAGGAGACCCTGGTTTGATTCCTGGGTCGGGAAGATCCACTGGAGAAGGGATAGGCTACCCACTCCAGTATTATTGGACTTCCCTTGTGGCTCAGCTGGTAAAGAATCCTCCTGCAATGCGGGAGACCTGGGTTCAATCCCTGAGTTGGGAAGATCCCCCAGAGAAGGGAAAGGCTACCCTATCCAGTGTTCTTGCCTAGAGAATCCCATGGACTGTATAGTCCATGGGGTTGCAAAGAGTCGGACACAACTGAGCAACTTTCACTTCACTTAATATCAGTTTGTCATAAGTTCTATAAAGGAAAACAAAGAAGTATAAGAGCATATAAAATGACTGAGGGTGGGTATGACGGTGGCAGAGGAGGCTTTAGCTAGTTCAAGGAAGGCTTCTCTGAAGATATTTGAACTAAGAAGTAAATGATGAGAGAGAGGCAGCCATATGAATATCTTGGGAGAAGAGCATTCCCGGCAGAAGGATATCAAGTGTAAAGACCCTTAAATGGAAAAATGCATGGTGTATTCAGAGATCATAAAGAAAGCTATTGAAACTGGAGTGTAGTAAGCAAAAAGATGCATAAAAGGAGATGAAGTTGAAGAGGCAGTCAGGGACACAATCACATAGGGCTTTGTAAGCTTTGGTAAGGAGTTCAGATTTATTCTAATTGCAAAGTGAACCCGTTCTATGCAGAACAGCACTGTGATTTGTTTTGAACTTGGAGATAAACACCCTGGCTGCTGTATGGAAAACAGACTGTAGGGGGCAGAAAGGAAGCAGGGAAATTAGTTAGGAGTATAATTGATTCAGGCAAGAGGTGGTTATGTCTTAGCTCAAATTTTAGTAGTGGAGATAGTAAAAAGTAGTTTGGATGTGGAATTTGTTTTAGAGTTGCTAATTGATTAGGGGTATGTTGAGCAATGTTACGGTATGGAGAGAGTGAGTGAGTGAGTGTGTGTGTGTGTGTGTGTGTGTGTGTGTGTGTGTTCGCGCGTACGTGTGTGTGCATGCACATGTGTGCTCAGTCGTGTCCGACTCTGTGACCCCATAGAGGGTAAGCTCACCAGTCTCCTCTATCCATGAAATTTTCCAGGCAAGAATACTGGCGTGGGTTGCTAGGGCCTCCTCCAGGGGATCTCCCTGACCCAAGTATCAAACCCAGGTTTCCTGCATCTTTTGCATTGGCAGGCAGATTCTTTACCACTGTGCCACCTGGGAAGTCTATGGAGTGGGTAGGTAAGGAATAAAAGATTCCCTGGTTTTAGCCTGAAAATCAAGGTGGGAAGACTGAGGTGGGAATGACTGGAAAAGGAATGTTTGGTGAGTGGTAAGAAGAAATAGGAAATAAATAGCTTGGTTTTGTACATGTTAAGTTAAAGATTTCCATTGGTTAGCCACATGCTAATATTTACTAAGAAATTAGATGAATCAGGAAATGTCAATGTTAAATATTTAAATTATCACCCTCTGATAAAGCTTTGAGACTAGATGAAACCTCTAAGGGGTTAAGTGTAGACAGCAAAGAGTCCTTGGACTGAGCCTTGGGGTACTTCAATATTTAGAGGTAGGGCAGATGATCACTCCCCCAAAAGCTGAGACATGGCCAGTGTGGTAGGAGAAAACCAAAACAAGGTGGTGTCCGTAATCCAAGTGATGAAACTGATTAAAGAAAGAGGGAGTAGTCAGCTGTGTCAATTGTTAATGAGACATTGATTCTGAGAATTCTGAGAATTGACTTGATTCTGAGAATTGACTTGATTTTGGCAACATGGAAGTGATTGGTAACTTTAACAATGGAATGCTGGAGATAAAAGCCTGAATGGATTGTTTCATGAAAGAATGGGAAGTGATGATAACAAGTTTTCCTAGGAGTTAAGCTGTGAAGGGGTACAGAAAAGTGGAATATTAACTGGGAGGCAATTGGAATCAAGACTGGGAGGTTTAGTACTAAATATCTGACTGCTAATGGGATAATCCAGTAGTGAGGGGAAAATAAGTGGTGTAGAAAAGAAGGGATAATTTCAGCAGCAAAAGCCTTGGGAGGTCAGATTAGTAGGGGATTGAACTTTGATTAAAAAATTAAGGATCATGATCTATATTAAGAAGAGGTATGACTTCCCTGGTGGCTCAGACAGTAAAGAATCTTCCTGCAATGCTGGAGATCTGGATTCAATCTCCAGGAAGATGCCCTGGAGAAGGAAATGGCAACTCACTCCAGTGTTCTTGTATGATAAATCCCATGGACAGAGGAGCCTGGTGGGCTACAGTCCATGGGGTCGCAAAGAGTTGGACACAACTGAGTGACTAGTAGATGAAACATGAAACATGTCAAGATAGGTTGGTAATGATGAAAGATGGAAAGATGAGGATGTTCTCTTTTCAGTACTACTCTTTTTAAATCAAAATAAGAGGAAGATAGCAACTGAGTGTGAGAGGAGAAAGGGGATGTAAAAGAGAAAGGACAATCAGAGATGTAGGAGCAGGCATTATGGGAGAGTGGTATCATGGAAACTAAGGGCAGGGAGAGGATTTTAAGAATGAGCAGGCCATCAATCAATGGTGTTAAATGCTCTTGCATTCAAATTGTATAAATATTGAAAAGAGGCCATTTGGTTTACTAATTAGATGATTGGTTGACATTGACAGTAAAGACTTTGTTAAAATATTAGGGGCAGAAGCCCAATTTCAGTGAAGGGTAAATGGGATATAAATATATTTGTAAACAACATTCTTTAGAAAAGGAGGTAGGGGATAATACGTTGGAGAGAAAGACCTATTTATCTTTTTTATCAGACTGTGAATTCTTGAAAAGAAATATGTCAGATTTACATGGTATACCTAGTGCCTTGTACGGGATATGACACTGCTGGTTTTCAATAAAAATTGAGTATGTGAGGGAATGAATGAATTCTGCACCCAGATAGAGTCAACTAAATCCTCTACGATATTCTTCTGAGAAATTGGATCTGTTCTACTACCCTCAAAACAACTGGTTGGGAAAAAAAAAAATGACCAAAGAAGTGCTTCTACATCCTAGAGAAATAGAATAATCAGTTTAGTTCAGTTCAGTCATTCAGTCATGTCTGACTCTTTGCAACCCCATGGACTGCAGCACACCAGGCCTCCATGTCCATCACCAACTCCCAGAGTATACTCAAACTCATGTCCATTGAGTTGGTGATGCCATCCAACCATCTCAACCTCTGTCGTCCCCTTCTCCTCCCACCTTCAATCTTTCCCAGCATCAGGGTCTTTTCAAATGAGTCAGTTCTTTGCATCAGGTGGCCAAAGTATTGGAGTTTCAGCTTCAGCATCAGTCCTTCCAATGAATATTCAGGACTGATTTCCTTTAGGATGGACTGGTTGGATCTCCCTGCAGTCCAAGGGACTCTCAAGAGTCTTCTCCAACACCACAGTTCAAAAGCATCAATTCTTTGGCGCTCAGCTTTCTTTATAGTCCAGCTCTCACATCCATACATGACCACTGGAAAAACCATAGCCTTGACTAGATGGACCTTTGTTGGCAAAGTAATATCTCTGCTTTTTAATATACTGTCTAGTTTGGTTATAACGTTCCTTCCAAGGAGCAAGCGTCTTTTAATTTCATGGCTGCAGTCACCATCTGCAGTGATTTTGGAGCCCAAGAAAATAAAGTCTGACACTGTTTCCACTGTTTCCCATCTATTTGTAAATGAAGTGATGGGACCAGATGACATGATCTTAGTTTTCTGAATGTTGAGCTTTAAGCCAACTTTTTCACTCTCCTCTTTCACTTTCATCAAGAGGCTCTTTAGTTCTTCTTCGCTTTCTGCCATAAGGGTGGTGTCATCTACATATCTGAGGTTATTGATCTTTCTCCCGGCAATCTTAATTCCAGCTTGTGCTTCATCCAGCCCAGCGTTTCTCATGATGTACTCTGCATATAAGTTAAATAAGCAGGGTGACAATATACAGCCTTGGAGTACTCTGTTCCCAATTTGGAACCAGCCTGTTGTTCCCTGTATGGTTCTGTCGCTTCCTGACCTGTATACAGATTTCTCCGGAGGCAAGTCAAGTGGTCTGGTATTCCCATCTCTTTCAGAATTTTCCACAGTTTGTGGTGATCCACACAGTCAAAGGCTTTGGCATACTCAATAAAGCAGAAGTAGATGTTTTTTTGGAACTCTCTTGCTTTTTCGATGATCCAGTGGATGTTGGCAATTTGATCTCTGGTTCTTCTGCCCGTTCTAAAACCAGCTTGAACATCTGGAAGTTTATGGTTCACGTATTGTTGAAGCCTGGCTTGGAGAATTTTGAGTATTACGTTACTAGCGTGTGAGATGAGTGCAGTTGTGTGGTAGTTTGAGCATCCTTTGGCATTGCCTTTCTTTGGCACTGGAATGAAAACTGACCTTTTCCAGTCCTGTGCCCACTGCTGAGTTTTCCAAATTTGCTGGCATATTTAGTGCAACACTTTCACAGCATCATCTTTTAGGATTTGAAACAGAATAATGGTGATAACAAAGGAAGAAATCCAAATGCAATCTGTGATGCCTGGACACCCACACCACTGCCTAGTGTATAAGCAGAGACCTGGAGGGTGTAACCCCAAAACTGCAAGAAATTAGATGATGTCCTCTGCATAGAATAGGAAATACTGAAGTAGCCAGAAGCTGTGACAGGATAGTAAAGTTTTCTCTGCCAGTGTTAGCTTAAGAATCAGCCAGTTCAATCTTGGAGAGGAGAGGGAATAGGGTTTGATAGCCATATAGCTATATTTGAAGTGTATAAATATAGCAACAAATGAGGAATTGCAGAGATTGTGATAAGGGTTGATCAGAACATAATTAAATGAAGTCAAGACGGCTATTTTAGCTAAGTCTCAGAGAAACCATCTTGACACTGAAAATTACTGGATTGTGGGCTAACCTTTGAGAGGAAATAGTGGAAACCCTTCCACTGAGTCATTTAGAATTATTTACAATTAGGCAGGACAATGTAGTTGAGAAATACTGTAACATAATACAAGGAGTGGTTTTGCTCAGTTCCCAGAGGGATGGACTGGATGTGACCTAATAGCTTTTTCCTACACTAATTTGGTTGATTGTGTCAGAGAAAAAACTGGTTGATCATTTTGTTTTCCTGCTGTTGAGTGACTCATACTTGAGCTGACCACAGGGCTATAACAAAGAGAATGCTCATTGATTAGGCAGATAACAGAATATGGAATGGGGGGGGTGCAAAAGATAAACTTCTTCAAAACTTAAAGAGTTTGTTAGCAACAGGTGAAACTCCGTAAAGACCTTGTGTTGTTTACCATTGATTTCAGGACATGGATCCAGAGCTTGGAATTGGATGAAGAAGTATCTGATGAGTTAATGAATGGCACCTTGGACAGAACACTAAGGAACACCAGTATAATACAAGCAGTGGACTGATAGATTGAATATGTTCCTTAACATATTTGAATCAGCTTTCTCAGTTTCTTTTCAATAGATTCTTCTAAGGATGAGCATATAGATAAGATACTTGGCACTTAGCACCTTAAAAAGTATTAGCTTTCTTTCCTTTTTATTTTTCCAGACTCAGTCTCTCCAGATAAGTCAAATTTTCTGTTTATGTTTTACCCCATTGGGAAGAAAAAAAATTTTATGTTTTCTCTTAAAAATCATAGATATTGATGTTAAAACAGCTTAGCTTAACATTAACCAACACAGCAGGCAATTTAAGAGCAATTTTTAAAAACAATAAACAGCTAAGGCACTACCAGGTATGATACTCCTTCACTAGCTTTTATCAACCCAACCCCAAATCTTAATGCAAAAATAAAAAAGCTCTTTGGCAACATGTCCTCATCCTTGGGGCTTGCTCAGTATCCAAAACACCCAGGGCTGCCTCTCTCCGTGATTAACTGTAATTCACACTGTGTTGGTCATAGATAAGCTGTTCCGCTAGCCTTCGCTGTTGCAGCTAACCAGTGGAAGGAATTCCAAATTTACCTTTTCTACCTCCTTGCTTCTGGATTTTGTTATATCATTTTTTGGTCCTTCCACACCAGACAGAATTTATAAACAAAAAGAATAGTTTCATTAAAGAAGTAATAAAGGTATAAAAATCTCTTTCTTTCTTTCCCTTAAACAGAATATTGTTTTTCTCTTTTGTATTTCTTCTCTTCCTTCCACTTTGCTGCTTTTTGAGCTGGATTTAGGAGACATTGGCTTAATTTGGATACAATAACTGGGTTTGACTAATATCCCAGGGCAGCTCACTTCCTTTAGCAACACTGCCTGATACTTTTTTGTCTGAAATGCTCAGTCCAAGGGCTTATATGTCTTGCATAGAACAGAATGTTTTGGACAACATTTAAACCTAGTTTCGATCTGAGAGTTAAAGTGATCCTATCATAACAGCTAAAGATGGGTTCAGAAAATTTGTTGATCAAGGAAGTGTGATAAAATGATTAATGTATAGAAAAGTCATTCTCAGGTGAAGGCTTTGTAAAAGAATCAAGATTATTAAACCTAGAGAAGGTAAAGTTTTCAGACTGAGAAATAGCCACTTGCCATGGATGGTTTAAAAAATAAAAAGAAAAATGCCAGCTTAACTCATTCCACAAGCAATTTAATGTTCATGAATAATTTTTGCCTTGTAAATAAGCCATGTGTTGGATTCTTTATATATTTCTTTTGCAACTCAGGAAGACATGATGTAATAATTGTCTTTAAGTATTGAAAGATATTCTCTAGGAGAAAAATCTGCTTTTCTAGAATGCTAGGAATTGGGTTCTGTGGTCTCCTCTAACCACCCCCTTTTCCCTGTCAAGCCTAAGACTTCCCTTCAGCCGCTTTATATTTCTTAAAAAACAAACAAACAAACACCTACTTTCCCATGCTGTCCATACCAGAAAATACATTCTGTGACACACACAACAGGATGTCTAACTGTTTTCTTTTTCCATTAAGGACAACACAAAAGGAAATGGTATCATTTGTAATAGAAGGAATTTTAGCTAGGTCTTCTAGAGGACTTCCAAATAATTTTCTGTAATCAGTGATAATTTACCAAAGAAAGCTATGGAATTTCATTTACTGACCTCAGCAGATCTTTACCTCCCCAGAGATGCTGTGCTGAGACAGAATAGGAGAAGGGAGTTGGCAGCAATGGCTGAGAAATGGATGAACTACAGCCTTTTCATCTCTTTATTTTATTCAAGCCAGAGTTCTCTAAATGTTAATGCATTGAGGGGAATCTAAACTACTTTTGTGAAGACTGAATGGCAAGCAGTCAGAAAAGAACATTTGGACTTTGCCCCATTAGTTTCTTTTTGTCTTTCACACATATACACATATCTAGCTTCTCAGTCTGTCCTTTCAGTACATAACATAATTTATTACCATGGCTTCAGCTACCTGAATACTGATGACTCTTCCATTTACAACTCTAGCCCAAACTATTTTGTGAATACCAGACTCATATTTTCAGTTGTTGAAGGACATTTTTGTCTAAAAACAAGGGTACCTCAACCTCAACATGTTGATATCCCCCCTCCACAAACAAGAATCCCTCTTCCTTTCCTGTTCCTTATCTCATGTAATAGTCCTAGTCCCTTAAGATAAGACCTAGAGAAACATCTTGATCCCTCCTTTCTCTTAGCTACCCATTTCACTTTTGTCTAATCAGTTACCAAATCCTGTTGATTCTAATAGGTCTTCTTTCATATCTCATGCTTTCAGCCTCTTTAAACATAGTAAACATTTCCTGAACACACAATATCTTATTTTTTTAATTTAATTTTTATTTTATATTTGACTAGAGTTGATTTACCATATTGTATTAGTTTCAGGTGTACAGCAAAGTGATTCAGAATACATACATATATAATTTTTCAGATTCTGTTCTCATAGAGATTATTACAGAATATTGAGTAGATTTCCCTGTGCCATACAGTAGGTCCTTGTTTGTTATCTATTTTATATATAGCCTGAGCCCAACGGCTCCTGGACGGGCATGGTGGGCGAGCTCATCAACTGGATGCTTCCCTCTTGCCGCCTAGGCTTTGTCTTTGCTCAAAGCTCAGATGGGAAAGAATCTACCTGCGATGTGGGAGATCCCCTGGAGAAGGGAATGGCTATCCACTCCAATATTCTTGCCTGGAAAATCCCATGGACAGAGGCTACAGTCCATGGGGTTGCGAAGAGTCGGACATGATTGAGCGACTAACAAAGACTTGAGTGAATGAAGGAGACGAGGAATCGGAACTGGAGGGACTGGACAACTGGAGGAGGTGGAGAAAGCTTCCTGTGGGAGGCGGAGCTAGGTGGGGCAGCCGGGGACTGCACCTCAGGTGTGCTGTGCCCCGGCACTTGCCAGGAGGTGGACTTCGAGGTTTCCCATTGCTCTCGCAAGTCCACTCTTCCAGTAGATGTTATTGAATGTCTAGTGTGTGCCTGGAGAAGGCAATGGCACCCCACTCCAGTACTCTTGCCTGGAAAATCCCATGGATGGAGGAGCCTGGTAGGCTGCAGTCCATAGGGTCGCTAAGAGTCGGACACGACGAGCGACTTCCCTTTCACTTTTCATTTTCATGCACTGGAGAAGGAAATGGCAACCCACTCCAGTGTTCTTGCCTGGAGAATCCCAGGGGCGGGGGAGCCTGGTGGGCTGCTGTCTATGGGGTCGCACAGAGTCGGACACAACTGAAGCGACTTAGTAGCAGCAGTAGCAGCAGTGTGTATATGTTAATCCCGAACTCCTAATTTATCCCTCCCCTGACATTTCCCCAGTGTTATTACATAAATTTGTTTTCAAATCTGTGAGTCTGTTTCTGTTTTGGAAATAAGTTAATTTGTATCATTTTTAAAAAAGATTCCACATATAAGTGGTATAATAAGATATTTGTCTTTCTCTGGCTGATTCACTTCAGTATCTTCTGACAGCTCTTTGCCATTTACAGATATTACTCTTTCTGCTTGGAGTAGTCTCCCATCCCTTCTTTAACTGGTAAGCTCCTACTCATTGTAAAGGGCCCCACTATACATAAGCCATTCCTCATGAGATTTTAACAGGAACTGTATTAAATCTGTGTATGAATTTGGGAAAAAACTGACATCTTTACTATGTTGAGTCTTATAATCCATGAACACAGTCTGTCTGTTTACTTAGATCTTTGATTTCTTCTATCAGCATTGTTGTCATTCTCAGCATACAGGTCCTATACAGGTAACTGTTAGATTTACACCTAGTTTTTACAACTAGATTTACACCTTTTCCTTTGCAGCCAGTGTAAATAGATTTAAAAAAAAATTTGCTTCCTCATATCTATTGTTAATGTATAGAAATGCAATTGATTTCTGTGTTGATCTTGTAGGCTTCAAAACTGAACTTAGGAGTTCTAGGAATTTCCTTTGTTTTTCAGATTCCTTGAATTTTCTATGTATGTCATCTATAAATAGGGACAGTTGTATTTCCTCCTTTCCAATTTGAATGTCTTTTTATTGCTTTTACTTACCTTATTGTGCTGGCTATAAATTCCAGTGATATTTGAGTAAGAGTGGGGAGAGTGGATATCCTTCCCTTGTTTCTTATATTAGAGGAAAAACATTGTCTTCCATTATTAAGTATGATGTTAGCAGTATGATTTTTATAGATGCTGTTTATTGATTTGATGGAGCTCCCCTTTATTCCGTGTTTGCTCAAAGTTATCATAAATGGATATTAGATTTTGTAAAGTGCTTTTTCTGTATGAATATATGAGTTTTCTTCTTTAGCCTGTTGATATGGTATATGAAATTGACTGATTTTTGAAAACTGAACCAGCTTTACATCACTGGAATAAACCCTACTTGGTCACAATATATCATTCTTTTTATATATTGCCAAATTCTATTTTATGATATTTTGTTAAGGATTTTTTTTTTACAAGTGTCATGAGGTCTGTAGCTTTATAAATCTGTCATTGTCTGGTTTTTATATCATGGTACTACTAGTTTCATAAAATAAATTGAGAAGTATTACATCCTCTTTGATTTTCTAGAAGATACTATGTAGAATTGGCACTGATTCTTTTTTAAGCATTTGGTAGAATTCTCTAGGGAAACTATCTGGGTCTGAGGATTTCTTCAAGGAGAGTTTTTTATTTACAAGTTAAATTTCCTTAATAATTATAGGACTATTCAAATGATCTGTTTCACATTGGGTAAGGTTCCGTGATGCTGCTGCTGCTAAGTCGCTTCAGTCGTGTCCAACTCTGTGCAACCCGGTAGACGGCAGCCCACCAAAGGTGTGATAGTTTGTCGTATTCAAGAAATTTGTCCATTTCATCTAAATTGTCATTTTGATGTTTATAAAGTTGGTCATAGTAGTCCCTTGTTGTCTTTTTTTGTATCTGTGAAGTCTATAGTGAGAGCCCTTGTTTCAGCCCTGATATTGGTAATTTATATCTTCTCTCTTTTTCCTTTGTCAATCTTTCTAGAAGTTTGTCAATTGTATTATCCTTTTCAAAAAAATCAGCTTTTCCTCCATTGATTTTCTCCAATTTTAAAATATAAATTTCATTGACTTTTGCTCTTTATTATTTCCTGCTTTTTGCTTGCTTTGGATTTCTTTTTTAATGTATTTTTTAATTGAAGAAAAGTTGCTTTACAATGTTGTGTTGGTTTCTTCCATACAACAGTATAAGTCAGCCATAATTTATACCCCCTCTCTCTTGAGCCTCCCTCCTCTCATCCTATCCCACCCCTCTAGGTCATTAAAGAGCACCAGGCTGGGCTCTCTGTGTTGTATAGCAACTTGTCACCAACTATCTGTTTTATACATGATAGTGTAAAATATGTTGATACTACTTTCTCTATTTGTTCTACTCTCTCCTTACCCTACTGTGTCCACAAGTTCATTCTCTATGTCTGCGTCTCCATTCCCTGTAAATAGATTCATCAATACCATTTTTCTAAATTCCATATATATATATTTATATATATGTTAATATACAATGTTTTTCTTTTTCTGACTTAGTTCACTCTGTATAACAGGCTCTAGGTTCATCTACCTCACTAGAACTGACTCAAATTTGTTCTTTTTATGGCTGAATAATATTCCATTGTATATATGTACCATATCTTATTTATCCGTCCATCTGTTGATGAATATCTAGGTTGGTTCCATGTCCTAGCTATTGTAAGTAGTGCTGCAGTAAACATTGGGGTACATGTGTCTTTTAGAATTGTGACTTTCTCAGGGTTTATGCTCAGTAGTGGGATTGCTGTGTCATATGATAAGATTTATTCCTACTTTTTAAAGGAATCTCCATTCTGTTCTCCATAATGATTGTATCAGTTTACATCCCCACCAACAGCATGGGAGGTTTCAGCTTTTATTGTTTGTAGGTTTTTTGATGGTGGCAATTCTCCTTGGTGTGAGGTGATAACTCATTGTACATTTGAATTGCCTTTATCTAATAATAAGTGATGTTGAGCATTTTTCCGGAGAGGGCAATGGCACCCCACTCCAGTACTCTTGCCTGGAAAATCCCATGGACAGAGGAGCCTGGTAATCCATGGGGTTACCAGGCTGCAATCCATGGGGCCGCTAAGAGTCAGACATGACGGAGCGACTTCACTTTCACTTTTCACTTTCATGCATTGGAGAAGGAAATGGCAACCCACTCCAGTGTTCTTGCCTGGAGAATCCCAGGGATGGGGGAGCCTGTTGGGCTGCTGTCTATGGGGTCGCACAGAGTCGGACACGACTGAAGTGGCTTAGCAGCAGCAGCAGAGCATTTTTCATGTATGTGTTAGCCACCTTTATGTCTTCTTTGGGAAGTTCTTCTGCCCATTTTTTGATTGGGCTCTTTGTTTTTCTGACATTGAGCTTTGGGTTTCTTTTACTTTTCTTTTTCTAGCTTTTTGACCTGGGAGTGTAGATAATTTATTTGGCGCTTTTTTTTTTTTTTTTTTTACTTTTCAAATATAAGCATTTAATGCTATAAATTTTCCTCAACATGGCTTCATCTGTGTCACACAAATTTTGATATATTGTATTTTCATTTAACTAATGTAATTTGTATTTCTCTGGAGAGTTCCTCTTTGATCCGTAGATTACTTAGAAGTGCATTGTTTAGTTTCCATTTGTTTTCTAGTCATTCCTAGTTTAATTTCACTGTGGTCAAAGAATATACTGTATATGGCTTCAGTTCTTTTAAATTTGTTCAGGTTTGTTTTATAGCCCAGGATATAGTCTATCTTGGTATATGTTCAATGAGCACTTGAAAATAATGTGCATCCTACTGTTAGGAGAAGTAGTCTGTAAATGTAGATTGGATATTGTTGGTTGATGGTAATGTTGAATTTTTCAATATCCTTAATTATTTTCTGTCCAGTTGTTCTATTAATTACTCGGAGAGGAGTGCTGAAGTCTCCAAGCTTAACTGTGTATTTCTGTATTTTTCCTTCCAGTTCTATCAGTTTCTGCTCATGAATTTTACATTCTGTTGTTTGATGCACATAGATTTAGGATTATCAATTCATCATGGTAGTTTGTTGGCCCTTTTATCATTTGGCAATGTTGTTCTCTTTCTCTAGTAAATTTCTTTGCTCTGAAACCTGCTTTATCTGGTATTAATTAATATAGCCATTCCTTCTTTGTTTTGATTAGTATTTACATATATGTTCCTATCTTTTTACTTTCAACTTCTATTATTTGAAGTGAGTTTCTTTTGATTGTATGTAATTGGGTCATGTGTTTTTATGCAGTCTTCCAATCTCATCTTTCAATTGGTATATTTAGACTATTTAAATTTAGTGTAGTTATTGATGTGTTAGGGCTTAAGTTTAACATTTTATTTAATTTTCTCTTTGTACTCTTTTTTCTTAACTTACTGTGGGTTACTTAAACATTTATTAGAATCCCATTTTTATTTATATCTAGTTTTTAGGTATATCTCTTCATATAGACATTTTAGTGGTTGCTATAGGTATTACACTGTATATACATAAATTATCTCAGTCTATTGGTGTTGTCATTTTACCATTTTGGATGAAGTACAGAAAATTTATCACCTTTTACAACCCTCTATCCTCCCTGATTTATAATAAAATTGTCTTCAATATTTATGCTACATACATTTACAATCATATCAAGCATTGCTATAATTTTTGTTTCCACCATCAAACAAAATTTAGAAAACTCAAGAGGAAAAGGAAGTCTATTATTTTTACCCATTTTTCATGATGTTTTCTTCCTTCCTGATATTTCAGGATTTCGTCTCTTGTCATTTCCTTTCTTTTAGGGAGCTTCCTTTAGCCATTATTTTACAATAGGCCTGCCAGTGATAAATTCTCTCAGTTTTCCTTCATCTGAGAATGTCTTGATTTCCCCTTCATTACTCAAAGATATTTTCTCGGATATAGGGTTCTGGGTTGATAGCTCTTTTCTTCCAGCACTTGAAAAATATTGTGGCACTTCTTTCTGGCTGCATTGATTTATGATGAGAAATCATGTCTCTCAAGTAATTATTCCTAAACAGGTAAGATATTATTTATATCTCTCTGCTTTTAACATTTTCCTTTGTCTTTAGCTGAGACTTTTGGCTAAGATGTGTATTGGTATGAATTTCTTTGGGTTTATCCTGTTAGAGTTTGCTTAGCTTCTTGAATTTCCAGGTTTATGTCTTTTGCCAAATTTGGGGAGTTTTCAGGTACTATTTATTCAAGTAGTTTTTTAGTCCTGTTTTTTCTCTCTTCTCTCTTTCTGGGACTCCAGTGCCATTAATGTTAGATATTTCATTATAGTCCCACAAGATCCTAATATTCTCTTTATTTTTTCAGTCTGTATTCTTTCTGTTGTTTATATTGGATAATTTTTATTGTTCTGTCTTCAAGTTCACTGATTCTTTTGTTCCCTTCATTATGCTATTGAGACTATTCATCTAGATTTTTATTTTGAATATTGTAATTTTAAGTTCTAAAATTTCCATTTGGTTCTTCTTCATATTTTCTATTTCTTTGATAGGAATTTCTATTTTCTCATTTGTTTCATGCATGTCTATAGTTGCTCATTGAAGCATCTTTATTATGGTCACTTTCTCATTTGATTCTAAGATTTTTAGCATCGTGATATTGGTGTCTATTGATTATCTTTTTAAATTCAGTTTGAAATCTTTCTGTATTCTTTGTATGACAAATGATTTGCAGTTTAAATCTGGACATTTTGAGTATTATGTTATGAAATTTTGGGTCATATTTAAACTTCCCATTTTAGCTGGCTTCTTTTGACACCCCTCTGGCAGGGGGAAGGAGTTTCTGCCTCCATGATGGCACGTGGAAGTAAATGTCCAGATTCCCTGTTGGAATTTACTAATACTCGAGGAGGGAGGCACCTTTCTCCTGCTAAATCTGTCCTTGGTGTTCCCCATGTGGCCTCCTCTGACACCACAGAGAGCAGAGTGGCCTCCTTACTGCTGGGTGGTAGTGAAAATTCTAACTCTCCATTAGGCCCCCTCTGATACCACCTAGAAGGGAAAAAAGTAGAAGCAGTGACAGATTTTTTTCTTGGGCTCCAAAATCATTGCAGACAGTGACTGCAGCCATGAAATTAAAAGATACTTGCTCCTTGGAAGAAAAACTATGACAAACCTAGACAGCATGTTAAAAAGCAGAGACATCACTTTGCCAACAAAGGTCTGTATAGTCAAAGCTGTGGTTTTTCTTTAGTCATGTACGTATGTGAGAGTTGGACCATAAAGAAGGCTGAGCACCAGATAATTGATACTTTTGAACTGTGGTGTTGGAGAAGACTCTTGAGAGTCCCTTGGACAGCAATAAAATCAAACCAGTCAATCTTAAAGGAAATCAACCCTGAATATTCATTGGAAGGAATGATGCTGAAGCTAATACTGTGGCCACCTGATGCGAAGAGCTGACTCATTGGAAAAGACCCTGGTTCTGGGAAAGATTGAAGGCAAAAGGAGAAGAGGGAGGCAGAGGATGAGACGGTTAGATGGCATCACCCACTCAGTGGACATGAATTTGAGCAAACTCCAGGAGACAGTGGAGGACAGAGGAGCCTGGGGGTGCTACAGTCCATGGGGTTGCAAAGACTCAGACACAACTTAATAACTGAACAAGGATGACACACCTCAGTAGGGAGAGGGAGTGGCTTCTTGTTACCACAGGTTGGGATTACATTCTCTTGCTTCTTACATGATCCCCATTGACATTGTGAATAGAGGAGGGCTTGCTACCACTCAGCATGGATGAAAATCCTATCCTAGTATTCAGTCTTTTCTGCTACCACCTTGGCCATGGTGATGTCAGAAAAGATTTCAGTACAGCCTGGCCATAGCAAGCTCTGGGAGTTGGTGATGGATAGGAAAGCCTAGCATGCTGCAGTCCATGGGGTCACAAAAAGTTGGACATGACTGAGCAACTGAACTGAACTGATAGCCTGACCAGGGTAGAAGTCTTGGCTCTCCACTCAGCTTTTGTTGGTGTGAGTGGAGATGCTGGTCACAGTTTTTCTGTAGTGTTTGGTTGGAGTAGAGCGGTTATATCTAAAAGTTTTCTGTCTTGCTTGTCTACCCCTAACCTGGTTCTCTGCATAGGAAAAACAGACTTCTTTTGGGATTTATTTTGTCTGTGCCCATTTAGCATACCCATTGTTGCTTCTCATCTCCAAGCCTGGGTTATATAACTCAAAAAGAAAATCCAGGAAACTTATGACCATATTTTCCTTGGGATGGAAGGTCTCTTAGTCAGTCAGCTTTTTCAATATAATAAATGTCTATCAAGGATGTGGAGCAACAGGAACTCTCATTCATTGTTAGTGGGGATGCAAAATGGTATAGCCACTATGGAAGATTGTTTGACAGTTTCTTACTAAATATACTCTTACCATAAGATCCAGCTGTCACACTCCTTGGCATTTACCCAAATGAGATTGATACTTGTGTTCACTCAAAAACATGTACATGGATGTTTATATAAGCTTTATTCATACTTGCCAAAACTTGGAAGCAACCAAGATATCCTTCAGTAGGTGAATGAATAAATAAACCATGGTATATCTAGACAAGGTGATATTCCTCAGTGTTAAATATGTTGATACATGAGCTAACAAGCTGTGAAAAGACATGGGAAAATCTTAAATGTGTATTACTAAGTGAACAAAGCTGATCTGAAAAGGCTTACTGTATGATTCCAGCTATATGACTTCTTGAAAAGGCAAAACTATAGAGACAGTTAAAATACCTGTGGTTGTCTAGGGTTACAGGGGAGGAAGGAAGGGATGAAAAGTCATAACACAGAGGAATTTCAGGGCAGTGAAACTGTTCTGATGTTTCTCTAATGTTATAAACAGTGTAATTATGCATTTATCCAGACCCATAGAATGTACAACACCAAGAGTGAACCCTAATGTAAACTATAGACTTTGGGTGATTATATTGTATCAAGGTAGGTTTATCACTTGTAACAAATGTACCATTTTGGGGAAGAATGTAGATAATGAGGAAGATTACGTATGTGTAGGGGCAAGAGGTGTATGGGAAATCTCTGTACCTTCTTATTTTTGCTGTGACTCTATACTAAAAAACAACCTTTTGTATTTTCTTTCTTTTTAAAAAAATTTTATTGGATTTTAGTTGATTTACAATGTTTTGTTAGTTTCAGGTGTACAGCAAAGTGAATGTTATACATATAAAAGTCCAATGTCTTTTTAAAAATAGCTAAACTAAGCAAACCTTCAGCAACAAAGGTGTTTGTTTTAGCTGATGAAAGAAACATGAATCCTGAAGGCAGTCATTATTTTACACCAGCCCTTATTATTTAATAGCTTCTTCAAGCCTCAGTCTTAAACTTGGATCCTGATGAGTATGCCAGTCCTGGATCTTATTGCAAGTGTCAAGATCTCTTCTGGGGATTTGTCCCTGAACTGCCAGCTCTGGACTTCAGGCCAGTTTCTATTTTGAGTGAAAGCTCCAATCTAGCAAGAGTACATTGATTGCTTTCCAGCTAATCAAAGGGAAAGCATTGGTTTGCTGTTCTGGCATCCTTGTTCAGCTAAAAATGATTATGTCTCTGGCTCCTAATGCAAAGATATATTCTTCCTTCTTTTCCTGTGATGATGGTGCAGAATATCCTTCAATTTTGTTAAGTATAAAGTTAATGTATGCCTTTGAATAGTCTTTGAGGAGTTATACAGGGTATTTTTTTTCTCCCTAGGGGAAACAGCAGAATATTACCTGCCCTCCTCTTTCTCTCAGTCAAAAAATTTGTGTGATTTAAATTTACATACAGTGAAAGTTACTTACCTGAGGTTGTACGTCTTTGCACTTCGGAAATAGATTTCTTAAAGTATACCCGTGTCCCTTACAACAGAATGGAACCTTTGAAACAAAAATTTAAAACTAGTCTTGGTACATGAATTTTGTATGAAATTAGGAAATTTTTTCTTGTGATATACTTCCTTCTCTCTCTGTGTGTGTGTGTCTGTGATTCTTTGCTACTCTGTACTTCTTGAGAGAACCTTGAGGTTTAATAAATAAAAGTTTAAGTAGAGAGAATTCCCTGATGGTCCAGTGGTTAGGACTCTGTGCTTCCACAGCAGGGGGCCTGGGTTTGATCCCTGGTCAGGGAACTAAGAGGCCACAAAAAAAAAGGGTAAGTGGAAGAGGGCACTCATGAAGTGATGGAGAGTATAGTTGATCTCTTTTGTGATTCAGTATCACAATTTTGATGAATCTCTCAGAACTGGAAGAATTGCTAGAAGCCTCTTTCCATGCCACAGTAAAAAGAATTTATTCTTTCCTCCCTGATGCTCATCATGTTAAACACTTGCCATAGCCATTGGTTTGCCATAACTGAACAGGGAAAGTAGCTCTCTGTTGTCTGTGTATTACATCCCAGGATTTGAGTGACTTGCTTGGCTGAGACCTCATGTGATCATGAGAATTTAGTTAGTAATGGCACTGTAACATCTATTGAATTCTCACCAAAGTTATATGAAGTATATATTACTTGAGAAAACCAAGGCTCAAAATGGACATGTCAGTTGTCTAAAGCCATATAGCCAATAAGTGCCAGAGCCAGAACTTGAATCCAATCTCTGTGTGTGACTCCAGAATCCATCTCTTTTTCCTGTATTCACATTGCTGTGAATTCCAGTCATGGGGAATCTATCATAGTTCTACAACTCACTGAGATAGTGATGTATCCATTTTCTACCAAGTAGTTCATTTGACGGAGAAGGCAATGGCACCCCACTCCAGTACTCTTGCCTGGAATATCCCATGGATGGAGGAGCCTGGTAGGCTGCAGTCCATGGGGTCGCTAAGAGTCGGATACGACTGAGTGATTTCCCTTTCACTTTTCACTTTCATGCATTGGAGAAGGAAATGGCAACCCACTCCAGTATTCTTGCCTGGAGAATCCCAGGGACGGGGGAGCCTGGTGGGCTCCCATCTATGGGGCCACACAGAGTCGGACACGACTGAAATGACTTAGCAGCAGCAGCAGTTCATTTGAAAATGTTAAGACCAGTAAGGGATGAACTGAGTTCTCCACAGGAATTTGGATTCAGGCTGAAGGGTTTTTCCAAGGTGCTTTCCCACCTAAGTTTGAAGAGATACAATCAGAACTTTCAGATTTAATAGACATACTGTAAATATCAGTTCTGCCCTCCTATCCCAACACTTACTACAGATCAGATGCTTGTAGATCAGGTGCTTGGAGCTCTCAAATGCATCATGTTATTTAATCATCATAGCTCTATTATGGGAGAAGGCAATGGCACCCCACTCCAGTACTCTTGCCTGCAAAATCCCATGGATGGAGGAGCCTGGTGGGCTGCAGTCCATGGAGTCGCTAAGAGTCGGACATGACTGAGCGACTTCACTTTCACTTTTCACTTTCATGCATTGGAGGAGGAAATGGCAACCCACTCCAGTTTTCTTGCCTGGAGAATCCCAGGGACGGCGGGGCCTGGTGGGCTGCCGTCTATGGGGTCGCACAGAGTTGGACACGACTGAAGCAACTTAGCAGCAGCAGCAGCTCTATTATGAGGTATAGGGATGAACATATCCCCATATTACAGGTGAGGAGACAAAGGTACAAAGAAATGAAGTAACTGACATGTCCATTATCTCATAGTCAGGTCCATCTAACTCCATAGTATTGAAATAATAATTTGCTCTCTGTAATACCTCATTTGGTTCCTACCTACCTATCTATTTTACTTCTGTCTCTGTAACATTTTCAGAAGCTTTAAATTGAATATTTTAGTTGAGATCTTCAAGAAATCCTTGTATGACATTAAAAATCCATAGGCTGTGCGTGCTTTCTCACTTGCCTCACCTTGTTAGTATTATCTTCAGCAGTAAGCTTGCACCTCAGTAGAGCTCAGAGCAAAAGAAAGTGTAAGTTGCTCTGAGAGGACAGTCACCCAAGCCTTAGCTGTGCCTTGACCTGGAACGCTTGCTCATCTTGACAGAATAATCTGAGTTAATCAGCTCGTGGATAGGGTGAGAGTTAAGGTTCTAGGTGTGGGTCTGTTTGCAGCTGAACTGATGGGTTTTGGCATCTTAATTAAGGGATTCAATAGCCATCTGCTGGGTGAAGACATCTTCCTTTCTCAACTGAAGCTGGGTCAGTCTCAGTCAGTGGGAAAATGTTGTCATTTGTATTCTGTATTCCTCCTGTTTCTTTGGGTTGTGCTATGTTTAATAAAGCGTGCATTAGGAGATATTGAAAAAAGAGTTTTTAATTTAGTCTTTTTCTCCCAATATGTTTAAACTGTTTCCAAAGTGCCTATGTGTGTGTGTATGTGTGTGTTAGACAAATTTCTCTGAAGAAGTTGACACCTCATTATGTGTAGGTTATTGCATTTGTGGAACAAAAATCTCCCTTAATATATATTTCCCTTGATATATCTATGTGTCATAAAAAATTAATTCACTTGATATGAACATGTTTTCATTTTGGGACACGACTGAGCAACTGAACTGAACTGAATAGGGAAATATATTCTAGTAGATTAGTTTATAATGTTTCTAAATAATAAATCATAAACACAGTAAAAGAAAACAGCTAAAATGTACATATTTGAGAGTCAATTATATGTTGATTAACCTTATTGCTTTTGCCATAATTCTTACTATTGCCATTTTCCTTTGCTGTCAAACAATTCATTTTGGGAACATAAAATGCATAATTATGAATGTTAATATAGCACCCTGCTGCATCTCATCTCTCTTTGTGTTATGGCACAAGTTTACTTTGGGGACACACAGATACTTTCTGTCATTATTCATAGTAACTGTTATTAGACACTAAAGTTGAGATATTCATTATTTACCTGTCTTGTTAGAAGCTATTCTTACATCAAGACTATAGAAAAACCATGTTTATAATTCAACTAAGAAACATAGAAGCCTGTTTAAAAATTAAACAAATTAACCTGTGTTACAGACCACCTGACCTGCCTCTTGAGAAACCTATATACAGGTCAGGAAGCTACAGAACTGGACATGGAACAACAGACTGGTTCCAAATAGGAAAGGGAGTATGTCAAAGCTGTATATTGTCACTCTGCTTGCTTAACTTATATGCAGAGTACATCATGAGAAATGCTGAGCTGGAAGAAGCACAAGCTGGAATCAAGATTGCCAGGGGAAATATCAATAACCTCAGATATGCAGATGACACCACCCTTATGGCAGAAAGCGAAGAGGAACTAAAAAGCTTCTTTTTTTTTTTTTTTTTTAATTTTATTTTATTTTTAAACTTTACATAACTGTATTAGATTTGCCAAATATCAAAATGAATCCGCCACAGGTATACATGTGTTCCCCATCCTGAACCCTCCTCCCTCCTCCCTCCCCATTCCATCCCTCTGGGTCGTCCCAGTGCACCAGCCCCAAGCATCCAGTATCGTGCATCGAACCTGGACTGGCAATTCATTTCATACATGATATTTACATGTTTCAATGCCATTCTCCCAAATCTTCCCACCCTCTCCCTCTCCCACAGAGTCCATATACTAACGCATATATATGGAATTTAGAAAGATGGTAACAATAACCCTGTGTACGAGACAGCAAAAGAGACACTGATGTATAGAACAGTCTTATAGAAAAAGCTTCTTGATGAAAGTGAAAGTGGAGAGTGAAAAAGTTGGCTTAAAGCTCAACATTCAGAAAACGAAGATCATGGCATCTGGTTCCATCACTTCATGGCAAATAGATGGGGAAACAGTGGAAACAGTGTCAGACTTTATTTTTTTGGGCTCCAAAATCACTGCAGATGGTGACTGCAGCCATGAAATTAAAAGATGCTTACTCCTTGGAAGGAAACTTATGACCAACCTAGATAGTATATTCAAAAGCAGAGACATTACTTTGCCAACAAAGATCTGTCTAGTCAAGGCTATGGTTTTTCCAGCAGTCATGTATGGATGTGAGAGTTGGACTGTGAAGAAAGCTGAGCGCCAAAGAATTGATGCTTTTGAACTGTGGTGTTGGAGAAGACTCTTGAGAGTCCTTGGATGGCAAGGAGATCCAACCAGTCCATTCTGAAGGAGATCAGCCCTGGGATTTCTTTGGAAGGAATGATGCTAAAGCTGAAACTCCAGTACTTTGGCCACCTCATGCAAAGTGTTGACTCATTGGAAAAGACTCTGATGCTGGGAGGGATTGGGGGCAGGAGGAGAAGGGGACGACAGAGGATGAGATGGCTGGATGGCATCACTGACTCGATGGATGTGAGTCTGAGTGAACTCCGGGAGTTGGTGATGTACAGGGAGGCCTGGCGTGCTGTGATTCATGGGGTCACAAAGAGTCAGACACGACTGAGTGACTGAACTGAACTGATAGAAGATGGAGCAATGGACTTGGGGGTTCTCATTGCAGGCTCTGAGTACACAGTAGAAATACTGGACAAGTCTTTAACCATCTTATAGTCTTATATTTATGAATAATTCAGGGAAGTGATTCCTACCTGACAGGAATCCATAAGGATTATTAAACAATCGATTTACTTACACTAGTACTTGATACTGAGTACCTAACTAGTGAATGTATACTGTTTTTAATATGATTTTGAAAGTGAAAAAGAAAAACATTTTCTAAACATTTATTCACCATATATCTCTTTAATTACCAAGTTCTCATAATACAATTTCATCGATTTAGTAAGTGTTTTTGAGTCTGTGTGCTTAGCATATACAGACAGCAAGGAGATCAAACCAGTCAATCCTAAAGGAAATCAACCCTGAATATTCATTGGAAGGACTGATGCTGAAGCTCCAATACTTTGGCCTCCTGATGTGAAGAGCTGACTCTTTGGAAAAGACCCCGATGCTGGGAAAGATTGAGGGCAGGAGGAGAAGGGGGCAGCAGAGGATGAGATGGTTGGATGGCATCATTGACTCCATGGACATGAGTTTGAGCAAACTCTGGGTGTTAGTGAAGGACAGGGAACCTGATATGCTGCAGTCCATGGGGTCACAAAGAGTTGGACACAGCTTAGTGACTGAACAGCAATAAGCAATATGTTAAATAGTGTAGTGGGGCTCACAGCAGGAGTGTGTTCTAGCCATGAACTCTAGTGGAGGGAAAAACATATATAGGTAAAATGGTTGAGAAAGGAGGTAGGTGATTGTCAAAATGAGTGATACCAGCAGCAAGTGGTTGTAAAAATTGGAAGAAGAACATCACAAGGAACTTGAACAAAAGAAGGGGAGGTTGGCTCAATTCCTAAACAGAATGTGGTAAGGCATAAAGAGAGGATGGAGAGAAATGTGTATGTAGGTTTGAGAAATATTAAGTGAGCCCACCCAGATTAAGATTTATAAAGGGGATCAGTGAGAGGTGAATTTGAACCATCTAATAGAAGGCCCAGAAAAGCAAAGTTTATCTAGTAGGCCATGAGGAGTCATTGCAAGATTGTGAATAGGTGAATAAGGATTGGTATCTGTGGGAAACCAGTAGGGAGGCCATGTGACATGATTGCTTATATAAAGTAGTGACAGTAGGAATGGACAGGACGAGTTAATAGGGGATATATTTCAAAGCTAGGATGTGGAGACTAATTCAATATAAAAGCCAAAGAAGAGAAGGAAACAATTTACAAGGTTTGAGTTAGTCAGATCTTTAGGGATTTAAGACACAACAAAAAGATAAATTAGGAAGAGCTAGGCTTGATGTCAGTGTTTTTGTTTTGTCTTTAATTTGAGGGGATTGATGGGAGATGTAAACATTCAATTGGCAATTGTGGAGTATAGGTAGAGCTGCTGTGGTTTTGGGTTCCGATAAAGACCAGTGATTGTTCTAGACCCATAGAATGTTACTCGTAATCTAGACTAATCTCAGTTATACAGATATCTTCTGGTGGTCACTTCATCTTAAAAAACATCAGCTCTCCTTAATTTTTGTCCTCTTGCAATTACCAGTCTCTTTTCCATCACAGCCAAGCTTCTTAGGCAGTTGAAAAGTATCATTACACTCATTGTCTCCATCTTCTTCCCATTTTCTCACTGCAGTCTGGCTTCTTCCACTACGTGACAGTCTTCTCTATAGGACCAAGATGAATTAGTATCCTCCAGATTGAATAAAAACTCAAGGAGCATCTTTTCTTCTTTTCCAGTCAGCAATTTTTCTGTAGCAGAAGAAGTACAATGGAAGGCACATAGCCATTGCTATTTAATAGCATTGGTGTCAAATCACATATCTGCTGGCTGACCTTCTGTAAATTAGTTAACCAAAATTTTCTCATTTGTAAGATGAGAATAATGATATTTACCTTAAGCCCTTTAAAATAGTTGCTTAATAAATAATGGCCCTATTTAACTTTTTTCTGAAAATTTCTTCTCTTTGATTATGAAATATATCTTTCTCCTAGTTTTTTCCTACTACTTATTTTCAGCTCTCTTTCCTTAATTTGTCACTTGACTATAGGTGTATCCTATAAGAGTAGTCTTCAAACTTGAGTGTGCATTAGAATCCTCTGGAAGGTTTGTTAAGGAACATGTTGCTCCCCTCCCCCACCCAAGTTTCTGATCCAGTCAGGGTCTAAGAAATTTTCAGGTAGTGCTGGTCTGAGGACTGAACTTTGAGAACCACTAACCTAGAGTTCTGCCTCAGACCCTCTTTCTCATTCTGTGAACCTTTTTTGAGAGGCTTCAGATATCACTGATGACTCTCAGATTTCTGTATCCAGAGAAGATCATACTCCTAGACACCAGATTATCATTTTCAACAGCATGTTACTATTTGCCATCAAGATGTCTCCCAAAAACATCATAATCCAACATGCCCAGGTTTATTCTAAAGTATATGTGCTAAGTTGCTTCAGTCATGTCCAACTCTTTTGCTACCCTATGGACCACAACCTGCCAGGCTCCTCTGTCCATGAGAGTCTCCCAGCAGCAGTACTGGAGAGGGTTGTCATGCCCTCCTCCAGTGAATCTTCCCAACCCAGGGATTGAATCTGCATCTCTTACATCTCTTGCATTGGCAGGCAGGTTCTTTACCAATAGTGCCACCTGTGAAGCCCATTTAAAGTACATATTGAAATTTAAATATAATACATATATATGATCTATAAAAGTAGTCAAGAAAAGTCTGAAAAGGAAGAGTAATAAGGGAGGAAGGGACCAGTCCTGTTGAAACATATTATAAAACTACAGTAATTAAAACAGTTTGGTACTAGCACATGAATAGACAGATCAATGGACCATAATTGAGTCTAGTAATTGATCCAAAGGCACAGTTTAGTGTATGATTTTTAATATATGATTTTATTAGTAAATATTGAAGGTCTTTCTAAGCATGACACAAAGGAAACCATAAAGGAGAACATTGTTAAATTTGACTACATGAAAGTTAAAATTTACAGTACCACAAAAATACATAAACAGAATCCAAAGACAAAAATCTGCGAAGGATTTGTATCTGATATGAGAAATGGCTGGTTCCCTGTATATATAAAGAGCTCTTGAGACCGAGAATCACTTAGAAAAATATCAACAAACCATTATTTTAAAAATAGGAAAAAAAAAGAAACTAAACAACCAGTCCAGGGAAAAAGAAAAGTGGCTTATAAAATAGATACTCAACAACACTCATAATTAAAGAAATATAGGTTAATTTAATCAATAATTCTCACCTTAACACCAATACAACTTTCACTAATCAGAATGGCAAAAATCAGAACATGTAATACATATTTTTTGACAAGCATGTAGAGAAATGTGTACTCTTACACCTTAATACATACTTTGCTACTCAAAGTGTGATCCTTGGACCAACAGTATCTGCATAAACTGAGAGCTTGTTACAAATTCAGCCCTATCCCAGACCTACTAAATCAGAATCTGCATTTTAATGAGTTCCCCAAGTGATTTGTTTGCACATGAAAGTTTGAAAAGCACTGCTCTAAAACATTGTTGGTGGAAAAGCAAATTAGCATAACTTCTTTGGATTTCAGGAGACTTTATCACAATTAAACATTCATATGCTCTGAACCAGAGCTCCACTTACAGGAATTTATCTAACAGATATAATCATATATGTGTGTGTGAAGAGTTGTTCAAAAATATTCATTGCGACATTAAAATTTAGAAACAAACTTAATATTCATTAATTGAGTAAAGGTTAAATAAAGTATGAAAATTCACACAAGTACAATAGTAAGTGGTTATTAAAAATTTGTGAAAAACTACATGCAGATACAAAATTATCTCCTACATATATTGTTAAAGACAAACAGCAAGATCTTGAACAGTACTCTAGTATGCTTTTTTGTGTGTCCTGTTATTATAATAGCTATTTTACAGATAATGTAAGTGAGGCAGAGATGTTGAATAACTAGTCCAAGGGCACACAGTAGCAGTGGCAGATTCAAATCTAGACAGTCTCATTCCAGAGCTTATGTTCTTAAAACTATGTCATACTATGCCTAGGGATAAACAAGAAACTGTTAATGATGGTTTCCCCCAGAGTATGGGGAACTCATTTTTCATCGTATATGCCTTTGTACTGTTTGAGTGGTTTACCTTTCACAAATATTGCTTTTAGTTCAGTTCAGTCGCTCAATTGTGTCCGACTCTTTGTGACCCCATGGACTGCAGCACGCAAGGCTTCCCTGTCCAACACCAGTTCCCAGAGCTTGCTCAAACTCATGTCCATCTAGTCAGTGGTACATTCCAACCATCTCATCCTCTATCATCCCCTTCTCCTCCTAACTTCAATCTTTCCCAGCATCAGGGTCTATTCCAATGAGTCAGTTCTTCAAATCAGGTGGCCAAAGTATTGGAGCTTCAGCTTCAAATTTAATCCTTCCAATGAATATTCAGGACTGATTTCCTTTAGGATTGACTAGTTTGATCTCCTTGCTGTCCAAGGGATTCTGAAGAGTCTTCTCCAACACCACAGTTCAAAAGCATCCATTCTTCAGCGCTCAGCTTTCTTTTTTTTTTTTTTTTCTTCTCAGTTCATTTCTTTTTTTTTTTTAATTTTATTTTATTTTTAAATTTTACATAATTGTATTAGTTTTGCCAAATATCAAAATGAATCCACCACAGGTATACATGTGTTCCCCATCCTGAACCCTCCTCCCTCCTCCCTCCCCATTCCGTCCCTCTGGGTCGTCCCAGTGCACCAGCCCCAAGCATCCAGTATCGTGCATTGAACCTGGACTGGCAACTCGTTTCATGCATGATATTATACATGTTTCAATGCCATTCTCCCAAATCTTCCCACCCTCTCCCTCTCTCACAGAGTCCATAAGACTGTTCTATACATCAGTGTCTCTTTTGCTGTCTCGTACACAGGATTATTGTTACCATCTTTCTAAATTCCATATATATGCGTTAATATACTGTATTGGTGTTTTTCTTTCTGGCTTACTTCACTCTGTATAATAGGCTCCAGTTTCATCCACCTCATTAGAACTGAGTCAAATGTATTCTTTTTAATGGCTGAGTAATACTCCATTGTGTATATGTACCACAGCTTTCTTATCCATTCATCTGCTGATGGACATCTGGGTTGCTTCCATGTCCTGGCTATTATAAACAGTGCTGCGATGAACATTGGGGTACACGTGTCTCTTTCCCTTCTGGTTTCCTCAGTGTGTATGCCCAGCAGTGGGATTGCTGGATCATAAGGCAGTTCTATTTCCAGTTTTTTAAGGAATCAGCTTTCTTTATGGTTCAACTCTCACATCCATATATGGCTACTGAAAAACCATAGTTTTCACTGGATGTACTTTTGTCAGCAAAGTAATGTCTCTGCTTTTTAATATGCTGTATAGGTTTGTCAGAGCTTTTCTTCCAAGGAGCAAGCATCTTTTAATTTCATGGCTGCAGTCACCATCTGCAGTGCTTTTGGAGCCCAAGAAAATAAAGTCTGTCACTGTTTCCATTGTTTCCCCATCTATTTCCATGAAGTGAAGGGACTGGATGCCGTGATCTTGGTTTTTTGAATGTTGAGTTTTAAGCCAACTTTTTCACTCTCCTCTTTCACTTTCACCAAGAGACTTTTTAGTTCCTCTTCACTTTCTTCCATAAGGGTGGTGTCATCTGCATATTTGAGGTTATTGATATTTCTCCCAGTAATCTTGATTCCAGCTAGTGGTTCATCCAATCCAGCATTTCTCATGATGTACTCTGCATAAAAGTTAAATAAATAAGGTGACAATATACAGCCTTGACATACTCCTTTCCCTGTTTGGAACCAGTCTGTTGTTCTATGTCCAGTTCTAACTGTTGCTTCTTGACCTGCATACAGATTTCTCGGGAGGCAGGTAAGGTGGTCTGGTATTCCCATCTCTTGAAGAATTTTCTGCAGTTTGTTGTGATCTACACAGTCAAAGGCTTTAGCGTACTCAATGAAGCAGAAGTAGATGTTTTTCTGAAATTCTCTTGCATTTTCTCTGATCCAGCAGATGTTGGCAGTTTGATCTCTGGTTCCTCTGCCTTATCTAAATCCAGCTTGCACATCTGGAAGTTCTCAGTTCACGTACTGTTGAACCCTAGCTTGGAGAATTTTCAGCATTACTTTGCTAACACGTGAGATGAGTGCAGTTGTGTGGTAGTTTAAACATTCTTTGGCATTGCCTTTATTTGGGATTAGAATGAAAACTGAACTTTTCCACTCCTGTGGCTACTGCTGAGTTTTCCAAATTTGCTGGCATGTTGAGAGCAGCACTTTCACAGCATCATCTTTTAGGATTTTAAATAGCTCAGCTGGAATTCCATCACCTCCACTACCTTTGTTTGTGGTGATGCTTCCTAAGGCCCACTTGACTTCACACTCCAGGAAGTCTGGCTCTAGGTGAGTGATCACACCATCCTGGTTACCTGTGTCATGAAGATCTTTTTTTGTATAGCTCTTCTGTGTACTCTAGCCACCTCTTCTTAATATCTTCTGCTTCTGTTAGGTCCATACCATTTCTGTTCTATATTGAGCCCATCTTTGCATGAAATGTTCCCTTGGTATCTCTAATTTTCTTGAAGAGATGTATAGTCTTTCCCATTCTATTGTTCTCCTCTATTTCTTTGCATTGATCACTTAGGAAGACATTCTTATCTCTCTTTGCTATTCTTTGGAACTCTACATTCAGATGGATATATCTTTCGTTTTCTCCCTTAGCTTTCATTTCTCTTCTTTTCTCAGCTATTTGTAAGGCCTCCCCAGACAACCATTTTGCCCTTTTCCATTTCTTCTTCTTGGGGATGATTTTGATCCCTCCCTCCTGTACAATATTATGAACCTCCAACCATAGTTCCTCAGGTACTCTATCTTTAAAAATATAAAAACTTAAAACTCAACTTGTCCAAAACTGGACTAATTTCCCTCCCTACTCTTCTTGGTGACAGACTCAGTCATTTGCTGAAGTGAGATATCTGTACACACTCTGGACCCCTTCCTTTATCTCTCACATTTGTCCAACTGGGAACCAAGATTTATTGCTTTTACTTCCTATACCATTCTCAGACAAGACTCAAATCTGCCTTACCACTCTATCCCTGAATCATGGATCATGTTGGACTATAACATTCATTTCCTAACTAGTCCACCTGCTTCTTTCTCCCTAAAAAAAATGCTAGCAGATGCATCTTTCAAAAATACAAATATGACCCTGCCATTATCATGCTTAGAGTTTTTCACTGGCTTCCCAGTGCCTCTGGGGAAAGTCTAAATTCATTAGCATGGCAACCTGGATCTTCTATGTTTTGTTCAGCCTGCCTCTCTAGATTTACCTCCTACCACCCCTCCTCATACACTCTACCTTCAGAACACTATGTTTTTCTCAAATTTCCTTGATTTTTATGAGCTACTCTTATAGAAGTACTTTTCATCTTGGTCAATTCCTACCCTTTCTTCAGGACCAGACCTCATGCTTGACCTCCTTTATGTAGGCTCTTGTTGTTGTTGTTTAATCACTAAGTTATGTTCAACTCTTTGCAACTCTATAGACTGTAGCCCACCAGGTTTCTCTGTCCATGGGATTTCCCAGGCAAGAATACTGGAGTAGGTTGGCATTTCCTTCTCCAGGGGATCTTCCCAACTCAGGGATCCAACCTGTGTCTCCTGCATTGGCAGGTGGATTCTTTACCATTGAGCCACCAGGAAGACCCTGCAGGCTATTAGATATTATGTATTCTGTGCTAGGCAGGTCAGGATACCCAAAAGTCCCATGACCTCTCAGTTTCCCATAGGAAAGAGCTGCTTCTCTAGCTCTTCCCCTCACCTAGTTCAGTCTTCTCCCCATGTTTCCCATAGGCCCCAGAACTCTTCTGGTTCACCTAGGACATCTGGGAGACTTTCCCTTTTAGTCTCAATTTTAGATTCATCATGCCCTCCCCCCACCCCCGCTTCCAATCCTTCTGTCTTTAGGCAAGGGAGATTAGAATAGTGGTTAAGAATATGGACTCTGGAGCCAGGCTGTCTGAGTGAATACCATCTCTGTGACTTTGTAGATCTGTGATCTTGGGCAAGTTACTCTATCTCTCCAGGCCTCTGATTTTCCTCTCTGAATAATGGAGATGACAATAGTATCACCTGCTTCATAGGATAGTTATGAATATTAAGTGTTTTAATATTTGTAATACATGGTAAACACTGTAAGTGCTTTTGAGATAAAAAAGCCTAAAATGTGAGGTGAAAGAATCTCAAATTGACATAGAAGGCAAGCCTTTTTCTCTTCTGGAGCTGTTTTCTACTAAAGATAGCTCATTAGTATTAGGAACAAGTATATATGAGTCAGCAAGAACCCCCATCTCTTTTCAAGTCTCCTGTACTTCTGGCTTGTTTCCCCAAATGGATGACAGATTGAAAGCTTCTTGAGGGCAAGGATCATAGTGCAGACTTTTTAGATTCCTTGTGTGTGTGTGCTAAATTGCTTCAGTCATGTCTGACTTTTTGTGACACTATGGACTGTAGCCTGCCAGGCTTCTCTGTCCATGGGATTCTCCAGGCAAGACTACTGGAGTGGGTTGCAATGCCCTCCTTCAGGGGATCTTCCAAACCCAGGGATCGAACCCACATCTCTTATGTCTCCTGCATTGGCAGGTGGGTTCTTTACCACTAGTACCACCTGTGAAGCCCTTTAGACTCCTGAAGATCCCCTGGAGGAGGGCATAGCAACCCCCTCCAGTATTCTTGCCTGGAGAATCCCATGGACAGAGGAGCCTGGTGGGCTATGGTCCATAGAGTCACAAAGAGTCGGACACCACTGAAGTAACTTCGCATGCACACATGCACAAACACATAATAGACACAGGATTTATTTCCATCACTCTTACAATTAAACCCCAAATCCTTACAATAACCCATTCACCTGGCCCCTGGCTCCTTCCCAAACCTTATTTCCTACCTCTCTTTGTCTTGTTTATTCTGCTCCGACCACACAGGCTTTCATGCTGTTTTTGGACCATGACAAGCTGATCCTGTCTCAGGACCACTGCTCTGGCTGATGCCTCTGCCTAGAACATTTTCCCTCAGTATTTTCTTGGCTCCTTCTGTGACTTTGTTTATTAATACTTTTGTTGTTCAAGTATCACCTCCTAACAGAAGCCTTCCCTGACCACACGCTCTAAAATAGAATTGGCCTTCACATAGATAGACCTGCCAGTTTATCCCTTACCCTGCTTTCTCTATCTTCATAGCACTTAGCACTACCTGTCATATTCTATATTTATAGAGTTGAGTTCCATGGAGACTGTTTTGTGTGTTTTATTGATTGGTTTGTCCCCAGCATCTTGAATGGTGCTCTCTTGGCTCTCAATAACTAATGAATGAATCAATGAATAAATAAATGAATGAATTCAATGCAAGTGCCTTATAGAAGGGGAAATACAACCAATTCTGTTCACTCCTAGCGTCTTGAAAATTTTATAATTCTCAGTCCATGGTTTTGTCTTTCTGCTTCAGCATTTTCAAATTAAATCCATATCTATGTATGAGTTTTGTTTCAATTTGACGAAAATCACCTTGACAAAAGTTAAAATCCAATATATGTCAAGTCCAGTTTTCCAAAGAGTAACTGATTTGTTTGTTCTCCATCTCATGGCGGGGAGGAATGTACATGACTTTGTGTGTATGTGTGTGTATGTGAGAGAGAGAAAGAATGAACAGTTATCTGCAGTGAGGAAATTGGGTGTCCAGGTTCCCCAGAAGGAAAATAATTTTGTTTCAATTGCTGTATATTTTTTCTCAGTTGTTGCTTCCAAATACATTTAAAAAACCCAACCAAAATACAAAGAAATGAAAAGCCTGATGAACTAGAGGTTTGTAAACATAAATACATCAGATCAGGGAATTTCCCAGGGGCTCATGCAGAGCATTGTAAAACCATGTGAAAGCTTTATGAAGAGAAACTTCAGCAGAGAAGATAGATATATGGCAGCTGCTTGCCAGCTCATGTCTCCACTCAACAATGGAAGTTGCGATGTGGGAACTGCCCTTTTGGTTCTGGGATGTGCCTCACCATGAAGTAGAATATTCCTGCCCCTGGAGCCCGAATTCTGTTCAAGCAGATACCCTCTATTGTATACATAGCCACTGGCTATGTGTACAACTGCCACTGGCAGTTGAAGGGAGGTTCCCAGGCTGCCTTGGAAGACAAGACCCCCACATAAGTAAAAGCAGCAGCAGCCAGTATTTTGAAGAAGCCATTTGAAAATCTGTTTCAAATGTATGGTAGCATTTTTTTTTAGAGTGATGGGTCTCAAACTTGAGCACGAATGAGAATCACTTGGAGGGCTTGCTAAAATTCAAATGGCTGGGCTCCACTCCCAGAGTTTCTAACCCAAAAAGTTTGGAGTAGGGCCCCAGAATTTTATTTCCTTCAATTTCCCAGGTGATGCTGATGCTGCTATATGTGACAAACTTTGAAAACTATTGTTTAGGAAAAAACCGAAATTTTGAGGCAAATAATTTGGATTCAAGCCTTGTAGGATTTTACCTCTGAACCTGACATGGAGGTTCTTCTTTTCTAACATGGAGTTTATAAGGTTCTTGTAAGAATTAAATGGACTGGTGTCCATGAAAGTTCTTTGGGAACTATAAATGTTAGCAGTTATGGCTTCACAAATAGTACTTGCTGCCACCCCCATCGTCTTTTCCTGTGCTTTGTCACCTCTCTACCCGACTTTGTCCTATCAAGTTCATCAGGCATCTAGAAAGAAACCAAAGTCAAGAAGGTCCTAAGTAGTAAAATGATTTTAACCCATTGAGTATGGCCATGATGCTGACTTTGACTTGATCTCCTTTTCCTTCTAACTGGCCTCTTCTCAACTTGCTCCTGTTCTTCCAGTTCTGGCCACATCTCACAGCAGAGAACAACAACTGGTGCTGATATTGGGGTAAAAAAAATGTCAGGTAGAATTTTTTTCTTTTAGTTAGTAGAATAAGCAGAGGAATCTACTTCCAAACAGGAAAGTATTTGTTGGGGAAACCATCTTGCTAGGTTGGTGGGCTCTGAGCTGATTTCCCTAAGGGCAAAATCCAGATGTTTAAAAGAGTTAAGTGGGATCATAAGTATAATTGCAGATTCCTAACTTAAGAATGTGTCAGACAGCTGTATTAGACAGTTGCCAGGGTAAATGATATGTCTGTGTATGAGGGAGTCCTTTTTCTTTGGAAACCTTTTCTCATTTAAAAGTAATACACATGTTATGTACACAATTTTGAAATTTTCTAAAATTATAAAGAATGAAAATATCCCTTAATTCTGACACACAGAGATACTTAATGGTAAGATATTAGTAATTTTCATCTAGCCTTTTAAAAATTTTTATTTATTTGGCTGCGATGGATCTTCATTGTAGCATGTGGACTCCTGATGGTGGCATGAGGGATCTAGTTCCCCTACCAGGGATCAAACCCAGGCCCTGTGCATTGGGAGCTTGGAATCTTAGCACTGGACCACCAGGGACATGCCCATACAGGCTTTTAATATGTGTATGCTTGTACATGAATATATGCATATGGATATTTGTTTTTTGAGTTGGGCTGATACAACATACAGGTTTGCATACTGTTTTTCTCTTTTGTAATAGCAGACTATGGGCTTCCCTGGTGGCTTAGCAGTATGGAATCTGCCTGCCTTAATTTCTCTTTATGTTTTTCAATTGTTAGTGTATAGGAATGCAAGGGATATCTGTGTACTAATTTTATATCCAACAACCTTACTATATTCATTAAATCAGTTCAGTTACTCAGTTGTGTCTGACTCTTTGCAACCCCATGGACTGCAGCATGCCAGGCCTCACTGTCCATCACCAACTCCCAGAACTTGCTCAAACTCATGTCCGTTGAGTCGGTGATGCCATCCAACCATCTCATCCTCTGTTGTCCCCTTCTCCTTCTGCCTTCAGTCTTTCCCAGCATCAGGGTCTTTTCCAATCAGTCAGTGCTTCACATTAGGTGGCCAAAGTATTGGAGCTTCAGCGTCAATAAATATTCAGGACTGATTTCCTTTAGGATTGACTGCAGTCCAAGGGACTCTCAAGAGTCTTTTCCAACACCACAGTTCAAAAGCATCAATTTTTTGGTGCTCAGCTTTCTTTATGGTCCAACTTTCACATCCATATGTGATTACTGGAAAAACCATAGCTTTGACTAGACAGACCTTTGTCAGCAAAGTAATTTCTCTGCTTTTTAATATGCTGTCTAAGTTTATCAGAGCTTTTCTTCCAAGGAGCAAGCATCTTTTAATTTCAAGGCTGCAGTCACCATCTGCAGTGCTTTTGGAGACCCCCAAAATAAAGTCTGTCACTGTTTCCATTGTTTCCAAATCTATTTCCCATGAAGTGATGGGACCAGATGCCATGATCTTGGTTTTCTGAATGTTGAGTTTTAAGCTAGCTTTTTCATTCACCTCTTTCACTTTCATCAAGAGGCTCTTCAGTTCCTCTTCACTTTCTTCCATAAGGGTGGTATCATCTGCATATCTAAGGTTATTTATATTTCTCCCAGTAATCTTGATTCCAGCTTGTGCTTCATCCAATACAGCATTTGGCATGATGTACTCTACATATAAGTTAAATAAGCAAGGTGACAATATACAGCCTTGACATACTCCTTTCTTGATTTGGAACCAGTCTCTTGTTCCATGTCGGTTCTAACTGTTGCTTCTTGACCTGCATACAGATTTCTCAGGAAGCATATAAGGTGGTCTGGTATTCTCATCTCTTTAAGAATTTCCCAGTTTGTTGTGATCCACACAGTCAAAGGCTTTGGCGTGGTCAGTAAAGCAGAAATAGATGTTTTTCTGGAACTCTCTTGCTTTTTCAATGATCCAGCAGATGTTGGCAATTTGATCTCTGGTTCCTCTGCCTTTTCTAAATCCAGCCTGAGCATCTGGAAGTTCTTTGTTCACATACTGATGAAGCCTGGTTTGGAGAATTTTCAGCATTACTTTGCTAGTGTGTGAGATGAATACGATTGTGTAGTAGTTTGAACATTCTTTGGCATTGCCTTTCTTTGGGATTGGAATGAAAACTGACATTTTTTCAGTCCTGTGGCCACTGCTGAGTTTTCCAAATTTGCTGGCATATTGAGTGCAGCACTTTCACAGCATCATCTTTTAGGATTTGAAATATTTCAGCTGGAATTCTGTCACCCCCACTAGCTTTGTTCATAGTAATGCTTCCTAAGGCGCACTTGACTTCACACTCCGGGATGTCTGGCTCTAGGTGAATGATCACATCATCTTGGTTATCTAGGTCATTAAGATCTTCTTTGTATAATTCTTCTGTGTATTCTAGCAACCTTTTCTTAATTTCTTCTGCCTCTGTTAGAGCCGTACTGTTTCTGTCCTTTATTGTGCCCATCTTTGCATGAAATGTTCCCTTGGTATCTCTAATTTTCATGAAGAGATCTCTAATCTTTCCCATCCTATTGTTTTCCTCTATTTCTTTGCATTGATCATTGAGGAAGGCTTTCTCATCCCTCCTTGCTATTCTTTGGAACTCTACATTCATTGATTAGCTCTAGTAATTTTCTGGTGTTATCTTTAGGGTTTCCTATGTAGAGGACCATGTCATCTGCAAACAGTGAGAGTTTTACTTCTTCTTTTCCAATATAGATTCCCTTTATTTCTTTTTCTTCTCTGATTCCTGTGGCTAGGACTTCCAAAACTATGTTCAATAGTAGTGGTGAGAGTGGGCACACTTGTCTTGTTCCTGATTTTATAGGAAATGCTTTCAGTTTTTCACCACTGTGGATAACGTTTGCTGTGGGTTTGTCATTTATAGGTTTTATTATGTTGAAGTATGTTCCTTCTATGCCTGCTTCCTGGAGAGTTTTTATCATAAATGGGTATTGAATTTTGTCAAAGGCTTTGTCTGCATCTACTGAGAATATCATATGTTTTTAATATTTCAGTTTATTAATATGGTTATCACACTGATTGATTTGTGAATATTGAAGAATCCTTGCATCCCTGGAATAAAGCCCACTTGGTCATGATGTATAATCTTTTAAATATGTTGTTGTATTCTGTTTGCTATAATTTTGTTGAGGATTTTTGCATCCATGTTCATCAATGATATTGGCCTGTTTTTGTTTGTTTGTTTTTGTGCCATCTTTGTCTTGTTTTGGTATGAGGGTGATGGTGGCCTTATAGAATGAGTTTGGGAGTTTGCCTTCCTCTGTACTTTTCTGTAAGAGTTTGAGTAGGATAGGTGTGGCTCTTCTCTAAATTTTTGGAAGAATTCACCTCTGAAGCCATCTTGTCCTGGGGAAACAATCCCATTCACCATTGCAATGAAAAGAATAAAATACTTAGGAATAAATTTACCTAAAGAAACAAAGGAACCATAGATAGAAAACTATAAAACACTGATGAAAGAAATCAAAGATGACACAAATAGATGGAGAAATATACCATGTTCATGGATTGGAAAAATCAATATAGTGAAAATGAGTATACTACACAAAAATAAACTCAAAATGGATTAAAGATCTAAATTTAAGGCCAGAAACTATAAAACTCTTAGAGGAAAACATAGGCAGAACACTCTCTGACATAAATCACAGCAAGATCCTCTATGACTCATTTCCCAGAGTAACAGAAATAAAAATAAACAAATGGTACCTAATTAAACTTAAAAACTTTTGCACAATGAAGAAAGCTGTAAGCAAGGTGAAAAGGCAGCCTTCAGAATGGGAGAAAACAATAGCAAACAAAATAACTGACAAAGAATTAATCTCCAAAATGTACAAGCAACTCATGCAGCTCAATACCAGCAAAACAACCAACCCAATCAAAAAGTGAGCAAAAGAACTAAACAGACATTTCTCCTAAGAAGACATACAGATGGCTAATAAACACATGAAAAGATGCTCAACATCACTCATTATTAGAGAAATGTAAATCAAAACCACAATGAGGTATCATTTCACGCAGGTCAGAATGGCCACCATCAAAAAGTCTACAAACAATAAATGCTGGAGAAGGTTTGGAGAAAAGGGAACCTTCTTACACTGTTGGTGGGAATGCATACTGGTGCAGCCACTATGGAGAACCGTGTGGAGATTCCTTTAAAAAAAACTGGAAATAGAACTGCCTAGGACATGAAAGCAACCTAGATGTCCATCAGCAGATGAATGGATAAGGAAGTTGTGGTACATATACACAATGGAATGTTACTCAGCTATGAAAAGGAACACATCTGAGTCAGTTCTAATGATTTGGATGAAACTGGAACCTATTATACAGATTGAAGTAAGTCAGAAAGAGAAACACCAATACTGTATATTAACACATATATATAGAATTTAGAAAAACGGTAATGACAACCCTATATACAAGGCAGCAAAAGAGACACAGGTGTAAAGAACAGGCTTTTGGACTCTGTGGGAGAAGGTGTGGGTGTGATGATTTGAGAGAATAGCATTTTAACATGTATATAACCATATGTAAAATAGATGACCAGTGCAGGTTTGATGCGTGAAGCAGGGCACTCAGAGCTGGTGTTCTGGGACAACCCAGAGGGATGGAGTGGGGAGGGAGGTGGTGGTGGGGGCGATATTTCAGGATGGAGGGACACATGTGCACCTGTGGCTGATTCATGTTGATATATGGCAAAAACCATCCCAATATTGTAAAGTAATTATCCTCCAATTAAAATAAATTAACTTAAAAAAAGATATGCACCAATAGGAACAGACATGGAGACAGAGATAGAGATGGAGTTAGAGACACTGATATAGAGAAATAGAAACAGAGATATGCAATATACAGAAGTCCTCAAAATAACTTTTGTTTTGTACATGAATAAAGACATTCTAAAAGAATGGCTGGAATATGGTCGGCAGCCTATAAATATTTATTGAATGAATAAATAATGTCTTATTTATGTTAAAAAATTTAGGGAAACAGAAGCACATTTAAATATTTCACTTTCTATAGTTCTATACTGGGTAAGTGTTTGAAATAAAAAGTTCAATCATGTACTCAAAGGGCTATAAAAACATTTCTCAAATTAACAAAGAAGAAAAGAATCTGGCTGCAATGCAGGAGATGCAGGTTCTATTCCTGGGTTGGGAAGATCCCCTGGAGAAGGAAATGGCAACCCATTCCAATATTCTTGCCTGGAGAATCCCATGGACAGAGGAGCCTGGTGGGCTACAGTTGATGGGGTCACAAAGAGTCAGACACGACTGAGCAACTAAAGAACAACACAACTATGGTAGACTATTATTTCTTCATGTAGACACACAGTACTTCACCTAACTTCCAAAATTTTGAATAGTTCAGTTCAGTTCAGTCGCTCAGTCGTGTCCGACTCTTTGTGACCCCATGAATCGCAGCATGCCAGGCCTCCCTGTCCATCAACAACTCCCGGAGTTCACTCAAATTCATGTCTATCGAGTCGGTGATGCCATCCAGCCATCTCATCCTCTGTCGTTCCCTTCTCCTCCTGTCCCCAATCCCTCCCAGCATCAGGGTCTTTTCCAATGAGTCAACTTTTCACATGAGGTGGCCAAAGTATTGGAGTTTCAGCTTTAGCATCAATCCTTCCAATGAGCACCCAGGACTGATCTCATTTAGGATGGACTGGTTGGACCTCCTTGCAATCCAAGGGACTCTCGAGAGTCTTCTCCAACACCACAGTTCAAAAGTATTAATTCTTCGGCGCTCAGCTTTCTTCACAGTCCAACTCTCACATCTATACATGACTATTGGAAAAACCATAGCCTTGACTAGATGGACCTTTGTTGGAAAAATAACGTCTCTGCTTTTGAATATGCTGTCTAGGTTGGTCATAACTTTCCTTCCAAGGAGTAAGTGTCTTTTAATTTCATGGCTGCAATCACCATCTGCAGTGAGTTTGGAGCCCCCAAAAATAAAGTCTGACACTGTTTCCACTGTTTGCCCATCTATTTGCCATGAAGTGATGGGACCAGATGTCATGATCTTAGTTTTCTGAATGTTGAGCTTTAAGTCAACTTTTTCACTCTCCTCTTTCACTTCCATCAAGAGGCTTTTTAGTTCCTCTTCCCTTTCTGCCATAAGGGTGGTGTCATCTGCATATCTGAGGTTATTGCTATTTCTCCCGGCAATCTTGATTCCACCTTGTGATTCTTCCAGCCCAGTGTTTCTCATGATGTACTCTGCATAGAAGTTAAATAAGCAGGGTGACAATATACAGCCTTGATGTACTCCTTTTCCTGTTAGAACAGTTAGGATATTCCTAATTTTACATTATAAATAACCCTGCAGCTGTTGACACTTCATGTACATAAATCAATATGTTTATTTCTAATTGCTCTCTTAGGATAGAATCCTTGGAATGGAAAGATTAGATTAAAGGGTAGGAACATTTTTTAAAATTTTTTTATTTATTTTAATTGAAGGATAATTATTTTGCAGTATTGTGATGGTTTTTGCCATACATCAGTATGACTCAGCCATAGGCATACACATGTCCCCTCCTTCCTGAACCTCCTCACACCTCCCTCCCCACTCCATCCCTCTAGGCTGTCACAGAACTCCGGCTTTGGGTGCCCTGCCTCATACATGAAACATTTTTAAAAACAAATATAATCTACCAACCATAAAATTATTTACTTTCAAGTGTGGAATTAAGTGGGTTTTAGTATGTTCACAAGGTTGTATAGCCACCACCACTCTCTAATTCTAGAAAAAAATATGCAGTGCTTCACAAATTTGCATGTCATCCTTGTGGGACAGCCATGCTGATCTTCTCTATATTGTTCTGATTTTAGTATATGTCAGCTAAAGCAAACACAGTAGGAACATTTTTATGTCTCTTGATAACATATGGCAAGTTTCCTTGAGGCAAATGTATACCCAATCCATTCCCATCCAGCAGTTTATAAGAATACTTCTTTCCCTGCAACTTTGCTGATAGTTTTTAAAAATATATTGCCAATATCATTGAAAATTGCATTTTATTGTTCTGTCTTTTTGATTAGCTCTTCTTCCTCTTTAGCTGTTCTGAAGAGATATGTCATCCACTCTATTTCCTTTGCATGCATATACTGTGGGCAGTCACATGCACTCGGCTGCCCCCTCTCTGTGGATAATGACCACATGTCCATACCCTACCCTAACCTCTTTCTAGCACTACAGCCCAGATATCAGGCCACTTGTGGGGCATGACTATAACAAACATGCTCATGTCTAAAGTCAAACTCATGTCTCTGGTTCTCAACTTCCCAATCTAGATAGTGATACCACTAGCTGTTTCATGGCCATCTTAACTTCTCTTTCCTCCATATTTAATTAGTAATCCAAGTTTCTTGATTCTGTCCCTTGTCCTTTCTCACATCCTTTCATTCTGCTCCACTCTCACTGTCACCTCTCTAGTTCTACCTTTTATTAAGTCTATGGCACTAGCCTACTCACTTCACTATTCTTTCAGTATCCACATAATTCATCCTACATGTGGCTATGAGAATAACCTTCCTAACATACTGCTTTTACCATCTCTTTCCTCCTATTCTGGAACCTCCAAAGCCTCTGTCTTGCCTGTCGGTAAAGTAAATGTTAGGATAAACACTTAAGGCTCACCATGTTGTTGCATCATTCTAATTTTATTTCCTGTATGCCTTAGAAAAACTCTGTGTTCTTCCTTCAGTATATTCCTGCTCTTCCCACTCTTGTTTTTACAAAACACCTCACATGACCTCTTCCCCAGTCTCCTCCTGTTGAAATTATCCTGAGTTTTCAAAATTAGAGGCTCTGCAAAATCTTCCTTGATTCAACTATCTGTGCTTTCTCCTTTGTTTCCTCCTTGACTGTCTGGTTTTAGACACCACCAATTTTATAGCATTTTCAACAAAAAAATAAGAAAACTTGCTTAATAATGTTTTTATTACATGAATGGTTTTAAATTTTTATTGAAGTATAGTTGATTTACAATATATCATGTTAGTTTCAGGTGTACAGCAAAGTGATTTGGAGATATATAAAGATATATAATATTCTTTCTAAAAATTATTTTCCATTATAGGTTATATAACATATTGAATATAGTCCCCAGTAAAGTAAAGCCCTTGTTCTTTTTTTAAACTCTCATTTTGTTAGCATTTCCTTTATGACACGATATTCTACTCTGTTTAGTTACATCGATTTTTTTTAATTAATTTATTTTTTATTGAAGGATAATTGCTTTACAGATTTTTGCTGTTTTCTGTCAAACCTCAACATGAATCAGCCATAGGTATACATATATCCCCTCCCTTTTGAAATTCCCTCCCATCTCCCTCCCCATCCCACCCCTCTAGGTTGATAAATTCAAACAGAGCCCGTTTGAATTTCCTGAGCCATACAGCAAATTCCTGTTGGCTATCTATTTTACATATGGTAATGTAAGTTTCCATGTTACTCTTTACATACATCTCACCCTCTCCTCCCGTCTCCCCATGTCCATAAGTCTATTCTCTATGTCTGTTTCTCCATTGTTGCCCTATAAATAAATTCTTCAGTACCATTTTTCTAGAGTCCATATATATGTGTCAGAATATAGCATTTATCCTTCTCTTTCTGACTCACTTCACTCTGTATGATAGATTCTGGTTCATCCACCTCATTAGAACGGACTCAAATGTGTTCCTTTTTTTGGCTGAGTAATATTCCATTGTATATATGTACCACAACTTATTTATCCGTTCATATGTTGATGGACATCTAGGTTGCTTCCATGTTCTAGCTATTGTAAATAGTGCAGTAGTGAACAATGGGATACATGTGTCTCTTTCAATTTTTGTTTCCTTAGGGTATATGCATAGGAGTGGGATTGTTGAGTCATATGGTATTTTTATTCCTAGTTTTTTAAGGAATCTCCATACCTTTTTCCATAGTGGCCCTATCAATTTACATTCCCACCAATAGTGCAAGAGCATTCCCTTTTCTCCACACCCTCTCCAGAATTTATTGTTTGTAGACTTTTTGATGAGGGCCATTCTGACCTGTGTGAGGTGATATCTCACTGTAGTTTTGATTTGAATTTCTCTAATAATGAGTGATGTTGAACAGCTTTTCATGTGTTTGTTAGACATCTGATGTCTTCTTTGGAGAAATATCTGTTTAGGTCTTTTCCCCACTTTTTGATTGGGTTGTTTGTTTTTCTGATATTGAGTTGTATAAGCTGCTTGTATATTTTGGAAATTAATCCTTTGTCATTTGTTTCATTTGCTATTATTTTCTCCCATTCCAAGGGTTGTCTTTTCACTGTGCTTATAGTTTCCTTTGCTGTGCAAAAGCTTTTAAGTTGAATCAGGTCCCACTTGTTTACTTTTGTTTTTATTTCCATTACTCTAGGAGGTTTGTCATAGAGGATCTTGCTTTGATTTATGTCATCAACTGTTCTGCCTGTGTTTTCCTCTAAGAGTTTTATAGTTTCTGGTCTTACATTTAGGTCTTTAATCCATTTTGAGTTTATCTTTGTGTATGATGTTAGGAGGTGTTCTAATTTCATTCTTTTACATGCAGCTGTCCAGTTTTCCCAGCACCATTTATGGGAGAGGCTGTCTTTGCCCCATTGTATATTCTTGCCTCCTTTGTCAAAAATAAGGTACCCATAGGTGCATGGGTTTATTTCTGGGCTTTCTATCTTGTTCCATTGGTCTGTATTTCTGTTTTTGTGCCAGTCCATACTGTCTTGATGACTGTAGCTTTGTAGTATAATCTGAAGTCAGGAAGGTTGATTCCTCCAGCTCCATTCTTCTTTTTCAAGACTGCTCTGGCTATTCGGGGTCTTTTGTGTTTCCATATGAATTGTGAAATTTTTTGATCTACTTCTGTGAAAAATGCCGTTGGTAATTTGATAGGGATCACATTGAATCTGTAGATTGTGTTTGGTAGTATAGTCATTTTCACAATATTGATTCTTTCTACCCAGGAACATGGAATCTCTCTCCATCTGTTTTTGTCGTCTTTGATTTCTTTCATCAGTGTCTTATAATTTTCTGTGTACAGTTCTTTTGTCTCCTTAAGTAAGTTTATTCCTGGATATTTAATTCTTTTTCTTGCAATGGTGAACGGGATTGATTCCTTAATTTATCTTTCTGAGTGTTTTATTGTTAGTATATAGAATAGTTACATAGGTATTTTTATTCATCCCCTGGTGATGATGGTTTAGTTGTAAGTCACATCCAACTGTTGCAACCCCATGGACTATAGCCCACCAGGCTCCTCTGTCCATGGGATTCTCCAGGCAAGAATACTGGAGTGGGTTGGCATTTCCTTCTCCAGGGGATATTCCCAACCCAGGGATTGAACCCATGTCTCCTGCATTACAGGCAGGTTCTTTACTGTCTGAGCCACCAGGGAAGCCCCATATTGACCCCCCTACCACACTATAGATTTCTTAAGCACAGGAATCATATCTTCTTCATTTTGGCATGTTGCATAGTACCTCTCCAAGCACCTTAAATGTAGATAGGAGTTCCATAAATGCTTGAATAAAAGGATGATAAAGACTGCTAACTTTTTTTAAAGAACTACTAATGACTCAGTTTCGGGAATGAATTCTGTGCTAAGAAGTTACAGATGGCAGGCAACTCTGATGGCATGACTTCTTCTTTATCCCTCACTCTCCACACCCAATCAATCAATGAATATTGTCAACTCTACTTCCAAGATGTCTGTAATCAAACCTCTCTTCTCTACCCCTACTACTTCTTCCCTAGAACAAATCACTGTTATCTCTTACCTATAAAAGCCTTTTTAAACTGGTTCCCTCACTTCTACTCCTGCCCTGCCTAAATCTATCAGCCTAGTGAGATCTTTATAAAACTTAGATCATTGTCATCTACTTAACAATCTCCAGTAGCGTATTTCCCAGTACATTGGAAATAAAACCCAAACTTTCTACCTTGACCTTGAAAACTCTGTGATCTGGCCTTCGCACTTCCCCAGCCACATGTCCCTGTACTATCTACCTTGCTCACCATGTTCCAGCTCTGCTGAGCACTGATACTCATTGTCATGTTTGCTGAAAGCAGAATGAGTAGGTTCTCTTGGTTCTATTGAGGTTCTCACTGTTACTGGACATTGTCTTTGGGCTTCATGCATTTAGTAGTGGAGATGATTTAGGGAGTTGCCAGAAGCAATTCTAACGGGTTTTGAGACTTGACTTTGGGCAAAATCTTTGTGGAGTTCATCATTTTCCTGAAAATTGGTACTCCAATACTGAGTTGGAGATATTTGGCTTAAAATGAAAATAAAGGAAATCTTGTATTATTCCTGCATTCATTCCCAAGGGACGCTGTGGTATTACTGATAGAAACTAAGGCTGGAGGACAAACATTCTCCACCTTCTTTATCACTCTGGGTGTTGGTTTAGGAAATTGGGCATCATAGCAGAAGCTGACTCAACAGATGCTATTCTGTGAACCTGTCGTCATTTTCCCTGTGTGCTCATATGAAGTCGCCCGCAGCCCTCTAGTGTTACACCCTTAGCTTTTATATGTACAGGGAAGAGAAAAAAACTCTCTTTTATTATTCAGATTCTTGACTTGCTCCCCTTGCTCCTAGAAGCTGCGAAATATGCACCATCCACCTCCTTGCCTTTGGGATCATTGACAAGAAACAGTCTATAATGGGTATGTTTTATCTGCCTCTACATAGATTTGTAAACTAGAATATGTTTCACAGCCAAGTCTGAAAGAGAATTCTAAGTACTGTGTTTCTAAACTACTAAGCATTTTTCTAGCCCCTAATATTTGCAGAGCTCTCCCACTTCTTTCATATGGTTGGCCTCCCTCCAACCTCCTTTAGAAAAATAGGTGTCCCCATATTTTAAAGATTCTAATGTGAAAAAATGGAGAAATGAAAGCAGAAAGTCAAGTGTAAAGGCCCTAGCCAAATGAGGGTATTACTCTTTACTTTCATACTTGGAAAGCCAAAAGACACCCCTTGACACACATCACAGCATTTGAGGGAGTCTTTACTCCCAACCCAGCATTCCCTTCCTTTCTTATTCACTACCCTGGGCTTCTTTTTAGCCTTGAATGGATCCTGAGGTAGAGGGTAGAGAGGCGGGGGATTCAGCAGATTTCTGTGAAAGAACTTGACCTGGCTATTCCAAGAGGGGAGGGGAAGTAAAAGAAGTGGGGAAGGTGGAAAGGCAGAACTGGGTACCAAAAGTCCCATCTACATAAAGTACCTATATCTCAGATGACCAAAATTATAGCTTCCCAACTGACAAGAAAGGTCTTGTCTTAAAGTTCTCTTTAAACTCATACATATGTATATATACACACATATACATAGATACACACATACTTACCCATACATGCACATGCATACATGCATACTTACCCATACATACACTTTCACACATTTACATACATATACATGTTCCTCCTTGGTTGGGTCTGTATAAGGAAGGTCTCCAGATCAGCAGGGTCCTCCAGCTAACAGTGTGAGGGTGTGAGGAGGCCTTCAGAGATCTGTATCCCTTCATGGTGATCAAGTGGCTTTTGCCTCCTTCTGTCAGATAAACAAGCCATGCATTGTTTTGTCCACTGGCTGTGGACAAAACAGGCTTCCCTTCCTGCTGAGTAGGCCAGAATGAGTTTGAATTCCTTCATGTGGGATAGGTAGAATGTGCTGGTAGGGGCGGAGGAGGCTGGAAGAGCCATAGACAGTAAACAGAGCTAATCAAGGACACCATTTTGTGCTTCTCCTTATCTAAACACTTTCAGAAGAGGAAAGAACCTGCAGTAGGTTATGACCCAGACCTCAGGCTAAGCATAACCCCAAGCAACAGGGGCCATATTTCCTTCTTGCCCTGGGTTGGATCAGAGCCAGGGTTCTCTTTTTGCTTACCCCCTGCCTTCCTCCCTCCAAGTAGTTCTTGAGACGTCTGCTGAGAGCTAGGCTCGGAGACCAGTAGTTCTGTTGGAAGGTATTGGGGTAACAGCCCTCTAGAGCAGCTAGAGAGTGACTCCTTCTAAAACTGGTCCACTTCCCTCCCCTCACCTCTCACAACAGCCTTTACAAGGGAGCCTTTCTGACAGATCTGTCATTTCCACCTGCATGTGCCTACCCTCCTTGCTCCAGGCCAGGTTCTTATCCTCTGAGTACTTGGAAAAGATACAGTCATATTTACCTTCCCCTGAACAGAGGAGGTGATGCTTGCTCATGTTGTCTGGAACTTAGCTCTGCTAAGTGAGAAGTTACCCCCTTTATCCCAACCCCATCTCCCAGTCTCTCCTTTCTAAATCCCAAACTGGCCAAACTGCTCAAATTCCTCTCTTATTATCCTCTCCACAAGGATTTCTTGAGTATATACTGCCTGTGTCCATCTGTCCATCATATCACCTCTTCTGGTGACTTCCCAACTCTCATACTCCCATCCTGCCTCCCGACCTAAGGCAATCCCCAAAACTTGCTTGCACCTCTAGTCAAAACTTCCTCAACCCATCTGACCACTGACAGGGCCAGGCTGCTATCACATTTGTTATTCTTTATTTCGTTAGGAAATGGGGGTCAGGGAAGCATTTTTATGGACTGAGTTACAGAGTGGAAGGAGAAAGGCACATGGTGACCAGATTTGGGAAGGCTAGGTACCCAGGCCTGAGTAATGGGATTAGAAGCGACTGTTTATTCTGATGCTGTTTCAGAGCAGGGGTTATTCCCTTGGTGCTGTGCTATTGCTAAAGGTACTGTATTCCCTAGTGTATTGTCAGACTGTGTTTATTACACCACTAGCATCACCATCACTCTAAAGCTTCTTAGAAAGTCAGAATCTGGAGCCTACTCTAGATCTACTGAATCAAAATCTGATTCAAGATGGCCAGGTGATTAGTCTGGCCACTGAAGTTTGAGAAGTGCTACTCTAGAGAGTGAGGCTTGATTTTTGAACCTTCTCTTAATTAGTCCTCTTGCATTCCTCTTCATTTGGCTTGAAGAAATGCTTTTTCTTGCCACTAATAGTACCTTATCCATTATTATTTGGGGTCAAGGATGATATTAATAATGGATATCATTTACTGAATGCCTTTTGTGTGCCAGGCATACATTGAAGATGAGGAAACTGAGTCTCTGTGACATGCCCAAAGCCAAACAATTAGTGTGTAAAAGCTGAATCTCCAACCCAGATCTGCAGGCATACTAAATCCCCAAACTCCCACCTTACAGGACTTCTGATTACCAGAGAAGGGTCTGTGGGCTTACTTGGATGGCACCTGCCTTTTATAGGCACATGTAAACAAAATTCCTTTCAAACTTCCCCAGGAGGTCCAGAGGGCAGAGCGGGGAAGGGGCCACTTGGCATGGTTTCCCCAGAGAGGAAGGGCCCTGGGATATTTCTTGGTCTGAGGAAGCTCACATAAGCTCTCTCAGGGGCCAGAAATGGCTGAAATTGAGACCAGAGGCCAAAGGAAACTGGCCTGGAGATCCTGGAGTATTATGAAGGGAAAAATCCCAACTCTGAATCCCCAAGAAGAATTAAATTCTGATGCTTGAGCTTGGGCTTAGGGTATGTAATAAACTTCTGTGGGGCTTCTCTGGGTCCTGGCTGTTGCATAGGTCAGTGAGACATCATGTGGACCCCCAGCCTGGGGCTGGGGACTGTTGCCTCAGAGTGTGCCATATAGTTGGAGAGGTTGTTTGTGACAATGGGCTTTAATGTTTTATTTTGCAGAGAGGAAACAGAAGCCCAGACAGGGGGAGTAAATTGCCAGAGGTCAGAGTAAAGTCATGGCAGAGGCAGGGATGCTGACTCCAAGCAGCACTGTTTTGGAGTTAGAGTCTCTGGTGTGAAATGCAGTTTCCTCTGGGTCTGCTCAGATGCCCATAGGATGGGCAGACTCTGAAAATATGGTCCAGAATGGTTTGTGAATCTTTCTGTCTCAACAGGATATTCATTCTGGGAGATCTCTAGGTTCCTTGCCCCCAGCTATGTAAAACCAGCTGTAGTGCTACTTGCTTTGCTGGACCTGGAGGCTGCTGGGCCTGGCTGATCTGGGTTTTCCTTTTCTGGGGCTCAGAGGACCTGCGGAGATGGCTGGGTGGAGTCAACCCAGTCCAGGAAGCACAGGAATTCTTTTAAGTGTATGTGTCTGGGGTATTTTTCTCTCTCACTTGCGTGTATTTAAAAAAAAAATTTTAGACACCCACTTTATCTTTCCCAAACATCATTTCCTTGCTCCTTTCCTGAGTTCTAGCAGTGGCTGGGGGCCCAGCTTCCTTATTGGCCTCTGAGCTATGTAAGGGGGTGGGCCAGAGCTCAGAGGAGGCTGGAGTAGGGAACAGGAGGGCTGTTTGTGCTGCTGGAACTGCCTTTCATCCTTCCCTTTGCCACCAGGGTGCTGGCTACTTTCTGGAGCAGCGTCTTCACTCCTATCCAGCTCTTGACACTGGCCCTCATTCCCTAAGGTGGTGGCCTCCTCTAGGCCCAACCAGGCTGATGGCCATACCTTGCCTTCGGTGCTACTCCTTTCTGTTCTTGGAATTGGGACCTGACTGTGCCTGAGCCCCTTGGAGCACACTCAGGGACTTGGGCTGATAGCCCTTTCTCTCACGAGGTTTTAAAGGAAGGCAAATGAGTCTCAACTAAGGGAGGATCCAGCCTGCAGAAAGAAGCCCCAGGGGCTGGCTGGAGGGGTTGTTGAGGACCGTCTGAGCTGGCTGGATACCTAGCCCTCTCCTAAGCTATCTCCCCATCCTGGACAACTTCCATGGTAGGTACTACTGGTAGCCATGGCCATCATGGCTGTTACCCTTCTTCCCGCTTCTGCTTTCTTTCTTCAATATCCCTTTCTTTTTGCTTCCTAAAGGAATTTGGGGTAATGAATGATGTGTGTGTGTGTGCTCAGTCATGTCCTACTCTGCAATCCCATGGACTATAGCCTGCCAGGCTCCTCTGTCCATGGAATTTCCAGGCAAAAATACCGAAGTAGGTTGCCATTTCCTACTCCAGAGGATCTTCCTGACCCAGGGATCGAACCCACGTCTCCTGCATCTCCTGCACTGGCAGGCAAATTCTTTACCACTGTACCACCTAGGAAGCCCCAATGAATGATAGTGTGTTTAATAATAGTGCCTTGGGAGAAAGGGTAGGAGACTGTTGCCTCTATAGCTAGATTGGTGGTTGGCATTTTCTTTTACCTCTTTGCTTATTTCTTCTCATCCTCCTTCCCCACTGCCTAAGGAGGGAATGGTTTAAACTTTAGGACTACCGAGACTTTCCTTTTCTGACTGCTTCTTGAGGGAATGCCTAGGAGAAGGCTCAGGTATATAAGCTCTTTGAGATAGATCCCTCTTTGGGGAGGTAGGGGCGTGTGGTACCCTAACAAGTGTTGGAGGACCAGAGCCTCGTTCTCAACTCCTGGTTACTAGCTGTGTGTTCTTGGCAAAGCAGTTCAGCTCTCTGTGTCTCTCTTTCTGCATCCCATAAAGGGGGCATAATAATGGTGCTTACTGATAAGGTTGGAGTGAGGATTGAATCAGCTAATGCATGTAAAGTGCTCAGTGCCAGGTACATCTTAAGTGTCCAGTAAATGGTCCCTGTTATTTTTTTTTAAGTTAATACTATATTAGGCACTATGCGGAGTGATTTCACATGTGGGACTGCATTTAATCCAGACTTTAAATCATGAGTAAGATTTGTTGATTGTCTCCATTTTACCGGTAAAGAATTACAACTCAGAGAATGGCTGTGCCTCCAGTCACACAGCTAGGATTAGAATATGAGTGTGGACTCACTCCAAATCTAGGGCTCTTTAGGAATAATAATAGACCAAGTATTAGACCCTATAGATGGTGTCCTTTCCTTTCCCAATCTAGGATTAGAAGGCTCTGTTCTGACTGCAGTTCTTGCACTGGGGTTTTCCTCCCTGTAGCTTGTGCTTTTCTCTCAGTGTTCTCAAAGCCTCCACTTTCTTTCTTCTAACTCCTTTAAGGTTGTTTCCCACTCCTGGAGAAACCCTGGAGAGAGTAGGAGGCTTTGTAAGCTACCTTTCAAAGTATGGCAAGGGTGATGCTAGTGGAACCCTGACGTGGATGGGTAAATCTGGGTGGAAGGACTCTTGAACTATCAAGAAGGCTAAGTCTGAGCCAACAAATCTTATTACAGTACCCTCTCCTTATTGACCATATGCTATACATCAGTATGTGTCCCAGAAACTTTGACAATGTTCTGCCTCATCCCCATAGTAACATAACCAGGTAAGGATTATTATTCTTTTTTTTTTTTCTAATAATAAAACCGAAGCTCAGATGGGTTAAGTGACTTACACAGAATCACACATCCAAAGTGGTAGAGTTAGGCTATGAACCTAGTAGATCTGACTCATTTGTCTTTGTCTTATCACCTTTGGGCTTGATATAGTTCATAGGATGAGAGTAATGTACATGAAATGATGATGATCAATATCAAACATTATTTTTGATGGGCTAAATTGTGGGGACTAGATTACTAAGGACAAGCTCCATGGAGTAGACATTACTTGAGCAGTACCTTGAAGAACAGGTGGGACTTAGAGTACCAAAATGGGAGGGGGCATTCCAGGCAGAGGGAACAGTCACAGTCATAACTGAAACTCTGTTCTAGGCAGTTGACAAGCACTGTATCATCTGAACATTACAACCCTATTAATTAGGTACTATCATCACCATCTTACTGTCATGGCAGCTAGACCTCTGAGAAGTAAAGGCACCTGTCTAAACAACAGAGCTTATAAGTGGTAGAGCTGGGATTTTAATCAATGTCCAATTCCAGGGCTTGTGTTAGATTCTACTAGAAAACCAAAAGCAAAGGCACAAAGCTGGTTGCAGAGTGCGATTGGAGCAGAGACATGAGAGGTTAGGTTGGGTGGGTAAAGATAGCTTAGAAAGGGCTTTGAAAGTCAAGTCCGACCGGTGAAGATTCTTGAATAGGAGAGTACCCCAATCCAATTGGTATTTGACATATGATCTAAAAGCAGTGACTGGAGGTGAAACCAGGTGAGACTGGCTGCCAGACTAACACAGTATTTTGGTCGCAAAATGTTAAAGGCCTGGACTAGAACAGGAGCTGTGGGTGACAGGTTCTGTGGAGAAGTATGATTATGTAGAATGTCTCAGTCTCAGTGAGAATGGTATGGGTGTGGGGAGAGAGAGAAAGAGGCCAAGCCAAAGAGATATTGTAAAAGAAGATTCAGTAGAACTTTATAAGGGACTGGATGGTTGGAAAAAAGGTGGTATCAAGGCTGACTGCCCACATTTTAAACCCTGGACTCAGAACTTCAAAAATGCTGGATATGGAAGAAGAGCCCCAAATAAGAGAGGTGCCCAGATCTTCACTGTATCCTCAGTGCCTGGAACTGTGCTACATAGTTAGATACACATGGTACGTAGCATCTACTCGTACATAGTACTTCTATGAGATGCTTTATAAATAGTTGTTAATGGATGACTCCTGGGTAACAGCCACTGGAGAGATTTCTAGCAACATGGTTTTGTGTGTGAAACTCTGGAGCAGGCACCTTCCCCAAGGTCTTCTAGTGCCTTCAGCCTCCCTGCTGGCACTCTGAAATCCATAATAGAACAGTGGTTAAATATGTGGCCCTCACTTCCTCTCCTTCCCATAAATTTTCACTGCCACAGCTGATCTGTGGCTCTGGTTCCTGACCTTTGGCAGGCATCTTCCACTGCCCTTCCTTTTATATCTCCTTCTCTGTGTCTGGCCTGTTATACCACTCAACACATGTTTTCCCCAGCAAGACCATTTTCCTCAGGACTACTTTTTCAGGCCTTAGCCCTCTAGAGCTCTGCCCTGCTGGGATTTTCTGTATTTCTGCCAGGATAAGGGTCATTCCCCGCGAATATGGATTCCGCTCTAGTCTCTCTACTGCTGCTCCTGGGAGGTAGAGAGCTGATTTATCCCACTCTATAACAAGCATGTTGAAAACCAGGGGCCTTATCTTAGTCAACTCTGCTTCCTCACTGTCTAGTATGGAACCTGCCACAGTAATTGAATGAAAAAATTAGTAAATAAATATCATCTGTTTATCTCTCTGTCCTCTCCTTTATTTATCATCTGTTTCTCTTACTCTGTCATCTTGTTCTCTGTCATCCATTTCTCCCTGTATAGTTCCCTGTACTCTTTCTCAGACTTCTCCATTTCTGTCATTTGTTTATATCTGTACCATCTCTTCCCTCTTATCTGTTATTTACCTGACCCATCTGATATCTGTCTTTCTCTTCTTGTTTCTTCTCCTCTCCTCACCTCTCCTTCTCTGTCCTCTCCTCTCTTCTCCCTTCCCCTTCCCTCTCCTTCCTTCCCTCCCTCTCTCTTCTTCCCCCTGCCCTCTTCCTTTCCCCCCCTCTCTTACTCTTGTCCTCCCCACTTTCTCTCCCTCTCTCTCTCTCTCTCATATCAATCATCTCTTTATCCTCTGGCACTACCTGTGCCCCACACATGTTCTTCCCCACTTGTAAGGGTGGCTTCTATTCATGTGAAATATACCAGAGCACAGGGATGGGTCCTGAAGAAGCCTGTCAGTGCAAGAGCTGTGGCTGCAGCCTCCCGCACCGGACAGGTACTGTGGTTGCATCCAGGGCCTTGGCCTCAGACCTGTTTCTCTTTATTCACCCCTGCCCTGAAAGCCAGTCTTCCCTGTTAGCCTAGTACCATGCCATCTATCACATTGTCCTGTTCTCCCTGGCTGAAATGGGGGTTTCTTGCCAAACCTCTACCTACAGACTTAGCAGCCTCACCTCTGTGGCCATCTTGTCATTCCCTCTCTCAGTGCCTTTACCAGTAAGTTCTCAGGAACAAAGCCTATGCTTGATTGATCTCTGTATCCCAAGAGGTATGCACAGATGGTACACAGTACACAGACAACAAATGCTTATCAAATTGAATGAGCCCAAAACTGGAGAATTGGCAGTCAGTTGGTGTTGACTTGTTCAAGCTTCTCAATGATTTACCTATTCCTTTCTTAGAGAAAAATGGGAAGATTGGCTACATTTTTTTTTTTCCAGAGAAAACTTAGAGTGGGCACACTGTTCATTGAGCAATAGTACTCACATATTCCACAAATATTTATTGAGCATCTACTATGTGTCTGGCATTGCTGTACATGCTTGGGATATACCCATGACCAAAAGAGCCCTATGACTCTCAAATTCTGAATGTCCACGGATTGTCTTTGGGGTGAAGGAGATTTGAGTTCTGGGAGCTGAGGGGGTAGCTGCTAAGATTTCTACACCAGTTCCTTGCAAGATGTGCTACTTCATTTAAGGGAAAGGGGGGGTGGGGGCGGAAGCTGCCTGGGAAGTGATTTCAGCTCTGGTTCCCTAAGTTGACTTCCTGTCCTTTTTTGCTGTAGGAGAAACGCCCCTGTCAGTAGGCCGCACTCATGGCATGTGGCCAAGCTGCTGGAGGGATGCCCTGAAGCGGCCACCACCATGCATTTCCCTTCTGAAGCCTTCAGCTTGTCCTGGCATTCCGGCTGCAACACAAGGTGAGTCTGGAACCTTCCCTTCAAGACAGGCTGGAGGCTAGACCACCCGGCCACTCAGGAGTGCTCTAGTCCCCGTTGGAGGCTATAGAGCCCAGAGTGCTATCCGGGAAAATGAAGGGGGGGGTGGGGCAGTCCAGAGGGCCTGGCTTCCGGTCGTCATTTATTGCTAACTCTCTGTGACTTTGGGACAGTCCCTTTCCTTTTAGAAAATGTTTCCTTGAAATATTTCACATGGCTTGAAGACACCTCTCTTTCCTGTTCTTCACCTTATTTCCTTTGCAATCTCTTTCCCTGGCTCCCCCATCATCCTAGTCTCTGTTGTCGGTGACCCCGTGACTGGGTTCTGGTCCTCTTCTCTAGCTATAGTGACTCACAGTGATCTCATCTAGTGTTTCTCATCCAACTCTGTCACACAACCAAAGCCTTCAGAATGGGGACCTCCCTGAATAACAGGGTCCACCTGCAATAAGGATGTCTCAATTTAGGGAGCTACCCAGCAAATGCAGAGAACTTTTTAAACAAGCCCAGAGCCAGCAAAGCTGCTAGCTTAAGCTGCCTTTTCCCTTCCACAGCAAGATCTTACCTCCGAGAAGGAATTTCTGTTGATGAGGCTCAGGGAAGCTAAGGGCTGAGTTTAGCTTTGGTATCTTTATTTGATATCAGAAGCCAGGGGCTCAGGGCAGAGGCAGGGGCAGTTTTGTTCTGAAAGGATACACAGAAACACATTCTGAGCTTGGCTTCTGTTTAAGTGGGGGTGTGGCTGTTTTCAGCAGGAAGGGTGGTGGGGTGGATAGCAAATCTCCCTGCCAACAAGGAATTGATGGATTCTTAGCCCAGAGGTCAAGTAAGCGGAGTGGCTAAGGGGCAAGGCAGTGAGAAGGAATTAGAAGAGGCTAACCTGGAGGATCTTGTGGGTGCCTGCCACTGCTCAGCTCTGGGGTTCAGAACTGTGGCCTTTCTGAGCCGCCTGCAACCTCTGGGGTTCTAGTAACAGGGAGTTACTGGCATGACTTGGCTCAGTTTGGCTTTGTGTGTGGGAAATGGTACTTAAAAGTCAAGATTGTGTTTGATCCTAGTTCCGTCATTGGTCTCCCAAGTTTGGCTTTGCTGTGGGGGATGAGGGCAGCCTGGGTGGGCAGGGGCCACTATAATGTCAATAGTCATAGTAGAGGGGATGCTGATAACAATACTCATGAAAACAACAATCAAGAGAGGTGCTACTCCCTCAAGAGAGGTTCAACACCCTCACTAGGTGCCTAGAGCTTCACTTTTATTATCTGATTTCACCCGCAAAGCAACCCTCTGGTACAGATACCACTATCATTTCCATTTAACAGACAGTGTAGCAGAAGAGCCAGGACATTAGACTCACAGAGGCCCGGGTTCAAATTCCAGCTCTGCTTCTTTAGCAGCTATATGAGCTTGTCGTTTTACATTCCCTCTCCAAGCTTCGGTTTTCTCATTTGTCAAGTGGAGATAATAATCTCTCCCCTTCAGTTTGAAATGAGACATTAGAAAGTGTCTGGCATATCATAGGTCCTTAGTAAACAGTGAGGAATACTATTATCAAGAAAAGAACAGGGGAATGCTAAAACTGTGGCCCTGTGTGGGCTGTGAACTAGAGCTGGGTAATCTTGAGAAAATTACACCCTCACAATCACTTCCCTTTGTAGGGCTTGCTTGATTGACACCAGTGGTTCTCGAAAGTGTGGTCCCTGAACCAACAGCTGTAGCATCACCCAGAAAACTGTCAGAAGTAAAAATTCTCAGGATCCACCCAGACCTAAAACTCTGGGCATGAGGCCTAGTCACTTGTGTTTCCTTGAACCCTCTGGATGATTCTGATGCATGATCAAATTTGAGAACCACTGATTTACAAAACAGGCTGACTGAAATTAAATCAGCCCTTTAGGGCCCCTCTCAAATGCTAATAGTCAGTGCTTGTTTCTCCAAGCAGAGAACAGAGAGCTGGCTCCCAGGAGACAGCAACAGGCCAGAAGCAATTCTAGACTCACTTAAGGCAGAGAAACAGAGGACTACCCCTAGTGAGTTCTCGCACTGTTAGTCTTTGGATCTTGCCCTATTCTTCTTCCACGTATCGTCTTGCCTCCCATTTTACCACATTTCTGTGGCATCCCCAGCGTCCTTCTCTTCCCATTTCCCTTCCTTCCTCTTTTGCCGTATCTCCCTCTCCCTTGTGGCATGGGTGCCTCTGGGTTGTCTTGCCTTCTCCTGTGGCAGGGATGGCCAAGGTGGGGAAATAATCTGGTGACGTGGCTAACTAACCGGTGTGTCCTGTGTCTTGCAGTGACGTGTGTGTGCAGTGGTGTCCACTCTCCCGGCACTGCAGCACTGAGAAAAGCAGCTCCATTGGCAGTATGGAGAGCCTGGAGCAACCAGGCCAAGCCACCTATGAGGGCCATCTTTTGCCCATTGACCAGAGCACATACCCCAACCAGCGTGACTCAGCCTATAGCTCCTTCTCAGCCAGCTCAAATGCCTCTGACTGTGCCCTTTCCCTCAGGCCAGAGGAGCCAGCCTCTGTGGACTGTATCATGCAAGGCCCAGGGCCAACTAAAGCCCCTAATAGTCGCCCTAATGTGGTCGAGACCTCAGGAGGTGGCTGGCGCACCAGTGGGGGTCACCTGACTGCTAGCTCCCAGATGTCATCCTGTCCTCAGGAGGTCTCCCACTCAGAGCCTGCCAAGGCTGCCAGGGGTCCCCCTCAACCTCCAGTGAGACGAGACAGTCTTCAGGCCTCCAGAGCCCAACTCTTCAATGGAGAGCAGTGCAGGGCTTCTGAGCTTATAGATTCCTTGCAACAGAAGGAGAAACCTAGCTTGGACACCATGCTATCCCCAAGGAACCCTAATAGGTTCTGCTGCCTCAGCGGGCAAGACCAAGTGACAAATGAAGGCCATCAGAACTGTGAGCTCAGCCAACCTCCTGAATCTAACCAGAAGGGCTCTGAGAATCTACTGATGGAGGCCTCAGCCAAAGCTGTTGGAGTCCCAAAAGCATGTGACAAAACTTCCAGCACAGGTTCCAGCCCACTCAACCAGGCTTCAGCAGAGCTAGCTAAGACTTCTTCTTTTGGCAGCTCTCCACACCTCACAGGACCCACAGGACATCGCCATAGTGCCCCTGAACAGCTGCTGGTGTCCCACTTGCAGCGTGTGCACCTCGATACTAGGGACAGCAGGGGGACAGAGCTCCAAGCTGGGCAGGATGGGCAGGAGTGGACCGTATCCCCTTTGCACATGCACAGTAGCCACACAAGCAAGAAAAGCCCATGTGCCCCTGCAGCAGGAACCCAGGACCAGCCGAGCAAAGACAGAAAGACCCAGCCAGTGGATGACAGACCTCTGGGTTCAGGTCATCAGAGTCCAAGCAGTTCCCCACATGGAGAGGCTGACGGACATCATCCAGAAAGAGGCTTCCAGGATCCAAACAGAGCAAGCAGAGCTGATAGTGAACTGGTCAGCCAGCAGTCCTCTGGCTCCCTTGGTCAACAAACCAGGGACTGTTCTTCAACCTCTAAAGTAGCTGGCAGCACAGAGGCAACTGAGGAAGGGGACAGTGAGCCCAAGGAGTGTGGCCGGGGGAGCAATAAGCGAAATGGAGGGTTCCGGGGCCGCTCGATCCAAAACCGGCGGAAGAGCGAACGTTTTGCTACCAATCTACGTAATGAAATTCAGAGGAGGAAGGCCCAGCTCCAGAAAGGCAAGAGTCCCTTGTCACAGCTGTGTTACACCAAGGAGCCAGTGGAAGAGACCGAGGAGACCCTGGAAAGTCCTCCACTTCCTTCCTCTAATTCAGCCCTTCTATCTTCATATAAAAAACCACCAAGCCCCAGAGACAAGCTCTTCAACAAGAGCATGATACTCAGGGCTAGGTCTTCAGAGTGCCTCAGTCAAGCCCCTGAGGGTCAAGAATCTAGGATTGGCTTGGAGGGACGAGTGAGTCCTGGCCAGAGATCTGGCCAGTCCTCTTTGAGCCCAAACACCTGGTGGAAAGCATCTGACCCATCCTCGTCAGACTCTGAAAAAACAAACGTTCACCATGGAGTCTGTGGAGGCCACTGGAGATGGTCACCAGAGCACAACCTGCAGCCACATGTGGCACTAGCCATGGAAGGCCCTTCCAACCCAGGTGACAAGGAATTGAAAGCGTCTACTGTCCAAGCTGGGGAGGAAGCCATCCTCTTGCCCTTTGCAGACAGAAGAAAGTTCTTTGAAGAGAGTAGCAAATCCTTATCTACATCTCATTTGCCAGGTTTAACCACTCATAACAAGACTTTTACCCAGAGACCAAAACCTATTGACCAAAGCTTTCAGCCAATGAGCTCCAGCTATAGAGAATTGAGGCGCCATCCCATAGACCAATCATATCACTCCACAGACCAACCCTATCATGCCACAGACCAATCATATCATTCCATATCACCCCTTCAGTCAGAAACTCCCACTTACACAGAATGTTTTGCAAGCAAAGGTCTAGAACAATCCATGTGCTGTAAGCCACTACACTGTGGTGATTTTGATTACCACAGGACGTGCTCGTACTCCTGCAATGTCCAGGGAGCTGTAGTCCATGACCCTTGCATTTATTGTTCTGGGGAAATCTGCCCTGCTTTGCGAAAGAGAAATATGATCCCAAACTGCTACAATTGCCGGTGCCACCATCACCAGTGCATCCGGTGTTCAGCTTGCTGTCATAATCCCCAGCATGGTACCCTCGAGGACAGCAGCTTGAAACCTGGCAACACTTGGAAACCCAGGAAGCCGACAGTGCAGGTAAGGACTTGGTTCTTGGATGGATGAGCTTCATTATTCTCTTTGCAAGGAGAAAGCTAGGTAAATAATTTGAAATATAACAATTATAATGCCTTAAAATTATATAGTGCTGGGTCCACCAGCTGGTATCTTACTAACTTTGGGCAAGAAATCATCATTTTTAGAGGTAGAAGAAAATAACTTTGCTTCACAAAACCAACAGAAGTGGGCTTTATATCCTGACTGTATAATTGGTATCAGAGTGACCTTTTGCAAGTCATCCAACCACCAAGAGTTGCAGTTATGTGATTTTTTAAAGGGAAAAAGAATTTTTACCTCATCAAATGGCCAGTGCTAAATAAAGTCTTATTACCTCATCTTTAAATTGGAGGAAAAAAATGGCTGCCTTATGAATTAGTTGGGTGGATCAAATGAGTTTGTGTAACATAGAGTGCCAGGCCCAGTACCTGATACAAAACAGCATGTACAGTAAGTCCCCTACATACAAATGAATTCCACTCTGAGAGTGTGTTCATAAGTCCGCCCAAGTTAGCCTAGGTACTTAACTAACACAATCAGCTATATAGTATTGCACTGTAATAGGTTTATAATACTTTTCACACAAATAATACATAAAAAACAAATTAAAAAATAAAAAATAAACATTTTTAATCTTACAGCTCAGTACCTTGAAAAGTACAGGAGTGCAGTACAACAGCTGGCATACAGGGGCTGGCATCAAGTGAACAGGCAAGAGTTACTGACTGGAGGTAGCAGAGGAGGTGGGAGATGGTAGAGCTGAAGGATCGTCAGCAGTAGGAGATGGAGGGCAAGCTATAATTAATTTCACTCACGCCTGACGTTGATGGCACAGGTTCTGGTTCCTTGCTGGATTCAATTCTATCTACCATCTTGAAAAGAACAGTCTAGTGATGTCTAGGTAGTAGCTCTTTTATTTTCGTCATAGATGACCTGGTAGCCCTAGATTGCACTCTGAATGCCTGCTGCAACCTTTGTTTCATTCTACATTCTACATTCAGGTCCTGTGCTTCAAAAGCTAACAGTGCCTCCTCAAATAAAGAAAATCCCTCTGGCGTTTCCTACATCGTGTATCTCTTCAGTTATTCTTCCTCTTGTCACTCTGCTCTCTCAGTTACTTTCACTTTTGTTCCCATCGTTACTGCTTGGCACTTCTTAGCAGTACTGCTTTTATGCTTGCTTCTGGAAATCCTGGGCTTGAAATAAAGATACTGTACTACTGTACTCTACACAGTACTGTACCGTTAAGTACAGAAAAGCACAACCACTTGTAGAGGATGCGTGCACGTGACAGTGTACACCAGACATGTGAACTAACTTACATGATTGGACATGCGAACATGGTATTTGCATCTTTGAAACTTGAATGTCCGTATGTAGGGGACTTACTGTATTGCCTTTCATTTCCTGCTTTAAAACTATTTGGAGCTGTAAAATTTGCAAATGTCTCCCAGGTTTTGCTTCCAGAGGTCTGACTTTTCTGCTCTTCTGAAGGACAAATCCTTTCCCTTTGCTCCAGTCTGAAGAAGAGACCCAGGTCTAAATTGGCTGTAACTATATACCCTAGTTATGATCTACATCCCTAATACAAGCCACCACCATCCCCCATGGTATTTCTAGGACGTCCCATGCCACTGCCAGCTCACTGCCAGACTCCTTCCCATAGCTTTCCTAGTGCCACCTTTTGGCTGGTGCATTCAAACTAGAAGTTAATTCCTGTGTTGAACTGTTGATGCATAGACTGACACTTCTGAATGACTTAGCATATGTAATTGCTCAGTACATATTCTTTGTTGAAACAAAGGAATTCCCTGGTGGTTCTGTGGCTTGAACTTTGCACTTCCACTGCAGAGGGCAAAGGTTTGATTCATGGCCAGGGTACTAAGATCTTGTATGCTGCCTATGGCACAGCCAAATAAAAAAGGAAAAAGAAAGACACTTAGGGGTAAAAGAAGCCTTACACAAGAGAGTACGTACTCTACTATCCCTTCATATAAAGTTATAAAACAGCTAATCTATAGGAAAAAAATTTCAAAACAGTGGTTGCCTATGGGAGGTGCCACAGAGATTAACTGGGAAAGAGCATGGGGAAACTGTTGTGTGATGATCTATATCTTGAAAAGAGAGTTACACAGGTGTATACATTTTCCCAAACTCAGCAGATGTATACTTAATGTTTGTGCATTTACTGAAAGGAAATTTTGCCTAAAATATTGTAAACAAATATCGAACTTTATTTAATGGATATGTATGCTTGAGTTTTTGAAATGCATTGATCTATGCAGCTTATTTTCTAGTTTTCAGCATACAGATGTTACACATATTTGTTATATTTATCTCTTAAGATTGCATGTTTTAATGCCACTGTAAATAATATTGTTTTCTTAAGATCAAATTAAAATTCTTTACTACCATATAGAAATGCTATTTAATTTTGTATATTGGCCTTGTATCCTGCAACCTTGCCAAACTCACTTTTCTTGATAGATTTTAAAAGATTTTCTACAATCATGTCATCTGCAAGTGATTTTGTCTTCATTTCCATTGTGTATGGCTTTTCTAGGAGAAGGGGTCCTATTGCACTCCCTAAGACCTTCAATACAGTGTTTAGTAGAAGTGGTGAGAGCAGATACTGTTGCTTTGTTCCCAATTTTTTATTATTAAGTTTGATGTTAACTGTAGATTTTTTGTCAGGTGCCTTATAACAGGTTGAAAATATTCCCTTTTATTCCTAGTTTATTGTGATAGCTTTTATCAAGTGTGGATGTTGGGTTTTTTCAAATACTTTTTCTGTATCTATGGAGATGATCATATAGTTTTTCTCTTTTAATCAATTGATATAGTGAATTACAGTGATTGATTTTTAAAATATTTATTATTTATTTGGCTGCATTGGGTCCTAGTTGCAGCGTGCAAGGTCATCTGTTGTGGCACTTGGGCTTTTCCTTGTGGTTCTTGGGCTTCTCTCTAGTTGTGGTGCAGGCTCAGTAGCTGTGGCGTATGGGCTTAGTTGCCCCAAGGCATGTGATATCTTAGTGCCCTGACCAGGAACTGAACTCCCGTCCTCTGTATTGGAAGGCAGATTCTTAACCACTACCCCACCAGGGAAGTCCTACATTGATTGATTTTTGAAACAAGAACTAGCCTAGCATTGCCAGAATAAATCCCACTTGGTTATGACATCTTAGCCTTTTTATATGTTGCCAGATTTGATTTGCTAATAGTTTGTTAAGGTTTTTTTGTTTGTTTGTTTATTTATTGATGTTTCAGGGATTTTAGTCTATAGTTTTCTCATGATGTCCATGTCTGGTTTACATATCTAGATATTGACCTTACCAAATCAGTTGGGAAATGTTTTCTTCTCTCCTATTTTCAAGAAGAGTTTGTATAGAATTGGCTTTTTTTTTTTTCCCTTGCATGTTTGTTAGAATTCATCATTGAAGACGTGTGCCTAGAGTTTTCTTTGTGGAAAGATTTTTAATGACAACATCAATTTATTTAATAGATACAGAGTTATTTGTGCTCTCTATTTCTTCTTGAATGAGCTTTGGTAGTTTGCCTTTCAAGGAATTTGTTGATTTCATTTAAGTTTTCAAATGTATGGGGTAAAGTACTTTGAAATGCATAAAAAATTTAAGATGAATTTGTGGATGGATAACAGAACAAATAGATATGTGATAGGGTAAATATAGTAAAATACTAACTTAAAATCTATACAATGGTGGATATACAGATATTCATTGTAAACTTGTTCAACTTTTCTATATGTTGGAAAATATTCATAATAAAATGTGGGGGGGGGAGGAGAGGAAATATGAAATAGTGGTTTAAGGGCATGATGGTAGAACCAGACTACCTGGGTTTGAATTCTTAAGCATTCCCATCTAAAAAATGGGAATAATAATAGTACCTATTTCATACATTGGTTGAGAGGATTAAATGATGTAACATATACAAGGCACTTAGAACAGTGACTGCCAGATAGTAATTATCTTTTAAGGGTGAGTTATTATCTTTTAAAATAAAGGGAGATTTGGGCTTACCTTGAGAATTTTTTGCCAAAAGAAGGGTCTGCAAGTAGACAGTGGAGGAAAAGGGTTAATGTTGGGGGTGGGATAAGCAGAAGATGGTTGCAGAATTGTCAGCCAGTAACTCCATGAAGGAAAGCAGTGAAATTTGCACATTGTAGTAGCTGGCAGCAGCAATACAGGTGTGCCTGTGCCCATCCATACCTCTTCTTTTATATTCTGAGGGAAGGACATATTGACCTCCTAATGTCTGTTAGATGAACTAAGTAGGTCTGCTTAGACGCTAGGCTTTTAGACATGTGGACAGCCATACACGAGGCACTTTGTGCCCATTTCTACCCCTGCCAGCTGAACTCACCTTCCCCTCAGACATGGGAAAAACTTTTAGCATGGGTTAGGATTCCCCAGCTTAGCTGGCTAGGTAGTTGTGATGGTGGCTATCTGAAGTAGGGTTGAGATCCTGCTCGTTATGCCCCCTGGACGTGGTTGGGAAGCTAACTGGCTCCTATTTGGTGCTGTTAAGAAAACTGAAATCAGCACACATCTAAATCTTTCATGCTTCATGCCAGTTAGTTTTGCATATATATAAAATTATTTCATTTAGCAATGATATGAGATATGTTATAATAGGACCCCATTTTCCAGCTAAGAAATCTGAGGTCACACATCTTACAAGTGGTGAAGCCAGGATTTAAACAACATAATGATTACCAATATTTGAGTGTCTACTGTGTACCAGGTGCTGTTCTAGGTGCTTTACATGTATCAACTCACATGGTTGTCAAAGCAATCAAGAAATAGATACTGTTATTATTATGATCACTATTAAATAGCTTGAGAAAATGAGCTAAGATAAACTGCTGGGTAGTCTGCCTGAGGTCACACACAGTGTGGGATTTGAATCCATGTAGTGTAGCCTCCAAGGCCGGGCTCCAAGTTGTGCTACGCTGCCTCTCCATAAGCTGATTGCAAAGCCTATGCCCTCTCCAGTCTGGCAGGATGCCTTCTAGCAGTATAACTTCACTCAGGCACCAAGTTCCTACCATAATCAATCCTCATCCGCAATAAGTCGTGGAGATAACTGCCTCTTTGATTCAAAGAGTGCATACAATTTACAGCAACCTAAGTGGCTTGGCAGGGAAAATAATGTAAGGTGATACTGGGGACTTGGGGGATTGAGAGTTGGGACAGGACTTTGTTTGCTTTGGACACTGCTATTTTCTGAGCACTCCCCATAGGGCTAGACAGGGAATGGACAGGAAATCCTGGCTCCCACTGTGGCCGAATGAGTAATACTGTCTTTGAAAGCAGGGACATCTCACAAGGGCGTCAGGCACAATCTGAAGTTGAACAAGTGGTTTTTGCTGCTCTAACTTGACAGGTACAGGCAGAGAGACTGTTCTCGTTATGTGAAAGCTGTGAAACCTCATCTATTCTATGGCCACTAAGATCCCTAGCCTCCTACATGCCGAGTGCTGTACTAGGCATTCTCTGCACACATCCCATTTTATCCTCACTCCTGGGAACCCAGAAAGGCTAGATAGCACAGTCCTTATTTTCCAGATAGGAAGTTTGAGGTCCTGGGAGGTGACATAGCTGCTCTCAAATAAAAAATATCTTAACCAGAATGACTGACAACCACATCTTACCTACACAAGGTAGTAAAATTTTTTAACTGAGGCAAAGGTAATAAAAGCTTAAACAGGACCAATAATCGCATTGGGGAGAGAGACTTTGGAAGGTCAGTGAGGTTTAGGAAAAATTGCATTCCCAACGGACTAAGTTCTGAGTCTCTAGGTAGAAGGTATGGAATGCTGAAATCAGAGAGGATGTCAAAGGCAAATTTTCATTAGGCTTGGAGCTAGGATAGAAGGCAGGGACATTTCTACAAATGGCATATGCAGCTTGGGCTGCAGGGAAAGAATGCTTGGGCAAAGCCTTTATGGATAAAATGCTCAGGGTGAAAAGTCTGCTCCTGTAATATGGGGAATGTGGCACCCAGCACACATGTTCCCCAGAAATGAGCCTACCTCAGCCTCTTCAGCAGATCTGGGAGGAGGAGGAAGGGTCCCTACAGTACTGGGGTTGGCTGGCGTGCATGTTCTCTAGCTGCCTCCCCCAGGACAGGGTTGTGGCAGCAGGAGCTTTAGTTCTCAAAGTCATCTCAAGGGCTGCAACGTCCAAGAAGATGCTTTCTATGGTGGAAGAGGCTAGAGGAATGAGCAGGTCTACTGGGAAGAGCAAATAAAAAGATCTTTGCAAGAGCCAGAACAAACAGCAAACATGCTAAACTGGTTTTTAACATGGTTTGGGAGGGGAACAGAGAAAAAGGGTAACTCAGAGTTTCTAGACCACACTGCTGAGGTCCCTGAGTGCTATCTTAGACTCGGCATGGCCCCAGCAGTGCAGAAGGCCTCCTGACAGAAAGGCAGCCCTCTAGGTACATAGTTCTCTGCCCTGCATAGGAGAGTAAAAGGAATCAGCTGGTGGGGGGCAGCGGTGGCACCTGGCCTTGGACAGGCTCCTGACCGATTCACAGTTTTGAAGCCGTCTAGATTACCTGGCTGTTCAGAGCTCCCCAACTTATCAGAATTTTGCTTTGCAGGAATTTCCTGGGGACAAATGGAAACCAATAACAGGAAACAGGAAGACCAGCCAGTCAGGGAGGTAAGTTGACCACTCATGGAGTTGGGTAAGTTAGTACCTCTGAGGTTTCTGTGGAAATTGATAAGGTTTTCTATTTGCTCTGTTTCCTTTGAGGAACCTGGTCTGGTGTCAATACCAAGGGGTTGATGTATAGATGGAATCCAGCCTGCCCCCCAGGCAGCTGGGCTATAGACCAAACTGACTGGTAGCACATTTTGGAATACATCATAGTCAGGAGTGTTGCGGGACATTATGCTTATCAACTCGGAGGCCTGAGGCAAGTGCCCAGGCACAAGGACATGGGGACTAGACCATGCTGAAACATAGATGGGAAGGCATAAACTATGCTTACCTTCCCAGTGGCCGCTGGGTGATTGGAGGGGCCAGAGAGGAGGCAAGGCTGTCCAGCTACTGCTGTGCCTTTGCTTCAGAGTGTTTCTTGTGTTCTGCCACCTCTTTTTATAGGACTCATTGAGAGCTTCAGGTCTACTCATTAAAAATCCAAGGCAGAGCCTGCTAACGATAGGTTAGAATTCCTGAAGAAGGTAGAAGCATTTTTACAAATGGTGTATGTAGCTTGGGCTGGAGGGGAAAGAGTTGCTTGGGCAGAGCCCTTAATAATGCCTTTAATAATTTATACTAATTTAATAATTTAATAAAAGGCAGAGCCCTTAATAATGCCCAGAGTAGAGACTCTGCTCCTGTAATGTGGGGAACATGGCACCTGGCACTCATGCTCCAAAGAGATGAGCCCACCTATCATAGTGATCACGACAAGGAGACAATTACCTCCTCCAGGGTCCTCTCCATCAGCCTGGTTGGAACCCCTTTTTTGTGACGTTTCTCTTCTATCCAGTGATATACTTTTCAGCCAGTTCTTCTCCAGGACAGTATTAGATATTCAACACAACCCCTTTCCTCAAAGAGCTCACAGTCTAGTAAGGGTGCTCGGTCACATCTGACTCTTTGTGACCCTATGGACTGTAGCCCACCAGGCTCCTCTGTCCGAGGGATTCTCCAGGCAAGAATACTGGAGTGGGTTGCCATTTCCTTCTCCAAGGAATCTTCCCAACCCAAGGATCAAACCCACGTCTCCTATATCTCCTGCATTGCAGGCATATTCTTTACCCACTGAGCCATTGGGGAAGCCAAAATTATACTGATTCTTTTACTCAAACTCCACAAATGAAAGACAGGCAGGGAAGATGGCTTTTAGCTGTGCCTCTGTGGGGGCACCTAGGGAGAGGACTAGAATCTGGGTCTCTTGATCTCTGAAAATCCCAGGGTTCTTTCCAGGGCTCCACATTATCCCCTGTGACTTGGTAGTCAGGCAGAAATAATTTTGGTTTTCTTCTGACTCCAAAGTCTGGGAAACCTATCAGTTTTCCAGTTGGCAATGGAAAGAGAGGAAGTCAACATTTATTGATCATCTACTAAGTGTCATTCATTGGGTTGGATCTTCTTATACCCATAATCTCCACATAATCTCCAATTTCCACAACAGTTAATTGTACTACCTATTGTATAGATGAGTTCTAAAGAGGTTATATAACTTAGCTGAGGTCACACAGCTAGTTAAGTGATGGAGCCAGGACTCAGACCCAGGTTGGTCTGGTCCCAGAGTTCATGCTTTTTCCATTATAACTGCTTCAATCAAGATCCCAGAGGAAACCCTTCAAATGGACCCCTCATCATAATATCTCAGGAATCTGAGGCCTGGGTGGGAATACTATGGGATTCTGTGGCTGGTCTTGATTCCTCATTATAGGCTGGCTTGTACCACGTTCTTGGTGAACTTTCACCATGTTCTGCTGGGTCTGCTGAGTTTCCCATATTAGACTGAGACTGTCGAGAAAGGAGACCACCCCTTGGTCATGGATGCCTCCATGCCTAGCACAGTGCCTGACACAGAGAATCTGCTTGAGATATTTTTGTCATTTGCTTACCAAATGAAGAAACAGAGCCTCTTCCACCATTAAATGGGTGAAATGACACAAAAATAATAATGCTGACTTAACATTTCTTGAGCACAGTGCTCGATTCTAGGCGCCATTCAAAGCACTTTGGAAATATTAAATATACCATAACCTTAAGGGGTATATACTATTAATTGGAGAGCCAATTGACAGAAGAAACTGAAGCACACACAGATAAAATCATTTGCGTAATGTCCCACAGCTAGACCCCGGTTGTTGTTTTTCAGTCGCTAAGTCATGTCTGACTTTTTGTCACCCCATGGACTGCAGCACACCAGGCTTTCCTGTCTTTCACTCTCACCCAGAATTTGCTCAAACTCATGTCCATTGACTTGGTGATGCCATCCAACCATCTCATTCTCTGTCTCCCTATTCTCCTCCTGCCTTCAATCTTTCCCAGCTTGAGGGTGTTTTCCAATGTGTTGGCTCTTTGCATCAGGTGGCCAAAGTACTGGAGCTTCAGACCAGGTACTCTAACTTCAGAGACACTATACTATGCTATGGTGCTTCTCCAAAATGGCTCTCTTACTAATCAGCCAGTCAAATAAGAGGATTTTATTTAAAACCTAGTGTGTGTAATGCCTGTTTTGAAGCAAGCAGGGAAATATTAGAGAAAAGCATCAGGAAGCATAATGCCTGCTCATCCCTAGCTTGAGCAAGGAAGACTAATCTATACAAAGTTAAGTAGCAGTAATGATAAATTACCATTTGCAAGACAACCTAGGTGCCACCAGCTAAGTTATACATACTCTGTTTTATCTTCCCCAAAACTCTGTCAGATAGGCATTGTTATAGGGCATTGGTTCTCAAACTTGAGTGTGCATTAGAAACACCTGGAGGACTCGTTAAAAAAAAAAAAACTGGGATAGATGGTAGTTCCCACCCCACCCCCAGGGAGTGTGATTCAGTAGGTATGGAGCATGGCTCAAAATGTGCATTTCTAACAAGCTCCCCAGGTGATGCTGATGCAGCTGGTTCTGGGATCACATTTTGAGAACCATTGACTCAGATAAAGAATCTGAGGTTCAGTGGCGCTAAGTAACTTATTCAAGGTCTCACAGCTATTAAAGGAACAGGCCAGGTCTTCAACTCAAGCCAGTAGCTATAAGGTGAAAAGTGGTTTAAACAAACAAGAAAAGCCTGACACATTATAACAGGCCAATACATGTTAAGTATCACTGTGCCCTATTTAAGTTCATTGGGGGTTAAGAAAACTGAAGGCTGGAGTCTAAAGAAGGAAAGGACCAGACAGGACACTAAGCAGGCTGTATTGCAGGAATAAACCCTGCTGGTTGTTAAGCGTTCTGGCCTTGAAGTCAGTCTGTGTGCTAAGTTGCTTCAGTCTGACTGAAGTTGCCTCGTATCTGACCCTTTGGGACCCTCTGAACTGTAGCCCACCAGGCTCCTCTGTCCATGGGACTTCCCAGGCAAGAATACTGAAGTGGGTTGCCATTTCCTTCTCCAGGGGATCTTCCTGACCCAGGGATTGAACCTGTGTCTCTTATATCTCCTGCATTGGCAGACAGATTCTTTACCTGGGAAGCCCTTTGAAGTCAGTCTGCATGGGTTCAAATCCAGGCGTTCTGTTCTCTAGCTCTGTGAACTTCACACGTGGCTTTCTCTCCATGCCCCCCCCCCCCAACCTTTCACTCCATCCCATTGGTTTCCTTATTTCTGAAATGGGCTAAGAGTACTTACCTTCTATGACTGTTATGTGGATTAATTGAGTTAGTATATGTAAAGCATTTAGGACAAAATATGGCATCATAAACCTTCAGTAAATGTTAGTTGTAAAGAGGAGGAGGATGAGGAGCAGCAGCAGCAACAGTAACAGTAGAGAAGAAGGGTCAAGAGTGAAGTATTGTGCCCGGATAGTTAGGCCTTGAAAACTAGATAGGATGGCAAATATGGAGGCAACTGAAGTTTATTGGTCAGGTAAGTGACATGGTAAATATGGCACTTTAGATAATTTGGAAGCATTTGGAGCCTAGATAGGTTGGAAGGAGACCAGGTTGGGGCAGTGATCCAGACATGAAAGAGTGTGCCCCTGTATTGGGAAGGTAGGATACAATAGAAATAGAGAAGAAGGGACAGATAAATATGTGTGATATTTGGGGGGGGATGTTTATTGTGAAAGCAATATTACAGGAAATTAAAAACAGAATAAAAGGTATCCTAATTCTTACCACCCTAACACCCTGATTGTTTTCATTTCCCTGCCAGTCTTTATCTATAGGTATAGAGGATTGGCAGGGGTCTCATGATAATAATAACTGTGTAGATATAATTTTGTGTGTCCTGCTTCTCTTGTTTCACTAGGCATTTCTTGGTAAACAGTTTTTCCTGTTGCCATAAAGGCTTCCTCAGTAGTTATAAATTTTAATGGCTGCATAATATTTCACCAGCTTAATGTGCTCTAATTTGCTTAATCATTCCCAAATTGGTGGATAATTAGGTTTTTTCCAATTTCTTGCTATTATAAAGTAATGCTGCTGAAAAATTTTGAGCAGCTATAACCTTTTTCTAATTTTGAATTATCTCATTAAAAACAATTATACAGTGTTGCGATTACTAGTTAAAAGAAAATGAACATTCTTATTGTTCTTGATTTATTTCCCAAACTGCTTTCCCTGAAGGTGTTTTACTCTGCCATTAGCAGTATATGAGAATACCAGTTTCCTGTAAAATTTGCCATCATGGAAAATTTTCTAATGAAGTAGGTTTAAATGGTACCTATTTTAATTTTAATTTGCTTACATTTATTATTCTGTTTTGAAAATTTTTCATGTATTTAATATTTGCATTGCTTCCCATGTGAATTGTTAGTCCAGATTATTTGCTCACAAATACATGACAACTTTTGAGAAAAAAAAAAAAGTAGAAAGAACTTAGTGATTGGAACTTGGGAAGAAAGGAGTTAAGCTAAAAAATAATTCTGAGCCCCAGTGACTTGGATAAAATTAATGACATATTGGGGGCAGGTGAGAAGGGGACCTGATTTGGTAGAAATGACAAGTTTGAGTTGGGATATGTTGAATTTAAAGTTAGTGAGGAAGACAGGGAAATGCTTTTGAGCAGGCTTGTTGATCACCTGGCCAACGAAAGTAGGATGAAGAAGAACAGCCAGCAAAGGAGATTGAAGGAGCAGGCGTCTGGAGTGGTAAGAAAAAGAAGTATGCCAGGGCACCATCACAGAAGATAAGGAGAGGACTGCTATTGGCTTTGGCAGTTTGGACTCACAAGTGAGCTTCAAGAAAGCAAACTTAGTAAAATGGTGGGCATAGAAAGGAGAAGGCATGATGGTCTGTAAAGGGAATGCATAGAGAAGAAATGCACACAGCTTTACACATCCTAAATTCACCCGTTTTAAGTGTACAATTCAGTGAATTTTGGTTAATTTGAAAATGGAAGTGTTAGTCACTCAGTTGTGTCCAACTCTTGGGACCCCATGGCTCCTCTGTCCATGGAATTTTCCAAACAAGAATACTAGAGGGTGCAGCCATTCCCTTCTCCAGAAGATGTTCCTGACTCAGGGATCGAACACTATGTAACCATCACCACAATCCAAATTTAGAACATGCCCATCTCCCTAAAAAGATCCCTTTTGCTCATTTCTGAAGTAAAAGTGAAGTGTTAGTCACTCAGTTGTGTCCGACTCTTTGCAACCCCATGGACTGTAGTCCGCCAGGCTCCTCTGTCCATGGAATTCTACAGGCAACAATACTAGAGTGTGTAGCCATTCCCTTCTCCAGAGGATCTTCCTGACCCAGGGATTGAACCCAGGTCTTCTGCATTGCAGGCAGATTTCTTACCATCTGAGCCACCAGGAAAACTCCTTGCTCATTTCTAGTGACTCTCTATTCCCAACCTCAGCCTCAAGCAACCACTAATGATTCCATTTATATGAAATGTAGAGGATAGGCAAATTCATAGAGATACAAAGTAGATTAGTATGTTGGTTGAGCCTGGTTGCTTGACCCTGAGGTTAGAAATAGAGAGTGATTGCTCATTTCTAGTCACTGTCTATTCCCAATCTCAGCATCAAGCAACCACTAATCTACTTTCAGTCTCTATTAATTTGCCTATCTTGTATATTTCATATAAATGGAATCATATAATATATGGGCTTTTGTGTCTGGCTTCTTTCACCTAGCATGCATTAGAAGTTCATCTTTGGTAACAGTAACAGTATTTCCTACTCTATTTTTTTCCAAATATTTCATTGTATGGACATACCACATTTTATTTATCCATTCATTTATTAATGGACATTGGATTGTTTCCACTTTTTAGCTACTGTGAATAATGCTGCCATGACTGTTCACATACAAATTTCTATGTGGACAGCTGTTTTAAATTCTCTTGAGTATTTAGGAGTAGAATTTCTGGGCCATATGATAACTCTGTTACCTTTTTAAGGAACTGCCTGTTTTCCAAAGTAGCTGTACCATTTTACACTTTCAACAACAAAATAGGAGGGTTTCAGTTTCTTTTCATTAATTTTAATGAAATGATTATATGTTACTGTGTGATTTGGAAAATAGTTTAAAATAAGAGTGCTTGAAAAGATATATCTTCATGTGAGAAATATCAATAACTTCAGATAGGCAGATGACACCACCCTTATGGCAGAAAGCTGAGAGGAACTAAAGAGCCTCTTGATGAAGGGGAGAGGAGAGTGAAAAAGCTGGCTTAAAACTCAACATTCAGAAAACTAAGATCATGGCATCCGGTCCCATTACTTCATGGCAAATAGATGGGCAAACAATGGAAACAGTGACAGACTTTATTTTCTTGTGCTCCAACATCACTGCAGATGGTGACTGCAGCCATGAAATTAAAAGACACTTGCTCCTTGGAAGGAAAGTTATGACCAACCTAGAGAGCATATTAAAAAGCAGAGACATTACTTTGCCAACAAAGGTCCATCTAGTCAAACCTATGGTTTTTCCATTAGTCATGTATAGATGTGAGAGTTGGACCATAAAGAAAGCTGATCGCCGAAGAATTGATGCTTTTGAACTGTGGTGTTGGAGAAGACTCTTGAGAGTCCCTTGGACTGCAAGGAGATCAAATCAGTCAATCCTAAAGGAAATCAATCCTAAATATTCATTGGAAGGACTGATTCTGAAGTTGAATCTCCAATACTTTGGCAACCTGATGTGAAGAGCTGACTCATTAGAAAAGACCCTGATGCTGGGGAGGATTGAAGGTAGGAGGAGAAGTGGACAACAAAGGATGAGATGGCTGGATGGCATCACGAACTTAATGAACATGAGTTTGAACAAGCTCCGGGAGTTGGTGATGGACAGGAAGCCTGGCATGCTGCAGTCCATGGGGTCACAAAGAGTTGGACATAACTGAGCGACTGAACTGAACTGAAAAGACATTTATACATTTAAAACTGTCTAAAAAGAAGTTGGCTAAGAAAAGGAAGGTGAGAAATGGGGTGGTAGTTAGAGAGGGAAGAAAGGTTTAAATTAGTGGTTCTCAAAATGTAGTCCTAGGGCTTCCCTGGTGGTCTAGTGGTTAAGAATCTGCCTGCCAACGCAGGGGACATGGGTTCTATCCCTGATCCTGGAGGATCCCACATGCCACAGAGCAACTAAGCCCATGTGCCATAGCTACTGAGCCCATATTCCCTAGAGCCTGTGCCCTGCAACAAGAGAAGCCACTGCAATGAGAAGTCTGCCCAATGCAACTAGAGAGTAGCCCCCCTCACCATAAGTAGAGAAAGCCCTCAGGCAGCAACAAAGACCGAGTGCAGCCAAAAATAAATTAATTAATTAATTAACTAAAAAATGTAGTCCTAGGACCAACACCCTCAGTATCACCTAAGAACTGAAGTAGAAAGGAAAATTATTGGCCCCTACCCAGATCAACTGAATCAGAAACTGGGGCAACATGGCCCAGAGATGTGTGTTTTACAAGCCCTCCAGGCAATTCTGATATAAGCTAAATATGAGAACTTCTGGTTTAAGTGAACTTTTGATCAGGATTTGGGAAATTGGCTTAAGTTTAAAAACAGAAAGGGGAGGTCAATGGAAAGCTCATATTGATGCTGAATATGGAGCTGGCAGATCATAGTTTATGATCTCAAGGAAGATGAGAAGGCCTAGGAAAGGTCAAGGGCAAAGATGACATTTAAAGATAAATTCTGATGGAGCTTCCAATTACCTTCCCCAGACTACACACACATTTTTAACTTTTCTTATGTCACTTCTACCCCACTTCAGTACTCTTGCCTGGAAAATCCCATGGATGGAGGAGCCTGGTAGGCTGCAGTCCATGGGGTCACGAAGAGTTGCACACGACTGAGCGACTTCACTTTCACTTTTCACTTTCATGCATTGGAGAAGGAAATGGCAACCCACTCCAGTGTTCTTGCCTGGAGAATCCCAGGGACGGGGGAGCCTGGTGGGCTGCTGTCTATGGGGTTGCACAGAGTCAGATACAACTGAAGTGACTTAGCAGCAGCAGTAGCAGCATGTCACTTCTATCACAACTAGAATGATGAGTATAGGTGGGAAAATTAAATGTATATTCTTGAGCCACTCTGCCTGGAAGCCTGCAACAAAATTTAATTCCAGGTAGTTGTGCTCTTGGTTGTCTCCCTCCACTGTTATTTAGTTTGTGTGCAGAGAATGCAAATACATTTTAATATTAGCAGGAGGGGAAAAAATTGGTGAGTAGCTCTGCTGGGAGGAAAAGGTACATAAATGTGAAGTATTTAATAGCTCAAAGAAATTATTTTATGGATTCTCTCTCTTGGTTTTCTGTACTTACAATTGCCTCCTGTGGTCTTTTCCATTTTTCCACTTTGCACAAACCTTTCAAATGTGTAGGGTGTATATATACATATATAGCCACAGTTAATCCTCACAGCAACTCTGTGTGGTTAAGCCTTATTTTCCCGATTTGACTGATAAGGAAGCTAAGACTAAGAAAAGGTATTGCTATACTATTATTAATAACAACAACAAAAGGTATACTATCTAACATTTATTGTTTATTGTATATCAGGCACTGCTATAAGCATTTTCATGTGAATTATTTTATTTATTACTAACCATGACCCTATAAGATAGTTACCTTTTACTGACACAGTTTTAAAGGTGAAACTTATTCACAGATAGATTAAAGTCACTTGCCTAAGGTCAAACAAGCATCTGACTCCAGAGCCCATTACTTCTGGAATTATACAGCAAGTACATGACTAAATTGGAGCATTACCCAGGTTTTTCAGTTCTAGGCCTAGGGCTGTCTTCCTTCTTTTTATCATACCACATCATAAGCAGAGTGTGGACCATCCAGTACACATTTCCTGTTTGCCAATTGAATGAAAGAAAATGGGTAATTGAGAATTGAATCTCATTTCATTAGGTAGAGTACACTTTTCAGGAAGGCTTTACCAGCTAAGAAGAATGAAACCTTCAGAGGCAAGAAAGGATTTGTCAAAGAGCATGACAAAGTGAATTTAAATACTTGGGTATTAATTTAATCCTGGCCACACAAAACTTATTCAAGGAAAATCAAGAAACTCTAATGGGAGAAATAAAGACATGAATAAATGCATAGCTATTCTCTGCTTCAATTTGGGAAGACTAATACAGTAATGATTACAATACTCCCTAAGTTAATATATAGATTTAATACACTACCGATTAGAATCACTGTGGGATACTTTATAGAACTTGTCAAATTCATAGTGAAATTTATCTGAAAGAAAAAGTGGGCAGGAAGACCAAAGAATACATTTATTTGAAGAGGTAATGGTGGTAGACTTACCCTATCAGATTTTAAAGTTTGCCATAAAGTGACAGTTATTAAAACCATATGATAGTGGGTTGAAAAAATGTCAAACAGTGAAATTAAATAAAAAAGAGAGATTCTAGGAACAGATTCTAAGACTACAGAGCACATTGGAGGCAACTGTGAACTGCAGAAAGCAATCATCTTTCTTCAATAAATGTTGGGAACTGTAGGTATCAATATGGAGAATAATTAACTTAGAGCTGCAGCACATACAATACTCTATAGTATAAATTTCAGAAAGCAGACCAGTGGAATAGCATATTCATTCCAGTTATGGATGGAAGATAAATTTGTGCCTATTAAATGGAGGATATCATCAGAGACAAGATGGATGATTGTTATATAAAAGTTGGGGAAAGAAACTTTTGTACAACAAAATGTAATAAAAAGCTAAATAAGAGAATGAGAAAAATGTCTGGGGTCAGCATCACAGATAACAGTTGACTGTCCAAAAAATATAAAGAATGGATACAGATTATAGAAGGTCAGCTTTCAGATTCAGCTTCATAAAGGACAAAGAAAATAAACAGCCAATTTACACTTGAGGAAATAAAGACAGTAAAATCATTGCATGGAAAAGTACAACCTCTATACCAATTAAACAAGTACAAATAAAAACAACTTCAAGGTGTCACAATCAGCTTATTAAATTATTAACAGTTGATTGAAATTATAAATAGAAATTACAAAACCCTATCTTGACAAGACTTGAGGAAACAGTATGTGTTTCATGGAGCAGTATAAATTAGTTCAGTTTTCTTAAAAGACAATCTAGAAACATGTGACAAGAGTTATAAAACTGTAAATACTCCTTGATCTAGCATGCCCCCCAAGGAAGTAACCTAAAAAGAGAAAAGTAACTTGTTTAAAGATATTTGTAGTAGTGCTATTTATAATCATGGAAAAGATTTACCAATCTAATATATCATCATGTTGGTATAGAATATATCCGTTAACTATGATGGGTATACAAACATTGGGTCTTGCACAGATTTGACTATTTGTAATAATATTAACAACAAAAAAGGCTAAATTCTAAACCACATGTTGAATCTGATAGTAGCCATGTACAAAGAAGATTCAGAAAGGAATCTGGTAAAATGTAAACAGCTGGAGCTGAATGCGTGTGATGTTCTTTGGGTACTTGTCAACTTGCTGGAATTCATAACAAAAAAGAAAATCTGAAGAAGAGGCAACCCATATTGGTTTGATGTAGGCCTGCAAAGTTAAAGATCAAGGGCTTTGGAAAAATCCCTGTACCAATGACAGACAGTGTTACTTAGCAGCCATGCTTGATCTCTCTGTTAGCTAGAATTTGTTTTGCTAGAATTCTCCATCAGCTAGCATTTCTGCTTATCTGTCTTGACTTTTCTGAGGCGGTACATCACCAAGCCTCTGTGAATCTTCAAACTTGTCACCATCACTACAACATAGAACCTCTCCCTCCACTCCCACTAATGAACATTTTATTATCTGACTTAGAGCCATTACTTTCTCAAGACCTTTACATTGCTCTTCACTTCCATCATCAGCACTAGTTGGCAAGTAGTTTGCATTACAGAGAAGCATTTTTTCTCTCTACCAGGGTTACTGTGCACCTGTGTACCTTGACAGCAAATAGAGACCCATCAAGCCACATTGACATGCGAATGCCAAGTGGTTGACTAGCCTCCCTCCTTTGCTTGGTGACTTGCCCTGCAAACCAGTATTATAATACCTTGCAAGTCAAATTCATACCCTTTGCATAATGATAAGTTACTACACTTCATGGACCTTTAGGGTTACTCTTAAAGGGTTAAAACCTCAAATGGTATATACATGCATGCCAAAGAACTACTCTATAATAATAATTGCCGTTCATAATTCAGCACCCAGATTGCCTTTTAAACTATTTGAGATAAAATTATGTTCTTTGTAACTTTGGTATTAAATCTATTCCCCTGTCTTTGAAATTCAATACCTTAACACCTGGTATCAGAGAAGGCAATGGCACCCCACTCCAGTACTCTTGCCTGGGGAATCCCATGGACGGAGGAGCCTGGTAGGCTACAGTCCATGGGGTTGCGAAGAGTCAGACACGACTGAGCGACCTCACTTTCACTTTTCACTTTCATGCATTGGAGAAGGAAATGGCAACCCACTCCAGTGTTCTTGCCTGGAGAATCCCAGGGACGGCGGAGCCTGGTGGGCTGCCGTCTATGGGGTCGCACAGAGTCGGACACGACTGAAGCGACTTAGCAGCAGCAGCAGCAGCAACACCTGGTATACATGGGCATTCAAATATACAAAAATTGCTCTCTCCCTCTGGCACATCCATTGTTTAACAGTGGTGGGGTACTGAATTTCCTTAAATAGCATCAAGATTCCCAGAGCTTTGTGGACCTCCAGTATACTCATTTTATTTTGTACATCTTCATCCCACTTGTCACATGGGTGGTATGTATATAGTTAATTAAATTTCCTTTTTGTTTTAAGAGTTTTTTAAAATGGGTTTATACCTCTTAAGATACTCTAGTAAGTTGGGAACCTGGAAAATAATGACTGATTAAAGCAGTGTATCTCAAAGTATGATTTGGGACCAGCAGTACCATCATCATTCTGAATATTGTTAAAAATAAAATTTCTACATCTTGCCTCAGATTTACCAAATCAGAAATTCTGGGCATAGGACTGAGCCACCTGTGTTTTGATAAGCCTTCCAGGTGATTCTGATGCATGTTTAAATGTCAGAACCACTGGCTATTAGAGAATAGAGCCTCAATAACCTCAGGCAGCCTGATCCTCTGTTAAATTGTGCTGGTGGATATCAAACCCGCCTGACATCTCAACAATACATTATGTACACTTAAAATGTCTTTTATTAAATCTTTTGAGAAGGTTATGAGAATGCTGAAGAGTCAGCATGTTGTGCTGGCATAAACCATGGGCATTGGAGTCAGATGGACCTTGGCTGTAACTTCTCCCAGCTGCTTACGTTGTTTAACCTCCCTGAGTCTCATTTCTAACATGGGCAAGAGAATGCTCAAGCCACAAGATTGTCTCAAGGATGAAATGAGATCAAGTCTGTTAACTGTCCAGCCCTGTGCCTGACACATGATGGACTTTGAGTAAACAAGAGCGATCACTACCCTCCGTTAGCACCATGTTTGTGACACTACATAGAATTCAGAGGAATAATGGGAAAACCTTGAAAACTCCAAGCTGGGATCATTGGAGAGAAGGATCTAAGCTTCACCCAAGATAGCCACAATAAAGCAAGGACTTCTCAGATCTCTTCAAAGGACACTTTGCACCAGACTCCTGGGGGCTGTATCATGCCAGGGCAAATCATGCCACTTGTGTTTGCTGTTACCAGACTAATTGTTCCTTACTTGAAGTTCTGTGGCCCCAGAGGTGGAGAAGGGTGGCAACAATAAGCGTTTTGGGCCCTTCTCCCTCCCTGTGTAGCCTCCTTGTGTCTCACTTCCTGGATCTTACAAATATTTCCTTCAGCAATAAGCTGGGAGTGGCTATTTCTCTTGGAGCAGTCGTATCTTTTAGCTCCTGAGAAAGGGGGAAGGGGAGATGGAGCTGGAACTGTGCCATCTCGCGGCTGAGATCCTGGAATGCCAAGCTATTGTGGTGAGGCTAAAAATAAAAATTCCAAACAAGAAAGCTTCAAAAGGCCAAAGGAGGCAGGAGGAGATTTTTTCAGCCTCTGCAAATATTAGTTTTCATTTTCAATTACTATGAACCCCTCCCCAAAGAAGATTGTAACAAAAGGGGAAAATCTATTTATCAGAAGCACAGTCTACCTGTGCCAAGAGGAAAAGAGAATAACAGCCCAGGACTTGGCGCATGATTTGCTTTTGTTTTTGAGATGTAGTCTCCTTGGCTGGTGTCAGCAAAGCCCTTTCTCAGACTTAGCTTTCATGCTTCCTCCCCTCTCTTCAGCAAGGAGCCAAAGTCTTTGAGAACACCTTGTGATGAATGTAGTGTGAGTACCTTTTGCCTCACTCCAGGAGTCCTTGCTTCAGTGTGATTGTCCCTTGGAGCCAAATAAGGCAAGTTCCAGTCCAGACACTACTACTACTCAGTAGCTGGTAAAATTAATTACCCTTTCTAAGCTTCAGGATCCTCATTTTCAAACTGGCAGTAATGGCATAGTTACTTCAGTGAGCTTGTATGAAAAGTAATAGAAATACATAGGCAGAAGTGCCTACAACAGTGCCTGACACATAGCAAGCAATAAGTAAGTAACCATAGTTCTTTTTCCTTAATGAAGTTCCTTATCCTCCACTCTAGGGAAGAATCCTTACTTGCTTGCAAAGAAAACTAGATTTCTATGCATATAGGGCCTCTAGAGGACACTGTTCTTGGCTTGAGCCTGAAACACTTCAGTGGAAGCCTCCCATTCACCAGTCTAGGGCTTCCCGTGGCACTAGTGGTAAAGAACTCACTTGCCAATGCAGGAGATGTAAGAGACTCAGATCATGATCAAACCCATGTTTGATCCCTGGGTCAGGAAGATCTGCTGGAGAAGCGAATGGCAACCCACTCCTGTATTCTTGCCTGGAGCATCCTATGGACAGAGGAGCCTGGCGGGCTATGGGTCATGGGGTCGCAAAGAGTCGGGCAGGACTGATGTGACTTAGCATACATGCATTCACCAGTCTACTTCAGTTGTTAGTGCCTGGAAAGCAAGGACTATGGGTTTTGCTCCCCTTAGATCTGGTCATCTTGCACAGTGTAATACTGAATGACAGCTTGGAATGACGTATATACACATTGGCCCAGCTGATCTCTTTGAGGGCAGTCCTTACCCTTTTCTGGAGTCTTGCCTATTTCTGCTCCCCTCATGTAAGTGACTCTAAAAGGATTAGGCTGCCCTTACACAGGCCATGTTGGTGGGAGGGATGTGCTTTTCAAATTCAAATTTATGCAGAGAATAGCAATGTCCAGGTTGCCTTGCTGGAGCCCCATGCCACGGATAGTGTTATAGTGCCATGGATTGGGTCACTGAATGTTCCTACAAGAGTGTGCTCTTTTCTTCCAACTGGTTCTGGAGTTGGCTACTTAGAGGTTAATTCTGTAAGGCTGACATAACTGATTAATGCCTAAACAAAAAACAACTTAGAATATCTAGTCTTGTTGATCCTCACACCGCTTTTAAGCCTAAACTTGGCTTTTATTCTCTCTCCTTTTCAAGTAGTTGAAAAGAGTGCGTAAATGAACCTATGGTTAAAATCCTTGTTAATCTAGTGCCTCCTGGCTCAGCAACCATGTATCTGAGCTAAGACCCAAGTTCTCTTGGTTTCTTGGCTATTGAGTAGGGCTGAACATTAACCAGAGGATGGTGCAGTTCAACTCTCTTGATAAGAACAAGGAGTAGGGCTGAAGCATACAGAAGTGAAGGTTGTACACTGCACAGTTTGTATAATCATTTGCAGGGACCCTGAGTAAGTGACTTCACTCTAACAATAAGTATCCTAGTCATATCCGACTCTTTGTGACTCCATATACTGTTCCCTGCCAGGCTCCTCTGTTCATGGAATTCTCCAGGCAAGAATAGCATTCAGTTCAGTTCAGTCGCTCAGTCGTGGCCGACTCTTTGCGACCTCATGAATCACAGCATGCCAGGCCTCCCTGTCCATCACCAACTCCCGGAGTTCACTCAAAGTCACGTCCATCGAGTCGGTGATGCCATCCAGCCATCTCATCCTCTGTCGTCCCCTTCTCCTCCTGCCCCCAATCCCTCCCAGCATCAGAGTCTTTTCCAATGAGTCACCTCTTCACATGAGGTGGCCAAAGTACTGGAGTTTCAGCTTTAGCATCATTCCTTCCAAAGAACACCCAGGACTGATCTCTTTTAGAATGGACTGGTAGGATCTCCTTGCAGTCCAAGGGACTCTCAAGAGTCTTCTCCAACACTACAGTTCAAAAGCATCAATTCTTCGGCGCTCAGCTTTCTTCACAGTCCAACTCTCACATCCATACATGGCTACTAGAAAAACCATAGCCTTGACTAGATGGACCTTTGTTGGCAAAGTAATGTCTCTGCTTTTTAATATGCTCTCTAGGTTGGTCATAACTTTCCTTCCAAGGAGTAAGCATTTTTTAATTTCATGGCTGCAATCACCATCTGCAGTGATTTTGGAGCCCAAAAAAATAAAGTCTGACACTGTTTCCACTGTTTCCCCATCTATTTGCCATGAAGTGATGGGACCGGATGCCATGATCTTCATTTTCTGAATGTTGAGCTTTAAGCCAACATTTTCACTCTCCACTTTCACTTTCATCAAGAAGCTTTTTAGTTCCTCTTCACTTTCTGCCATAAGGGTGGTGTCATCTGCATATCTGAGGTTATTGATATATCTCCCGGCAACCTTGATTCCAGCTTGTGCTTCTTCCAGCCCAGCATTTCTCATGATGTACTCTGCATAGAAGTTAAATAAGCAGGGTGACAATATACAGCCTTGAGGTACTCCTTTTCCTATTTGGAACCAGTCTGTTGTTCCATGTCCAGTTCTAACTGTTGCTTCCTGACCTGCATATAGGTTTCTCAAGAGGCAGGTCAGGTGGTCTGGTATTCCCATCTCTTTCAGAATTTTCCACAGTTTATTGTGATCCACACAGTCAAAGGCTTTGGCATAGTCAATAAAGCAGAAATAGATGTTTTTCTGGAACTCTCTTGCTTTTTCCATGATCCAGCGGATGTTGGCAATTTGATCTCTGGTTCCTCTACCTTTACTAAATCCAGCTTGAACATCTGGAAGTTCGCAGTTCATGTATTGCTGAAGCCTGGCTTGGAGAATTTTGAGCATTACAAGTGTGTGAGATGAGTGCAATTGTGCAGTAGTTTGAGCATTCTTTGGCATTGCCTTTCTTTGGGATTGGAATGAAAACTGACCTTTTCCAGTCCTGTGACCACTGCTGAGTTTTCCAAATTTGCTGGCATACTGAGTGCAGCACTTTCACAGCATCATCTTTCAGGATTTGAAATAGCTCAACTGGAATTCCATCACCTCCACTAGCTTTGTTCATAGTGATGGTTTCTAAGGCCCACTTGACTTCACATTCCAGGATGTCTGGCTCTAGGTGAGTGATCACACCATTGTGATTATCTTGGTCGTGAAAATCTTTTTTGTACAGTTCTTCTGTGTATTCTTGCCACCTCTTAATATCTTCTGCTTCTGTTAGGTCCATACCATTTCTGTCCTTTATCGAGCCCATCTTTGCATGAAATGTTCGTGGTTCTGTCATTTATGAATCACCTTTGCATGTACCTAGCATCATTGCTAGATCCTTTTTATATGGTTAATCCTCACAGCAGCTTTGTAAGATAGATATTTTACTAAAACTGAGATAAATAAACTTTGCTCAAGGTCACAAAACTTTTGGGTTCTGGAGACAGATTTTTAAATTTTACTGGAAGTCAGACTCAAGTCTTTCTAAACACTGTGTTCTTTCCACTCTGCTTTGTTGTCTTCCCTGTGCCCTGGGAAGGAAAGAGTGGTAAATTTAATGACTATCACAGAGCAGGGTTATTTCTCACCAGAGCAGCAGGACATTGACCCCACCAGAACCTTTGGAGATGTTGCTTTCACTATCTGCATCTCGTAAGATCTAGATTGGAGATGAAGGTGGGGAAAAGTGGGAGAGGCAAAGACAGAAGGTAGGAATGTCTGTGCTGAGGGCTGGGGCACATACTATATAGATGGGAAGCCAACCTAACTGGAACAAGTAACTATCCCCAAACCTCTTCCCCCAAACCACAACACTCTCATCTTTTTCACCCTGGATCTTTGTAGAAACAAAGATACTATAGAAATAGTATGACCCCTGAAATATTGATATTAGAATCCCTTGGGGGCAGTTGTTTATAGATTCCTGAGGTATTAAATCTCAATTTTTAGAGGTGGAGCCGAGGAATTTGCGTGTTAAACAACATCTTCAGGTAATTCCAATTAAGAGCTACTTTCATTAGGAGCAACTGCCCCAGACCAATGGTTTCCAACTTTTTGGATCATGCACCCTTCTCAGAAAAGGTCTTTTGAACCTTTAATATGTGTTGGTAGTTTATTAATAAATTCCTTATATCTGCTAATGTTCTAATATTTCTGTTTTACATGCAAAATGGTGAGTTTTGCATTAGTATTCTTCGATGAAAATAATCTCTGGTTTTCCTTTATGTATGTTCTAGTCTCTGGGTTTTGGTGTTGATGTTATACAGGATTCTTTTCATCTCCCTTTATTCTCTAGATTCCAAAATCTAGAAAGGGTAAATAGCATATGGGTTGTCTGGTGCTTAAGGTTGGTAGAATTAACACTGGTGGCTCAGACAGTAAAGAATCTGCCTACAATGCAGGAGACCTGGGTTCGATTCCTGGGTCAAGAAGATCCCCTGGGGAAGGGAATGACTACCCACTCCAGTATTGTATTGTTGCCTGGAGAATTCCATGGACAGAGGAGCCTGGTGGGCTACAGTCCATGGGGTTGCAAAGAGCTGGGCATGACTGAGTGACTAGCACTTTTACTTTCTTTCAGAATTAACACAAGACCATGGGAGTATAGGGCTTCCCCTGTGGCTCAGCTGGTAAAGAATCCACCTGCAGTGTGGGAGACCTGGGCCCGATTCCTGCGGTGGGAAGATCCCCTAGAGAAGGGAAAGGCTACCCAGTCCAGTATTCTGGCCTAGAGGATTCCATGGAATGTACAGTCCATGGGGTCCCAAAGAGTCAGACATAACTGAGCGACTTTCACTTCACTCACATGGGAGTATGCTATCTTTTGGTCAAATTTATCAATTTTTTTTCCTATGGTAACTGGTGGTTTAGATATTTTCATTTTTCTGGAATCAGTTTTGGTAATTTTTGTTTTTCTAGAAAACTATTCTAAGTTTTCAAATTTGTTTTCATAAAGTAGATCAAAGTGTTCTCTTACTGTTTTCATTTAGTCTGTAGCTCTGGTTATTTGTCCATTTCTAATTTTGTGCATTTAGGGTTTTTAATTAGCAAGTGGATAATCTGTTTTATGGTTTTTTCTTTTAAAGAAAGTTGTTGGCTTTAATTATTAGTTCTAACATTTGTTTTCTAGTGTATTAATTTCTGCCACTAGATTTATTTGCTTAGTTCTATTTTTGTGTCTCTTAACCTTCTTTTGTTGAAAGCATAATTCATTTATTTTGTTTTTATGTATTAATGTATTTAAGACTATCATTTTCTTAACCATTGCTTTAATCATCCATATTCTCTCACTTCTGATATTTTCATTATTGTTATTTTCTAGGTAGTCTACAATTTTAGATTGTCTCCTTTTTTACTAGAGTGGAGGATATTTTCTCCCTTTCATTTTCTATGTGCTAGAAATATTTGTTTTTCATTAATTTTTAATGTTATTGTATTGTGACTAGATACAAGTCTGTGTGTATTAGTCGCTCAGTCATGTCTGACTCTTTGTGACCCCATGGACTGTAGCCCGCCAGGTTTATCTATCCATGGGATTCTCCAGGCAAGAGTACTGGAGTGGGTTGCCATTTCCTTCTCCAGGGGATCTTTCCTCCTCAGGGATAGAAACCAGGTCTCCTGTATTGCAGGTGAATTCTTTACTGCCTGAGCTACAGTAGTAGCTCTTCTACTTCTACTTTTTGGTTTTATATGTAGTCAATAAAAAAAATTTTAATGGGCCCTTAAAAAGAAAGTAGAGTCTGTTTTTGGTATATGAAGAAATTTAGATTTTTTTTTCATTACCTTTTGACTATCATATCTGTCATCAGCTGAAACAGTCTCATATTTTGTTTCTGCTTTTTTCTACCTATACATTTTCTATATTTTTGCTTTATGAATTTTGATGCTATATTACTTGGTACATAAAGATTCAGGATAATTAGATTTTGTCTTTTTTAATCATTAATATTATAGTGTCCTTCTTTGTCTTGTTTATTACTTTTTGCCTTTAATTCAACATTTTAAAAATTATATGAGTATCATGGCCCCTGGAATTTTTTTAATTACCTCATTTATTAAATATTTATGAATGCCTACTATGTGCCAGGCACTAGGTATCAGATGAATGACACACACAAGATCTCTGCCCTTGTGGGAATGTATGCTCTGAGAAAAACAAAACAGAAAAAGGATAATTAAGGATAAGTTGTCTCTATTTTAGATTAGGTGGTCAGAAAAGACCTGTCCACCTGATAGCATTTATCATCCTATTACTTCCCACTCACCGTCTTGTTTGTTTGCTTCCTGACCAGGGGAAATGGCAGGTGGAACAGTTTGTACACAAGGAATTTTTATAATCTTAAGAAGCTAGAGGTGGGCTAAGGTCCAAATGAGAATAGAATGGGGAATGTGTGGCTATGAATTTCTGATCCACATGAGGGATGAGCTAGCCAGGATGGGGACTGGAAATGAGGGGAGTGAAGGAGATTTTGCTTTCCATTCTGTCTCATTTTGGCCACCATTATGTGTATTATTATTTTTAAGGAAATATTTTCAGGCTCCAACATGACTACTGAATGGGTATTCTGTCTGATGGTTTAATTCAACTGCTGGAATTTCCTGTCAGGAGGCAGTACTTAGCATGATGCTGATTGCTCACAGGCTAAAGCAGGAAACCAGATCTTCTGGCTTAGAGAGTTTAACTCTTCAAACTCTGAGACTAAAGAGATGTCCTTTGCTTTGGTCATTCTTTATTATACCGAAGTTTGACTTTTTATACATATTTAAGTAAACCTAGACTTCTTTTCCTTGGATATACTTTTCTATTACAAGATGAGAATTTCTTATTTCACCTCACAAGTGACAGATTTTAAGTTTTCTGATAGTTTTTTTCTTATAAGTATATAATATATACATATATAACACATATATTAACATTTTATACACACCCCCCCTTAACTCTTGAATCTGGAATTTATTTTGATATATAATATATGGTACAGCTTCAAATAACACTGCTCCTCTGCTATTGTCTCAAAAATATATTAATACATCTTTATCTTCTTGTTATGGAAGGTGAATTATACATTTTTATAGTTTGATATTAAATATGTCTCTGGACTTTCAATTCCATTCTATTAATCAGTAAAACACTGTTTTAATTACAATTGCTTTATATTATGCTTAATGCCTTACTTAGCTCCCATTCTTCTGTAGCAAAGTATACATTTTATTATACAGTAGTCCTCCCTTATCTGTGGGGGATACATTCCAGGACCCTCAGTGGATACCTGAAAACACGGATAGTGCTGAGCCCTGTATATACTATGTTTTTTTCCTATACATATATACCTATGATAAAGTTTAATTGGGTGGTGTGTGTTAGTCACTCAGTTGTGTCCAACTCTTTGAGACTCCCACTATAGCCTGCCAGGCTCTTCCGTCCATGGAATTCTCCAGGCAAGAATACTGGAGTGGGTAGCCATTTCCTTCTCCAAGGGGAATTAGGCAGAGTAAGGGATTGACAATAATAATTAATAATACAATAGAACGTTATAGACATATTCTACAATAAAAGTTAGGTGAATTCTGTCTCTCTCCTTGATCAACTTCTCAACTCTGCCAGAAACATGGCAGTGGCTTCTTCATTGGCAGATGCAGCCTTTCCAGTAACTTTTATGTTTTTCAGTACAAACCTATTCCTGAGTCTTTATAACCATCCCTTACTTACAGTAGTCACTTATTTCAGGGAATCCCTTGCTGAAGTCTTCATATAGGTTTCATGTTTTCTGGTGTAACACGTTGCTGTCAGCCAGAACATGTTTTCCATTTATGTCTTGCATCCACAAATTTAATGCCCTTTCATCTTAACTGAACCCTTCTCACGCACTGTGGCCACAACTTTTGCACTTTGAGGTATGATAGCAGAATGAGCACATTTTTTTTTCCTTTTTCATAATTTGACAGATAGAAGATTCATTCTTACTATAGATCTTAGCAACCTCAGCGTATGATTTGTTCCCTTTCTTTATTAAGTCAAGAACTTTCACCTTTTCACTTAAAGGAAGATCTTTATGGTTTCTCTTGGCAGATCTAAATTGCCAGCATCACTACTCTTGGGCTTTAGGGCCATTATTAAGTAAAATAAGGGTTACTTCTACACAAGCACTGTGATACTGTGACAGTCCATCTGATAACCTAGATAGCTACCAAGTGGCTAATGGGTGGGATCCACTGGACAAAGGGATGATTTACATCCTGGACAGGATGGAGCAGGACAGATAGAGATTTTATCACACTACTCAGAATAGCACACAATTTAAAAGTTTTAGTTGTTTATTTTGGGAATTTTACATTTACTGTTTTTTGGACTGTGGTTGAATATAGGTAACTGAAACCATGGAAAGTGAAACAGTGGGTAAACGGGGATTGTTGTATCTTTCTTTATTTTGCAACTTAACAAAAAACATTCTACAGTTAAAAATTCCTGTTGAAAATTCTGTTTAGAATTGCATTAGAAGGGTATATTTAAAATCCAAAATAGCAGATACTTCTGGATGGCCTTCTTGATGTTTTTTGGCATGAGAACATGGACAGAAAGTATACATGCCAAATTCATGATATAGCTTGTGTGTAGAGAGGCAGCAGGGTTATAGAAGTAGGGGGTGAAACAAAGGGGTATTATTTATTTATTTTAAAAATTCATGGGGAATTCCCTGGTGGTCCAGTGGTTAAGACTCTGCCTTCCAATGCAAGGGACATGAGTTCAATCCCTGGTCAGGGAACTGAGATCCCACATGCTGCACTGTATGGTCAAAGCAATCAATGAATAAAATTTAAAAACTAAAAATCATGAAACATAGATGGCAACATATTAAAATATCTTAATTCTGGGAAGTAGGTGGGGATATTTATTATAGCAGTCTCTGTATATTTTAAAACATTTGAAATGTTTCACAGTTAAAACAAAAACAAATGTAGCAGGATAACCACACTTGCAAGCCCCAGAACACTGCACATTCAATCTGAGTGAGTGGGGTGGTGTGTATATCCAGACTTTGGAGCAAGACTCTCCATGTTTAAATCCTAGTTCTGCCACTTACTGCTAATAGCTCTGTGACCCAGAGCAACGACTAGGTTATAATTATAATAGCTACTTCCTAGGCTTGTTGTGAGGATTAAAGAAGTTAAGACATGGAAATCGCTTAAAACCATGTCTGGCACCTGGATGTTAGCTATCAATGTTATATATCATATATTAGTATTACTAATATTATTTTTTTAATCCCCCTCATTTTTTAAAATTTTATTTTATTTAACTTTACAATATTGTATTGGTTTTGCCATATATCAAAATGAATCTGCCACAGGTATACATGTGTTCCCCATCCTGAACCCTCCTCCCTCCTCCCTCCCCATACCATCCCTCTGGGTCGTCCCAGTGCACCAGCCCCAAGCATCCAGTATCGTGCATCGAACCTAGACTGGCGACTCGTTTCATATATGATATTATACATGTTTCAATGCCATTCTCCCAAATCATCCCACCCTCTCCCTTATATGGAATTTAGAAAGATGGTAACAATAACCCTGTATACGAGACAGCAAAAGAGACACTGATGTACAGAACAGTATTACTAATATTATTACATTTACTACCTATATTATATTGTTTTGTTGCCATTTTAAAATTTACATAAATGAGGTTATCTAAAGTGATGGGACCATCTGCAGTGTGCTTGTTTTATCCAGTCTTCATCTGCTGTTTTGCAGGGAAATGGCTCATTCCAAGGCTAGCTTTTCATGGGCAACCCCATTCCATCCTTGCCTTGAGAACCCAGCACTGGACTTGTCAAACTACCGAGCAGTCTCTTCTCTTGACCTCCTTGGAGACTTTAAGCACTCCTCCAAAAAAACAGAGGAAACCTCCGTTTATGAAGAGGAGAGCTCCCTAGCCTCCATGCCTCGCCCGCTGCGCAGCCGTGCCTTCTCAGAAAGCCACATCACCCTGGATCCTCAGAGTTCCCAGGTCTGGGAGCAGCATAGGAAGGAGCTCTTCAACAAAGTTGATGAGACCCAGCCAGATGCTCTGGGTGCCAGGAAGAAGGCCTTTCCTCCTCCTCGTCCTCCTCCTCCCAACTGGGAGAAGTACAGGCTCTTCCGTGCAGCCCAGCAACAGCAACAGCAGCAAAAGCAGCAGCAGCAAGAGGAGGAAGAAGAGGAGGAGGAGGAAGAGGAAGAAGAAGAGGAGGAAGGGGTAGAGGAGGAGGAAGAAGAGGAGGAAGCGGGGGAGGAGGAGGAGCTGCCACCCCAGTATTTCAGTTCAGAAACCACTGGTTCCGGTGCCCTCCATCCTGAGGAGGTTCTGGAGCAGCCCCAGCTTCCGGCCTTTGGCCACCTGGAGGCCCCAAGGCAGGGCTCACAAAGCCTCCCAGCAGAGCCAGAATCCTTTGCTCTGCGTTCCAGTGATTTCCTGCCTCCAGTAAGGGGCCACTTGGGCTCTCAAGCTGAAAAGGCTCAACCCCCTTGTTATTATGGCATTGGTGGGCTTTGGAGGACATCAGAGCAGGAGACCACTGATTCCAAGTAAGTGCTTATGAAAGACATTAGGTCCCTGAAGAGGGGGCAGCATGAGTTTGAATTCCATCTCCACCATTTGCCAGCTGTATGACCTTCGACTGGTCAATTAAACTATTCCCAGTCTCATTTTTTCTCACCTGGAAAATGGGCATGATTCTACCTATTTCACATGGTTCTTGTGAGAATGAGGATAATCCACGTAAAGGACATAACCCCATGCTTAGCACATAGTAGGTGCTCAGTAGGTGGCTCAGATGATAAAGAATCTGCCTGCAATGCAGGAGACCCAGGTTTGATCTCTGTGTCAGGAAGATCCCCTGAAGAAGGGCATGGCTACCCACTCCAGTATTCTTGTGTGGAGAATCCCATGGGGTCACAAAGAGTCGGAGTGACTAACTGAGCGACTAACCCTATCCCTAAATAGCACTACTGAGATACTGTATTTATCATTTCTAGTTTGTCTTTAAGGTACTCATCAGTTTCTGGCCCCTGAGGGAGAAGGCATTAAGCCTTTGTTGCCTATTCCAGAAGCCTGGTTCAAGTCCTCTTCTGCCTTTTCTTTTGCTTGCTCTCTAGAATAAATCGCCAGCTCACAACCTGACTGCCTGGGCTTCTAAACTCTTCCCCTGTGCCCAGTATCAAAGGTGTTCCTGGAGTTCACCATTCCTTACAACAGCCAAAGGCATTCTTTTCACCTTCCACTTTATTCATCACCCCACCCTTACTTCCTCTGCCTCTTTCCTCTGAAGCATTTGCTTCAGTGAGCAAATGGTACTACCAAAAGTGGTAGTTGACAGAGTTAGCTGTCTGGGAAGAGAGGCTGAAGCAGGAGTGTAGTCTGACTGGAGAACTGTTCCCTTCACCGTGCCCATGCTCAGCAGCATGCCCCACACTGTGTGGTTGTCCTCTGTGCTCCAAAACAAGAGCTTTGACATTCAGTTCTGCCAGTCCTCCTGCAGAGAGCTCCACCCACTCTCTGCAGGAGGTGGGGATAAGGGGCAGGTGTCTATCCTTTAAGTGCTTTCCTTAAATAACATTACAGAAGGAACTTGCCTGAGTTTTGTTGCTATTAGAAGTACCTTATTATTGTGTCTTTTACTGATGGACAAATCTGTTAATTGATTATCTGGAGCTGCTGCGGCTAAGTCGCTTCAGTCGTGTCAGACTCTGTGCAACCCCATAGACGGCAGCCCACCAGACTCCACTGTCCCTGGGATTCTCCAGGCAAGAACACTGGAGTGGGTGGCCATTTCCTTCTCCAACGCATGAAAGTGAAAAGTGAAAGTGACGTCGCTCAGTTGTGTCCGACTCCTAGCGACCCCATGGGCTGCAGCCTACTAGGCTCCTCCGTCCATGGGATTTTCCAGGCAAGAGTACTGGAGTGGGGTGCCATTGCCTTCTCCATATCTGGAGCTAGCTGAGAAGTTTTCCAGCCTCACATGCCACAAGCCCAGCACTTACAGGGCCTGGCTCCCAGACATGGAGATCTCTTATCAGATCTCTAATGGCTCTTTCTCAAGCTGCCCATCTATCTGAAAGCATTCTTATTGTAATTAGAGAGCATCATGGAGTTTCCATGATCTATAGTGAACTTTGTTATGAGTAAGAAATAAGGTTTTATCATTTTAACCCAATGAGATTTCTAGGTTGTTTATTTATTACAACAGTGATGTAGCCCAAAGTTAATAATACAACACAGATGGGGTTTTGATCCTGAACCCAAGTTCTAGTATTGACCACTTGATTCCCCATCTCACTGATTATGATAGAAATTGCAGCTCCTTGAATACCTAAGGCTACTTTTAAAATCCTGTGCTCTAGGTCTTCTAATAATTTTATAAGTACCTAATATTCTATTAAACCCCATTCTTTGAAAATACACAAAAGAAAGCTTTGTGGAAAGTGACTGTGGATTGTTATCTATCACAGCAGGGAAAAGGTAAGCCAACATAGGACATAATCGACACTTAATATTTTGGAAGAGGGAATGAATAAATGAATGAATAAATACGTATTAAGCATATGCTATATGCCAGACACTGCTTGTCATTTTAAATCTATTATTTCAGTGAATCCTCCCAATGACCCTATGAGCCCTTATCCTTATTTGACAAATAATGAAACTAAAGCTGAGTAAAATAAGGGACTACTTAACTCTGAATTACACAGAAAAGACTCAAAGCCAGATCTGACTCTAAAAATCTATGCTTCTTTTGCCATTCTGGGCAGCCCCTCTCAGGGAGCTCTGGTTCCTGCAGTAGCCAGGCCTTCACTTAGATCTCATGTCTCCTAGAAGGCAATGTGCACCAGAGGTAGTAAAGCCCCAGGCTTACCCCTTCCAGCCTCCTAGTCCTTCCTCTCTATGTACTTCCGTTCACTGTGGCACCTTGTCCAGAGAGAAGGAAATTGCTAGTACTAGGGATTTTATAACTTAGTCCACAGATTTGTTTTTGCTTAATGACTGCGGGATGTGAGGGGAAACATTTGCACAAAAACCTGGCTTGTGGTGGCAAAAAATCAATTATATATGCTTCTTTGAGTGATGGAGATTTAAGGAACATCATTTCCAACATAGCTAATATTTCATTGCCTGTTCTCTGTGTGCCAAGTATTGTTCTAAGCACTTTTGTGTATTGACTGACTTAATCTTCACAACAAACCTATGAAATAGATACCATTAGTCTCCTACATTTTTTTTTAGATGAGGAAAGTGAAGCACAGGGATATAAAGTAAGTTGCAGAAGATCATAAGTAGCCAGAACCCAGATTGTCTGGCTCACTGTGCCCACTGCATCACCCCAGGAACTCCTCAAGAAGATCCTATTCCAGGCCCTCAGAGAGCACAGAGTCCTACCCAGCAGGAAGTTTTTAAGGTTTTATAAGAGAAAGTAGTACTAAGGGCAAGTAGATGTGTAATATTTTGAATCTAAAATGTAAAAAAAAAAGAAAAGAAAGACATCCTAATTTCAGCCAAGTTAAACTAGAGTATCTCTATAACCCACATACTCTTTTGTTAAAAAATGTCAGGATACACATAGAAGCAGGTGAGTGGAATTATCGAGTGTTGGTTAAATCTAATAACTGATTCAAGTACAGGTATAGTTTGCTTTATGGACTCTGTGCATTTCTTCTCAGTAGTCTGGAGAAGGAATCTGCTTTTCGTATCAAATTTTGTTATCAAAGTCAGATTATGATCTTATAGATCTCCAATAACCTTTGCCCTATTAATGGGGTGAATGAGGAAAGGAGCCTAGAACATAGTGCCTGATATGATACACTATAATATAGTACAGGGCCATGTCTGCTAGGGAACTGAGTCACATCCACTTTCAAAATTTTTCTCCAGTTTTATTGACATATAATTGATGTATAGCTGCATCCTTTAAAAAAAATAAAACTTCTGTGCTTGCTTTCAGTATTTCATAACTCTCAACTCACACACATGCCCTAAATATTTTTCTTATATAATTCTTTTAGGAATTCCCTAAGTTCATACATTCATATTCCCTCTAGAATATTCTCTCTTCTCTGCTAACATATAATCCAGCCAGAAAATTCCTTACATGCAGGGTTTTATATGACGTCAAGTTGTCCCTTTGGCAGTATAATATAGTGGCTAAAAGCACAGATTCTGGAGTTAGGTCACCTGGGTCTAAATTTTGAATTTGCCATCTACTGTCTGATGACCCCGGGAAAGTCACTTTACTTCTCAGTGCCTCATGTTCCTTATCTGTAAAATGATTGTCCTGAACATTACATTTTATATCTATATTTACACACACACACACACACACGCACACACACACACATGTCTTAGGACAGCTCCTGGGCATAGTAAGCACTATGTGAATATTAGCTAGTAGCAGTCTTTTATCCATGCTATTAGCTTAAAAAACTACACATAAAATGAATACCTAGGATGAGGAATATTGGCATGCCTAAATTTCTTTTGTATGATGAATTAGGAGACAGCATAGTGTGAATCAGTAAATAGCTGTGGAGCCTTTTACCCATTATTTTTGACCTTTATCTAAGAGCTGCAAATAGCTGCAAAAATGACTAATGAGTTTCTCCTATTTTTCCTTTCAAACTGCTAGAGGTTAGTGAAGGGGCAGTGACACAGACAGGTGGAGGGTAGCGGTGGCTGGGAGGCAGCAAGAACATAGTGGGTATGGGTCTCCCCCTTACATAAACCATAGATGGAATTATTTGCCTCTCCATTACTGAACCCTAACATTGAAGCATTTCTTCTCATTTCTTTCCTCACATCAGACCAGAAGCTTTGATGGCAGAAGAGTCCAAACCCAAACCAGCATGGAGCCAGAGCTACTTCTTTCCTGAGGAGCAGTTCTCTTTCATGGGCTGGGGCTCAGATAAGCAGCACCTCAACCCTGCAGGCTTCAGTGAACCCAAGACAACAGGGTTTGCTATTACACTTGTCAAGTCCATGGGCACTGCTTGTTCTATTCCCATTTCATTCTGCAACCATGGAAGAGGCTGGGGCCATTGGGGATATACCAGAAGTGAAGAGATGTTATCTCTTCTCAGGCCAAAGACCTGCGCCACATCAGGCAATCTCAGAAGAGCTCACAAGAGATGTTGTACACCATGACAAGTCTCTGGCAGGGGTGCTAAACCCAGCCTCCAACATGGTGACAATTGCTGAGGTCCTGGGTGACCTCTTTGCTGTGGGAGAGCTGCGGTGTGTGGGGGGGTTATTTCCAGCAGGAGTGGCACCACCAAGAAAGAAGAAATGATGAGGGTGTCCAGGAAAGCCATGGGATGCCTTTGTAAGCCAGCAGACTAGATAGACCTGGGGGTGGGCTGGCATCCAGGATGGGTAGGAGGGAGGCCAACAGTCTTAAAGGATGAATAGCTAAGGTCTCAGACATGTTCTTACCATGTAGCCCCTTCCTAGGGATCCATATATTGAGACCATGAACCAAGGAGAATCATTGATGATCAGAAACCCAGAACTTTAGGAGACTATTTTTTTCTGCATTTTAATAGGGTATTAATGATGAAACCCATTGATCTCTAAAGAAGTCTCACTAGCTGTGGAAGTCAGGGATGTAGAAATAGCCTTCTCATTTCTTCAAGTTGGCCTTAACTTGGTTTCTGGAAAGAGCCTTCATATGGCCTGTTTATGTTTGAACAGGCCCTCCTAGTCCATTATTTCCTTATTTTACAACTCCTTGGTGAACCTGGGTCCCATTGTACAAATGGAGAAATAAAGAAGCAGAAAGGTCAGCAGATTCTCAACAGAGGTACTCAAATGTTCATTTTTTTTGTTTTCACAGACAAGATTTTCAACACTTCTCACCTCCTCAGGGGGCCCCAGGGATCCCTACCTCTTACTCAGCTTATTACAATATTTCTGTGGCCAAAGCAGAGCTGTTGAACAAGTTGAAAGACCAACCTGAGATGTTAGAGATTGGCCTAGGAGAGGAGGAAATTGACCACGAACTGGCTCAAAAAAAGGTGATGTTTTTGGCATGCCTTAGAGGTTTTCAGCATTTGTTTGAGTGTGGCTAGAGGTTGACCTGCCTTCTACCTTCTCCAGAATATCTTGGTGCATTCCTATATCTTCAGAATTGAAATCAAATAGCCTCTCTGGGTTTCTCACAAATGCAGCTCCAGTCTCTTTTTGATCTAGTCAATAGCAATAATAATAATACAGTAATCATCATCATCATCATCATCACCACAGTGTTGCTCGAATCCTAAAAACAACTCTACAAGGTAGGCATTACTGTGTTCTTTTTACCATTTGGGAGGCCCAGGCTACCCAGAGTTACAGACTAAGGGTAAATCCAGGACTCGGAGTCAGTGCTCTCTGACTTTCTACTCTGAAATAAGCAAGCCTTGTTAAATAACTTGTTATCCAAGGCACATCCGAAGTTTTGCTAGTGAGCTCTAACCGGTGGCAGCAATTGATTGTATTCTCTATAACTTTCTGGAGGAGAGAACAGACTGACCAAGAAAAAAAAGGAAAAAAATTATAGGCCAGTCAACTTTAATATTTATTTGCAAGTATAATCAATTATCTCTTAAAAATACTAGAGTAGATAAATGGAGATGATGTTGTTGTTCTGAAGCCTCCCCTTTCTTCCTCTAAGTACCCCTAGCGTGGGTTTCTAATCAAATTCCTGGAATCACTTTGCCCTCCCTGCACTTACCCCTTTTATTTCATAAGCAAATAGGGTTTCCATGGCAACCTCAAAGGCCCAATTTACTACTTGGTAGACATCTGAGCTCAATGTAAATTGCTCTTCTGCCCATATTTATTATGAAGGACACAACCTGTACAAAAGCTCAAGGCCATTTGCAAGAGACCCCCACCACTTTCCAATCTGAAGCAAAGGGTCAGGGAAAGAATAGGAGGCATGGTGGAATCAAAGTTTTATTGATTCAGATGCCTGCTTCTTGGATTCCATGTTTCCTGAGCATGACAAGGCTCCTCCTGGCTTAGCCAGGATCTTTTTATTAGGAGCAAACCTAATAAATGTCTGACGAGGAGAAGCGAGAAATGATCAGAAATGGCAAAGCACAGAACAGCAGATAGTGAATTGAAGTGATTGTGGGTGGGCTAGGACAGTGTTTGTCTCTGAAGAAAATAGGTGAGGAAGGTCACCAGTCTGCAATAATCAGAACAGTCACTCAGCTCTAGCTGGTCTGTGATGACTGCACAGCTCTATCCACTACACTTTCCCTAGAGTTGAAGTTCAGGTTGCAAATCCCAGGTGCTGAGAAACAAAGGGCTGTGTCCACTTTCATCCCTCCAGGTCTATGGAACCTAAGAGCTGGGGTTAGATAGGTGATTTTCCAAGTTGATCATTTGGCCCCCAGCCTTCCTTTGTCCTTGGCATTGAGTTTTGTTTGGGAAAACAGAGGGTGTGGATATAACTGAGAGCCTCTTGGCATCTAATTGTGTTGCCTGATTCATATCATTGATCCTTAATTCCCAGTGGGTTTTGGAATTTTCCCTAAATGTCTACCTGTTACTTTTTACATTAAGATAATGGTGATCTCCTTCCTGACTTTTGACCGCTTCTGAAATATGACAACTAGCCCAGACCCAGAGAAGGCTCTCTTGTCCTTTGTCACCTTGGACATCTCTAAATAAATGACTAGAAAGGAATATGCTCTAGATAACTACAGGCCTATGGTCTGAGAGTTCCTGGCCAGGAAGAGTACACTGAAGCATATTTCCTATATACAAGACAATATTCTAAGCATGTAGCATGTATTAATTATGTTATGTATTTCATTCACATAACAACACTATGAGTTAGTAATACTGTTACTCCATCTTTTCGATGGTAAAATTGAGGCACATAGAAGTTGAGTAATTTGCTCAAGTTCACACCACTATTTTGTGTCAGAGCTGGAGTTCAAACCCATGTGGTCTGGCATCAGAGTCCTTGCCATTAACTATAATGTGATACTGACTGCAAAGGCTGGGGGCGACCTGGGACAGGTCTATTCTTGTAAGGACCTTGCAGCTAGACAGGTTGCATTAGCTCAGAGTGCCTGGTGATTGCGGTGGCAGTTGCAGTAGCAGTAGCAGTAACAGCATCAATAAATATGTATCGAGCACTTAATGTACCAGGCACAATACTAAGTATTTTACTTCTATGATCTCATCTAACCCTTACAACAAGGGAGGGTTGGGGACAGGAGACATACTTCTCCAATTTATAGATGAGAAAACAGAAGTCGTAGTAGGATTGGGTATCTTGTCCAAGGTCACGCAGTTTGGAGGAGGTGGGATTGAAAACCAGATATCTATAACTCCAAAACACCACTCTACCACACTACCTTCCCATAAGTGCAGTTCCACAACTGGTTACACCTATAGGGGAGACAAATCAGAAGACACATATAGTGCTTCCCTTGAGAAACTTAGCCAGTAGTAGGAGAGGGATCAGATGCACACACAGGAAACAAAAAGTGAACAACTTCAAATTACACTCTCAAGGGTTCTCATTTCAAAAGACTGAAGAGTGTAGAAAAGAAAAAGATAATTGAGACAGGAGTTATGGGGACAGGAGCTTCCAGTAGGGAGAGTGGGTCAGAGCTGGGCTCTAAAGAAAGAATGGGAATAGCCAAAGTAAAGGAAGAGATAAAGAGCTGGCAGAACTTCATAAGCAAATCAGGAACATAAGAGTGATTGTTGTGAACACATGAGGAGCAAATCCTCAGAGGTTCTGAGGAGTGAGATTAGAATGCTAGGGTGAGGCCAGGCTGAATAATAGTAGCAGCTGCTTTTATTGAGTACTCAGTCTGTGCTAAACCTTTGGCATGCATTATGTCAGTGAACCCTTATTACAATTCAGTGAAATAGGTACTGCAGTTACCCCCATACTACAGATAAAATAAAACTCCATAAAGAAATTCACCTAAGGACTTCCCTGGCACCCCAGTGGTTAGGACTCCATGCTTCTATTTCAGGGGGCACGAGTTTGATTCTTGGTCAAGGAACTAAGATCCTGCATGCTGTGTGGTATAGCCAAAAGAGAGAGAGAGAGAGAGAAAGGAAGGAAGAAAGAAATGCACCTAAGGTCACATAGCTAGGAAGTGGCAGAGCTAGCAGTCAAACTTAGTCATTGTGACTCCAGAACTCCAGTCTTAACCAAAAGGCCTCAGAAGTCAAGCTGAGTGGGGGAAGATCTAGCACAGTGCCATCAACATCAGAGGTACTAAAACGGAGTGAAGGAGAATTAAGGAAGCACAGGGAAATACCTGATGGCAGTGCTTTTCCAACCTATGCTCTCACAGACATTGCTTTCTATATTTAACAAACAGCAAGTATTTAGTGAATTACATTTGGCAAATGAGAATTAGCCGGTGGGTACCACTCTTCTAACACCAAGAAGTTTGGTGGTGACACAGATTCCTAGCAGACCTGAAGGGATGGGGGAAAAGTCACCCATCCAGAAAACTGAAATTGCTCATGACTCTCAGGTTTCCTTTGTTTCCAATGACGAGGGTAGAGCCCACCATCTGTGACTTGAATCTCAAAACAGATGTTCCAGGCACAGATCTGTTTCTGTCGGTCCCCATTCTCATCCTTTGCTTTATTTCTCCTAGGTACAGCTTATTGAAAGCATTGGCAGAAAACTTTCTGTCCTGCGGGAGGCCCAGCGAGGACTGCTGGAAGACATCGCTGCCAATTCTGCCCTTGGGGAGGAGGTGGAGGCCAACCTAAAAGCCCTCTGCAAATCCAATGAGTTTGAAAAATACCGTTTATTTATCGGGGACCTGGACAAAGTAGTCAACCTGTTGCTGTCACTCTCTGGTCGGCTGGCACGGGTGGAGAATGCTCTCAACAGCATCGATTCAGAGGCCAACCAGGAGAAGGTAGGGTTGAGGTGTCCAGGGTCTGGATGAAAGGAAGTGCCATCTGCTTCTTCCCAGGACTTCTCCTTTCAGGTTTGGCTAGTCTGGGAGGCAGTAAACCATAGTGTGAAGAATATAGGCACTGGCTTTTAAGTGGAAATTCTGGCTTTAGCACTAATTAACTGTGTGATTGTGGGCAAAGTCACTAACCTCATCCTGTCCCCATCTCTTCAAAAGTGGGATGACCCTACTACCTATCTCATGAGGTTGTGAGACTTGAATTAGGTAATCTATGTTAATAATTTAAAACAGAGCCTAGAACATGGTAAATACTGAATCAGTGCTAGCTGCCAGTGATAGTAATAATAGTATCAAGTAGTTGAGATTAGGAGGCTGTCTGTTTCATAGGTTGGAGCATTCTATATACATTCTTAAACCCAAACTGCATTACCTCTTCCTGTCCAAGTGGTCTTTAGATACAAATTTGAATCCACAGTAAAAGGCACATATGCTTTTGCATACACACATGGATACATCCTCTCACACTCACAAACTATTTTGAAAACCATCATCACAGTGATGGTTTTTCACCAGATGGAACATGTGCCAGCTGGCTTTGTCAGAGCCTTCCTCCACCCCAACCCCAGTGGTGGTCCACAGAGTAAAAACAGTTTAGGGATGGAAAACAGTGATCACACATCCCCCTGTCCAGGATTGCTGTTGTGTTTATCCTCCCCTTGCTACAGAAAGGAAAGTCTTTTGCATGAAGGTGGCCTTCAGGGTAGGAAATCTAGACCTGATGACTGAGCAGAGGGGCTAGTGGGTTTGTGGGAGCATCCTTGGTAGAGTACTGCATTGATGAGATAACTGGATTGGGATGGCCCTTATTGGTCTTCTGCTTCCCCAGTTGGTGCTGATAGAGAAGAAGCAGCAGCTGACAGGGCAGTTGGCAGACGCCAAGGAGCTGAAGGAGCATGTGGACCGTCGGGAGAAGTTGGTGTTTGGCATGGTCTCCCGTTACCTGCCTCAGGACCAGCTCCAAGATTACCAGCACTTTGTGAAGATGAAATCTGCTCTCATCATTGAACAGCGAGAGCTGGAAGAGAAGATCAAGCTCGGGGAAGAACAGCTCAAATGTCTCAGGGAGAGCCTGCTCCTGGGGCCCAGTAATTTCTAATTTCTACCAGCAGACTGCCTACACCATCCCTGCCCCACCACAGTGGGAAGTGCTTTCAGTCCTTGTTAGCAGTTTATTAGCAAAGTAGATAGCAGTTAGTTAGCAGTTTGTTCCATATTCTCTCACTGTCCCTTAACCTAGTGGTGTTCCCAACCAGCTAAGAAGTCCTGGGGAGGCCCCAAGCTTCTACCTGAGAGAGAGCAGAAGCAAGAAGTAGGAGCTGAAGCAAAGTGTGATCATACAACCACACTCTCCTTCTCAGGTTGCACGGCCAAGTACTCACCCCACAACAGAACCAACAAAGTGCCTTCCTTCTTCTTTGTACTAGGATACCAGGAGCATCCTGCACTCACCACCAACCCAGACTTTGAAGTCTCAGAGAGCAGTTGCCCATGCAGCTCCACTCTGTCCCAAGGCTTGTGGCCCAGACATTTCCCAGGGAGATCTGACTGTCTTGAGGACTTTACCTACCACCAGCTTTAGAGTCTCACTGCAGCTTTGCAGCAGGAAGCACAGACGGATAGATGACATTTAACAGAACGTGAGCAAAAGTTGAGAATCCCCAGGTACCCTGCTAGAAGGAGCTATGCTTAAACAAGCTGGCTCTACTCCCACCTTCCACAGCATCTAACTGAGGGGCAGGAGGCCTATTTTTAGCCCCGGCTAGTGTGGCCCTCCCCTTGTACTAAGGCTTTGACTTACCACTTGAGGTTTCATCTTGCCTTTACATTACTAGGGGTTCCAAGTGCCTATCCTAAAGGCATCACACTATGGGGAATAGCTCTACTAAAGCTGACTTCTCGATACATGTTTTATTATTGGGGGAGAGGGGATTGTTATATTTTAAATGGCCTTTGGATTTTATTTATTTTTATGTCTTTATTATTTTTTTCTTTTTTAAACTAATAAGGTAAGAGGGGAGTTGGAGAGGGGGAAGTTAGCTGAGAAAGAAAGTATTTTCTGCAGATCAGCCTTAATCCACCATCGCTAGGTAAGTGCACACCAAGGCCTTGAATTCTTCCCACCATAGCTGACAAGAGTCTGAGGGAGGAGTTCTCACTTCCAACTCAGAGCTATGGCCTGGCCCTATATTTCCCTTGAAGTCTGGATGACCATGAGCTTAGAGTTCCCCAATAGGCTTCAATTTTTTCTTGCTTACTTTTTCTTGAAACCAAAGAAAGGGACAAAGGTCCACTCATTTCTCTGCCATTTCCAAGCTGAGGAAGGCATAGAGGTGAGCTCAGGAAGAGCTCCTCTATCTATTGTTTTCTTAGTCTGTGGCCTGGCTCAAGGAAGCGAAATTCATTGATAGCTGGAAGCTCCAGCCAGGGCCAGCCCCTCAGAACAAGTTATAATCCAGGATCTTAGGCACACAAATAATGAATGCTGCTCCTATGGTGAAGGTCCTATCACCAGTAGCCAGTTTCTATCCTGGAAAAGCCCCCAGGTGAGTGATGGCAGGAAAGGAATTGTGGCCAAACTCTGCCCTGTTACCCAGCTCAGTTACCTGTTCCTTGTTAACTGGGGCCCATGCTTGATATTGTACAATGCTGCTCAGACAGCCCAGGCGTCACTTCTAGTCACTGCTGAGTTCCTCCGGGTCCTTGGAGGTTAACTGTAGCAGCAGAGGTGCCTCATTCAACCAAAGAATTTGCCAAGGAACTCTGCTGCTGCTACAAATACTGGTTGCTAGCTTCTGTTTCCTCTTCATTGTATTTGGAAACAATGGAAGAATCCTTGCCAGCAGGGTGTCCTGGGGGAGCCGGGGACCTGAAGTACACTGTTGCTGTCAGAACCACTGTTAAAATATCAACCTGCCATTCTCCCATCAAGTGGAGGATTATACTTTATTCAGGATGGCTGATGGCTTATGAAAAGGCTAGGTTTATCTAAGCCAAGGTTGAGGAATATGGAGGAGTACTTTGAGTAGAAGCTGTGATTGCCATCTTTTTTCTTTTTAACAGGCTCTTAGACAAAGAGTGAGCAGGCTGAGACATCCTGCAACTGGGGCAATGAGGCCATTGTATCCCATCTTTCTAAGATTTTTTTTTTTTTTTTTTTTAGCCAGAACAACTTTTTGGGAATAGAGCCCAGGGAAGAGAGTGGCCACTTACATGGACACCATGACATGGTCTGGGCTTTTGTAGTCAGCATTAGAATGCTGTGTGCTGTGCCTAGTTGTGTCTGACTCTTTGTGACCCCATGGACTGTAGCCCACCACGCTCCTCTGTCCCTGGGATTTCCCAGGCAAGAATACTGGAGTAGGTTGCCATTTCCTTCTCCACAGCATTAGAATGATTGTACCTTAAATGGACCTTAAGCATATCAGACTAAAGTGGAGTTGGAGAAGACTCTTGAGAGTCCCTTGGACTTCAAGGAGATACAACCAGTCCATCCTAAAGGAAATCAGTCCCGAATATTCATTGGAAGGGCTGATGCTGAAGCTGAAACTCCAACACTTTGGCCACCTGATGTGAAGAACTAACTCATTGGAAAAGACCCTGATGCTGGGAAAGATTGAAGGCAGGAGGAGAAGGGGACGACAGAGGATGAGATGGTTGGATGGCATCACTGACTCAATGGACATGAGTTTGAGTAAACTCTGGGAGTTGGTGATAGACAGGGAGGCCTGGCATGCTGCAGTCCATGGGTTGCAGAGTCAGACACAACTGAGCGACTGAACTGAACTGAAAAAATACCATTGACTCTGGTTGTTTGTGTCCCTTATCCCACCTCCAGTTATTCTAAAATTGGAATCAGAGCACAAGAATGCTTTCTTCACACAGAGAATCAATTTCCAAAGCACTTAATAAAAGAATCCCCAAACTGTATTGAGCAGTGAAGCTTGGCAGACAAAGGTGAACTATCAGACAGGCACAGATGCCCCACACTGCTGATGTGGCAGGCTCATTGTGGTGATAGCACTATAAAGTTGCCAGTATTTCTTGAGATGCAGTGTCTCTTGCCTGTTCTCATTTCTTGGACTCAGGCCTCCACCTGCCAGGAAGTAGCAGTTTGGAAGGCAGGCTGAGGAACTTCTCTAAAGACAGAGTTATTGGTCTTGACTTCTGCCTTCTCCTTTCAAATACCCATACGGGCCACAGTGGATAATGGGTAAGTACAGTGGTTGAAATGTAGAGAGAAATCAATGTAAAGGGCTCTGGGTAATTGAGTCTCCTTGAGTCCTACCAGCTGCAAACTCAGCCAGGGAAGAGCAGTAAATACTCAAGGGGAACCCAAGAGAAAGGACAGAGACACTGAAAATAAAACCCCAGAAAGGGAGAGAAAGAGACTGGAAGCCGAGGAACAGAGAGAGCGAAAAGATGAAAAGCCACTTTCAAGGGCCAGATTCAGGTTCTGTTCTCCATTTCACCTGATGTGTCCCAAAGCTGCCAAGGGGCACCAGAGCCTCAGCCTTAACCCCACTCTCCCTAAAGGTGCTCTTCTGCCAGTAGCAGGCCCCAAATGGAGGAAGCTAGGCGCATTTTTGGACTACTTCCTCCTGTCTGGGGTTTGGTGTCTCCCACCATTTTTGCCAAAGGAGTTGTCTATGCCGGTAATATTTCTGTAACAGCATATTATATTCTTTGCAGATTAGTAGGTCTTTAGAGGGGGGTGGGGCAGGGGCAATTTCTGTAGAAAAAGAGCAAGTGTTTGTTGTACAACTGTTGGGGGGGGCATCTATCCCATGTGAAGCTATTATTTTTCTGAATCTTATTGTTTCTGCATTTGTGTCCTCCACCAGTCCCTTCTTGGCTGACATTGATAATGCCTGCCAGATTGTCATCAAGGGTCATGCTTCAATAAAAGGTGCTAAGGACAAAAAAAAAATAATTCTCATGTGTTTTGACTAAGGTGATGGAAATTCCCTAGTATTCTGCTGAAAAGTGTTGGAAAGGAATTTGGTCACCTATCCATAGTCCTTCATAGATAACCATATGATCAGAGCCTTACCCAGAGTCCTAAACCCTTACCCTGGCCCCTCAGGGATAGCACTGATACTTCACCATCTGTTATCCCCAGTACAATAATTGAAAATTCATAAAGAGTCAACAATAGGCATGATCTCAAGTGTAGACTGCAGCAGTATACAGAGTCCAGTTCTGGAGTCAATCCTGATCAGAGGTGAACCAATTTGTAGACCTCCTCCAATCCTGAATTCTGTCTACTAGTATCATCTGACTTCTACCTGATAATTTGGTCTCATACCTTTACTCTTAGTTGCTGATCAGTTCTCCAAGATAACCTCAAAATTCAGACCCAAATGCACTCCAGGCAGGTCCTGTGACCCTGAAAAGCTTACTTGCACCCCCTCCCATCCGTATATTATTCATATCCCAACTGATCTCAGCAGTGGAGTGGAAAGAGCCCGGTTTGGGCATTAGAATGAACTGTGTTCTATTCCTGATTTTGCCACTTCTATGAATCTGGCTTATTTGCTCAGCTTCTGAGTTCATTTTCTTATCTATAAAATGGAAACTGTAATATGTATCTTACAGGACTGCTGTGACTTAAAAATAAGAAATGATAGCCACCAGCTTTCTATTGAGAGGTTGTTAGAAAGGCAGGATCCCAGTTTGCATTCAAAACCCACTGACAATAGTCTACATTTTAACTAGACTCCCAGGAGATTCATGTGCATATTAAAAGATGAGAAGCACTGACTTATCACAAACAGGCTCAGTAAATAGTAACTATCATTCTAGTCATTATTTATTCAACGCATTATTTTCTAATCCAGACATATCCTTGCTTTTCTCATACTTCTCACAACTACCTGCCTATATGAATTGAGCAAGGTTGCAGCATACAAGATTGATATATAAAATCACTTCTGTTTCTGTACACTAGCAATGAACAATCTGAAAACAATTCTATTAATAGTTGCATCAAAAAGAATAAAATACTTAATACATTTAACAAAAGTATAAGAATTTTATACTGAAAGCTAAGAACATTGTTGACAGACATTTTAAAAATCTAAATAAATATAAATATAAAAATATAAACCCTATGTTTATGGATTGGAAGACAATATTATTTATATCACAGTACCACTCATATTGACCTAGAGATTTAGTGCAAGCATTGTATTGAATGCTTTTGAGAATCCTTTTGAGAATCCTAGCTGGCTTCTTTGCATAAATGGAAAAGTCAAACCTAAAATTCATTCAGAATTGCAAGAGACCCAGAATAGTCAAGACAGTCTTTAAAAATAACAAAGCTGGAGGACTCACGCTTCTCAATTTCAAAATCAAATCTCACCACAGAGCTACAGTAATCAAGATAGTATGATATATGCACAAAGATAGACATATAAAGAAATAGAATAATATTGAGAGTATAGAAATAAATCCTCATATAGATGATCAGTTAATTTTCAATAGTGGTGCCAAGACAATAGAATGGAGAAAGAATAGTCAAGAATAGTCAACAGATGATGCAGGGACAACTAGATATCCACATGGACAAGAATGAAGTTGAATCTCTTCCTTACACCATACAGCAAAATTAACTTGAAATGGATTATAAAACTCAATGTATTAAAACTAAAAAATTCTTAGAAGAAAACATAGAAGTAAATCTTCCTGGCTTTGGGTTAGGCAATGATTACTTAGGTAAAACCCCAAAAGCACAAGTGACAAAAATATCAATAAGTTGGAGTATATAAAAATTTAAAACATTTTTGCTGCAAACAATACCATCAAGAAAGTGTGAAGACAGTCCACATAACTGAAAAAGTATATAATATTGGGCTTTTATTCAGAACATGTAAAGAACTCTTATGACTCAAAAATAACCAATTAAAAATGGGCAGACTTGTTTTTTTATCAAAATAGACATTCCTCCGAAGAATATATGTAAATGATCAGTAAGCACATAGGAAAATTCTCAAAACTAAGGAACTATAAATCGAAACCACAATGATATACCAATTCATACCTAGTATGATGACTATAATAAAGTCTAACAAGTATTAGTGAGGATATGAAGAAATTGAAACCCATACATTGCTTTTGGGTAAAATGTAAAGTGCTGTGGCCATGCTGGAAAGTAATTTGCCAGTTTCTTTTAATGTTAAACATAGAGTTTCCATATGACATAGCAATACCACTCTTCGGCATACACCCAAGAGAATTGAAAACAGGCATTCAAACAAAAATATGTACATAGATCTTCAAAGCAGCATTATTCATAACAGCCAAAATGTAGAAACAACCTAAATATCTATCAACTGACAAAGGGGTAAACATTGGTGGGTTATTATTCAGCCATAAAAAGGAATGAGGTACTGACATCTGCCACAACATGGATGAACTTTGAAAATGTTATGCTAAGTGAAGGAAGCCAGTCACAAAAGGTCACATATTGTGTGATTCCATTTATATGAAATGTCTAGAATAAGCAAATCTACAGAGGCAGAAAACAGATTAGTGGTGACCAAGGGCTGGTGGGATGGTAGAAATGAGTGCATGGAGTTTCTTTTGAGGGTGATGAAAATATCCTAAAATTAGATTGCCATCAAGGTTACCCAACTCTGTGAATATGCCATAAACCATTTAATTGTACACTTTAAATGAGTGAACTGTATGGTATATGAATTATATCTCAAAAGTGTTCTTTTTATAATTTTTGACTATTTCTATCAGTCTCATTCCTATTGACAAAAATCTGAATTGATGGTAAGCATGTAGTTTATGTCTGAGCCTGAAAGATACAATTTTCATACCATTTTTATTTTAAGAGGGAACTTATTACACCCTTTCCCTTGCAGACTTGGCAGACCCAGCAACACAAGGAGTAAGAGTAGTCTCAGCTCTGTCTCGTGACTTCAGTATGAATAATAGGTATGGGACCTATAGAAGAGGGCAGTCTTTCTAGATAAGGAGTATAGCAGAATGGATAAGGACTTCAGCTCTTTAGGCAAATAAATCAGGTTTTAGATCCCAACTCCACCAACTTACTATGTTACCTATACAACTTACTTGACCCCTCTCAAGCTTCATCTCTAAAAGGGGGCTAATAAAAAGTACCACCTCAAAGTGTTATGAAGATTAAATGAGAGAATCCATATGAAGCACCCAAAATAATGCCTTCTATACAGTAAGTATTCAATAAACATTAGCTGCTAGATTTATTATTTTTATTGAGGTGAGTTTGAAGCAAAACAATATAAAGAAAAGTAAGGGCTTCCCTGTAGCTCAGATGGTAAAGAATCTGCCTGCAAGGCAGGAGACCCAGGTTCAATCCCTGGATTGGGAAGATCCCCTGGAAAATGGAATGGCTACCCTCTCCAGTATTCTTGCCTGGAGAATTCCATGGGCAGAGGAGCCTGGCTACAATCCGTGGGGTTGCAAAGAGTCGAACATGACTGAGCAACTAACACAATTCAAGGCACCCTCAGCCTTGGAATCAGACTGCTCTGTTAATGTGACCTGGGGAAGTCACTTCATTTATGGAGATTTAGCTCCTCCTCTGTAATAAAGATAATAATTCTTCTCTAGGGAGGCAGTTTAAAGCCTTGGCATGGGACCCCACACCACCTTGTTTTGAATACTGTCTCCACCACTTACAAGTTGTGTGACCTTGAGCATATTTAACTTTTCTGTGTCTGGGTATCCTCTTCTGTCCACTGGAGGCAACAAAAATACTTGTACTTCCTTGGGTTGATGTGAAGAAATACTGAATTAATCCATGTAAAGTGCCTTTTACTTCTCTGGTGGCTTAGGCGGTAAAGTGTCTGCCTACAATGTGGGAGACCCAGGTTCAATCCCTGGGTCGGGAAGATCTACTACAGAAGGAAATGGCAACCCACTCCAGTATTCTGGCCTGGAAAATCCCACGGACGGAGGAGCCTGGTAGGCTACAGTCCATGGGGTCGCAAAGAGTTGGACAAGACTGAGCAACTTCACTTTCTTTCTTTCTTTCCTTAAAGTGCCCAGAACAGTATCTAGCATGGAGTAAGTACTCCAATGTTAATGGTGTTATAAAGCTAAAGTAGAAAACATATGAGATCCTTGGTAAAGCTAGGCATGTAGTAGGTCCTCAGTAAAAGGTGGTTCCCTTCCTCACCCATCCTGCTCTGTGCACCAGGTCAAGATTTCCTTGGACTAGCAGAGAAAATGTTTCAGACTAAGAAGATCTTCATAGTAAGTGAGAATTTTCTGGCTGGCTCAATATTACCATCTACTGGGAACAATGTCATCTCTAAGCTGCCTGCAAGATGACCACCTGTATTCCTCAGAACATACCCCATTCAGAGCAGCAAGGAAAGAATTATTTTGCCTGTGGACTACTTGGGCTCCAATTTGAGGATGGCTTAGGGATATCTACTTCTCCTCAAAATTTCTCTAGATTTGGCATAAATGTAAATCTAATTGAGTTCCCTATCCTAGGCTAGGCACTTTTACATATCTGCCACTATTTTTTCCTATCTAGATATACAATTTTTAAACAAAAATTCTCATTTAATCTTTACAACATGTCTGTGGTTTTAAATACTTGATTTTTATTCAGAAGTGAACAAAATAGGTAAATTGTCCATCTTCATGAGGCTTCCATACTAATGAGACAATTCCATAATACTTTATATATAGAAATACATACACATAGTCATTTCTTTTTACCATGATGTTGTTGTTCAATCGATCAGTCATGTCTGACTCTTTGTGACCCCATGGACTGCAGCATGCCAGGCTTCCCTGTCCTTCATCATCTCCTGGAGCTTGCTCAAATTCATGTCCATTGAGTCAGTGATGGCATCTGACCATCTTATCCCGTTTTCCCCTTCTTCTCCTGCTTTCAATCTTTCCTAGCATCAGGGTCTTTTCCAGTGAGTCATCTCTTCACATCAGGTGGCCAAAATATTGGAGCTTCAGCTTCAGCATCAGTCCTTCCAAATGAATATCCAGGATTGATTTCCTTTAGGATTGACTAGTTTGGTCTCCTTGCAGTCCAAGGGACTCTCAAGAGTCTTCTCTAACACCACAGTTCAAAAGCATCAATTCTCTGGTGATCAGCTTTCTTTATGGTCCAACTCTCACAGCTATACATGACCACTGGAAAAACCATAGCTTTGACTATATGGACCTTTGTTGGAAAAGTAATGTCTCTGGTTTTTAACATGCTATCTAGGTTTGTCAGAGCTTTTCTTCCAAGGAGCAAGCGTCTTTTAATTTCATGACTGCAGTCACCATCTGCAGTGATTTTGAAGCCCAAGAAAATAAAGTTTGTCACTGTTTCCATTGTTCCCCATCCATTTGCCATGCCATGAAGTGATGGGACCAGATGCCATGATCTTCATTTTTTGAATGTTGAGTTTTAAGCCAGCTTTTTCACTCTTCTCTTTTACCTTCGTCAAGGCCTTTAGTTCTTCTTTGCTTTCTGCCATAAGGGTGGTACCATCTGCATATCTGAAGTTATCAATATTTCTCCCTGCAATCTTGATTCCAGTTTGTGCTTCATCCAGCCCAGAATTTCTCATGATGAACTCTGCACATAAATTTAAATGATCAGGGTGACAATATACAGCCTTGATATACTCCTTTCCCAATTTGGAACCAGTCTGTTGTTCCATGTCTGGTTCTAACTGTTGCTTCTTGACCTGCATACAGGTTTCTCAGGAGGCAGGTCAGGTGGTCTGGTATTCCCATCTCTTTAAGAATTTTCCACAGTTTGTTGTGATCCACAGAGTAAGGCAAAACAACTTTTTTTCCTGGATTCCATGGCTATTAACAATAGGCTAATAAATTCATGACTTTTTGCTACTGAAATAACTAAAATATTTTTATGTTACTTTTTGGCAGCAATACTCTTATTTTCTCACTGAATGGAATTTGTAATGGGATTTTTATTTTTTAATATTTATTTATTTTTGGCTGCTGTGGGTCTTTGTTGCTGCATGTGGGCTTTGTCTGGCTGTGGCAAGCCAGGGCTTCTCTCTAGTTGTGGTGCTTGGGCTTTTCACTAAGATGGCTTCTCTTGCTGCAGAGCACAGTCTCTAGAGCACAGGCTCAGTAGTTGTTACACACGGGTTTAGTTGCCCCGAGGCATATGGAATCTTCCTGGACCAGGGATCAAACCCATGTCCCTTGCATTGGCAGATGGATTCTTAACCACTGGACCACTTGGGAAGTCCTATAATGGGTTTTTTTAAAAATGCCTAGCAAAAGGATAGCAAACCACTATCCCTGAAGAAGTTGATTTAGGGATGGTTCAGACAAAAAGGCTAAATTCCACTATTAATAAAGATAACTAACATATCACATAGAAAGTGAAAGTGAAGTCGCTCAGTTGTGTCTGACTCTTTGCGACCCCATGGCCTGTACCCTACCAGACTTCTTGGTCCAGGGGATTTTCCAGGCAAGAATACTGGAGTGGGTTACCATTTACTTCTCCAAACATATCATATGGAACTAGTGCCTATTTTGTGCATGGTTCAAACATAGCCACTGACTAAAGGTTTCTTGACAAAAGCTTCTCTCCTACTGGGCAATGTAAAAATCTTAAAAGATCTGTTTGTAAACTAAGTTTCTTAAATATGTCCCTTCATCCTGGATTTTCTCACCGCTGCTAACTGAATAAAATAACAAGGTTTGAATTCCCATTTTCCTCCCAGCTACTGATTTTCCATCTAAAAAGGATAATTAATGGAACTCACTTCCTTAGGTACTGAGTTGTTCATATTTTTTGCAGAGGAAATAATTTGGGAAAAGGCCATGAGTGATAAATCTTTCCAACTTGAAAATGCATTAGGTTAAATGTGAATAAGTCAAAGTGCTGGAAAAAATAATCTGATTTGTCCACATTTTTTAGTTTAAGAAAAGTAAAATAGCAGAACAAACCATTAGATACAACAAATGATACATTATAATTGAATGAAATCTCTTATTTGGGCTAAGCTTAAAGAGCTACTGTTTAGAAGTCTCATACATGACTATATACTTAAACACCTTTTACAAATAGGAAAACTTCATTTTTCTTTCAAAAGGAGGCCATGGTAAGAGTGAGGAGAGGCAAATAGAGAAGAGTAATGAAACTGTAGATAAATTAGATAATGCAATGCATTTAGGGCATAACTTTGGTCACTTTTGCACAGTCTCATATTAAGTAAGTCTGTTGTAAGAATCAGACAAATTCAATTTTGACAAAGCATAGTCTAAACCATGTCTGTTACAGAACAATTTGAAAATGAGAAAAATCACATGTTTTCTGGACCTTGCTGTAATGGCAATCAGACCCTTAGACCTGGAGCCATCTCTGCCCTCCCTCTGAGACCAAGTGTTCCTTTGTCGGGTCTGTGGAGGGGATACTTTTGTGGTTATTAAAGAAGTAATATCCTTCTTGGCTCCAGACTCTGAGTATAAGGTGCATGTAACACCATTCTCCACACCAGGCTCCCAAATGGCATACATGGCCAGGTCCCTCTAACTGATCTCACTGCCCACAGGATAAAGTCCTGACTCACTGCATGCATGACTATTTGTGATTTATCTCCTGTGAATCTATCTCTTCTCCAGCTAGGACTCCTGACACCTCCTCATATTCGTTGTCAGCTCTATCCAATTCTCCAAACAGGTCATGCAGTCTCATCCCTCTGTGTTTTCAGAGAGACATGTTCCTCTCCCTGAAAATCTCTCCCCTGACTTCCCCCAAGTAACTAATTTCAGCTTGTCCTTTGATGTCAACTCAGATTTCACCTTTTTCAAAAGTATCCCTTTATTATACTAGTAAGAGTGTATGATATTTGAATAAGAAAATTTTTATGCTTTCTGTCTTTTACTTTAGGCTGTGGGCTTCTTGAGAGCAAGAAGTAACTTATACCACTAATATTTATGACAGTCGCTCTGCTGCTGCTGCTGCTAAGTCGCCTCAGTCGTGTCCGACTCTGTGCGACCCCATAGACGGCAGCCCACCAGGCTTCCCCGTCCCTGGGATTCTCCAGGCAAGAACACTGGAGTGGGTTGCCATTTCCTTCTCCAATGCATGAAAGTGAAAAGTGAAAGTGAAGATGCTCAGTCGTGTCTGACTCTTAGTGACCCCATGGACCACAGCCTACCAGGCTCCTCTGTCCATGGGATTGTCCAGGCAAGAGTACTGGAGTGGGGTGCCATTGCCTTCTCTGACAGTGGCCCTAGCTCATTGTAAACACTTCAGAAATACAGGGTAGTAATGTTTTATGAGAGTGAGGCATTCCTGAAGACTTTACTGTGAGCCTCATATTCTGGAAATATACTGGCTTCTCCACCTCAACACAATTATTAAATATTGGAGTGTCTTAAAACCTGATGCCAGCCTCTCTTGTTTTCTCACTACATTCTCTCATCCCTCTTGTGTTCTCACTTCCCCTCTCTTCCATCAGAAGATTCATCCATCCCATGATTACAATTTACCTCCCATATAAAGCTGCCTAAATTTGTACCTCTAGCTTAGATCTTCTCTTAGTTCCAAAGTTTTATATCTATCTGGATGGCTCAATGACATTTTAAACCCCATGTATGAAACTGAATGTAACCTTTCCCTCACCAGACTGATTCCCTCAAGTGTTCTCTATATTTCAGTGAATGATACCCCTATCCAACCAATCAGGAAAGCCAGTCCTCTTAGATCATCTTGGACATCCTACCTGCTCTCACTCCTTCCACATGGAATCCATCACAATGTGCTATCAGTTTTGTCTCCTAATTATGTATCAAATCTATTCACTTCTTTTTTAAATTAATTTATTTTTTAACTGAAGGATAATTGCTTTACAGAATTTTGCTGTTTTCTGTCAAACCTCAACATGAATCAGCCATAGGTATACATATACCCGTCCCTTTTGAACCTCCCTCCCATCTCCCTCCCCATCTCACCCCTTTAGGATGTTACAGAGCTCTGTTTGAGTTTACTGAGACATACAGAAAATTCCCATTGGTATCTATTTTACATATGGTAATGTAAGTTTCCATGTTACTCTCAACATATATCTCACTCTCTGCTCCCTTCTCCCCATGTCCTTAAGTCTATTCTCTGTGTCTGTTTCTCCACTGATACCCTGCAAATAAATTCTTCAGTACCATTTTTCTAGATTCTGTATATATGCATTCACTTTAGTTCAGTTCAGTCACTCAGTCATGTCCAAATCTTTGCAACTCCATGAACCAAAGCGTGCCAGGCCTCCCTGTCCATCACCAACTCCCGGAGTCCACCCAAACCCATGTCCATTGAGTCAGTGATGCCATCCAACCAGCTCATCCTCTGTTGTCCCCTTCTTCTCCTGCCCTCAATCTTTCCCAGCATCAGGGTCTTTTCCAGTGAGTCAGCTCTTCACATATGGTGGCCAAAGTATTGGAGTTTCAGTTTCAACATTAGTCCTACCAATGAACACCCAGGACTGGTCTCCTATAGGATGGACCAGTTGGATCTCCTTGCAGTCCAAGGGATTCTCAAGAGTCTTCTACAACACCACAGTTCAAAAGCATCAATTCTTCAGTGCTCAGCTTTCTTTATAGTTCAACACTCACATCCATACATGACTACTGGAAAAACCATAGCCCTGACTAGATGGACCTTTGGTGAAAAAGTAATGTCTCTGCTTTTTAATATGCTCTCTAGGTTGGTCATAACTTTACTTCCAAGGAGTAAGCATCTTTTAATTTCATGGCTGCAATCACCATCCACAGTGATTTTGGAGCCCAAAAAAATAAAGTCAGCCACTGTTTCCACTGTTTCCCCATCTATTTGCCATGAAGTGATGGGACCGGATGCCATGATCTTAGTTTTCTGGATGTTGAGCTTTAAGCCAACTTTTTAACTTTCCTCTTTCACTTTCATCAAGAAGCTCTTTAGTTCTTCTTCACTTTCTGCCATATGGTTGGTGTCATCTGTGTGTCTGAAGTTATTGATATTTCTCCTGGCAATCTTGATTCCAGCTTGTGCTTCTTCCAGCCCAGCATTTCTCATGATGTACTCTGCATTTAAGTTAAATAAGCAGGGTGACAATATACAGCCTTGACATACTCCTTTTCCTATTTGGAACAAGTCTGTTGTTCCATGTCCAGTTCTAACTGTTGCTTCCTGACCTGCATATAGGTTTCTCAAGAGGCAGGTAGGTGGTCTGGTATTCCCATCTCTTTCAGAATTTTCCACAGTTTATTGTGATCCACACAGTCAAAGGCTTTGGCGTAGTCAATAAAGCAGAAATAGATGTTTTTCTGGAACTCTTGCTTTTCTGATGATCCAGCGGATGTTGGCAATTTGATCTCTGGTTCCTCTGCCTTTCCTAAAACCAGCTTGAACATCTGGAAGTTCACAATTCACATGTTGTTGAAGCCTGGCTTGAAGAATTTTAAGCATGACTTTACTAGCGTGTGAGATGAGTGCAATTGTGCAGTAGCTTGAGCATTCTTTGGCATTGCCTTTCTTTGGGATTGGAATGAAAACTGACCTTTTCCAGTCCTGTGGCCACTGCTGAGTTTTCCAAATTTGCTGGCATATTGAGTGCAGCACTTTCACAGCATCATCTTTCAGGATTTGAAAGAGCTCAACTGGAATTCCATCACCTCCACTAGCTTTGTTCGTGGTGATGCTTCCTAGGGCCCACTTGACTACACATTCCAGGATGTCTGGCTCTAGGTGAGTGATCACACCATCGTGATTATCTGGGTCATGAAGATCTTTTTTGTACAGTTCTGTGTATTCCTGCCACCTCTTCTTAATATCTTCTGCTTCTGTTAGGTCCCTACCATTTCTGTCCTTTATCGAGCCCATCTTAGCATGAAATGTTCCCTTGGTATCTCTAATTTTCTTGAAGAGATCTCTAGTCTTTCCCATTCTGTTGTTTTCCTCTATTTCTTTGCATTGATCGCTGAGGAAGGCTTTCTTATCTCTCCTTGCTATTCTTTGGAACTTTGCATACAAATGAGTATATCTTTCCTTTTCTCCTTTGCTTTTTGCTTCCCTTCTTTTCACAGCTATTTATAAGGCCTCCTCAGACAGCCATTTTGCTCTTTTCCATTTCTTTTTCTTGGGGATGGTCTTGATCCCTGTCTCCTGTACAATGTCACAAACCTCCGTCCATAGTTCATCAGGCACTCTGTCTATCAGATCTAGTCCCTTAAATCTATTTGTCACTTCCACTGTATAGTCATCAGGGATTTGATTTAGGTCATACCTGAATGGTCTAGTGGTTTTCCCCATATTCTTCAATTTAAGTCTGAATTTGGCAATAAGGAGTTCATGATCTGAGCCACAGTCAGCTCCTTGTCTTGTTTTTTGCTGACTGTATAGAGCTTCTCCATCTTTGGCTGCAAAGAATATAATCAATCTGATTTCAGTGTCAACCATCGTGTGATGTCCATGTGTAGAGTCTTCTCTTGTGTTGCTGGAAGAGGGCGTTTGCTTTGACCAGTGTGTTCTCTTGGCAGAACTCTATTAGTCTTTGCCCTGCTTCATTCTGTGCTCCAAGGTCAAATTTGCCTGTTACTCCAGGTGTTTCTTAACTTCCTACTTTTGCATTCCAGTCCCCTATAATGAAGAGGACATCTTTTTTGGATGTTAGTTCTAGAAGGTCTTGTAGATCTTCATAGAACCATTCAACTTCAGCTACTTCAGTGTTACTGGTAGGGGCATAGACTTGGATTACCGTGATATTGAATGGTTTGCCTTGGAAACGAACAGAGATCATTCTGTCGTTTTTGAGATTGCATCCAAGTACTGCATTTCGGACTCTTTTGTTGACCATGATGGCTACTTCATTTCTTCTAAGGGATTCCTGCCCACAGAAGTAGATATAATGGTTATCTGAGTTAAATTCACCCATTCCAGTCCATCTTAGTTTGCTGATTCCTAGAATGTTGATGTTCACTCTTGTCATCTCCTGTTTGACCACTTCCAATTTGCCTTGATTCATGGACCTAACATTCCAGGTTCCTATGCAATATTGCTCTTACAGCATCAGACCTTGCTTCTATCACCAGTCACATCCACAACTGGGTGTTGTTTTTGCTTTGGCTCCATCCCTTCATTCTTTCTGGAGTTATTTCTCTACTGGTCTCCAGTAGCATATTGGGCACCTACCAACCTGAGGAGTTCATCTTTCAATGTCTTATCTTTTTACCTTTTCATACTGTTCATATATGCATTTGTATATGACATTTATCTTTCTCTTTCTGACTTACTTCACTCTGACTAATAGGCTCTAGGTTCATCTACCTCATTAGAACTGACTCAAATGCACTCCTTTTATGGCTGAGTAGTATTCCATTGTGTATGTGTACCACAATTTCTTTATCCATTCATCTGTCAATGAACATCTAGTTTGCTTCCATGTTCTAGGTATTATAAATAGTGCTGCAATGAACAATGGGATACATGTGTCTTTTTCAATTTGGTTTCCTCAGGGTATATGCCTAGGAGAGGGATTGCTGGGTGATATGGTGGCTTTATTCCTAGCTTTTGAAGTATCTCCATACCATCTTCCATAGTGGCTGTATCAATTTACATTCCCACAAACAGTGTGAGAGTGTTCCCTTTACCCCACACACTCTCCAGCATTTATTGTTTGTAGACTTTTTGATGGTGGCCATTCTTAACAGTATGAGGTGATATCTCATTGTAGTTTTGATTTGCATTTCTCAGTAATGAGCAATGTTGAGCATCTTTTCATGTGCTTGTTAGCCATCTGTATGTCTTCTTTGGCAAGATGTCTGTTCAGTGGTGAGATGTCTGTTTAGGTCTTTTCCCCACTTTTTGACTGGGTTGTTTGTTTTTCTGGTATTGAGTTGTATGCGCTGCTTGTATATTTTGGAAATTAATCCTTTGTCAGTTGTTTCATTTGCTATTATTTTCTCCCATTCCAAGGGTTGTCTTTTCACCTTTCTTATAGTTTCCTTTGCTGTGCAAAAGCTTTTAAGTTGAATCAGGTCCCACTTGTTTACTTTTGTTTTTATTTCCATTACTTTAGGAGGTTGGTCATAGAGGATCTTGCTTTGATTTACGTCATCAACTATTCTGCCTATGATTTCCTCTAAGAGTTTTATAGTTTCTGGTCTTACATTTAGCTATTTAATTGATTTTGAGTTTAACTTTGTGTATGGTGTTAGGAGGTGTTCTAATTTCATTCTTTTACATGTAGCTGTCCAGTTTTCCCAGCACCTCTTATGGAAGATGCAGTCTTTGCCCCCATTGTATATTCTTGCCTCCTTTGTCAAAAATAAGGTACCCATAGGTGCATGGGTTTATTTCTGGGCTTTCTATCTTGTTCCATTGGTCTATATTTCTGTTTTTGTGCCAGTACCATACTGTCTTGATGACTGTAGCTTTGTAGTATAATCTGAAGTCAGGAAGGTTGATTCCTCCAGCTCCATTCTTCTTTCTCAAGACTGCTTTAGCTGTTTGGGGTCTTTTGTGTTTCCATATGAATTGTGCAATTTTTTGTTCTACCTCTGTGAAAAATACTGTTGGTAATTTGATAGGGATCACATTGAATTTGTAGATTGTGTTTGGTAGTATAGTCATTTTCACAATATTGATTCTTTCTACCCAGGAACACGGAATATCTCTCCATCTGTTTATGTTGTTTTTTATTTCTTTCATCAGTGTCATAATTTTCTGTATACATTTCTTTTGTCTCCTTAAGTAAGTTTATTCCTAGATATTTTATTCTTTTTGTTGCAATGGTGAATGGGATTGATTCCTTAATTTCTCTTGCTGATTTTTCATTGTTAGTATATAGAAATGCAAGTGATTTCTGTGTATTGATTTTGTATCCTGCAACTTTGCTAAATTCACTGATTAGCTCTAGTAATTTTCTGATACTATATTTAGGGTTTTCTATGTACAGTACCATGTCATCTGCAAACAGTGAGAGCTTTACTTCTTCTTTTCCAATCTGGATTCCTTTATTTCTTTTTCTTCTTTGATTGCTGTAGCTAGGACTTCCAAAACTATATTGAATAAGAGTGGTGAGATTGGACACCCTTGTCTTGTTCCTGATCTTAGGGGGAATGCTTTCAGTTTTTCACCATTGAGAATAATATTTGCTGTAGGCTTATCATATATGGCTTTTACTATGTTGAGGTAGGTTCCTTCAATGCCCATTTTTTGAAGAGCTTTAATCATAAATGGATGCTGAATTTTGTCAAAGGCTTTTTCTGCATCGATTGATATTATCATATGATTTTTATCTTTCAATTTGTTAATGTGGTGTATCACATTGATTGATTTGTGTATACTGAAGAATGCTTGCATCCTTGGAATAAACCCAACTTGATCATGGTGTGTGAGCTTTTTAATGTGTTGCTGTATTCTGATTGCTAAAATTCTGTTGAGGATTTTTGCATCTATGTTCATCAGTGATATTGGCCTGTAGTGTGTGTGTGTGTGTGTGTGTGTGTGTTGTCTTTGTCTGGTTTTGGTATCAAGGTGATGGCAGCCTCGTAGAATGAGTTTGGAAGTGTCCCTTCCTCTGTAATTTTTTGAAAGAGTTTTAGAAAGATAGACATTATCTCTTCTCTAAATGTTTGATAGAATTCTCCTTTGAGTCCATCTGGTCCTGGGCTTTTGTTTTTTGGGAGATTTTTTTATCACATCTTCAATTTCAGTGATTGTAATTGGGTTGTTCATAATTTCTATTTCTTCCTGGTTCGTTCTTGGAAGACTGAACTTTTCTAAGAATCTGTCCATTTCTTCCAGGTTATCCATTTTATTGCCATTTAGTTGTTCAACATTCACAAAACTAAGATCATGGCATCTGATCCCATCACTTCATGGGAAATAGATGGGGAAACAGTGAAAACAGTGTCAGACTTAATTTTGGGGGGCTCCAAAATCACTGCAGATGGTGACTGCAGCCATGAAATTAAAAGATGCTTACTCTTTGGAAGGAGTGTTATGACCAACCTAGATAGCATATTAAAAAGCAGAGACCTTACTTTGCCAACAAAGGTCCATCTAGTCAAGACTATGGTTTTTCCAGTGGTCATGTATGGATGTGAGAGTTGGACGGTGAAGAAAGCTGAGCACCGAAGAATTGATGCTTTTGAACTGTGGTGTTGGAGAAGACTCTTGAGAGTCCCTTGGACTGCAAGGAGGTCCAACAAGTCCATCCTAAAGGAAACCAGTCCTGGGTGTTCATTGGAAGAACTGATTCTGAGGCTGAAACTCCAATACTTTGGCCACCTCATGCGAAGAGCATCAGGAAAGAGCATCAGGAAAAGACCCTGATGCTGGGAGGGATTGGGGCCTGGAGGAGAAGGGGATGACAGAGGATGAGATGGCTGGATGGCATCACTGACTCGAAGCACATGAGTTTGGGTGAACTTCGGGAGTTGGTGATGGACAGGGAGGCCTGGGGTGCTGCAATTCATTGGGTCGCAAAGAGTCGGACACGACTGAGCGACTGAACTGAACTGAACTGAATAGTCTCTTATAATCCTTTGTATTTCTGCATTTTCTGCTGTAACCTCTCCTTTTTCATTTCTAATTTTGTTGATTTGATTCTTCTTTTTTCCTTTTTGAGTCTGGCTAAAAGTTTGTCAATTTTGTTTATCTTCTAAGAGAACCAGCTTTTAGTTTTATTAATCTTTACTATTGTTTCTTTCATTTCTTTTTTCATTTATTTGTGCTCAGATATTTATGATTTCTTTCCTTCTAATAATTTTGGGGTTTTTTTTGTTCTTCTTTTTCCAGTTGTTTTAGGTGTAAAGTTAGGTTGTCTGTTCAATGTTTTCCCTTTTTCTTGAGGTAGGATTGTATTGCTATAAACTTCCTTCTTAGAACGTCTTTTGCTGTATCCCATAGGTTTTGTCATGTTTTCACTGTCATTTGTTTCTAGAAATTTTTTTATTTCCCTTTTGATTTTTAAGTAACCTATTGGTTATTCAGAAACATATTGTGTAATCTCCATGTGTTTGTGTTTTTTACAGTTTTTTTTCTTGTAATTGATATTTAGTCTCATAGCATTGTGGTTGGAAAAGATGCTTGATACAATTTCAATTTACTGAGGTTTTATTTGTGATGCAAGATGTGGTCTATCCTGGAGAATGTTCCATGTGCACTTGAGAAGAAGGTGTATTCTTCTGCATTTGGATGAAATGTCCTGCAGATATCAATGAGATCCATCTCATCTAATGTATCATTTAAGACCTGTGTTTCCTTATTAATTTTCTGTTTTGATGATCTGTCCATTGGTGTGAGTGGGGTGTTAAAGTCTCCTACTATTATTGTGTTACTGTCAATTTCTCCTTTTATGTCTGTTAGTGTTTGTCTTATGTATTGAGGTGCTCCTATGTTGGGTGCATAGATAGTTACAATTGTTATGTCTTCCTCTTGGATTGATCCTTTGATCATTATGTAGTTGTTCTTCCTCATCTCTTGTAATCTTTATTTTAAGGTCTATTTTGTCTGATATGTGGATTGCTACTCCAGCTTTCTTTTGCTTCCCATTTGCATGGAATATATTTTTCCATCTTCTCACTTTCAGTCTATCTATATGTGTCTTTAGGTCTGAAGTAGGTTTCTTGTAGAAAGCATATATATGGGTCTTGGTTTTTTTTTTTTTAATCCATTCATCCAGTCTGTGTTTTTTGATTGGAGCATTTAATCCATTTACTTTTAAAGTAATTGTTCATATATATGTTCCTGTTGCCATTTTCTTAACTGTTTGGGGGTTAATTTTGTAGATAATATTCTTGTCTTGTATTTCTTGACTATATACGTCCCTTTAACATTTGTTGTAAAGCTGGTTTGGTGGTACTGAATTCTCTTAACTTTTGCTTGTCTGAAAAACTTTTCATTTCTCCATCAATTTTGAATGAGATCCTTCCCAGGTAGAGTAATCTTGGTTGTTTTTCCCTTCCAGTACTTTAAATATATCCTGCCATTCCCTTCTGACCTGCAGAGTTTCTGCTGAAAGAACAGCTGGCAAACCTATAGAGTTTCCTTTGTATGTTACTTGTTGCTTTTCCCTTGCTGCTTTTAATATTCTTTCTTTGTGTTTAATCTTTGTTAGTTTGATTAGTATGTGTCTTGACGTGTTTCTCCTTGGGTTTATCCTATACGGGACACTGCACCTCTTGGACTTGATTGACTATTTCCTTTTCCATGTTGGGGAAATTTCCAAAAATAATCTCTTCAAAATTTTCTCATATCCCTTCTTTTTCTCTTCTTCCCTATAATTCAAATGTTGGTGCGTTTGATATTGTCCCAGAGGTCTCTGAGACTATCCTCAGTTCTTTTCATTCTTTTTGCTTTATTCTGCTCTTCAGAAGTTATTTCCACCATTTTGTCTTCCAGCTGACTGCTTTGTTCTGCTTCAGATATTCTGCTACTGATCCCTTCTAGAGTATTTTTAATTTAAGTAATTGTGTTGTTTGTCTGTGTGGTTATTCTTTAATTCTTCTACATCTTTGTTAATTGATTCTTGCATTTTTTCCATTCTGTTTTCGAGGTTTTTGATCATCTTTACTCTCATTATTCTGAATTCTTTTTTCTTTTTCACGTAGTTTGCCTATTTCCTCTTCATTTATTTGGACTTATGTGATTGTAGTTTGTTCCTTCATTTGTATAGCATTTCTCTGCCTTTTCATTATTATTTTTTTTTAACTTATTGTGTTTGAAGTCTCCTTTTCCCATGCTTCAAGGTTGAATTCTTTCTTCCTTTTTATTTTTGCCCTCCTAAGTTTGGTCCAGTGGTTTGTATAAGCTTCATATAGGGTGAGATTTGTGCTGAGTTTGTTTTTTTGTTTTTCCTCTGGGGGGCAAGGCTGAGTAAGGTTGTAATCCTGTCTGTGGATGATTTTGTTAGTATTTTTGGTTTGTTTGTTGTTTAGATGAGGCGTCCTGCACAGTGTGCTACTGGTGGTTGGGTGATGCCAGGTCTTGTATTCAGGTGGTTCCCTTTGAGGGAAATCTCCCTATTTGATACTCCCTAGAGTTAGTTCTCTAGTAGTCTAGGGTGTTGGAATCCGTGTTCCCACTCCAAAGACTCAGGGCTTGATCTCTGGTCAGGAACAAAGATTCCACAAGTGGTTTATTATGGCATTAAGTGAAATTAAATACCCAAAAATGAGAAACCCAAGATGAACCCCAGACAAATGGCAGTATGGCAGCCTGATTTACAAAATCAGGCAAATAATAATTAAAATAATGGAATATACGGCTACGGCTAAGTCACTTCAGTCGTGTCTGACTCTGTGTGACCCCATAGACAGCAGCCCACCAGGCTCCCCCGTCCCTGGGATTCTCCAGGCAAGAACACTGGAGTACATATATACATATACCCCCATAAGCAAAATCAAAACAGTTCAACAAAATTAAAGTGCAATAGATTGACCTGGTGAACAAAGGAAACCAAAAATTACATCTACCAGTTAACAACAAAACTAAGCACAAACTGGAAAACAAAACTAAATCAAGGTGCCAAGTGGGGAATAAAGCAATGAAAACAAAACTAACAAATATGTTGAGAGGAAAGGACAGAAAGAAAAGAAAGAATAGATATGCAAAGTTAAATAGAGGTAGATAAATAAGATTTATATATGTTAAGGATTAACTGAAAGGGAAAAAGAAGAGTAGGAAACAAAGGAATAAATGTAGAAAAATAATAATAGTTTTTAAAAATTAAAAAAAGAGAAAAAGAAGAAAGAAAGAAAAAGAAAACTCCACAGAACTGCAAAAGCCCAATGTAGAGGCAGAGGTTTATAACAACAATAAAAAATGTGACTGTGGGAAAAAAAAGCTCAAAAGCTTAGAGTCTTTTCTTGAGCCTCTGGTAGCTTGTAATCAGAAGACCTCTTTGGCCAGTCTTTCTCCATTGTTCTGCCCATTCAGGCACTTAGAGGGCTCCCTTGCCTGGGGTCCTTTTCTGTCCTACTGGCTTGGGTCTTACTCTGTAGATCAGCACGTCAGGCACTTAAAGGGACACCCTGGGTGGGGTCCTACTCTGTAGTTCAGTGCCTCAGCTACTTGATGGGCCAACCTCTCTATTGTTCAGCTGCTGAGGCAAGTTTTGCGTGGTTCTGTACATTCTTTTCTGCTGGTCAGGTACTCCTGTCCACTCTCAGCTGGTGTTCTGCATGTACTTCTGTGTCTGCAGTTGTATTCCTGATGTATCCATGGAGAGATATGTACTCCATGTCCACCTACTCCTCCACCATCTTGTTCTCCTCCCATTCACTTCTATTTCCATAACTATTGCCTTCTAACCTACAGTATTAGCCTGCTGGCTGTTCTCCATATATCATGTCTTGCCCGCTATAGTCTATTCTTCATGCTGTACATAGGGAAATTTTGCCAAAATTGAAATATGACTCTTTGACCTCTTCTCTTGCTTAAGTCATTTAAACAGATTCCAAATCCAGACCCATCACCAATGAGACTGCATGCTCCAGTGTCTAAGGACACATCACTTTGGCATCAGCCTCATTATCTGGCCAAATCTGATTTATTTATGGCTTTGGCTTTTTTTCCTCCAGGATATTGAGATATAGTTGACATAAAACATTGTGTAAGTTTAGGGTGAACAATGTGATTATTTGATTTGGTGTTGTTCAGCTGCCAACCTGTTCTTCACAATCCCTTGGACTGCAGCACGCCAGGCTTTCCTGTCCCTCACCATCTCCTGGAGCTTGCCCAAACTCATATCCATTGAATCAGTGATGCCATCCCACCATCTCATCCGCTATCACCTTCTTCTCCTTCTGCCTTCAGTCTTTCCCAGCATCAGGGTCTTTTCCAATAAGTGAACTACTAGAGGTTCAAAAAAAGACTCTGATAGGGCCATGACTCCTGCAGTGGAAGCAGTCTGTGTCCCTGCACATTTGATGCCACCAGAGTCCTGGCAACCCAAGCAGCTGCACCGCCTTCATGCTCAACCCTCACTGGGGCAGAGCTGCCACAGGCCAAACAAACAAACAAACAAACAAAGTCTTGCATCTATGCACTCAGGGTTGCTTTGGTCCTGTTCAACTCTTTGCGACCCTGTGGACTGTGGCCTGTCAGGCTTCTCTGTTAGGGGAGTTCGCCAGGCAAGAATACTGGAATGTATTGGCCAACACTGGTTGCCATACCCTTCTAGAACACTATATTTGCTGCTGCTCTAGTTCCCAACTCCCATGAGTACCTGGTGCCGCCAGAACCCCTGTGACCCAGACAGCTGCACCACCTCCACACCTGGCCCTCCCTGGGGCAGACGCAAGTCCTCCTGGGCAGCCTCAGGAGCAAACCCCAGTGGACGATTCACATGCAGAGGTGGACGTAGAACCACAATTGAAACCTGGGGGCAGTGTGTCTAAGGAAGAAGACCCAAAACCTCCCCACCAGCTATACAGCTGCAGATTAAATCCACATGATCAACTAGGCAGACTCTGTGTCTATGGAATATATAAAAGGACATTGAGAGCTCCCACAAAAGAAAACACACTAGTTCTGATAGCTGTGGACATTGGAGGCAAAAACACACAGAAGTCGGACCAGATTAGAACCTGAGCTGCCCCCACAGCAGGTCCAGAGACCAGCACAGTGTTGGAGGACATCTTAGAGAGGTGAGGTGAACTATGACTCCCAGCGAGGGAAAGGACTCTGATAGCAGTGACTCAAGAAAAATATATATTATTCTTATGTTTTGACGTGTTCTAAATATTCTTTTGGATTTTTTAAACTTTTTTCTTTTTTTCCCCCTCTGCTGTAGTTGTCTATTTATTGGCACTATGAAATCTAATGCATCAAGTGGTCAAAGTATTTGAGCTTCAGCATCAGTCCTTCTAGTGAATATCCAGGGTTGATTTCTTTTGAGATTGGCTGGTTTGATCTCCTTGCTGTCCAAGGGACTCTCAACAGTTCTCCAGCACCACAGTTCGAAAGCATCAATTATTTGGCATTCAGCCTTCTATATGGTCCAACTCTTACATCCATACATGACTACTGGAAAAACCATAGCCATGACTATATGGACCTCTGTCGGCAAATTGATGGTTTTGCTTTTTAATACACTGTCTAGGTGTGTTATAGCTTTCCTTCCAAGGAGCAAGTGTCTTTTAATTTCATGGCTGCAGTCACCATCTGGAGTGATTTTAGAGCCCAAGAAGAGGAAATCTGTCACTGCTTCCACCTTTTCCCCTTGAATTTGGATGAAGTGTTAGGACCCAATGCCATGATCGTAGTTTTGTGTTTTTTTTTTTTTTTAATATTTAATTTAAGCCAGCTTTTTCACTCTACTCCTCAACAAGAGGATGTTTGGTTCCTCTTCACTTTCTGCCATTAGTCATATCATCTGCATATCTGAGGTTGTTGTTATTTCTCCCAGCAATCTTGATTCCAGCTTGTAACTCATCCAGCCTAGTATTTCACATGATGTGCTCTGTGTATAAGTTAAATAAACAGGGTGACAATAAACAACCTTGTCATACTCCTTTCTCAATCCTGACCAAGTCAGTTGTGCCATACAAGGTTCTAACTGTTGCTTCTTGACCCGCATACAAGTTCTTTAAGAGTTTTCCACAGTTTGTTATTATCCACACAGTCAAAGGCTTTAGCATAGTCAATGAAACAGAAGTGGATGTTTTTCTGTAATTCCCTTGCTTTCTGTATGATCCAGCGAATGTTGGCAATTTGATCTCTGATTATTTGATACACATACATATTGTGAAATATTTACCACAATAAGGTTAGTTAAAACAATGTTGATCTCATATGATTACCATTTTGTTCTTGTTGTTACGGTGAAAACATAGCTTCGTAGCAACTTTCAAGTATATGATCCAGTCTTGTTAACTGTAGTCACTGTGCTGTGCCTTAGATTCCCAGAACTTATTCATCTTATAACTGAAAGTTTATACCCTTTGACCAACATCTTCTCACTTCTCCAACTCCCCACCCCTGGAAGCCACCATTTTACTCTTTATTTCTGTTAGTTTGATGTTTTTAGATTTTATATATGTGAGACCATACAGCATTTGTCTTTCTGTGACTGATTTTTTTCATGTAGTGTAATGCCCTCAAGATCTACTCACTCTGTGGCAAATGAAAGGTTTCCTTCTTTTTTGGCTGAATAATATTTCATTATAAATTATATATGTGTATGTGTGTGTGTGTGTGTTATTGTCTGTGCAATATCCAGAGCAATTAGGCAAAAAAAGAAAAAGAAATAAAAAGCATTCAATTTGGAAAGGAAGGAGTAAAATTGTCTCTACATGCAGATGACATAATGTTGTATATAGAAAATGCTATATATATATATGTGTGTGTGTGTGTGTGTGTGTGTGTAATTTTGTTTATCCATCCAGCAATGAACACAAGTTTTTTTCCATGTCTTGACTATTATAAATGATGCTGCAGTAAACATGGGAGTGCAGCTGTCTCTACAGGATAGTATTTCATTTCTTTTGAAAATATACTTAGAAGCGGGGTTGCTGGATCATATGGTAGTTCAATTTTTAATTTTTCAAGAAGTCTTCATACTGTTTTTCATAGTGACTGTACCAACTCACATTCCTACCAACAGTGCACTAAGGTTCTCTTTTCTCCATGTCTTTACCAGCATTTGTCATCTCTTGTGTTTTTGGTAATAAGTCATCCTAACAGACTTAAGTTGATATTTCATTATGCTTTTGATTTTTATTTCCCTCATGGTTAGTGATGCTGAGCCACTTTAAATGCACTTGTTGACTGTATATCTTTTTTTAAGAAATGTCTATTCAAGTCCCCACTCCAGTACTCTTGCCTGGAAAATCCCAAGGATGGAGGGGCCTGGTGGGCTGCAGTCCATGGGGTCGCTAAGAGTCGGACACGACTGAGCGACTTCACTTTCACTTTTCACTTTCATGCATTGGAGAAGGAAATGGCAACCCACTCCAGTGTTCTTGCCTGGAGAATCCCAGGGACGGGGGAGCCTGCTAGGCTGAGGTCTATGGGGTCGCACAGAGTCGGACATGACTGAAGCGACTTAGCAGCAGCATTCAAGTCCCCAGCCTGTTTTTTAACTGGACTGCTTGGTTTTTGGCTATTGAGTTATATGAGTTTCTTATATATTTTGGCTATTAATCCATCATCAGATATATGGCTTGCAAATATTTTCTCCCACTGCTTTTCATTTTGTTAAGTGTTTCTTTTGCTGTGCAGAAGCCTTTTAGTTTGATGTAGTCCCGCTTCTTTATTTTTGCTTTTGTTGCCTTTGCTTTTGGTGTCAAATTAAAAAAAAATCATTGTCATGACTGATGTCAAGGAAATTACCACCTGTGTTTTCCTCTAGAATTTTTATGGTTTCAAGTCATGCATTCAAGTCCTTAATACCCTTTGAGTTATTTTTGTGAGTAGTGTAAGATAGAGGTATCCAATTTCATAGTTCTGCATGTGAATATCCAGTTTTCCAGCAATATTTATTGAAGAGGCTATTCTTTCCCCATTGATTATTCTTGGCTTTCTTGTCAAATATTAGTTGACCATATATGCATGGATTTATTTCTGGGCTCTTGATTCTGTTTCATTGGTTTACATGTCTGTTTTTATGCCAATACCATACAGTATTATTACTACTACAGTTTTGTATTACAAAACTACTATAGTTTTGCATAAAGGAAATCAGTCCTGAATATTCCTTGGAAGGACTGATGCTGAAGCTGAAACTCCAATACTTTGGCCACCTGATGAGAAGAACTGACTAATTGGAAAAGAATCTGATGCTGGGAAAGATTGAAGGCAGGTGGAAAAGGGGATGACAGTGGATGAGATGGTTAGATGGCATCACCAACTCGATGGACATGAGCTGGAGCAAGCTCCAGGAGTTGGTGATGGACAGGGAAGCCTGGCATGCTGCAGTCCATGGGTCACAAATAGTCAGACATGACTGAGTGACAGAACTGACTGACAGTTTTGTGATATAGTTGAAAATCAGGATGTGTGATGTCTCTAGCTTTGTTCCTTTTCAAAATTGCTTCGGATTCTGGGGACCTTTCATGGTTCCATATTGCAGCCCAGTCTGCCTGTGATGCAGGAGACCTGAGTTCAATTTCTAGGTCGGGAAGGTCCTCTGGAGAAGGAAATAGCAACCTACTCCAGTATTCTTGCCTGGAGAATCCCATGGACAGAGGAGCCTGGCAAGCTACAGTCCATGGGGTCGCAAAAGTCAGACACAACTTAGCAAATAAACCGCCACATGGTTCGTATTAGGATTGCTTTTTCTATTTCTGTGAAAAAATTCCACTTGGAATTTTGATAGGGATTGTGTTGAATTTGTAGAGGGTTTGGGGCAGTATATCAATAACCTCAGATATGCAGATGACACCACCCTTATGGCAGAAAGTGAAGAGGAACTAAAACGCCTCTTGATGAAAGTGAAAGAGGAGAGTGAAAAAGTTGGCTTAAAGCTCAACATTCAGAAAACGAAGATCATGGCATCTGGTCCCATCACTTCATGGCAAATAGACGGGGAAACAGTGGAAACAGTGTCAGACTTTATTTTTGGGGGCTCCAATCCCTGCAGATGGCAACTGCAGCCATGAAATTAAAAGACACTTACTCCTTGGAAGGAAAGTTATGACCAACCTAGATAGCATATTGAAAAGCAGAGACATTCCTTTTCCAACAAAGGTCCGTCTTGTCAAGGCTATGGTTTTTCCTGTGGTCATGTATGGATGTGAGAGTTGGACTGTGAAGAAGGCTGAGTGCCGAAGAATTGATGCTTTTGAACTGTGGTGTTGGAGAAGACTCTTGAGAGTCCCTTGGACTGCAAGGAGATCCAACCAGTCCATTCTGAAGGAGATCAGCCCTGGGACTTCTTTGGAAGGAATGATGCTAAAACTGAAACTCCAGTACTTTGGCCACCTCATGCAAACAGTTGACTCATTGGAAAAGACTCTGATGCTGGGAGGGATTGGGGGCAGGAGGAGAAGGGGACGACAGAGGATGAGATGGCTGGATGGCATCACTGACTCGATGCACGTGAGTCTGAGTGAACTCCAGGAGTTGGTGATGGACAGGGAGGCCTGGCGTGCTGCGATTCATGGGGTCGCAAAGAGTCGGACACGACTGAGCAACTGAACTGAACTGAACTGGGGTAGTATGGACATATTTACAATATTAATTCTTCTGATATGAACATGGGACATCATTTCATTTGTTTGTGTCTTTTTCAATTGAGAAATTGAATGTCTTACAGATTTTGGTATATACATATTTCACCTCCTTGGTTAAGTTTATTCCTAAATATTTTATTGTTTTTGATGCTACTGTAAATGGGATTATTTTATTTCTTTTTTTATTTATTTTTTTTTTAATTTTATTTTATTTTTAAACTTTACATAACTGTATTAGATTTGCCAAATATCAAAATGAATCCGCCACAGGTATACATGTGTTCCCCATCCTGAACCCTCCTCCCTCCTCCCTCCCCATTATTATATTGAAGCACAACTGATTTTACATGTTGATTTTATATCCTGAAATTTTACTGAATTTGTTTTATTAGTTCAAACAGCTTTTAGTGGGGTCTTTATGATTTTCTATGTACAACATTACATCATCTGCAAACAGAGAGAGTTTTGCTCTTTCCTTTCCAAATTGAATGCCTTTTATTACTTTTTTTGCCTAATTGCTCTGGCTAGGGCTTCCTGTATTTTGTTGAATAGAAGTGGTGAGAGTGGGCACCCTTGTTCCTAACTTTAAAGGGAAAAGCTTTCCACTTTTTCACCAATGAGTAATAATGTTAGCTGTGAGTTTTTAATATATGGCTTTTACTGTGTTAAGGTATGTCCCTTCTATACCCAATTTGTTGAGAGCTCTTTTATCATGAAAGGATGTTTAACTTTTTCAAATTCTTGTTTTGCCTCTGTTGAGATAATCATATGATTTTTGCATTTTATTCTATTAATGTGGTGTGTCACATTTATTAATTTGTATATGTTGAGCTATCCTTACATCTCAAGGCTAAATCTCACCTGATCATGGTGTATAATCCTCTCAATATGCTGTTGGATTCGATTTGATAGTATTTTGTTGAAAATTTTTACACCTATATTCATTAGGGATATTAGTTTGTAGTTGCTTTCTTTGTAGTATCCTTATCTGGCTTATCATGATGCAGAGTACATCATGAGAAATGCTTGGCTGGAGGAAGCACAAGCTGGAATCAAGATTGCCAAGAGAAATATCAATAACCTCAGATATGCCGATGACACCACCCTTATGGCAGAAAGTGAAGAAGAACTAAAGAGCCTCTTGATGAAAGTGAAAGAGGAGAGTGAAAAAGTGGGCTTAAAGCTCAACATTCAGAAAACTAACATCATGGCATCCGGTTCCATCACTTCATGGCAAATAGACGGGGAAACAGTGGAAACAGTGGCTGACTTTATTTTTGTGGGCTCCAAAAGCACTGCGGATGGTGATTGCAGCCATGAAATTAAAAGACGCTTACTCCTTGGAAGGAAAGTTATGACCAACCTAGACAGCATATTAAAAAGCAGACATATTACTTTGCCAACAAAGGTCCATCTAGTCAAGGCTATGGTTTTTCCAGTGGTCATGTATGGATGTGAGAGTTGGACTATAAAGAAAGCTGAGCACTGAAGAATTGATGCTTTTGAACTGTGGTGTTGTAGAAGACTCTTGAGAGTCCCTTGGACTGTAAGGTCTCATTTTAAGATCCAACAAGTCCATCCTAAAGGAGATCAGTCCTGAGTGTTCATTGGAAGGACTGATGTTGAAGCTGAAACTCCAATACTTTGGCCATGAGATGTGAAGAGCTGACTCATTTGAAAAGACCCTGATGCTGGGAAAGATTGAGGGCAGGAGGAGAAGGGGATGACAGAGGATGAGATGGTTGGATGGCATCACCGATTCAATGGACATGGGTTTGGGTGGACTCTGGGAGCTGATGATGGACAGGGAGGCCTGGTGTGCTGCAGTGCATGGAGTTGCAAAGAGTCAGACACAACTGAGTGATTGAAATGAACTGAACTATCTGGCTTTGGTATCAGTGTAATGCTGGCCTCAAAATGAGTTTGAGAGTGTTTCCGCTTCTCAATTATTTGGAAGAGTTTGAGAAGAGTCAGCATTAATTCTTTTTTAAATGTTTGGTCGATTTCACCCACACGAGGCCACCTGGTGCTGGGTTTTTCTTTATCGGAAGGTTTTTGATTACTGATTCAATCTCCTTACTTGTTATTGTTCTGTTCAGATTTTCTATTTCTTTATGATTCAGATTTGGTAGGCTGTATCTTTCGGAATTTATCCTTTTTTTTCTAGGTAATCCAATTTGTTAGCATATAGTTAGTTATTCATAGTAGTCTCTTTTTACCCTTTTTAATGTTTGTCCTTTCATTTATAATTTTATTTATTTAAGTCATCTTTCACTTTTTATTAGTAAGTTTAGCTAAAAGTTTATCAGTTTTGTTTATCTTTTTAAAAGCCCAACTCTTGATTTTGTTATTTTTTCTATTGTTTTTCTCATTCTCTACTTATTTTTGCTATGATCTTTGTTATCTACTTACTTCTGCTAAATTTGGCCTTAATTTGTTTTTGTTTTTGTAGTTCCATGAGGTTATTTATTTGATATCTTTCTTTTTTCTTAATGTAGGCATTATAACCATCAACTTTCCTTTTACTACTGCTCTTGCTTCAACCTAAGTTCTGGTGGTTGTGTTTCCATTTTCATTTATTTCAAGATATTTTTGATTCCTCCTTTGATTTCATCTTTGACTTGTTGATTGTCTAGGAGTGTGTTTTTAATTTCCACATGTTTGTGAATTTTCCAGTTTTCCTTCTTTTATTGATTTCTAATTTATCATGTGGTCAGAAAAGATACTTCATATGCTTTCAGTCTTTTTAAATTTCTTGAGACTTGTTTTGTGACATATGATATATCCTGGAGAATGCGCTGTGTACATTTTAGAAGAATGTGTGTTATGCAGGTGTTGGAATGTTTTGTGTATGTCTGTTAGGTTCATTTGGTCTAAAGCATGGTTCAAGTCTAATGTTTCCAGGTTGATTTTCTATCTGGGTGATCTAGATCCATTGTTGAAACTGGGATATTGAAGTTCCTATTGTCACATTATTTTCTGTTACTTCCTTCAAAAATGCTTAATATGTTTAGGTGCTCTGATGTTGGGTGCATATATATTTATAACTGTCATCCTCTTCATGAATTGAGCCTTTCATCATGGCCATCTTTGTTTCATTACAATTTTTGACTTAAAGTCTGTTTTGTCTAGTGAATGAAATTTTTCCATTTGCACCAACATGGATGGACTTGGGGGGCATCATGCTAGGCGAGATAAGTAATACAGAGAAAGACAAATACTGTATGATATCACTTATAGGTGGAACCTAAAAGATACAAGGTCATGTACACACTGCTATATTTAAAATGGATAACCAATAAAAACCTACTGTATAGCACACGGAACTCTGTTCAATGATATGTGCAGCCTTGATGGGAGGGAAGTTTGGAGGAGAATGGGTACATGGATATGTATTGCTGAGTCCCTTCACTGTTCACCTGAAACTACCACAACATTGTTAATTGGCTAAGCTCTAATACAAAATTTTTTGGTGTTAACAAAATTTTTAAAATACAACAAACTATCAAATAAAACAAACAAACAAAAAGCAGACTCACAAATATAGAGAAAAAATAAGTGGTTACCAGTGGGGAGAGGAAAGGAAAGGGGGACAATAGAGGGGTAGAGGGAAAAAAGGATTATGGGATTATATGAAATCATGTGTGTGAAATATACAAATTGTAAAGAATTTTAGAATTTTACAAATCTTTCATTCAATAAAAAAATAAAGTCTGTTTTGTCTGATATAAGTATAGTACCCCTGCTCTCTTTTGGTTTTCATTTCTGTGGAATATCTTTTTCATCCCTTCACTTTAAGTCAATGTGTGTCCTTGAAGCTGAAGTAAGTCTCCTATAGGCAACATATAGATGAGCCTTATTTTTATTTAATCATTAAGTCACCTTCTGCCTTTTGATTGAAGAATTTAATCTATTTATATTCAAAGTAATTATTAATAGGTAATAACTTACTATCAAATTTTTATTTTTTTATTTTATTTTTTTACTTTACAATATTGTATTGGTTTTGCCATACATCAACATGCATCTGCCACGGGTGTACACATGTATTGTTTTCTGACTGTTTTAAAGTTCCTTTGCTCCTTTTTTTTTCCCTTACTGTATTCCTTTGTGAACTGATGATTTTCCACAATAGTGTACTTTGACTTCCTTCTTTTTATCTTGTGTTCATCTATTATTCATAGAATTTTATTTTGCAGTTACCTCAATGCTTACTGGAAATACTTTTTTTTGTATAACAGTATATTTAAATTAATAACAACTTAATATTGATTGTATACAAAAACTACCCTTTTGCACCCCATTTTGTTGTTGATGTCCAAATTTACATGTTCTTATACTATGTAGCGGAGAAGGCAATGGCACCCCACTCCAGTACTCTTGCCTGGAAAATCCCATGGATGGAGGAGCCTGGTGGGCTGCAGTCCATGGGGTCGCTAAGAGTTGGACACAACTGAGTGACTTCACTTTCACTTTTCACTTTCATGCATTGGAGAAGGAAATGGCAACCCACTCCAGTGTTCTTGCCTGGAGAATCCCAGGGACGGGGGAGCCTGGTGGGCTGCCATCTGTGGGGTCGCACAGAGTCGAACACGACTGAAGTGACTTAGCAGCAGCAGCATACTATGTAGTCATTAAAAGATTTTTGTAGCTATTTATAATACTTTTGTCCTTTAATTTTTATACTAAATTTATGTGGTCAACATAGCACCATATTACAGTATTGTTGTTGTTATTCAGTCTCTAAGTTGTGTCCAACTTTTTCTGACCCCATGGACTACAGCATGCCAGGCTTCCCTGTCCTTCACTATCTCCCAGTTTGCTCAAACTCATGTCCATTGAATTGATGATACCATCCAACCATCTCACCCTCTGTTGCCCCCTTCTCCTCCTGCCTTCAATCTTTCCCAGTATCAGAGTCTTTTCCAGTAAGTCATCTCTGTATCAGGTGGCCAAAGTATTGGAGCTTCAGCTTCAGCATTTGTCTTTCCAATGAATATTCAAGGTTGATTTCCTTTAAGATCGACTGGTTTGATCTCCTAGCTATCCAAGGGACTCTCAAGAGTCTTCTCCAGCACCACCATTCGAAAGCATCGGTTCTTCAGCACTCAGTCTCATTTATGGTTCAACTCTCACATCCATATAAGACCACTGGAAAAACCATAGCTTTGACTATATGGATTTTATCTGCAAAGTGATGTCTCTGCTTTTGAATACTCTAAGTTTAGCATAACTTTTCTTCCAAGGAGCAAGTGTCTTTTTAATTTCATGGCTGTAGTCACTGTCCATAATGATTTTGGAGCCCAATAAAATTAAGTATGTCACTATTTCCATTTCCCCCCCATCTGTTTGCCATGAAGTAATGGGACCAGATGCCATGATCTTAGTTTTTTGAATGTTGAGTTTTAAGCCTGCTTTTTCACTCTCCATTTTTACCTTCATCAAGAGCCTCTTTAGTTCCTCTTTGTTTTCTGCCATTAGGGTGATATCATCTGCATATCTGAGGTTATTGATATTTCTCCTAGCAATCTTGATTCCAGCTTGTGATTCATCCAGCCTGGCATTTCACATGATGTACTCTGCATATAAGTTAAATAAGCAGGGTGGCAATATACAGCCTTGACGTACTCCTTTCCCAATTTTGAACCCAGTCTATTGTTCCATATCCAGTTCTAACTGTTGCTTCTTGACCTGCATACAGTTTTTCACAAGGCAGGCAAAGTGGTCTTGTATTCCCATCTTTTTAAGAATTTTCCAGTTTGATGTGATCCACACAAAGTCTTTAGTGTAGTCAATGAAGCAGAAATAGATGTTTTCTGGAATTTCTCTTGCAAAACTATGATCCAATGTTGGCAATTTGATATTTGGTTCCTCTGCCTTTTCTAAATCCAGCTTGTACATCTGGAAGTTCTCAGTTCACATACTGTTGAAGCCTAGCTTGAAGGATTTTTGAGCATCACATTGCTAGCATGTGAAATAAGCACAATTGTGTGGTAGTTTGAACATTTTTTTGGAATTGCCTTTTTTAAAGATTTAAATGAAAACTGACCTTTTCCAGTCCTGTAGCCACTGCTGAGTTTTCCAAATTTGCTGACATATTGAGTGCAGCATTTTAATAGCATCATCTTTTAGGATTTGAAATAGTTCAGCTGGAATTCCATCACCTCCACTAGCTTTTCTGTTTTAATGCTTCCTAAGGCACACTTGACTTCACACTCCAGGATATCTGGCTCTAAGTGAGTGACCACACCATCATATTACAGTAGTAGAGTATTCTAAATCAGACTACATACTTAATATACCAGTTTGTTATATATTTTCTTATGTTCTCATATTACTCATTATCATCCTTTCATTTCAGTTTGAAGAACTCCTTTTAGCATTTCCTGTAAGGCAATTTCTGGTGGTTATGAGCTCCCTCACCTTTTGATTTTTGTGGAAGTCTTTATCTCGTCTTCATTTCTGAAAGCAACATTGCTAGGTAAAGTCATCCTGGTTGGCAGATTTTGCTTTCAGCACTTTGAGTATATAATCTCATTATCTCCTGATCTGCAGTGTTTCTGCTGGATTCCCTTGTACGAGATTTTTTTTCTATTGCTCTTTTTAAAATTTCTTCTGTATTTGATTTTAGACAATTTTATTATAATGTTTCTTAGAAAAGATTGTTTTGGAATGATATTATTGAGTGGCCTCCTAGCTTTATGAATTTGAATATCCAAATCTGTCCAGATTTGGGAACTTCTCAGCCATTATTTATTTAAACTTTCTCCTTCTCTTCTCCTGCTGAGATTCCAATGATGCCATAGATTGTTTCTTTTAATGATGTCCCATAAACCCTGTACACATTTTTCATTCTTTTTTTCCTTTTGTCTCAATAATTTCAAATGATCTGTCTTTAAGCTCATTGATCTGTTTGGTCCAATCTGATGATGATGCTCTCTATTGAATTCTTCAGTTCAGTCATTTTATCCTCAGCTCCAAAATTTTTGTTGTTCTTCTTTATAATTTCTGTCTCTTTGTTGGACTATATATATATTTTTTGTATTTTTTCCTGATTTTGTTAAATTGTTTATCTGTGTTCCCTCAGCATCTTTAGAAAAATTATTTTGAATTCTTTGTCTGGCAATTCACATAGCTCCATTTCTTTGAGGTCGGTTACTGGAAGTCTAGTATGTTCCTTTGGTGGTATCACATTTCTCTGATTCTTTGTGATCCCTGTAGTCTTGCATAGGTTCCTGTACATTTGAAGACACAGTCACCCTTTCCAGGCTTTATGGACTGATTTTGGTAAGGAACGGCCTTCACTCACAAGTGGGGCATGATGGAACATGATATGACCCTGGATCTAGTGGTGTAGGGCCCAAGTGCAGGGGCATGTGTGGCTCCAGGTCTGAGGGTAGTCATGATGTCAGCTCAATATTCTGGGGTCCACAGCATCAATAAATGTGTGGTGAGAACTTGGTGGGTTGCAGCGGCTACAAGGGTTGGTGGGGTCCTCAGCTCTACCTCCAGATCTAGCAGCTAGGGACCAGGAGAGGCAGTTGTGGTAGCTGGAGCTGGTGGCATGCCCATGCTTGGCTATGGGGGCCAGCTTCAGGTTCCTGTATAGTGGGAGGGGCTGCTTACAGACATACACAGTGGTGGGGGCCAGGACCAACAAAGGGCCTGGGCCAACTGTTTGTTTACTGGCAACCATGGAATACCTGGTGATCAGCATGCACTCCTGTTGCTATAGAGTCTCCTCATGAGTGCATACATAGCAGTGGAGGCTGGGGAAGGGAATCAGGTAGAGTTATACAGGTGCAAAAATGGAGAAGCTAGCAGTAGCTGAGATCAGTGTTTCAGGCTAAAAACAGGAGACAGCCAGGTCCACAGCAGTTTCAGGGGCCTTGTTTATTGGCACACACTATAGCAGCTACAGGATCTCCACATGGTTATGTGCATGACAGTGGATTCAGGTGATGAGAGTCAGACCAGGAACATGCAGATGTATAGCTAGGGGACAAGGGGAAGCTAGCTGCAGGTGAGCCCATTGGTGCTAGCTAGTGACCAAAGCTAAACCTATAAGCAGCCATAAGGACCTTGACTACAGGATCCTGCATTGGGCACAGGCATCACAGTAGAGACCAGTGATGAGAGGCAGGATGGTGGTGTGCAAGTACACAGCTAGAGGGACTAGCCCCAAGCACTCACATAGCAGTTAGGGACAGTCACAGGGATCTAGGCTGGTGTCACATGGCTAAAGAGGCCTGGGCTTGCTACTAGTGTAGATCTCAGGCTCCAGTAGGAGCAGGGTGCAGAAGGAGCTAAGAGGGTCTTGTGTAGCTGGCATCTGTGATTGCAAATATCCGTGGGTCAAAAAATGGTGAAATCTGCATGAGATCCACACGGATTGTGCTGACCATTGGTTTCTTTAGTGCAAAAGCTGCTGGGTCCTCTACAGAGCAGGCCACTGGGAAACATGAACCCTCCTGCTTCATAGCTCATACTGGTAGCCCTGCTTCCTTCCTTGTTCCTTACCACTTCTATATGCTTCAGCTTTGCTAGTCTCTGGGTGAGAAAAACCTGAAAAGGGTCCTCCATTTGGTGCCTTGAAAGGCAGGGGAAGCTGGTCAGTCAGCCCTACTCTCCCTTTCCTGGCAATGGAACTCTTTCTAGCTGGGGAGTTACTTCTTGGCACTGAGTAATGTCAGCTTGGGGGATAGGATGATGAAGGCAAAATGAAGCTGTTCTTCCTTCTCTTTGTGTGGTTATTCTTAGTTTTCTTGTTCTGTTGTGTTGCTAAAGTTTCTTAAGTGGACTCTTGTGGTCTCCCAGAGCTGTTTCTATTTATGAATAGCTGTGTAATTGTTAACATTTGTGGGAATACAGAGGCTTGGTCTCCTACTTCACCATCTTGATATCACTCCTTAGCTTTGGCTTTGATATCTGAAGACCAAGTAGCCAATATATTCTTCAATTTTGAATTAATTAGCTTTTGTAGCAGCAACAAACAATTTCTAAATTTCAGTGGCTTACAACAACAAACATTCCCTATGATTCTTAGTGAGGGCTAATGGTTAATTACAGCTTTGCTGTTTGGCTAGGTTCAGGTGGCCTCATTAATCTTCTCATTTAGTGACCCAAACTAAAGGAACTACCACACCCCTTTGGCCCACTCTTCTCTTGTTGAAAGTCTTAAGCTTGAAAGAGACAGAGCCAAACCATGAAAGGATGTTTAAACCTTTTCTGATATGAAGTATACCATATCCACTGTATTATCTATTGTTATATGATAAATTATAAAAAAACTTAGTGGCTTACAACAACACATTTATTGTCTCACATTTCCTGTGGGTCAGGAGTCTGGACATTGCTTAGCTGGTTTAAAGGTTTCACCAGCTACTGCTGACTGTCAGCAGAAGGCTACCTTCATCTCCTAAAGGTTGCCCTCAATTCCTAGAGGCTACCTACGGTTCCAGTGCTTTTGCAGTTCCTAGAGGACTCTCCATAGTTCCTTGCAGTGTGACAACAGAGCTAACAACTTCACGAAGCTAGCAAGAAGAGTCTCTAAAGTAATTCTCCTAGCAAGACTAGATCTTATATCATGTCATATAATCACAGAAGTGACATTTCACCACTTTTGACATATTTTATCAGTTGAGGCATGTTACAAGTCCAATCTGCACTCAAGGGGTAGGGATTGCAAAAGGGCATGAACACCAGGATGTGAGGATCATGGAGACCATTCTAGAGTCTATACACCACATTTACTTACATTCTGTTGACTGAAGTTAGTCACATGTCTGGCCAATCCCCAAAACAATAGGGTAGTAAGGTGTAATCTTCCTAGAGGGTGGGGAAGGAATAAAAAATTTTGAATATATAATACAATCTTCCAAAAACTTCTGGCATTCTTAAGCTGTATATAATCAATAACACTGTGATCAGCTGTCATATTCATTAGCATAATAATGATAGTAATATGAACAAGGGAAGTCAGTAGGACTTATTGTTAATATCTTAACATTCACTTTAAAACATAGACAAGCATTTTAGATGGAACTTGAAGATAAAATATTGTTATATATTCTTTATGTTTCAATTCTTTCCATCAGTTGAAGAATAAATGTATATTATGGCAAAAGCAAAATATAACAAAAATGGTTGCTGATTGTAACACCTGTTAGTTTTACCTTTATAAAGATTAACTTTCAAATAGTTAAACAGAGAAGTATATTGGTAATTAATAAAAATTTTGAGGTTATCACTAGACAACCTTAAGAAGAACAATATTTCAGTTTTGAGCTAAAATTCTTTTAAAATGTTAAGTAACAGAGATCTAAATTATAATCTGTAATATATATTATAGATTATATCTATAGATTATAATATATATCTATAGATATCTATTATATCTATATATATTTATATATATCTATAGATCGATCTATAGATCTATAGATTATAATATCTATATTATATTATAGATTGCTGCTGCTGCTAAGTTGCTTCAGTCATGTCCGACTCTGTGCGACCCCATAGACGGCAGCCCACCAGGCTCCCCCATCCCTGGTGAAGTCGCTCAGTCATGTCCGACTCTTAGCGACCCCATGGACTGCAGCCTACCAGGCTCCTCCGTCCATGGGATTTTCCAGGCAAAAGTACTGGAGTGGGGTGCCACTGCCTTCTCTGATATTATAGATTATATCTATATAATCTATAATATATAATCTATATTGTAATTCTAAACTGTAGACTTGTTTGAGGTATTAGCATTCATAATAATAAACAAAATACCTCTAAGTACATACTTAATTTTTAGTTATTAATTTCATCCTTCTTTCAAGAAAAAAAAATCTTGCATGGGAATTGTTTACATCTTATAAGGATGGCTTAAAACCAGTATGTCAACTTTGCCACCTCTCATTTTTCGAGGAAGGTAAATCTCAAAAGTGGAGTTTAAAGAAATCGTTCCAAAGGAAATGATAATTAAACTAAAGCCCAAAAGAGTTAACCAGGCGAAAGTTGAATGAAGAAGGTGGAGGAAAATTCCAAGTAGAACAGGTGGCATATAAAAGAATGAGATGGTTGAGTACATGTTACAGGGGCTGAAGTGCTGTGGATAAGATATATTAATTTATGATGCCACTACAACTTCATGACTTAAAACAGCATGCATTTATTATCTCAAAGTTTCTATGTGTCAAGAATCCAGGCAAACTTTATCTGGGTTCTCAGTAAGACTACAATAAAAGCCTTAGCCAAGACTGGTCTCTAGAGGATCAACTAGAGAAGGTGCCACTTCCAAGCTTAGTCCAGTTATTAGCAGAATTCTTTTTCTTATTGCTTTAGGAATCATGGCAGGTTGCTTCTTGCAATTCAGCAATGGGGACCGAGTGACTGCAGATTTAGCTAGTAGTATTCCCTGGTGGCTCAGACGGTAAAGTATCTGTCTACAATACGGGAGACCCGGGTTCCATCCCTGGGTCAGGAAGATCCACTGGAGAAAGAAATGGCAATCCACTCCAGTACTATTTCCTGGAAAATCCCATGGACAGAGGAGCCTGGTAGCCTACACAGTCCATGGGGTCGCAAAGAGTCAGACACGACTGAGCGACTTCACTTTCCTTTTCCTATGGCCAAGATGGCAGGGTGGGAAGAAGCTGAGCTCACCTCCTTCCAAGGACACACCAAAATTACAACTATTTATGGAGCAACTATCTGTGATAACTAAAGACTAGCATAAAATATTTTCCACAACTAAATATATGAAGAAGGAACCACAGTGAGAATGGTGGAAGAAAGAATATAATCAGGACCCACACCCAGGTAGACAACCCCAAAATGGGAGGATAATGACAATTACAGAGGTTCTTCCCAAGGAGTGAGAAGTCTGAGCCCCACATTAGGCTATTCAGCCTGGGGGATCCTGCCTTGGAAGATAAGCCCCTAAACTTCTGGCTTTGAAGGCCAGTGGGGCTTGCATATGGGAGAGCTGGAGAGCTATAAGAAACAGAGACTCTCTTATTAAAAGGCATATGAAAATTCTAACATGCTCAAAGTGCCAGCACAGAGGAAGTAATTTGAAAGTAACCAAGGTCAGAAACATTTGTCAATCTTGGAGAACCTGGAAAGACAGGCGGCAACTGGGACTCCCTCTGCAAACATAGATACTGGGAAACTCATTCTACCATGAGGACACCGGTGCTGGCAAGCATAATTTTAGAATTCTCTCTAATCTAAGAGCACCAGGAACATATTCACCCACTAGCAGGTTGCCACACAACCCATGACAAACAGACCCCACAGCCAGCCACCCTGTGTCCCAAGCCCTGCCTACTAGCAATCCTGGCACGAACACCAGGACCCACTGGGCCAGAGAGCAAGCCATCCTGGGACCTAGCCCTGCCCACTAGTGGGTTGGCAGCCCCCATTTAAGGCAGGGCCTGGCAGCCAAATAGGCCAGGGGTCAGTCCCACCTACCAGTACACACACAGTAATCAGGCCCACCATAACAGAGCTCCCCACTCAACTCACCTGGGGAGACATGTGAACACATAGAACACAGAGCTCTGCTCACCAAAGGGGAATGCACAGCTAGGCCACATAGGATGTCTCCTACATAAGGCCAGTTCTTCAAGATCAGGGAATGTAACTGACAAACCTAATATATAGAAATAAACACAAAGGATTAGGCAAAATGAGGAGACAAAGAAATATGTTCCAAACTAAGCAATCTGAATTCAACAATACATTAAAAAGATCATACACTATGATCAAGTGGGATTTGTTCCAGGGATGTAAAGATGGCTCAATATCCACAAATCAATCAATGTGATATACCACATTAACAAATTGAAGAGAAAAAATAATATAATAATCTCTATAGGTGCAGAAAACATTTGACATAATTCAATATCCATTTATGATAAAAATTCTCCACAAAGTGGGTATAGAGGGAACATACCTCAACATAATAAATCTACAGCTAACATCAGCTTCAGTGGTGAAAAGCTGAAAGCATTTCCTCTAAGATTGGGAATGTTTCAAGGATACACTCTCTCACTACAGTTTTCCACATAGTATTGGAAATCCTAGCCACAGTAATCAAACAAGAAAAAGAAACAAAAGGAGTACCAAACTGGAAATAAAGTCATACTGTCACTATTTGCAGATGACAATGATGCTACATGTAGAAAACCCCAAACATTCTGCCAAAAAACTATTAGACTAATAAGTGAATTTAGTAAAGTTGCAAGACACAAAATTAACATACAGAAATCTGTTGTGTTTCTTTAGACTAATAAAAAAACTATCAGAAATAAAAACTAAGAAAACCAATACCATTTACAATTTCATCAAAAATAATAAAATACTTAAGAATAAATCCAACAAGTGAGGCAAAAGACCTGTACTCAGAAAAAATAAGACATTGATAAAAGAAATTAAAGATGACATAAATGAAAAGATATAGTGTGCTCATGGATTGGAAGACTCAGTATTGCTAAAATGACCATACTTACCAAGGCAATCTATAGATTCAATGCAATCCCTATCAAAAAACAATGTCATTTTTCATGGAACTAGAATAAATCTACAGCTAGCTAGCATCAGCCTCTAAAATTTGTATGGAAACACAGTAGACCCCACATGGCCAAAATAATTTTGAGAAAGAAGAGTAAAGCTGGAAGAAACATGCTTCCTGATTTCAAACTATATTTCAAAGCTACAGCAATCAAAACAGTATGGTACTGACATAAAAACAGACACATAGATCAATGTAAAAGAACAGAGAGCCCAGAAATGAACCCACATGTATATGGCCAATTAATCTATGACAGATGAGGTAGGAATATACAATGGGGAAAGACTGCCTCTTCAAAAAATTGTGTTTGGAAAATTGGACAGCTACATGCAAAAGATTCAAACTGGACTTCTTTCTCATACCATATATAAAGGTAAACTAAATGAATTAAAGACTTATATGTAGGATCTGAAACCATAAAATGGTTTTATGAAAACCTGAAAACCATAAAATGCCTAAAAGAAAACATAGGCAGTATGCACTTTGACATCAATCTTAGCAATATATTTTTTGATTTCTCTCCTCAGGCAAGGGGCAAAAGCAAAAATGAACAAAAGGGACTACAACAAACTGAAACTCTTTTGCAAAATGAAGGAAACTATCAACAAAATGAAATGGCAGCCTAATGAATGGGACAAGATATTTGCAAATGATATATTTAATAAGGGGTAGTGCCTAAAATATACAAAGAACTCATATAACACAGTATCAACATTATAAACAACCCAATTAAAAAGTTGGCAGAGGACTTGAATAGTCCTTTTCCCAAATAGGATATACAGATGACTAAAAGACATAAAATATGCAATATCACCAATCATCATGGAAATGCAAATCAAAACTGCAAGGCTGTATCACCTCATATCTGTCAGAATCATCATCATCAACAACTATCATCAAAGAGACAAGAGATAATAAGTTTAGGTGAAGATGTGGATAAAAGGGTACTCTCATGCATTCTTGGTGGGAATGTAAAGTGGTGTAACCACTATGGAGAACAGTGTGGAGGTTTGTCGATAATTAAAAGTAGATCTATCATACAATCCAGCAATTCTACTTCTGGGTATTTACCCAAAGAAAACAAAATCCACTTACTCAAAAAGATACTGTACACATACTCCAGTGTCGGTGCAGCATTATTTACAATATGGAAGATATGGAAGCAAACTAAGAGCCCATCAATAGATAAAATGGAATATTACCTAGCCATTAAAAAGAACAAAATCTTGCCATCTGCCACAACACTGATGGGCCTAGAGGGAATTTTACTAAATGAAATAATTCATACAGAGAAAGACAAATACCACATTATTTCACTTATATGAGAAATAAAAAAAGTAAAACAAATGAACAAACAGAACAGAAACAGAGATACAGAAAGTACACTGGCGGCTGCCAGAGGGGAGGAAAGTGGAGAGATGAGTGAAATAGGTGAGAGATACTAAGTACAAACCTCCACTTATAAAATAAATGTCATGGGGATATAATGTACAGTGTAGGGAATATAGTAAATCATAGTGTAATAACTTTGCATGCTGACAGATGATAACTATACCTATCATGGTGATCATTTTGTAATGTATAAAAAATCAAAACATTATGTTGTACACCTGAAGCTAATGCAATATCATGTCAATTATCTATCAATTCAAAAAAATAAAAATAAATAAAACAAGCCAACTAGCAAGACAGAGTCTTACATAATGCCGTATATTCACAGGATCGACATCTCATCACCTTTGCCATCTTCTGTTGGTTAAAAGCAAGGCACCTGTTCTGCCCACATTCATGGGGGAGGAGATTACACAGAAATATGAATACTAGGTGATAGGACTCTTAAGGGGTTACCTCAAAACCTGTTCACCCCAGAGAGACTTGGTGGTTCCAAGTAGGTGGTAGAGGCTCACTTAATTCACAGTCTGGACAAATGCTGCTTGGCCAGGTATCAAAAACATTTAGCCAAAGCTGAGGCCAAACCCCTAAATCCTCATATATTGAAATTCTTGTATACAAGAGTAAATTTGAAATTATATCAAAGAATTAACCATAAATTTATTGTTAAGGTTTTAGTAATCAATTTTTTTAAAGTTTATCATTATAGTCTGGGAACAACATTTCTAAGCACTATCACACTGCCTACCATACTGTTGAAACTCTCCTTCATAATATTTTTTGGCCACAATGTTACATTTATTTGTATGACTAGTTGATTAATATTTGAGTATTATGCTGAATTCTAATCTCCAGAAGAATAGGAGCCAGTGTCCAGTTTTGCTTATAGCAGTACTTTTGGTGTAATAGGGTTCTCCCCCATGTGTCCCTTACTCCTACTACCTATCCTCACCCCTCATGGCAAGGGAGATTGTTAGCATCATAAAAGTGCATTAAAATTATTCCATCTGAAGTGATCATTAAATAGCAAGAGAGGCGTTTATGAATAAGGAAGTTCACTTTAAGCTTTTAATAATTGTGAAAATTTTGGAAGCAATCTAAATGCCCAACAATAGAGGAATTATTATAACATGGTTCATTTAATCCATGCAGAAAGAATATAAGCTATTCTTTCCTTTATTAGGTGGTTACCCTTTCCAGATATACAGAATATGAACGAGATTGCTGCCCAAGCAGCACCATCTGCACTTTCTAGTAACGGTGTAGTGAAATGTTCATGTACTTTGGAGTTGAACATACCTGAGTTTAAACTCCAATTTTACCAATCTTGGATGGCCAAATGGAGGTCTATGTATCCTGAATGAGGTTTGTCTAAAGCAGCGGTTTTCAAACTGTGGTTCTTGAAGGAGCAACAGTAGTGTCACCTGGGAACATACTAGAAATGCAAGTTTTCTACTCTCAACACAGACATACTGAATCAGAACCTATAGGGGTGGGGCCCAGCACACGTTTTAACAAGCCTTCCAAGTGATTCTGAGTCATCTCAAGTGTGAGACCCAAAATTCAAGTCACATTTGTTTTACTGGTCCCTTCTTGGTTATATTGGTCTTCAACCACAAGGTGGCAACCTCTGTCTAAAATCCAATGGGTTGACCAATGGTTACAGCATGGTTGACATTGGTCTAGCCACCTTACTGTCCAAAATGTAGTAAGTATTAATAGTAATGTGATATAGGGATGTATGAGAGAAGTGGGAGATCAGAGGAAAAGCAAAGAGATGGAATGAAGAATAGGGCTGGAGGGGGCTTTATCTTTGCTCTTAATATTGCAAGTTAACTAGGATGAGGAAGTGGTGGCAATGGAGTCAGGGTTGCTGGTATCAGGTTATTTTCCATCTAACAATTCAGCTCTTTCTGGGTCCAAAACTATGCGCATGAATGTTGGAGAGTTTGTGGACAGCAAATTTCATCCACACTTTTCATCCTTTAATACATAGACACTACTCAAAGGCAAGTACCTTGCCACACCATCACCTACACTCTTCCTATATTTATACTCTAATCATGAATTCCTTATCCGCTTCTTATTACTGATTTCTCACTTTTAAAATTTTTCTATAGTTCTCCCTGGAATTCCATTGCACAGAATAGCAAGCTCAGACTGTGAAAATGTTCTTTGTTGCCCTTATTTATTTATCTCTCCTTAACTGTGACTTAGTACTCCCCTGAAGATTGTACTTTCCATGTATCCCTCTCTGGTAAAATCTGTTAATTTATGATTCCCCAGAAATTATATGGTTTGATCAAGAGGATAGAGAATGATAAATTCCAACAACAGAAGTCTCAAAGAAGGATAAAGTTTCTCATTTCTGGCAATGGGATCCATGCAGGCATGTCACCCAGCACCTTAGATTCTCAGTTCTGTTAACTGCCTCATTCCATTTCACTTGAGCCACTGTCACCCATGACCACACAGTGGATTTTTCAACATCTATACAAAATCCACATTGGAAATCCTTTTTCACTCAGTTATCTTTTTCTTCTTTCCTGCTTTCTATAGGATAGATGGAATTTTCATTTCCCAGTTTAGAAGTTATGCATCCTACCTTTGTTCTTATTGTGGTTTCCCTTAACACCTGGGTTTATTTACTCCTATTAATTTATCAATATATTTTCCTCTTAACAATACAAGTATTTGAAAATGTTCTTATGTCTTTTGGTTCTATCACACCTACTCCATCATTCTGATAATGTTTAAAACTTTAGTTCTGGGTTACTAGGGATATACTTTTTCTTTCTGCTCAGTATTTTTAATTTTTCACATCAGCAATAAACTATATCATGATATTTAATCATCCCTACTTTTCATATTTCTTGAAGCATCTCTTTTTTTTTTCTTATTTGAAGACTTCCTCCAAAATTGTCTTCAACAAGGATCTTTGTGTGGCAAGACTTCTGAGACATTGTATGCCCCCCAATATATTTATTATTATACTATATCTAAATGAAAAATGACTGGATATAAAATTATAGGTTAAAACATGATAGGTCCAGTCTCTTAAAAGTATTACTTGATTGTAATATTTAACTTTGCTAATAATAAGTCTGTTATAAATTTACTTCTTTCCTTTGTAGAGAATTTTATTTTTTGTATATGGTAGCCTTGAGAAGTCTTTGATATTAAGTTCAATTTTTATGCGTGTGTATGTGTACATACATATACATATACAGGTTTTACCTTATCTCTCTTAGTCTGTGTCAGCCACAATGTGTTTGAGGAGTCGGGGAAAGAGAACCAGATACTATAGAACCTGTTGATCATTCCCATTTGCTGCTATGATCAAGGCTTCATCTTGATACTCTTTGAAATAAGCAGCACTATTGAGGATCCAGTGTTCCCAGGTAGTAATCTACCAGCTTTGGGGATTTGAAAGGATGGAAGATAGTGATACCAATACCCACACCTATTTTCAAGTACTCAAGCAACCAAGCAGGGCTTTTTTTTTTTTTTTTTTTGCTGCCTGATATACTCTAATATGTCCACAAATACTGTTAACTGTGGTTTGGGATGTTTCTGTTGATTCCTATTATGAAGGTAGATAATGTAGGTACCATGGCAATTAGAGGAAATAGAAGAGTGAAACATAAAAAGCTTTTATTAAACATCCTCTCAGTATTGTCTCCAACTATCCTCTATTCTAGGTTGCAAAAACCACAGCCATGCAGATTGAAGTCACCATAAACAAATGGCTTTTATTCTTAGCTGGGCTATCTCAGCTATCTCTTTGTCAGCTTCCTCTCCCATTTGTTCAGTGCCTATTCAAATCTGCACCACACTCATCAAGCCCCTCCAATCCCTCTTCTTTTCAGCAATGGACTGAGAAACCACACCTTACACAAGACCAGAGGTACTCTCTCATACGTGAATGCCAGTCCTGGAGCACAATATTGAACACAGTGAAAATTATACTTCCAGTTGTGTTAGACAGGCCCTGGAAGGACTTTGAATCCTATGTCAAAGGAAAAGGAAGACAGTAAAATGACAAGAATGGAAAATCAGGCCACTCTCTGTATGCTGTGAGTATATCACTCAGGAGTGAAGCGGAAATCAAGACATTCTTAGACAAAGGAAAACTAACAGAATTTTTCATCTGTAGGCCTAGGCTGTGCCTAAAGGAAGTTCTTGATGCATAAAAGAAATATTTTTAAAAGGAATCTTGGCACATCAGAAAGGAAGAAAGAACAATGGAAGAACAAAATTATAGGTAAATGTAATAAATTTTCATTCTCTTCTTGACTTTTCTGAATCATGTTTGATAGTTGAAATAAAAATTATAATATTGTCTGATATGAGTCTCAAGGTATATAGAGGAAATAGTTGATAAAATTATATTATGAATGGGAGAAGATTATTAAATTTAAAGGGAAATGCTTCCCAGGTGGTGCTAGTGGTAAAGAATCCACCTGCCAATGCAGGAAACATGGGTTCGACCCCTGGGTTGGGAAGATCCCTTGGAATAGGAAATGGCAATCCACTCCAGTACTCTTGCCTGGAAAATTCCATGGACAGAGGAGCCTGGCGGGCTCCAGTCCATGAGGCTGCAAAGAACTGGACATGACTGAGCACTGAGCACACACACACACACACACCTCACTGGAACTAATAAAATGTCTACACAACCTATAGACTTTGGTAAGTTATATAATATGTAATACGTATAGTATTATGTAATATCTACAGCAATCACTTTAAAAATTTATATGAAGAAATGCATTTAAAAAGGACACTAGCTAATTCAAAATGAAATTCTAAAAAATCTTGAAGTAACCCATAGGAAAGCATCAAAAAGAAAACAAAGAGTGGAGAGAATAAAAAGAACATGAACCACTCCCACCAAGCACACACAATGAAGGACTTAAGCCCTAACATATCAATAGTTAAATTAATTGTAAACTATCTAGGGACTTTGATCAGACAAGATGGCAGAGACTCCTCCCTGCCTCTGTCTGGTAACAACTATAATATGACACAAGAAGCAAACACAGGAGGACTCTGAACGATAGAGGAAAGTAGACTGGCTAAAGACCCCAGTACTGGAGAAAAGATATGGCAGATGGGCATCTTACAACTCCTCACTCAGCAATAGAAGGCAACCAAGCCTGGCATCTCCTGACCCGAACATATTGGATGAAGGTGGCTCAGGTAGGTTCATGTTTTATCCAGATTAAATGGGTATTTTATGCTGACAACTCCAGTCAGACCCAGTGGCAATGGTAAGGGTTATCAAGTGGGAACTTAAAAAACAAAACGTGGCCAGGGAAAATAATCTTTACTTCTGTGGGTCAGAAAGTTTCTTCTCTAACCTAGAGATGACCAGTGGCACCAGCAGGGGTGATACCACCACCACAAGTGACCCAGTTTGGAAAGCATTCTCTTTTTTTTTTTTCATTTTTAAATCATTTTACTGTTTATACCATAGTCACATTTGAATTGGCAGAACTGTTCCCATGACAGACCAGACAGAAACCTGTTATTCAAGGAAAAAAATAAGTGAAGGCTTTCCTAAAGCTTAAGGAGAGACGTCCCATAGTTACTAACACAAGAATGGCTGTAGCAATCTCAGACAATGGTGCCAAGGTATGTGAGCAGGTAGAAACAAAGGGTGCTCCAGAGTACCTGGCCTGTGAATGTGTGTTGGCCTGAGACCACTGCTGCTTCCTAAAGAGATTTTCTTCTGTTCGGCAAGCAGATGACTTGTAACAGATGTATAACTGAAGTAGGGTGACACTTCTGCAGCAATAATTCTACAGGTTTGGGGACAGGGTCTACAAATTTCATTGGTGATTAATTGTTGCATAATTATGATTCTGAAAAGGTAGATCCCATAAACCCCATCCAGGGAAATTTTACAACTGGTAAAATTCTTAAGCCAAAAAATAAATAGCCACACATAACAAACCTACACACCATGAATTAAAATGGTGACATGCTAGGCCTTCTGAAAGAACCAGAGCAGGAAAGCTTATTCAAACAGAAAATCTTCATCCTTCTTTTCAACCAGGAGATTAGCAGGCTCTATCACCTCTTTGGCTGCCCTCCGTTGCTCCAAGTCCTTATCAGACTTTTCCTTGAGGATCTTTTTCTTCTCCTGAATTTTCCTTAACCTGTAGAACTCCTCTTGCTCTCTCTCATCCAGCTCTGTGATAATATAAGCAAGGGTATGTTCAATCCGGGGAATGATGATATGTTCTATAGCATTTACATGCCTGTCAGTTATCTTAAGAGCTTCATTCAAAGTAACAAAGGAAGTCTGCAGTGCAGCCAGTTCCACCAGTAGTTCCACTGCTTTGGCATAATTCCTCTTCAGTTTAGCCAACTGTTCCCCACCTCCGGCTAAACCAGTCAGTTCATAATTGTCAGTTCCTTCATGATAATGTTCAAATACTGGCAATGTAACACCTGCTACATTATCTTTCTTTGCTCTAATCTTCATTTGGGCCTTATTTACATTTTGGATAACTGTGGTGCTGAAGTCCCCTGCTGTGAACTTGGCCTCAGCAAGTGAAAAGGCAGCTTCTCTCATCACTTCACCCATCAACATTTTAGTCTCTATTATCTTCTTAAGGATATGTCGAAATCAAAGAGTTAAGGATCAGATTTTTTCTTCAGGAGGTTTCGACCCGTCTGTGCTCCTTTTAACTGAGCCTTCATGATGGTCTGTGCCGTTCGTGAGGGAAAGATTTCAATTCGGTCTTTGCCCGACATTCTGACGATGACTGTTCGGCTTGGGTCCCTGGCCGGGCAACCGTGGCTGCAACAACTCAGCCACTAAGTCTTTCTCTACCTGGAAAGCATTATTTGTATTTTGTAGTTGAAGACTCCCTTTGCTCACCTAGGAACACTGATAGATCTGACAGCACTGGAAGTGGGGAAACCCACTACCACAAGAAGCAAAATTCAAGAAATATAAGTAGTGTGCTCCTTATAGAAAATATCCTGAAAAAGACAAATTGTTAGAGAATAAAGCAGTTTTGTCTGGGATTGGAGATGGGAGCAGGGCCTGACTACAAACGGATTCAAGAAATTAGGACTGGGGGATGGTGGTAAACAGGATTTGGTGGTGGCCGCATAACACTATGAATGTACTAAAAACACTGAAAGGTATACTTACAATAGCTGAATTTTATGGTATGTAAATTATACTTCAAAAACACTTTTTAAAAATTCACAGGTAACTAAAACTAGAAAGAACTTCTTTAACCTAATGACAAGCATCTATAGATATAATCATACTTAATATAAGAGACTGAATACTTTTCCCTTAAGACCATGGAAAAGACAAGCATCCTTATTTTCACCACTCATATTTAATACCATATTGGAAGTCCTAACTGGTGTAATAATGCAGGAAAAAATAAAAGGTATATGGAATATAAAGGAAGAAACAAAATTATCTCTATTCAAAGATAACATGATTTTCTATGTAGAAAATTTCATGGAATTTACAAAAAAGCTAGTAGAACTAATATATGAGTTTAACAAGGTCTCTGGGAGCTCAGCTGGTGAATCTGCCCACAATGCAGGAGACCCTGATTCAATTCCTGAGTCGGGAAGATCCCCTGGAAAAGGGATAGGCTACCTACTCCAGTATTCTTGGGCTTCCCTGGTGGCTCAGATGGTAAAGAATCCACCTGCAATGTAGGAGACCTGGGTTCGATCCCTGGGTTGGGAATTCCCAATACCCTGGAGGAGGGCATGGCAACCCACTCCAGTATTCTTGCCTGGAGAATCCCATGGACAGAGGAGCCTGGCAGGCTATAGTCCATGGGGTTGCAAAGAGTCGGACACGACTGACGAATAAGCACAGCACAGCACAGCAATGAACAACCAGACATCAAATGTTTTTTAAAAAACAGTATAATTTACAATTGTACCAGAAAAAATGAAATAGGTAAAAAAAGAAACTAACAAAATATGTTTAGGATATGTACACTGAAAGCTACAAAACATTTAAGAAAAATATCAAATAAAAGCTAAATAAATGGATATATGAACCATATCCATGGATTGGAAAACTCAATATTGTTAAGAGGTCAATTCTCCCCCAAACTTGTTCTATGGATTCATTGCAAACCCAATTAAAATCCCAATGGGATTTTTTCTAGATATTAATAATATGATTCTTAAATTCATATCGAAAAGTAAGGAAACATAAATAGCTGAAACAATTTTGAAAAAGAACAAAGTTGAAGAACTCACAATATCTTGTTTCAAGTATTAACTATTAAGCTATGGTAATGAAAACAGTGTGGTATTTGGAGGAATCAGTCTATCCAATGTTAAGGCTAACTGTATACCCATAAAAATCAAGGTAATTATTGTATTGGCACATATATAGATCAATGGAACAAAATACACGAACTAGAAATAGTTCAATACAAATAGAGTCAACTTATGTTTCACAAAGATGCAAAGGCAATTTAATGGAAAAAGATAGTCTTTCTGACAAATGGTGCTGGAACATTTGGATATCCACATATTTAAAAAAAGAACCTTGATCTGTACCTCACACTTTATATAAACATGAACTCAAATGGATCATAAACCTAAAATTTTAATGTAAAATTATGACCCTTAAAAGAAAAAAATTAGAGAAAACTTTTGTGACATTTGATTAGACCAAGGGGTTCTTATATACCACACCAAAAACACATGCTATTAAAGAAAAAATTGGTGAGCTGGAACTCATCAAAATTAAAAACTTCTGCTCTGTAAAGAACACTGTTAAGAGAATAAAAAGACAAGCCACAGAAAATATTTGTAAAACTGATATCTGGGAAAAGACTTTTGTCCAAAATATATTAGGAATTCTTAAAACTCATTAATAAGAAAACAACACAATTTAAAAATGGACAAAACAGCAAATACCTCACCAAAGAAGATATTCGGATGGCTAATAAGCATATGAAAAGATGTTCAAATGATATGTTTGTCAAGAAATTGCAAATTAAAACAACAATGAGATATAACTACATGCCTATTAGAATAGATATAATCCCTGATAATACCAATTGCTAGTGAGGACAAGGAGCAACATGTGCTCTCATTAATTGCTGGTGGGAATGTAAAATGGTACTCAGCCACTTTGGATAACAGTTTGGCAGTTTCTTACAATGTTAAACTTAGTCTGATCACACAGTTCAGCAATCTTGTTCCTAAATATTTACCCAACTGATTTGATAATTTATGTCCACACAAAATCCTGCATGCAAATGTTTATAGCAGTTTTATACGTAATTTCAAAAATTGTTAACAACTAAGATGTCCTTCAAGGTAAATGGATAAACAAACTGCAGTACATCCATACTATAGAACACTATTCAGCAATTAAAAGGATTAAGCTATTAACTTATACAATGGCATGGATAAATCTTAAATGCATATTGCTAAGTGAAAAACCCAGAGAAAGCTATTAGTCTATTTATATGACATTCTGAAAATGTGAAGACTATAGAGACTGAAAACAGATGAGTGTGCCAGGGGTTTAGGGAGGAGCAAAATTGACTAGGTGAATCACAAAGGATATATTAGGGCCATGAAACTATGCTATATAATACTGTACTGGTAGATACACTGCCCATTTGACAAAATCTATATGTTACAAAATAAAAAGTAAACCTGAATGTATGCAAATTAAAAAATCAACTAGGACTCTCAGGATGGAATGTAGACTGTGACAAAATTATTTAACTGTGTTACTAAAGTATGACACAACCTCACTGAAGGGGATGGGGAAAGGATGTTCTAACCTAAGACACTGAAAATTACTAGACTACACACTGTAGGAATAATAATAAAAGTAACTTTACATAAGCACTTAACCACAGGTTGTTCTTCACAAGGGTACAGGCTAACAATTCTAAAACCGCATGTATACCAGAATTTCAACAAATAAACAGACAGCAGACAATGTAAGCCAGGTTTCTTACTGTTGGAATAGGAGGTTATAGATAAATAAGAGAAAAAGGCTAAAATGAACCATGTAGTACTCTGTTAATATCAGAGACATCAGTATAAACTAATGTTTAACTTAATATAGACACTGACATAGAAATCACTGTTGTTGTTCACTCAGTCATGTCCAACTCTGCGATCCCATGGACTGCAGCACGCCAGGCTTCCCTGTCCATCATGATCTCCCGGAGTTTGCTCAAACTCATGTCCGTTGAGTTGGTGATGCCATCCAACCTTCTCATCCTCTATCATCTCCTTCTCCTCGCGCCTTCAATCTTTCCCAGCATCAGGGTCTTTTCCAATGAGTCAGCTCTTTGCATCAAATGGCCAAAGTATTGGAGTTTCAGCTTCAACATCAGGCCTTCCAATGAATATTCAGGGTTGATTTCCTTTAGGATTGACTGATTTGATCTCCTTGCATTCCAAGGCACTCCAAAGAGTCTTCACCAACACCAGTTTGAATGCGTTAATTCTTTGGCATTCAGCCTTTTTTAGGCTCCAACTCTCATATCCATACATGACTACTGGAAAAAACCATAGCTTTGATTGTACAGACCTTTGTCAGCAAAGTAGTCTCTGCTTTTTAATACGCTGTCTAGGTTTATCATAGCTTTTCTTCTAAAGAGCAAGCATCTTTTGCTTGCTCCTTGGAAGAAAAATCATTGTAGAAATATGTGTGTACATAGGTTAGTCTACATACATATATTCCCCAGCTCTGTCCACTGAAAAGGTCTAGAAACAATGATACCCTAGTAGCAACAAGTAAACTCAGCACCCAGATCTTGGTTTTTAATGCCATTTTCCAGTAAAAGAAACAAAGGATACTTGCAGAAATGGATGATTCTAGGACAGGCATCTTGGAGCACCAGAAAGTAAGTCCTCAAAAAAGCCACAATGATGGAGGTATATCAAAGGGACATAAGCACCAAATGAAAGAGCTCCCAAAGGCCAAAGCTGGAACAATTTGAGCAACAAAATAAAATAGATTATCTTTCTACATAATAATTATATATATATTTATATAATGTTATAGATAAAATAGATTATATATATTTTGGATTATAACCCAAAGTACAAAATCAATATCCATAAATCCATACTGATATAAGTGATTGAATAAACAAATAAATGGAAGAAGACAAATGTTCCATGCATAAGAATTCAAAATAATTTCTGTAGCTACTCTGCCCCCAAGGAAGAGGTACATAACTCCCCTCTCTAAGTATGGGCTATGTATCATGACTTCCAAAGACTATGATACAGAATAGAGGAAAAAATTAACTTTACAGTGGAGAAACCTGACAAACACTACCTTAGTCAAGTAATCAAGGTTGACATCAAATGCTATATGTCATGTTCACACTATTTACCCTTGGTAAGATGTTATGAGAAAGACACTTTATCTCTGTGGTCTCCCTCCAAAAACCAATAATTCCTGTGAAATTATAAGAAAAACATCAGACAAATCCCAGGTGAGAAAGATCTTCTGAAATATCTGACCAGTACTCTTTAAAGCTCTCAAGATCATAAAAAAAAGGAAAATCTGAGAAACTGTCACAACTAAGAGGAACCTATAGGGAAATGACATCTAAATGAAATGTGGTATCCTAAATGTCATCATGGAACAAAAAAGGATATTAGGTAAAAACTAAGGAAATCTGAATAAAGTAATAACTTTATTTAATAATTCTGTGTCACCACCGGATCATTAATTGTAACAAATGTTCGTTACTAATAATATGTTAATACTAGGGGAAACTGGGTATGGGATATATGAGAACTATGTACTATCTTGGCAAATTTTCTATGAAGGTGCTTGGCAAAGTGAAAAAAAGTCTCAATATAAATAGTTACTAGGGAAATGAAAATTAAAACCACATTGAGATACCTCTATACATCTATCAGAAAGGCTAATTTTTAAAAAATCTAACATTATCAAGTGCTGTCAAGGACCAAAGCAACTGGAAGTATTATATGTTGTTAGTGGGAATGAAAAATGGTACAGTAACTTTGAAAAACAATTTGGCAATTTCTTTTAAACACACACTTACCACAAAACCCACAAACACCACTTCTGGACAATTGCTTAAGTGAAATGAAAACTTAACTTCACACAAAAATCTGTATATAAATATTTGTTGTAAATTTATTCTTAATTGCCAAAACTAGAAACAACTCAACTATTTCTCAAACAATAAATGGATTAACAGTAGCACATCAATATGATGGAATATCATTCATTAATAAAAAGGGAACTATTGATACACAAAAGAAACCAGACTTAAACGGCTACATAGGATTCCACATATACATAATGTTCTGGAAAAGGCACAACTATAAGACTGGAGAATGTATCCATTAGTGACAGAGGTTAAGGGTTGGGGAGGAAGTTTTAATTACAAAAGAGAAGTTTAAAGATATTTTAATGGAATTGCTCTGTGTGTTCACTGTGGTGATGGTTAGACAATATTATGCATTTGTCTAAATTCATAACTGAACACCAAAAAGAGAAACATTAACATATCTACATTTGAAATAAAACCTAAAACTCAATTAGAGTTGGCCCTCTGTATCCACAGCTCCCCATCCACAGATTCATCCAATCATGGATTGTGTACTATTGTTATTTTTGTGTGCTTGTTTGTTCCTTTTTATTAAAGTATAGTTTATTTACCATATTAGTCTCATCTATAGCATAATAATTTATTATTTTGCAGATTCTACTCCATTATGGGTTATTACAAGATAATATCTATAATTATTTGTGCTATACAGTATATCATTGTTGCTTCTCTATTTTATACACAGTAGTTTTACCTGTTAATACCTTACACCTAATTTGTCCTTCCTCCTTTCCCTCTCCCCTTTGGTACAAGTTTATTTTCTGTTATCTGTGAGCCTTTTTCTGTTTTGTATATACATTCATTTATATTATTTTTTAGATTCCACATAAAAGTAATATCATACAGTATTTGTCTGACATTTCATTGAGTATAGTATCCTCTAGGTACATTTATATTGCTACAAGTGTTACAATTTCATTCTTTTTATTGCTGAGTAATATTCCATTGTATATATATGGCGCATCTCTTAAGCCAATTGGCTGTTGATGGGCACTTGGATTGCTTCCATATCTGGGCTATTTTAAATAGTGCTGCTATGAACATTGGAGTGCATTTATCTTTTTAAGTTAATGTTTTTGGCTTTTCTGGATATATACCCAGGAGTGGAATTGTTGGATCATATGGTAGTTCTATTTTTAGTTTTTAGAGGAAACTCCAACTTTCTTTCATAGTGGTAGCACCAATTTACATTCCCACCAATACTTTTCAAGAGTTCCCTTTTTTTCCCCACATTCTTTATAACACTTGTTATTTGTGGACTTCTTTTTTTTTTTTTTTTTCATTTTAAAAAATTAATTTATTTTTTACTGAAGGAAAATTGCTTTACAGAATTTTTCTGTTTTCTGTCAAACCTCAACATGAATCAGCCATAGGTATACATATGTCCTATCCCTTTTGAAACTCCCTCCCATCTCTCTCCCCATCCCACCCCTCTAGGTTGATACAGAGCCACCCTGTTTGAGTTTCCTGAGCCATACAGCAAATTCCCATTGGCTATCTATTTTACATATGGTAATGTAAGTTTCCATGTTACTCTCTCCATACATCTCACCCTCCTGTCCCCTCTCCCCATGTTCATAAGTCTATTCTCTATGTCTGTTTCTCCATTGTTGTCCTGTACATAAATTCTTCAGTACCATTTTTTTAGTCCATATATATGTGTTAGAATATGGTATTTATCTTTCTCTTTCTGACTCACTTCACTCTGTATAATAGGTTCTAGATTCATCCACCTCATTAGAATGGACTCAAAGGCATTCGTTTTTATAGCTGAGTAATATTCCATTGTGTTTATATACCACAACTTCTTTATCCATTCATCTGTTGATGGACATCTAGGTTGCTTCCATGTTCTAGCTATTGTAAATAGTGCTGCAATGAACAATGGGATACGTGTGTCTCTTTCAATTTTGGTTTTCCTCAGGGCATATGCCTAGGAGTGGGATTGCTGAGTCATATGATGGTTTTATTCCTAGTTTTTAAAGGAATCTCCATACTGTCTTCCATAGCGGCTGTATCAATTTACATTCCCACCAACATTGCAAGAGTGTTTCCTTTTCTCCACACCCTTTCCAGCATTTATTGTTTGTAGACTTTTGATGATGGCCATTCTGATCAGTGTGAGGTGATATCTCATTGTAGTTTTGACTTGCATTCCATTCTCACAGATGTGGGTTGGTACCTCATTGTTTTGATTTGCTTTTCTTTAGTGATTTCTTTTTAACATTGAGTTTTATGAGCTGTGTGTATATTCTGAATATTAACCCATTGTTAGTCAAGGTACTTGCAAATATTTTCCCCCATTTCTGTAGGTTGTTGTTTTATTTTGTTGATGGTTTCCTTTGCTGTGCAAAAGCTTTTAAGTTAATTAGGTTCCGTTTGCTTATTTTTTCTTTTACCTATTTTGCCTTAGGAGGCCAATCCAAAAAAAATCACTATGATTTATGTCAAACAGTGGTCTACCCAGGTTCTCTTCTAGGGGTTTTATGCATTTTGTTATATTTAGTTCCTTAAACCATTTTGAGTTTGTTTTTATATATGGTATGAGATAACATCCTAATCTCATTGTTTTACATATGAGTGTCCAGTTTTCCCAGTACCACTTGTTAAAGAGTCAGTCTTTTCATATATATGCTCAATTCAGTTCAGTCGCTCAGTCATGTCTGACTCTATGCGACCCCATGAATTGCAGCATGCCAGGCCTCCCTGTCCATCACCAACTCCCGGAGTTTACCCAAACTCATGTCCATCGAGTCGGTGATGCCATCCAGCCATCTCATCCTCTGTCATCCCATTCTCCTCCTGCCCCCAATCCCTCCCAGCATCAGGGTCTTTTCCAATGAGTCAACTCTTTGCATGAGGTGGCCAAAGTACTGGAGTTTCAGCTTTAGCATCAGTCCTTCCAATGAACACCCAGGACTGGTCTCCTTTAGGATGGACAGGTTGGATCTCCTTGTAGTCCAAGGGACTCTCAAGAGTCTTCTCCAACACCACAGTTCAAAAGCATCAATTCTTCAACTCTCAGCCTTCTTCACAGTCCAACTCTCACATCCATACCTGACCACTGGAAAAACCATAGCCTTGACTAGACAGACTTCTGTTGGCAAAGTAATGTCTCTGCTTGTTAATATGCTATCTAGGGTGGTCATAACTTTCCTTCCAAGGAGTAAGCGTCTTTTAATTTCATGGCTGCACTCACCATCTGCAGTGATTTTGGAGCCCCCCAAAATAAAGTCTGATACTGTTTCCACTGTTTCCCCATCTATTTGCCATGAAGTAATGGGACCAGATGCCATGATCTTCGTTTTCTGAATGTTGAGCTTTAAGCCAACTTTTTCACTCTCCTCTTTCACTTTCATCAAGAGGTGTTTTAGTTCCTCTTCACTTTCTGCCATAAGGGTGGTGTCACTACTATGTATAAAATATATAACTAAAGAGAACCTACTGTATAAGCACAGGGAACTTTACTCAGTGCTCTGCAGTGATTTAAATGGAATGGAAATCTGAAAAAGAGTGGATATACATATACATATGACTAATTCACATTGTTCTACAGCAAGAAATTAATACAACATTGTAAATCAACAACACTCCAATTAAAATTAATAAATAAAAAATGTACTGCATTTTTCCCATTGTATATGCTAACTTTTCTATCATCAATTAATTGACCATAGGTGTGTAGGTTTATTTCTGGGCTGTCTATTCAGTTCCATTGATCTATGTGTCTGTTTTTGTGTCAGTAACATGCTGTCTTGATTACTATAGTCTAAAGTCTGGGATAATTATACCTCAAGCTTTGTTCTTTCTCAAGAGGGCTCAGGGTCTTTTGTGGTTCCATATGATATTTAAGATTATTTATTCTAGTTCTGTGAAAAATGTCATGGGTATTTTGATAGGGATGGCATTAAATCTGTAACTTGTTTTGGGTAGTATGTCCATTTTAACAATATTAATTCTTCTAATCCAATAGCATGGGTGGGATATCTATTCATTTCTTTGTATCATCTTCAATTTCCTTCATCACTGTTTTATAGTTTATAAAACTATATTTATAGAGTATAAATCTTTCATTCACAATTAAGCTTGTGTGTTAGTCAGTCAGTCTGACTCTATGTGTTCCCATGGACTGTAGCCTGCCAGCCTCCTCTGCCTATGGAATTCTCCAGGCAAGAATGCTGGAGTGAGTAGCCATTCCCTTCTCCAGGGGATCTTCCCAACCCAGGGATCAAACCCAGGTCTCCTGCATTGCAGTAGCCACCAGGGAAGCTTATCCCTAGGTATTTGGTTAGCCAAAAAGTTAATTTTGGTTAGCCAAAAAGTTCATTCAGTTTTTTTTTTGTAATGTCTTATGGAAAAACCAAATGAACTTTTGGGCAACCCAGTATTTTATTCTTTTTCATGCAATTTTAAATGAGACTGAATTTTTTTTTTTTGGTTTCTTTTTCTGATATTTCATTATAGTGTGTAGAAATACAATAGATTTATTTACATTAATCTTGTATCCTGAAACTTCACTGAGTTCTAATAATTTAGGGGTGGAGATTTTAAGGTTCTCTATATAGAGTATCATGTCATCTGAAAATAGTGACAGTTTTAACTCTTCCCTTCCCATGTGGAAAGTTTTTTCTGTCTTTCTTCTCTGATTACTGTAGTTAGGACTTCCAGTACTATGTTAAAAGTGGCAGGAGTGGGCATTTTTGTCTTGAATTTACAGGAAAAGTTGTCAGCTTTTCACTGTTGAGTGTGATGTTGGCTGTGGGTTTGAATACATGCCCTTTAATAGGTTGTGATAGGTTCCTTCTATATGCTCTTTGATGAGGGTTTTTATCAAGAATGGATGTTAAATTTTGTCAAATGTTTTTTATGCATCTATTGAGATGGTCATGTGATTTTTATCCTTCCTTTATCCTATCCTTTTTATCCTAATGTGGTTTATGACATTAATTGATTTCAGGATACTGAACCATCCTTATGATCCTTGAATAAATCCAGCTTGAAAATGGTGTATGATCCTTTTTATATATTATTAGGTTCAGCTTGCTAATATTCTGTTGATTGTTTTTGTATATATATTCATCCAAGATATTGACCTGTAATTTTCTTTTTGTAGTGTCTTTATCTGGTTTGGTATCATGGTAATGGTGTCCTCATAGAATGAATTTGGGAATGTTCCCTCCTCTTTAATTTTTTGGAATAGTTTGAGAAGGATAGGTATTATTTCTTCTTTGTATGTTTGGTAGAATTCCTCTATGAAGCCATCTGGCCCTGAAATTTTGTTTGCTAGGAGTTTTATTATTATGATTATTATTACAAATTCAATTTCACTTCTAGTGATCAGTTTGTTCAAATTATCTGTTGCTTCTTTATTCTGTTGTGGCAGACTGTATGTTTCTAGAAATTTGTCTCTTATTTCTAGGTTGTCCAATTTGTTGGCATACAACTGTTCATAGTGTACTCATGATTTTTTTTTTTTTTGTATCTCTATGGTATTGGTGTTACTTTTCCTTTTTAATTTCTAATTTTGCTTATTTTTGTCTTCTGCTTGGTGAGACTGGGTAAAGGTTTATCAATTTTGGTTATCTTTTCAAAAATCAGCTCTTTGTTTCATTTTTCTATTTAAAAAATGTTCTATTTTATTTCTTTCCACTCTGATCTTTACTATATTCCTCCTGTTCACTTTGGGCTTTGTTCTTTATTTTGTGATTCTTTTAGGTGGTATGTTAGGTTGTATATTTAAAATTTTTATTGTTTCTTGAGGAAAGCCTGTATTGCTATAAACTTCCCTCTTAGAACTCCTCGTGTAGCATTTCCCCAACTTTTTGGAAAGTTATGTTTCCATTTTTATTTGTCTCAAGGTATTTTCTGAGTTTCTCTTTGATTTATTGACACATTTTTTTTTAGTAATACATTGTTTACGCTCTGCTTTGTTATTTTCCTATTTGTCTGTTGTTGATTTCTAGTTTCATATCATTGTGTCAGAAAATATGCTTGATAAAAGTGCTATCCTCTTGAATTTGTTGAGGCTTGTTTTGTGACCCAGTATGCAATCTATCCTGGATACAATTTCAGGTGCACTTGAAAAGAACGTGTATTCTATTGTTGTTGGATGTAATGTTCTATAGTGAAAGTGAAAGTCACTCAGTCATGTCCAACTCTTTGTGACCCCATGGACTATACAGTCCATGGCATTCTCCAGGCCAGAATACTGGAGTGGGTAGCCTTTCCCTTCTCCAGGGGATCTTCCCAACCCAGGGATTGAACCCAGGTCTCCTGCATTACAGGCAGATTCTTTACCAACTGAGCCACAAGGGAAGCCCAAGAATACTGGAGTTGGAATATCCAGGAATCAAACCAGGGTCTCCTGCATTGCAGGCAGGTAATGTTCTATAGATGTCTAGTAAGTCCAAATAGTCTATTTTGTCATTTAAGACCACTGTTGCCTTATTGATGTTCAGTCTGAATGATCTGTCCAGTCATGTAAGAGGGGTATTAAATCCCCCTACTATTATTGTCAGATTCTCCCTTTATGTCTGTTAGTATTTGCTTTTTATAATTACATATTCCTGTATTTTGGTACATATATATTAACAAATGCAACATCCTCCTTTTGTTTTGATCCCTTTATCATTATATAGTACCTTTCTTTGTCTTTTGTTACAGACTTTGTTCTAAAGTATATTTTGTCTGATATGAGTATTGCTATGCTTATTTTCTTATCATTTATATTTGCGTGAAATATCTTTTTCCACACCCTCACTTTCAGTCTGGGCATGTCTTTAGTTCTAAAGTGAATCTCCTTTGTATTTCTGTGTTGTCTGTTGTGATCTCTCATCAACAATTATATGCCAATAAAATGGACAACGTGGAAGAAATGGACAAATTCTTAGAAAAGTACAACTTTCCAAAACTCAACCAGGAAGAAATAGAAAATCTTAACAGACCCATCACAAGCACGGAAATTGAAACTGTAATCAAAAATCTTCCAGCAAACAAAAGCCCAGGTCTAGACGGCTTCACAGCTGAATTCTACCAAAAATTTAGAGGAGAGCTAACACCTATCCTGCTCAAACTCTTCCAGAAAATTGCAGAGGAAGGTAAACTTCCAAACTCATTCTATGAGGCCACCATCACCCTAATATCAAAACCTGACAAAGATCCCACAAAAAAAGAAAACTACAGGCCAATATCACTGATGAACATAGATGCAAAAATCCTTAACAAAATTCTAGCAATCAGAATCCAACAACACATTAAAAAGATCATACACCAGGACCAAGTGGGCTTTATCCCAGGGATGCAAGGATTCTTCAATATCCGCAAATCAATCAATGTAATACACACCCCATTAACAAATTGAAAAATAAAAACCATATGATTATCTCAATAGATGCAGAGAAAGCCTTTGACAAAATTCAACATCCATTTATGATAAAAACTCTCCAGAAAGCAGGAATAGAAGGAACATACCTCAACATAATAAAAGCTATATATAACAAACCCACAGCAAACATTATCCTCAACGGTGAAAAATTGAAAGCATTTCCTCTAAAGTCAGGAACAAGACAAGGGTGCCCACTTTCACCATTACTATTCAACATAGTTTTGGAAGTTTTGGCCACAGCAATCAGAGCAGAAAAAGAAATAAAAAGAGTCCAAATTGGAAAAGAAAAAGTAAAGCTCTCACTATTTGCAGATGACATGATCCTCTACATAGAAAACCCTAAAGACTCCACCAGAAAATTACTAGAACTAATCAATGACTATAGTAAAGTTGCAGGATATAAAATCAACACACAGAAATCCCTTGCATTCCTATACACTAATAATGAGAAAACAGAAAGAGAAATTAAGGAAACAATTCCATTCACCATTGCAACGGAAAGAATAAAATACTTAGGAATATATCTACCTAAAGAAACTAAAGACCTATATATAGAAAACTATAAAACACTGGTGAAAAAAATCAAAGAGGACACTAATAGTTGGAGAAATATACCATGTTCATGGATTGGAAGGATCAATATAGTGAAAATGAGTATACTACCCAAAGCAATTTATAGATTCAATGCAATCCCTATCAAGCTACCAACAGTATTCTTCACAGAGCTAGAACAAATAATTTCACAATTTGTATGGAAATACAAAAAACCTCAAATAGCCAAAGCGATCTTGAGAAAGAAGAATGGAACTGGAGGAATCAACCTGCCTGACTTCAGGCTCTACTACAAAGCCACAGTTATCAAGACAGTATGGTACTGGCACAAAGACAGAAATATAGATCAATGGAACAAAATAGAAATCCCAGAGATAAATCCACACACATATGGACACCTTATCTTTGACAAAGGAGGCAAGAATATACAATGGATTAAAGACAATCTCTTTAACAAGTGGTGCTGGGAAATCTGGTCAACCACTTGTAAAAGAATGAAACTAGAACACTTTCTAACACCATACACAAAAATAAACTCAAAATGGATTAAAGATCTAAACGTAAGACCAGAAACTATAAAACTCCTAGAGGAGAACATAGGCAAAACATTCTCCGACATACATCACAGCAGGATCCTCTATGACCCACATCCCAGAATATTGGAAATAAAAGCAAAAATAAACAAATGGGACCTAATTAACCTTAAAAGCTTCTGCACATCAAAGGAAACTATTAGCAAGGTGAAAAGACAGCCTTCAGAATGGGAGAAAATAATAGCAAATGAAGCAACTGACAAACAACTAATCTCGAGAATATATAAGCAACTCCTACAGCTCAACTCCAGAAAAATAAATGACCCAATCAAAAAATGGGCCAAAGAACTAAATAGACATTTCTCCAAAGAAGACATACAGATGGCTAACAAACACATGAAAAGATGCTCAACATCACTCATTATCAGAGAAATGCAAATCAAAACCACTATGAGGTACAATTTCACACCAGTCAGAATGGCTGCGATCCAAAAGTCTACAAGTAATAAATGCTGGAGAGGGTGTGGAGAAAAGGGAACCCTCTTACACTGTTGGTGGGAATGCAGACTAGTACAGCCACTATGGAGAACAGTGTGGAGATTCCTTAAAAAACTGGAAATAGAACTGCCTTATGATCCAGCAATCCCACTGCTGGGCATACACACTGAGGAAACCAGAAGGGAAAGAGACAGGTGTACCTCAATGTTCATCGCAGCACTGTTTATAATAGCCAGGACATGGAAGCAACCTAGATGTCCATCAGCAGATGAATGGATAAGAAAGCTGAGGTACATATACACGATGGAGTATTACTCAGCCATTAAAAAGAATACATTTGAATCAGTTCTAATGAGGTGGATGAAACTGGAGCCTATTATACAGAGTGAAGTAAGCCAGAAGGAAAAACACCAATACAGTATACTAACGCATATATATGGAATTTAGAAAGATGGTAACAATAACCCTGTGTACGAGACAGCAAAAGAGACACTGATGTATAGAACATTCTTATGGACTCTGTGGGAGAGGGAGAGGGTAGGAAGATTCGGGAGAATGGCATTGAAACATGTAAAATATCATGTATGAAACGAGTTGCCAGTCCAGGTTCGATGCACGATACTGGATGCTTGGGGCTAGTGCACTGGGACAACCCAGAGGGATGGTATGGGGAGGGAGGAGGGAGGAGGGTTCAGGATGGGGAACACATGTATACCTGTGGCGGATTCATTTTGATATTTGGCAAAACTAATACAATTATGTAAAGTTTAAAATAAAATTAAAAAAAATATATATATATATATAAAATAAAGTCAATCTCTTTTAGGTAGTATATTGAAGGTCTTGTTTTTTCTATCCAATCGCTCACCATAGTTGGAGCATTTGGCTCACTGATATCTAAAATAATAATTGATAGGTATGTCCTTATTGCCACTTTATTGTTTTTCCAATTGTTTCTGTATTGTTTTTCCAGTCTTTTCTGTTCATTCTTTCTTTTCGTTTCTTCCATTGTGGTTTGATTATTTTCTTTAGTAGTATGCTTGCATTCCTTTCTTTTTGGTTTTGTGTATCTATTGCAGGTTTTTGATTTATGGTTGCCATTGGGGTTCATATAAGTTGACCCATAATTTTATTTACTTGATTTAAACTATATCATTTAGCTTCAAATATATTCTAAAAGATTATTTTCATTCCCTTCCCCCATATTTTGTGTTTGTGATGTGATAGTTTACATCTTCATGCTTATTATTCCTTTACTGTTTATTTTAGTTACAGTTGCTTTTTACTATTTTTTGTCTTTTAATTTATATAGTGGGTTATTTAGGTGATCTTTAATCCTTACTGTACATTTGCCTTTCCTATTGGGATTTTCTATTTCCTATAGATTATTGTTTCTTTTCCATTTAGGAAAGACTCTTCAACATTTCTTTTATGGAAGGTTTAATATGGGTGAATTATTTTAGGTTTTGCTTGTCTGAGAAGTTCTTTATCTCTCCTTCTATTCTAAATGATCATCTTGTGGGTAGAGTATCCTAGGTTTCAGGGTTTTGTTTGTTTTTATTTTTTCCTTTCAGTCCTTTGAATATATCATGCCACTTCTTTCTGGCCTACAAAGTGTCTGCATAGAAATCAGCTAATATCCTTATTGGTGTTCTTTTGTATATGACTCTGTTTTCCTCTCACTGCCTTTAGTATTCTCTCTTTAACTTTTGCTCTTTTAATAATTATACAACTTGGCGTGTGTCTGTTTGGGTTCATCTTGTTTGAGACCCTCTGTTGATTCCTGTACCTGGATATCTATTTCCTTCTTTAGTTTTGGGAAATTTTCAGCCATAATTTTCAAGTACATTTTCAATACCCTTCTCTCTCTCTTTCCTTCTGGAACCCCTATAATGCAAATGTAAACATGTTTAATGTTATCCCAGGGATCTCATATATTGCTTTCATTTGTTCTCATTTGTCTGTCTGCTATTCTGGTTGGGTGATTTCCATTATTCTATCTTCCAGGTCACTTACACATTCTTCTGTCTGCTTTTATAGTGTTATTTTGATTTTGTCTTTTTTTTTTTTTGGTATTTTATATTTACTTGTTAAAATGACCTCTGTTTAGACCTCTTCCCAATTCAGTAAGCATTTTTTATTACCAATGTTTTGAATTCTTTATCTGGTAAGTTGTTTTCCATTTTATTATTTATTTTTCAGGGGTTTTCTCTTGCACTTTCAAATGAAAGTTGTTTCTCTGCCTTTTCATTGTACTTATCTTTCTCTGTCTCTGTGAATTTAGGTGAAACAGTTACCTATTGTGGTCTTGAATGGGTGTTCTTATGTGGGCGTGTCCTTATGCAGACTTCAAGTGCCCAATGCCTTTCTTGGGAGGGACGGATTTGTTGTGGATGTCAGTCATGTCTTTCTTCAGGGTATTCTGGCAGATATCACCTTGGTAGGGAGTGGAGTTGGTGATGGAGGAGCTAGAGCCTACCAAAGGTGTGTAGAAGGACTTCCTCTCTTCTCAGTGGCTATCACCACCCTTTCAGGGTGGAATCTGCTCCCAAGTCACTGGAGCAAAAGTCCTGAGGGTCAGGGTCAAGCTGGCACTGTTCCCTTTAAGTTTTTCTTTCTCCTCATACTGGGACCTTTGCCCAAAGGAGGGGCGTACTAAAGCAAGTGGGATTGTATGCTTACAGAGGTGTGATGCTCTCCCTCTGTAGGTGAATATGACTGTGTTCAGATGCAGCACACAGACACGTCTTTTCCCTAGTTGTGGCCAATCTAATGCTGCTCTGTGGCTTGGAGTGAGTTTGGCTTGTGCTGGAGTGCACTGAGATGCTTGTGGGAAATCCAGCCACTGCACTGCCATCAGAAGTCAGGGCTCCTTCTGGGGTACCATTTGAGTAAGTACCAACAATGGCTGCTGTGTCCCACCTGAGTTATATCCTGGGCCCCCAGGCCACCTCTGCATCCCTAGATATAGTATTTTCAGGTCCTGGACACCCTGGATCCAGTGCCAAGCTGTGATGTGGAGTGAGTGGGACTATAGCATTCACTCAGCTCAAGGTAGGGAGTGTGGCAAGGTGGCAGTTGCTAGAGCAGAACTCTCTCCACCCTGCTCTTGGCACACCAGCACTTGCACACTCCTCACAAGTAAAGCCTAGGTATCTCTAGCCTTTCTATCTATCCCAGAAGTTTTCCAAGCAGCCAAGGGAGCTTGTCTCCTATATGTAGGACCACGGTATTGGGACAGGTAGTCTGTGGCTGAACCTGCTCATTCCCCAGGGAGAGTGTTAGGCTGAGCAATATCCCTTTTCCTCTGAGTTCCCTCTCAGGGGCACAGGTCCCAAATCAATGCTTTTCTTCTCATCCTACCCAATTGCCTGTGTATTTTTCTTAAAATCTTGGTTGTACAGGAATCCTTCTAATTTCTGGTTAGTTTTCTGTGAGATTTGTTCCACACATCAACATATTTTTGATGTGCTTGTTGCAGGGAGGTGAATTCCACATCCTAGTCTGCCATTTTGATTTCCCTCTGGATTGTGAGCTTCCCTCATAGCTCAGTCAGTAAAGAATCTGCCTGCAATACAGGAGACCCAGGTTCAATTCCTGGGTTGGGAAGATTCCCTGGTGAAGGAAATGGCAATCCACTCCAGTATTTTTGCCTGAAAAATCCCATGGACAGAGGAACCTGGCAGGCAAGAATTGGACACGACTTAGTAACTAAACCACCACCACCTGGATTGTGTACTTTTTGTAATCTAAGGTTGAATTCATGGATTATAAATGTGAAACACATGTATATAGAGGGCTGACTATGGGACTTGAGTATCTGTGGCTTTTAATATCCACAGTGGGTCCTGGAGCCAATGAGCCCCCAGATACTGAGGGAGGACTGTATATTTCCACATTCCATTAACAAAGAGTTAGAAAACAAAATTCTTATAAGATATCTCTATAATAGAATCAAAAACTTTTCTGGACACAGTAGCATAGCTAGCAAATTATGTGCAATAACACTTTAGGAAAAATGATGAAAATTAATTGGGATACATTGCTTTGACTTAATACATATATATAATACATATATATATATATATATATATATATGTGTGTGTGTGTGTATAAAATTCCCAATACGATGATGTTAAGAGGTGAGGGCCTTTGGGAGGCAATTAGGTAATGAGAGTATAGCTATAATGAATGGGATTAGGGCTTATTAAAGAGGTCACAGAGATCCCATTTACCATTGCATCAGAAAGAATAAAATACCTAAGAATAAAACCACCTAGGAAGGCAAAACAACCATACCCTGAAACTATAAGATGTTGATGAAAAAAATTGAAAATGAAACAAACAAAAGGGAAGATATACTGTGTTCTTGTATTGGAAGAATCAATATTTTAAAAATGTCTATATTACCCAAGACAATCTACAGATTCAAGCAATTCCTATAAAATTACCAATGGCATATTTGAAAGAATTGAAATAAAAAATTTAAATTTGTATGGAAACACAAAAGACCCTGAGCAGCCAAAACAATCTTGAAAAAGAAAAATGGAGCTGTAAGAATCAGGCTCCTTGACTTCGGATTATACCACAAAGCTATAGTTACCAAAAGAGCATGGTACTTGTACAAAAACAGAAATATAGATTGATGGAACAGAATATAAAACTCAGAAATAAAGCCATGTAATATGGTCTATTTATCTTCGACAAAAGAGACAAAGATATATAATAGAGAGAAGACAGTCTCTCTCTAATAAGTGGTATGGAAAAACTGAACCTGTAAAAAATCAAGTTAGAACATTCTCTAACACCATACATAAAAATAAACTCAAAATGGATTAAAGACCTAAATGTAGGACCAGATACTATAAAACTTCGAGAAAAACAGAACATTCTTTGACATAAACTGCAGCAATAGCTTTTTGGACCTGTCTCCTAGAGTAATGGAAACAGAAGCAAAAATAAATAAGTGGGACCTAATTAAACTTAAAAGCTTTTGTACAGCAAAGAAAATCATAAACAAAACAAAAAAACAACCTGCAGATTTGGAGAAAAATATTTTCAAATAATGTAGCTGTCAAGAGATTAATCTCCAAAATATATTAACAGCTCATACAGTTCAAGATCCAAAAAACCAAACAGCCCAATCAGAAATGGGCAGAAGATCTAAAAAGACATTTCCCCAAAGAATACATTGAGATGACCAAAAGGTATATGAAATGAGTTCAACATCACTAGATTAATAGAGAATTGCAATTACTAGAATTATTAGAGAAATGCAAATTGAAACTAGAGTGAAATATCACTTTACACCAGTCAGAAGGGCCAACATCAAAGAGTCTACAAATATTAATAATAAATGCTATAAAGGGTGTGGAGAAAAAAGGACTCTCGTACACTGTTGGTAGAAATATAACTTGGTACAGCCAATATGGAGAACAGTATGGAGGTTCCTTTAAAAACTAGAAATAGAGCTTCCATATAGTCCTGCAATCCTGCTCCTGGGCCTATATCCAGAGAAAAAAATAATTCAAAAAGATACATGCACTGCAATGTTCATAGCAGTACTATTTACAATAGCCAAGACATGGAAGCAACCTAAGTGTCCATCAACAGATGAGTGGATAAAGAAGATGTGGTACATATATACAATGGAATATTTCTCAGCCATAAAAAAGAATGAAATTATGCCATTTGCAGCAACATGGATGGATCTAGAAATTATCATACTAAGTGAAGTAAGCCAGATAGAGAAAGACAAATATCTTATGATGTCACTTATATGTGAAATCTTAAAAAAAAAAATGATACAAATGAGCTTATTTACAAAACAGAAATAGACACACACACACACGAAACAAATTTATGCTTACCAATGGATTAGGGGAGGAAAAATTAGAAATTTGAGATTAATGGATACACATTACTATATGTAAAATAGGTAACCAACAAGGGCAGGAAACTATACTCAAAATTTTGTAATAATCTACAATGGAAGAGAATGTTAAAAAAAAAAATATACCAAGATACCAAGATTTGTTATAGATCTATTGTCATAAGGAAGTGCAGTATTGGCACAAGTACAGACAAGTAAACCAATGAGACACACTAGAACATACCAAAGCACTCTCATGTATGTGGATACTTGTTTTTATAACAAAATGGTACTAGAAAGGAATGGATAAAAGAAGATTTTTTGATAAATGGTGCTGAGACAATGGGACATCTATATGGTAGACAAAACTAAATGGAACCCTATTTCAAACCAATACCAGGCATTGGTATATAATCGAACCTATAGATTATAGAACTAAAAAGCAAGTGGCAAAACTACAAAACTTTGAAAATTATGTATGAAAATATCTTCATACCCTTGGAATAGGGAGAAAATATTTACAAAACATGGAATCCATAAGGACTTATAGCTAACATTTTTTTTTAATTTCATGTACATTGATAAGAGACAGACAGCCCCTAGAAAAATTAGGAAAAGGCTTGAAAAGTCACTTAACAAAGAAGGAAATCCAAATGATCAATAATCATAAAATATACCCATTTGTAGATATAAAATTTTAAATATGACAAATGCCAATTATAGAAAAGGGTATGAATCAATAGTAACTTTTATACACTATTGGTGGGAATGTAAACTGATACAAGCACTTTGTAAAACAGTTTGGTATCATCAATTAAAATACTATGACCCAATGGGTATATCCTCAGTAACGAACAGAACAGAAATGTGTGAATATATACACAAATGATACAGCCTAAAACTAGACACAATCTAAATTCTTGATGGCCAATACACACATGAAAAAATGTTCAACATCACTCATTATTAGAGAAATGCAAATCAAAACTACAATGAGTTATTACCTCACATCAATCAGAATAGCCATTATCAAAAAATCTACAAACAATAAATGCTGGAGAGGATGTGTAGAAAAGAGGAACTGTCCTGCACTCTTGGTGGTAATGTAAATTGATATAGCTACTAGGGAGAACAGTATGGAGATTCTGTTAAAAATGAGGAATAAAACTACCATATGACCCAGCAATCCCACTACTGGGCCATAAAACCTGAGAAAACCACAAATCAAAAAGACACATGTACCCCAATGTCCATTGCAGTGCTATTTACAATAGCCAGGGCATGGAAACAATCTAGATATCCATCAACAAATGAATGAATAAAGAAAATGTGGTACATATATACAATGGAATATTACTCAGCCATAAAAGGAATGAATTTAGTCAATTGTAGTGAGGTGGATGAACCTAGAGCCTGTTATACAGAATGAAGTAAATCAGAAAGAGAAATACAGACACTATATATCAACACATATATATGTAATCTAGAAAACTAGTACTGATGAATCTGTATACAGGTAAGGAATAGAGACATAGACATAGAGAATGGACTTGAGGACACAGTGAGAGAAGGAGAGAATAGGAGGAATGGACAAAGTAGCACTGACATATATATACACTACCATGTGTAAAATAGGTAGCTAGTGGGAAGCTGCTATATAACACACGGAGCCCAGCCTGGTTCTCAGTGATGACCTAGAGGGGTGGGATGGGAATGGAGAAGGAGACTCAAGAGGGAAGGCATGTATGTATAATCATAGCTGATTCATTGTTGTATGGCAGACACCAACACAACATTGTAAAGCAATTATCCTCCAATTTAAAATAAATAAATTCCTTTCAACGTGGAGTGATATTTTTTTTCTGATTTATACAATAAACTACCATGCCTCTGCAAAGACAAAAATATTATAGTACGTGAAACAACATAGATAAATCTCACAAATATAATCCAGTCATAAATTTCAAGACAAACAAAGTTTAACCACAGTGTTTAAGGATACATACCTAGGTGGTGAAGGTATAAACAGATGGTAAAAAGTCACATCATATTTAACTTTTAGCAGGGTGGAGGGGTGTGTGATAGGAAGGAACCCAGGTAGGATGCCCTTTCTGGGTGCTGACAGTTTTTTTCTTATCTCAAGTGATGGTTATATTAATACATGTGTATTCATTTTGTCATAATTCATTGAGTAATATACTCATGATTAATGTATGATACTTACATTTCAATATTTAAAAAATCTTTAAAAACAAAGAATGGAGGCTATCTGACAAACTTTCTCAGCTTGCCACCCCCTCCCCCCACTTGCTGGTCAATGCATCTGTGTGTATGTTCATCCTTGCCTTTTTCCCTCTAGCCTCAAAGATATGGCATCTCTTCTGCCTCCTCTAAGCCACTTCGCAACTAAATTATCCTCTTTCTCCAACATCTTTGACTTATCATTCCACTGTTACATCCTATCACCCCACTCCAGTACTCTTGCCTGGAAAATTCCATGGATGGAGGAGCCTGGAAGGCTGCAGTCCATGGGGTCGCTGAGGGTTGGACACGACTGAGCGACTTCCCTTTCACTTTTCACTTTCATGCATTGGAGAAGGAAATGGCAACCCACTCCAGTGTTCTTGCCTGGAGAATCCCAGGGACGGGGGAGCCTGGTGGGCTGCCGTCTATGGGGTCGCACAGAGTCGGACACGACTGAAGTGACTTAGCAGTTACATCCTATAAATATGCTAAAGCAATCTAGTATGCCCCCACATTTTTCTTTCCTTCTTCTTTTTCCCCTTCCACCTCCCTTTCTCTTTTCAAGTGTTAATTTACACATGCACACACTCTCTCTTTCTCTCCATTTCGTTCTTCAATCAATTGAAATCTGGTTTCCACACTTTGTCTCACTGCCCCCTCTCTAAGTTCAGCAATGACCTTCCTTACAATCATCATTGGCTGTTTCAGGTGTCATCTTTTTGGCCCTTTCTATTGTATTTTATATTAGTAATCAAATTCATTGAAATCCTCTCCTCCTCTGGCTTCCAGGACATTGCTGTTTCCCAGATTTCCTTTTGCTTATGTTACTATTACTAAGAAGAAGCATATTTTATAGTTAACAATCATGTATCTTTTTTTTTCCTGTGTCCTCAGCAACTTTCTAAGCATTTACATATATTAACTTATTCCTCATACAACCCTATAAAATAGATAATGTTGCTATCATCTTTTTACAAGTAAAGGAATGGAGGCACCTAAGGTCATCAATATAAGTGGCAGGGGGAGAATTTGAACCTAGGTAGTCTGGATCCAAAATTTGTTCTCTCACTTTTACCTCTCCTGCATACACAGTTGCAATTGAGGGCTTTCTTTCTTCTTTTATTTAACTGTTGATGTTCCCTGGAATTAATCCTCAACCCTCTGCTCCTCTTACTCTAAAACTTCTCTTTAGCTAATCTTGTCCACTCTCAGGATTCAAAAAACCATCTATACGCCAATGAACCCCAAATCTTACCAACAACCCTGACTTCTCTGCTAAGTTCGGGACTGGCCTCGTGTATCCTGTGGGAGATCATATACACTTAGAAGGGTCCTGTTCAGTTGCAAAGTTGTGTTCAACTTTTTATGACCCCATGGACTGAAGCATGTCAGGCCTCCCTGTCCCTCACTATCTCCTGGAGGGTACTGCACTTGGATTAATACTCTGTTGTCACTACCTTGAATTCTTAATTCTTGAAAGAGTGGATCTACATTTTCATTTTGGAGTGGAACTTGCAAACTATGTTGCTAAGCTTATGATATATATTGAATTACCTAATGGACAGCTCCACCTTTCTCTCCAGATCTACACACATGTCCTTCAAATCCCAACCTTACTAATATTTTATCTGATACCCTAACTTCAGTTGATGGTAACAGCCAGTCACCCAACCCTGAGAACCATCCTTAATTTCTCCTTGTAACTTCATCCAAACCTGCCAAGACCTGCCACCATAACTTGCTACCTTTTCTTTGAATCATCTTTTCCTTTTCATCACTGTTGCCCTAGTTCAGACTCTCATTTTCTTTTGTCTAGAATATTGCAATGGTTCTCTTTAAACCCATCTTTCCTGATGCTGCCAAGCAGGGCTGCCACACTGTACAACTCCAGGTAACATTATTCACACTGTGCAATGTAGTAGCCCTAATAACAAGACTGAATTTTCTTAAATGCAAATCAGTCAGTTCAGTTCAGTTCAGTTCAGTCGCTCAGTCGTGTCCAACTCTTTGCAACCCCATGAACTACAGCATGCCAGGCCTCCCTGTCCATCACCAACACCCGGAGTCCACCCAAACCCATGTCCATTGTGGCAGTGATGCCATCCAACCATCTCATCCTCTGTCGTCCCCTTCTCCTCCTGCCCTCAATCTTTTCCAGCATCAGGGTCTTTTCAAATGAGTCAGCTTTCCGCATCAGGTGGCCAAAGTACTGGAGTTTCAGCTTCAACATCAGTCTCTCCAATGAACACCCAGGACTAATCTCCTTTAGGATGGACTAGTTGGATCTCCTTGCAGTCCAAGGGACCCTCAAGAGTCTTCTCCAACACCACAGTTCAAAAGCATCAATTCTTCAGTGCTCAGTTTTCTTTATAGTCCAACACTCACATCCATACATGACTACTGGAAAAACCATAACTTCGACTAGATGGACCTTTTTTGGCAAAGTAATGCCTCTGCTTTTGAATATGCTGTCTAGGTTGGTCATAACTTTCCTTCCAAGGAGCAAACGTCTTTAATTTCATGGCTACAATCACCATCCACAGTGATTTTGGAGCCCAGAAAAATAAATTCAACCACTGTTTCCACTGTTTCCCCATCTATTTGCCATGAAGTGATGGGACTGGATGCCATGATCTTAATTTTCTGAATGTTGAGCTTTAAGCCAACTTTTTCACTCTCCACTTTCACTTTCATCAAGAAGCTCTTTAGTTCTTCAATTTCTGCCATAAGGGTGGTGTCATCTGCATATCTGAGGTTATTGATATTTCTCCCGGCAATCTAGATTCCAGCTCGTGCTTCATCCAGCCCAGCATTTCTCATGATGTGCTCTGCATATAAGTTAAATAAGCAGGGTGACAATATACAGCCTTGCTGTATTCCTTTTCCTATTTGGAACCAGTCTGTTGGTCCATGTCCAGTTCTAACTGTTGCTTCCTGACCTGCATACAGGTTTCTCAAGAGGCCAGTCAGGTGGTCTGGTATTCCCATCTCTTTCAGAATTTTCCACAGTTTATTGTGATCCACACAGTCAAAGGCTTTGGCATAGTCAATAAAGCAGAAATAGATGTTTTTCTGGAACTCTCTTGCTTTATCGATGATCCAGTGGATGTTGGCAATTTGATCTCTGGTTCCTCTGCCTTTTCTAAAACCAGCTTGAATATCTGGAAGTTCACAGTTCACATATTGCTGAAGCCTGGCCTGGAGAATTTTGAGCATTACTTTACTAGCATGTGAGATGAGTGCAATTGTGCAGTAGTTTGAGCATTCTTTGGCATTGCCTTTCTTTGGGATTGGAATGAAAACTGACCTTTTCCAGTCCTGTGGCCACTGCTGAGTTTTCCAAATTTGCTGGCATATTGAGTGCAGCACTTTCACAGCATCATCTTTCAGGATTTGAAAGAGCTCAACTGGAATTCCATCACCTCCACTAGCTTTGTTTGTAGTGATGCTTCCTAAGGCCCACCTGACTTCACATTCCAGGATATCCAGCTCTAGGTGAGTGTGAGTGATCACACCTTCCTGGTTATCTGGGTCATGAGGATCTTTTTTGTACAGTTCTTCTGTGTATTCTTTGTTAATACCCTACTTAAAACTCTTCAATGGCACCCCAGTAACTACAGGATAAATTCCAAACTCCTTAGCATTCCAATCAAGCATGATCCAGGCCTCAAAAATCTCTCCTGTCTTTCATTTCACGTTCTATCAATCAAGGTAAACTGGAAATGATCAAACAAGAGATGGCAAGAGTGAACATCGACATTTTAGGAATCAGTGACCTAAAGTGGACAGGAACAGACGAATTTAATTCAGATGACCATTATATCTACTACTGTGGGCAAGAATCCCTTAGAAGAAATGGAGTAGCCCTCATAGTCAACAAAAAAGTCCAAATGCAGAACTTGAGTGCAGTCTCAAAAATGACAGAATGATCTCGGTTCATTTCCAAGGCAAACCATTCAATATCACAGTAATCCAAGTCTATGCTCCAACCACTAATGATGAAGTTGAATGGTTCTTTGAAGACCTAAAAATTTTCTAGAACTAACATCAAAAATGTTAGAAGATAACACCAAAAACGCCAAAGAATTGATGCTTTTGAACTGTGGTGTTGGAGAAGACTCTTGAGAGTCCCTTGGACTGCAAGGAGATCCAACCAGTCCATTCTGAAGGAGATCAGCCCTGGAATTTCTTTGGAAGGAATGATGCTAAAGCTGAAACTCCAGTACTTTGGACACCTCATGTGAAAAGTTGACTCATTGGAAAAGACTCTGATGCTGCGAGGGGTTGGGGGCAGGAGGAGAAGGGGACGACAGAGGATGAGATGGCTGGATGGAATCACTGACTTGATGGACGTGAGTCTGAGTGAATTCCAGGAGTTGGTGATGGACAGGGAGGCCTTGCGTGCTGCGATTCATGGGGTCGCAAAGAGTCAGACACGACTGAGCGACTGAACTGAACTGAACTGAACTGAACATCAAAAAAGATGTCCTTTCATCATAGGGGACTGGAATGCAAAAGTAGGAAGTTAAGAGATACATGGAGTAACAGGCAAGTTTGGCCTTGAAGTACAAAATGAAGCAGGAAAAATGCTAAAAGACTTTTGTCAAGAGAATGCACTGGTCATACCAAACACCCTCTGCCAACAACACAAGAGATGACTCTACATATGGACATCACCAGATGGTCAATACCCAAAATCAAATTGATTATATTCTTTGTAGCCAAAGATGATGAAGCTCTATACAGTCAGCAAAAACAAAACCAAGAGCAGACTGTGGCTCAGATCATAAACTTATTGCAAGGTTCAAACTTAAATTGAAGAATGTATGGAAAACCACTAGGCCATTCAGGTATGACCTAAATCAAATCCCTTATGATTATACAGTGGAAGTGACAGATTCAAGGGATTGGATCTGATAGACAGAGTGCCTGAAGAACTATGGAAGGATGTTCTTAAGATTCTACAGCAGACAGTGATCAAAAACGCATAAAAGCAAAATGGTTGTCTGAGGAGATCTTACAAATAGCTGAGAAAAGAAGAGAAGCAAAAGGTAAATGAGAAAAGGAAATATATACCCATCTGAATGCAGATCTCCAAAGAATAGCAAGGAGAGATAAGAAAGCCTTCCTAAGCAAAAAATGCAAAGAAATAGAGGAGAACAATAGAATAGGTAAGATTAGATCTCTCTTCAAGAAAATTAGAGATACCAAGGAAACATTTCATACAAAAATGGGCACAATAAAGGACATAAATGATATGGACCTAACAGAAGCAGAAGATAATAAGGAGAGGTGGCAAGAATATATGGAAGAACTATACAAAAAAGATATTAATGACTAGGATATCCATGATGATATGATCACTCACCTAGAACCAGACATCCTTGAGTGTGAAGTCAAGTGGGCCTTAGGAAGCATCACTACGAACAAAGCTAGTGGATGTGATAGAATTCCAGCTGAGCCATTTCAAATCCTAAAAGATGGTACTGTTAAAGTGCTGCACACAATATGCCAGCAAATTTGGAAAACTCAGCAGTGGCCACAGGACTGGAAAGGGTCAGTTTTCGTTCCAATCCCAAAGAAGAGCAACACCAAAGAATGTTCAAACTACAGCACAATTGCACTTATTTTACATGCTAGCAAAGTGATGACCAAAATCCTTCAAGCTAGGCTTCTACGGTATGTGAACTGAGAACTTCCAGATGTACAAGCTGGATTTAGAAAAGGCATGGGAACCAAATTGTGAACATCCATTGGATCACAGAAAAAGTTAGAGAATTCCAAAAAAACATCTATTTCTGCTTCATTGACTATGCCAAAGCCTTTGACTGTGTAGACCACAGCAAACTGGAAAATTTGTAGAGATGGGAATACCAGACCACCTTACCTGCCTAATGAGGAACCTGTAGGCAGGTCAAGAAGCAACAGTTAGAACTGGCCGTGGAACAATGGACTGGTTCCAAATTGAGAAAGGAGTATGTCAAGGCTATATATTGTCACCATGCTTATTTAACTTATATACAGAATACATTATGAGAAATGCCAGGCTGGATGAAGTACAAACTGGAATCAAGATGCCGGGAGAAATATCAATAACCTCAGATATGCAGATGACACCATCCTTATGGCATAAAGCTAAGAGGAGTTAAAGAGCCTCTTCATGAAGGTGAAAGAGGAGAGTGAAAAAGCTGGCTTAAAACTCAATATTCAAAAAACGAAGGTCATGGTATCCAGTCCCATCACTTCATGGCAAATAGATGGGGAAACAGTGTAAACAGTGACAGACTTTATTTTCTTGGGCTCCAAAATCACTCTGGATGGTGACTGTAGCCATGAAATTAAAAGACACTTGCTTCTTGGAAGAAAGGCTATGATAAACCCAGAGAGCATATTAAAAAGCAGAGATGTTACTTTGCCTACAAAGGGCCATCTTGTCAAAGCTATGGTTTTTCCAGTAGTCATGTATGAATATGAGAGTTGGACCATAAAGAAGGCTAAGCACTGAAGCACTGATGCCTTTGAACTGTGGTCCTGGAGAAGACTCTTGAGAGTCCCTTGGACAGCAAGCAGATCAAACCAGTCAATCCTAAAGGAAATCAACCCTGAATATTCATTGGAAGGACTGATGATGAAGCTGAAGCTCCAATACTTTGGCCATCTGATTCCAAGAGTTGACTCATTGGAAAAGACCCTGATGCTGGAAAAGATTGAAGGCAGGAGGAGAAGGGGACGACAAAGGATGAGATGGTTGGATGGCATTGTGGACTCAATGGATATTAGTTTGAGCAAACTCCAGTAGATGGTGAAGGACAGGGAAGCCTGGTGTGCAGCAGTCCATGGAGTCACAAAGAGCCGGACATTACTGAGTGACTGAACAATAATAACAAATACTTGGTATTTCCTGTTCACACCATGCTTTTTTCTCTTCCTGGAATGTCTTCTCCTCAGCTTTCAATTTCTTGATCCTTTTCATCTGGGTAATTTTTCAGTATTACTGCTTCAGAGCTCAGTCAATTCAAACAATATCATTTAGGAAGCTTAGTCTGAAACTCAACCCTCAACCACAGGCTGCTCCAGGTATCCCTCCCTCTATCATAGCACTTGTAACACTCTATGATCATTGCTTGTTTATAGTCCCCTCCTCTGAGTATAGGTGATGTAGTGGTAAAGAATCCACCTGCCAATTCAGGAGATGCAGGTGACACAAGAGACACGAGTTTCATCCCTGGGTCGGGATAATCCTCTGGAGTAGGAAATGGCAACTTACTACAGTATTCTTGCCTGGAAAATTCAATGGACAGAGGAGCCTGGTGGGCTACAGTCCATGGGATTGCAAAGAGTTGGTTGTGACTGAGCGCACGTGTGCACGTGCACACACACACACACCTTTCAGTATAAGCTCCTTCAGAGCCAACACTCAGTGTCCTCAGCACCTAGCAAAGTGCCAAGCCAGACAGAATTGACCCAAGCAAAAGACAAACTCTACACTAACCTCAGGGTAGGAAAATTTTTTTCAGAAATCCTATTAAACTATTTAAAATGGCAAAGAGTATGCATGTAACCCTGTTAAAGACAATGAAAATGATAAATATACCCAGGTCCTATATGAAGCTAGTATGCAGGATTTCAGTCATACTGATTGTGAAAATATTGAAATATTTTCATACTAGCCAGTAAATAGCTATTTAATACTGAGGCTGTCTAACTCCTTCCGCTACTCTTCCAGGCCTTCCCCTAAGATTCTGCCAGACTTATCCATGATCCAGCACTAATGTCTCTTTTGATTGATTATTGTCCATGCTAAAAAATATTTTGAATAGTATATCTAAATTTACTCTTCCTCAATTGTGCAGCATTTCCTCCAACAGCATTTTTGGCTTTCCTTTTTATTTCAGGATCCTTGGGACCCTGGCATAGACTCTAAGCCAAACAATCATCCACTGGAAAGAGTAAACTACAATCTAAAGAGATATTTAGCATTATCAGGACTGACGTTTATCAAGCTTTTCCTGCAATTGGATCTCCCTCTTTTTTTGCAAATTAAATTTTTATGTGTATGGCAGGGCAATATACTACTAAGTTAATTTCCAAATAGCTTTCTCTTTTTCTTTTCAGTGGAATAGATTAATAAACAAACCATGGAACCAGGAGGTTTGGAGCAAATCCAAGGTTGTAGCATATCTAACAAGCTCCCAGGTGATACACATACACACTGAACTCTCATCTAAATTCATCGTGGAGATGAGATTAGTTGCCAAGATGGAGAGGGGACATACTATCCTGAAAGAGGAACAATGAGATCTTTGTTGCTAGAGCCTGATTACCAGGTCCTTCCTGGACTGTCTAAACCCAAGATTCTGATATAATTGAAAGGAGGCGAAAGGATCCCACAAAGCAATTGATATTGGACTTCTGGCCAATACCGCTGAGTGAGAATTCAAATAGGACACATTAATTTTTCTAACTTAATCTGCATAGATTTTATTTTACTTTTAAAAATGGATATTGCACTTTAATTTAAAAAGAGTATGAGATGGTTGAATGGCATCTCTGATTCAATGGACATGAACTCGGGCAAACTCCAGGAGATGATGAGGGACAGGGATGCCTGGCGTGCTGCAGTCTATGGGGTAGCAAAGAGTTGGACACAACTTGGCAACTGAACAATGAAAAATGGATATATATGACATTTCATCTAATAAGCCTAATACATAAGTTAAAAACCAATATTGTTTTAGCTGCTAAACATAATACTAACTCTGAAGTTACAGTTAAATTCTGCAATAAATCTTCAGGTCTGTATACCTCAAAGTTGCTCAAAAATGAAACTTTCAAAATTGTACTTATACTAGAAAGCATCTGTATTCAAAGTTTATCCCAACAGCAAGAGTAACATAAGATGAAGCAAGAACACAGTTACAATAAAATTCTATTTTTTTAATTTCACAAATCAGAGCATTGATTTTATTTTAATTAAGCATTTAAAACATGAGTTGTGTTATTTTTCATTAGACTTGTAATTTGAGATAATTATAGTCCCATGGAGTTGTGAGAAATAAACCAGAGAGATCCTGTGGACCCTTCATTCAGTTTCCTCCAATGGTAACTATATTACAGTACCACAACCATGATATTGACATTGATACAATCCACTCATTCAAATTTATCCAGCATTACTTGTACTCATTTAAGTGTGTACTTAGTTCTACACAATTTATCACTTTTTGTGTGTCCACATCATAGTCAAGATACAGAACAGTTCCATCACTGCAAGAATCTCTTGTTTTGCCCTTTTATAACCATACGCACTTCCCTCTGACAACCCTCCCCAGAACCAAAACTCTTAAGTCCTGACAACTGTAAACTGTTGACAATTTCTATGATTTTGTCATTTAAAATTTCTTCCATAAATGGAATCATATTGTACATAACTTTTGGGGATTGGCTTTTTTATTTAGCATGATTACCTGGAGATATCTTTTTTCTATTAATATATTTTTCAGTTTGCATTTTGTTCTTTTTTATAACTTCTATTTCCTTGCTGAGATTTTCTATTTTTTCATTTGTTTCTAGCATGTTCATAATTGCTCATTGAAACATCTTTATAATGGCTTCTTTAACATCTTTGTCAGATAATTCCAACATATGATTCATCTCCGTGTTGGCGTCATTTGATTGTCTTTTCCTTTTAAAGTTATTTTCCTGGTTCTTTGTATGACAGGTGATTTTTAAATGTATTCTAGAAATTTTGGCTATTGTGTTAGGTAAGTCTGCTGCTGCTGCTGCTGCTGCTGCTGCTAAGTCGCTTCAGTCGTGTCCAACTCTGTGCGACCCCATAGACAGCAGCCCGTTAGGCTCCTCTGTCCCTGGGATTGTCCAGGCAAGAATACTGGAGTGGGTTGCCATTTCCTTCTCCAATGCATGAAAGTGAAAAGTGAAAGTGAAGTCATTTAGTCATGTCCAACTCTCAGCGACCCCATGGACTGCAGCCCACCAGGCTCCTCTGTCCATGGGACTCTCCAGGCAAGAGTACTGGCGTGGGGTGCCATTCTAGTCCTATGCAAATCCTCCATTTTATCAAGCAGTCTACTTGTTTAGATTTAGCACATAGGTCCTGGCCAATTTTTGTTTGCCATGATTCCAATAACAGTTTAATCTTCAGAGCCTTTGCTGTGCTTTGACTGGCTTGGATTAACTGATACCTGATGCGCTCCAAGTGGTCTGTGCTGGTTTAGCTAGTAGAGGCAAAATTTTCTTCTCTAGGCTAGATTGTGTGGTGCCTTTAAGTGGAGAAAGGAAGTCTCCATGACGAAGAACACTTTCTGCACTTGGGCCACTTGTGACTGCATTTCTCCACCCAGGGCAGCCTGGCCAGTCTATGTAGGGGAGGGGATTCTTAGGACCATGAATGAAAAGAACTTTCTAAGCTGGGTCACTTGCTCTAGAGGGGTCCCACTTGCATAAGACTCCCTGGCCTCCCAGTACCCCTCAGTAGGGAAGGGCGTCTCAAGGACTACAGAACAAAGGGGTGTATTTCCAGGATTTATAGTTGTACCTAGTAGGGAGGAGCAGAGAGCAATGTTTCTATGCCATCTTATCTGGACCAGAAGTCCTCTTGTTTCTCTTTTATGCTACTTAAGATGTCTTAGTATTGAACTAATCTTTCTTTTCCTAAATTGTATAGAGCATTTTTAAAAATATTGTTCTTGCTCTACATTTAAGAAACTTAACATCATCTCTCACCTCTACAGCCAACTGGGTTATTCACCAATAAATTAACTGAGATAGTCACTGGTGTTTTATTTAATATTATCACTTAGGAAAACATTTTCTTGTTGTGTAACATAAATACAGAAAAATAAACAAATCTTAAGTTTACACACCAGCAAATTACCACAAAATGCTCATATTAATATAGTGTTTCTTTTGACTAAAAATAATCTGGATATCTATTTCATAAAAATGTGAACATACTTAACACTACAAAACTGCACACTTAAAATGATTAAGATGGTAAATTTTATGTGTTTTTTTTTTTACCAGATTTTTAAAAAGGAATCTGGAAGAATAAAACACCTAAATTCTGAATAATGCCAAAAATGCCTCCAAACTCACAGCCTAGCAGGGGTTTAGCAGGAGCAAATTCCTAGTATATAGACCCTATGTCTTCAGCTCCTTTTCCTCCTACATATTCAGGAAAACAATTATTGATGATTTTCACCTATGAAAGAAAATAAAGAAATGTGGCATCTGTTTGTTATACCTTAAGTGTTGTGGGAAAAGCAAAGCACAGTTGTTCTAGCTGAAGTCAGTTTGGTATAGTAGCCCCGCACTTTTCACTACACAGTCATCCTGTCATCAGTGTATGTATGTATACGAAAGTTACTCAGCTGTGTCTGACTCTTTTCAACCCCATGGACTGTATGTAGCCTGCCAGGCTCCTCTGTCCAAGAATTCTCCAGGCAAGAATACTGGAATGGGTTGTCATTCCCTTCTCCAGGGGGTCTTCTCAACCCAGGGATTGAACCCAGGTCTCCTGCATTGCAGCCAGATTCTTTACCATCTGAGCCATCAGTACTGTTGTGCAAATTAAGTGAAATAAAATAGGTGAATGGTTTTCTACATGGTGTGCATACTCAGTTGCTCAGTCATGTCTGAATCTTTGCAACTGTGTGGACTGTAGCCTGTCAGGATTCTCTGTCCATGGAATTTTCCAGGCAAGAATACTGGAGTGGGTTGCCATTTTCCTACTCCAGGCAGGTGTTGAATATGGAGACAAATGAGAGGGCAATATAGACCCATAAACAAATGCTGATAACATCCCTAAAAAGGAAAACCAAGGAAGAATAGTCAAGGGGTAGGACTTACTCTGTGTGCCAAGCATCATGAATAGTGATTTATAAATGATATTCCATTTAACCTTCTACAATTAATGCTAAGGAACATCTAATTTTCCCACTTGACAAATGAAAAATCTTAATCTCAGAAAGATTAAGACAACTAGGCCCATGGACACACAGCTAAAAAAAAAAAAAGTAACAGAACCAGGATTTGAATATCTTTTCTCCAGCTTACAAAGCCAAGCTTGTCCAAAGAATAAGGCTCAAACCCATTTTCATGGAGTGCAATAATCCAGCTCCAGCAGATCCTCCCAGTTCTCTCTCTCCACATTTCCCTGTGTATTTCATGCTCTCAACTGAATAATCCATCTCTTATCCTTTCCCCCTTAACCAACCATTACACATTTACATGCTATTGTTTCTCACTTCTATTATTTGTTCATAATGCCCTCAACTTGGCATCCTCTCCCTCTCATATTTGCATGGCTAAATCACCTCTTCTTGGAAATCTTCTCAAGTCTCTATTGTCCCTGTCTCCTTAGTCTGCCCATCCTCATATGTTTCCACTATGCTTTTTGCTTATTTATATTGAATTGCCATTGTACATTTACTTTTTTCTCATTATCTAGGGATACATTTATTACAAAGGCATTTGACAAAAGTTTTTCTTGTATATTTATATTTATATGAGCTCTTGAAGGCAAGAACCACTTCTTATTCATCTGTATTATGTCTAACATGTTTCTTGGCACATACTTGTTATCCAATAAATATTTGTTCAGTGATTAATTGATTGAGTGAACAGATAAATGCCTCTAAACAGTGTTCTTCCTCTTCAGCCATTCATCTATCTTGTTCTGAATTTTGGAACCATATTCTTGTGCCAACCACCTTTATGTTTATTATTTACTGAATTTTTTCTTTAACTCAAGTCACTTTTCAATATTTTAAATCAACCTAGCTTTATTCTAAGCAATCATGGGCTAAATATATATACATATAATATGTTGTTGGTATTCAGTCACCAAGTCATGTCCAACTCTTCACGACCCCATGGACCACAGCACACCAGGCTTCCCTGTCCCTCACCATATACATATATATATATATATATACACACACATAATTACCAGGTGAGCCACAAGGGAAGTCCAGTCTCCAATACATATTTCAATTACATTAAAATGACTACTGAAAAATTTTTGGTGCTTATCCATTTACCTCCCAGATCATCTTGTAACCCTCCAGAGGTACACATACCATGCTAAGGAAATAATTACCTAATGTCACTGCTGTTGTTGCATGCAGCCTGGATCTGATCGGCAAAGGAAGCTGAAGAGGTAAATGGCAGTGGGATACCTTTGTGTTATATCACGAGGGCAGGTGACTGAGTCAATACTGAGACTATCTTGGTTAAGGCAGGAAATCCCCAACTGCAGCAGATGCCTATGATACTGCTTGACTAGTCTTTGGAGTATGGCATTCTAGACCCCAGGATGCATATGTGGTTCAAGGGGTTCAGCCCAGCTATATCTGGCCCCATTATGATGCACCTGGCTCTGTTAAAATTGAGTTCTGTGTTCTATGTTCTATGTTCAAGCCTTCCCTGGGTGGTACACAGTGTATATAGTACTATATGTGAGACAGTATAGCCTATTGCTGATTCCTCACTGGATGACCTGGAACAAATTTTCTGAACTTATTAAAAATTTTCTCACCTATAAAATGTATATGTTATATATATGCTTCAATTGTTCTCAGTCCTGACTATACATTATAATTACCTGTGGATATTTTTTTTAATAGTTTTTGACAAAAATTTTTATTTAATTGGTGCAATGAAGCTTGGACCCTGATACAGTTTTTCAAGTTCTCCAATGTGCAACTAAGGTTTAAAATCACTGAGTTCACTGGATAAATAAAGAATTTAAAAAGCACCTGGAACACAATAAATATGCTAGAAATGTAAGATATTATTAGTGTTATAATTATTACTAATAGGCTTATTCATTGGTTATCCTTTCTAGTTTTCATCTGGTAGCCTATAACCTGCCTTACTCTGAAAAGCCTACACATCCACCACCCCAAAGAACAGGCCAGCTGTTTGAATCATGATTTCTCATGATGACTTTGAATGTCATCATCTGCCCTCCTAGCACAACTTCTGTGACTGGGACCATATGTGTTCCACACACCCCGGTTGAAGCCACTCATGACTAAGTTTGTGGGTAATTATAACTACACCCCCATGGCTTGCTTCTCTGTAGAATGAGATAGAGTGGGTGGCCATGGCAATCACCATAGTCAGTTTCTTCTCTAGCCCTCCCTCTTATCCAGGGACATCAGGATACAAGAGAATGAGCTGTTCTTCTAGCTTAGTAATGGGACGGGAAAAGGGGATGAGGCCAGCTGTATGCATGTGAGTCGCATATAAGCTGCATGTGAAACCCAGGTGAGTTTTTTGTTATGGAGTGTTTTTTTCCCCTCTTTTCTCCCATACCATCAGTGACTGAAGCTGGTTTTGAACCTAAGGAAGGCTGCTAATGCGGCTACTTGTTAATGATCACCCTAAAAGCAATAGTTAGTGTTTATTGAATGCCATGCACTGTGGCAAAGTGCTTATATAATCATCCTATTTAGTCTCCAGGGCAACTCTTGGAGGAAGGGTCTATTTTTATTATCTTCATTTTCAAATAAGAAAACTAAGAGGCCCAGAGAGATGAAGTAACTTGCCCCAAGGTAGAAGGTGAAAAGTAGCCCAAGAAATCTGGCTGTGGAGACTGGGCTTTTACCCAGATTTCTGAATATAGTCCTAGAGGTGCAAAAGACCTGAGAGATCTCCCAATCCAACCCTCTTGTATTATCAATGGGGAAACTAAGAACTAACTAGGGAAAGGGACTTTTTCCTGAACAATGGATATCTTTTAAGAAAATTCATTTAATGAATACTTATTGGACTCTAATGCCAGGCCCTGTGTTGGGTGCTGGAGATAACACAGTTTTTTTTTTTTTTTAAAGCAAAAGTCCTGCCCTAATGAAGCTGATATTGTAGGGGAGAAACAGTCTTTAAACAAACTAGTGAAAAGTAGTATATTAGAAGTTGACAAGTACTACATGCTTCTCTGGTGGCTCAGACAGTAAAGAGTCCACCTGCAATGCAGGAGACCCAGGGTTAGTCCCTGGGTTGGGAAGATCCCCTGGAGAAGGGAATGGCTACCCACTCCAGCATTCTTGCCTGGGAAATCCCATGGACCAACGATCCTGGCAGGCTACAGTCCATGGGGTTGCAAAGGGTTGGATATGATTGAGCAACTTAAGCATACACAAATGCCCATGCACATGAAAAATAAAACATAGAAGAGGCAAAAGGAGTATGGGGTGATTGCAAATTTAAATAGAGCAGTCAGGGAAGAGCTCACTGAAAAGGGGAATTATTTTAATTATGATCTGAAGAAGGTGAGGGAGTGAATTATTTGAATATTTGAGAGAAGATTTTTCCAGGCAGAGAAAACAGCTAGTGCAAAGTCCCTGTGGTAGGGGCATGCTTGTTTATGTCCAAGGACCAGCAAGGAAGCAAGTGTGGCTGGAGCAGAGTGACTATGAGGCAAAGTAGTGGGACCTGATACTGTAGAGATGAAGAGGGGACAAATCAGGCAGGGATGTATAAGCCATTACAAGACCTTTGACTTTTATTCTAAATGAGATAAAAAGTCATTGCAGAATTTGAAACAGAGGAGTGATGTGATCTGGCTTGATAATTGAAAGTCTCCCTCTGGCTTCTGTAAGGAAAATGGAGAGGCAAATACGGAGACTAAAGGGAGTGAATGGTGGCTTAAAACAAGGTGATAGTGGTGAAAAGGATAAAAACATGGTCAATTTTTGAGAAAATTTGATGGTAAACCCAGTTGTAAAGGAAGCATAGCTGTGAAGTGTGAGAGAAAGAGAAAAATCAAGAATGTCTGGCTCAGACTCCCCCATAACACTCCCTGTTGGGCCCAAGAATTTCTTTGGCCAAGCAGCTGCCATTACTTCTCATTCTTTCTCCCTGTCTCAGTTTTTTATTTTTTTTTTACTTTTTACATTAAGGTTTTTTTTTTTAATTTTATTTTATTTTTAAACTTTACATAATTGTATTAGTTTTGCCAAATATCAAAATGAATCCACCGCAGGTATACATGTGTTCCCCATCCTGAACCCTCCTCCCTCCTCCCTCCCCATTCCATCCCTCTGGGTCGTCCCAGTGCACCAGCCCCAAGCATCCAGTATCGTGCATCGAACCTGGACTGGCAACTCGTTTCATACATGCTATTTTACATGTTTCAATGCCATTCTCCCAGTTTTAATACAACTTCTAGAATACTCTGGAGAGTCTACTGGCCTCTTAGAGAATTACAGGAAAGAGGTGAAACCACAGAATTATTGAGTCACTGTAGTGAAGGTGCCCTATCCTGATTCAAATTACCTGCCCCAAAACCACTGCAAGAAAACAGAATATACTGAAATTTGAGACCATTTGCAGTCTTCTGCCTGCTGGATAAGGCAGTCATTATGGCCTGAAAAGGAAATGGTGTGATTTCCCTGACCCTTCGTGCAGAAGGTCAGCAAAGGCCTACGTGACAGCCTGCAGGCAGAACGTCAGGGAGAGGAACACTCTACACCAGTTAGAGGTCATCTTTAAGAAGTGCCTCAAGTCCCATGGCAGATATTTGGAATCCAGAAGGGGGAAAATTCTTTAGTTTTCTATTTTAGGTAACAGCTCTACATTCAGATATTTTCAGACACATGAAAAGTAAGAGGCTTTGCTTCTTCTCCCCTCCCTGATCTTTTGAGTCCTGACTATCAGGATTTACAGTTTCAAGATTCTTGAGAATAGCAGCTAATTCTAGTCATGCTTTCAATTATGCACCTCTAACAACTGCATTTCCAGGAAGATATTAGGCAAGTCAAGAGTTTCCTTAGGAGATCCACAAAATAAAATAATACTTCATTAGAGAGGAAAGAGAGTGTATGAAGAAATAAGGAGAAGTTGAGTCCCACCTGGATCTCTGGACTATGTGTTTCCACAGTTATTCACTGCTATCTTCCCAGAACTGGACTAGGGTAGATAAAAGGGGCAGGGCAATCTCCAGAGTCTAACAGTGACATATAGATCAATATCAAGAAGAGAAGTTGAGCTATAGCTTCCTTATTTCTAGTTGTCCTCAACCCATTGGTAACTCCCCAGAGAGATCACTACTCCCTAGGAATGGTGGGTACACATGTGGGGCAGTTTCCCTAGCCCAAGCCTGTCTTTGGTCATACTTGCCAACTGGAAGGCATCAGCAACCCAAGGCTATAGGTTTCTCAGTAGTCTGAGGGACAAGCTACCAGGAAAAGAAATTATTATTTTAAGTGAATATTTTCACTAGAAATTCTACATTGATGGCCTTTGAGGAATCACTAACTAAAATAACTTTAAAATATTTATTACAAAACCTCTGCTGTACACTGTACCAGTCATAAAGTAATAGATAGCCTCCATTGATGGTGACCTACTCTGTGCTGGACACATTATAAATTGTTATTCATTAATCTTCACAGCAACCTAACAGAATTAGCATGGACATACCAATCTGAAAGGTGAGGAAATGGAGGCCACTGACTTTGTCCTATGCCACACAGCTTATCAATGGCAGATTCAGGGTTCAAAGCTGGGTCAGCCATGCTTATTCTATAATTGTTGCAATGTCTCTAGAATATAAAATCCTTTGAGGTTGGCTCCCTATTTACCTATCAAATTCTCCTATCCCACGGCTATCCCATTTGGGCCTCTATCAGCACACACCCTCATGAAAATATCTTGCACAATCCGGGAGGTAAGTAGGGTATTATTTAACACTGTAAGCTCTAGAACCAGGTTGTCTGGATTCATAATGCCATTTTGGCCACTTTCCTGTCGTGTGGACTCAGTTTCCTAATCTGTAAAATTGGAATAATAATAGTCTCTACTTCATAGGCTTGTTTCAAGGATTAAATGAGATAGTGCACATAAAGCTCTTAGAATGGTGTTTGGCATAGAGTAAAAATTCTCTAAGTATTAAGTAGTATTATTCTTGGCTCTGGGCCTTTATTTCTGTTACATTTTCTTTGAAGAGTTCCCATCCTCTTCTTTCCAGGTACTTCTCAACTAACCTTCAAAGCCCAGCTCAAACCCCACATCCTCCAAGATTTCTTTGACCATCACAACTTTCCAGTACTTAATGTCTGGACATATCACCCACTCTCTGTTCACAGTCCCTAGCCTATGCTTTGAACCTAGAAGGTACTCAGTAAGTCCCTTTGGAGATGCATAAATGTGTGAATAAAGCAGTCATGTGCTAGCTGTTTTCCTTTTTGGTGAAAACTCTTCCCAGCTGCCTTCCCCACTCCTGCCCAATTAAGCAATGCAGGCATTCCTGTTCTTTTATAGCTTAGCTTAACAAGACTTGGATTTCAGGGTAGGATTTTTTGCCCAGGCAACTTGTTCACTTCTCACTCTCTGCCTGGTCTCTAGGAGACAGATTAACCTAACTTGATAACATTTTGTCTTCCTGACTAGGTGCCTTAGCTATATAGTGAGAAAAGTGTATCTTTCCTCCTTTTTTTTTTTAAACTGGCCTGAGGATTTGAGGGGATTATGGGGGATTCTGATTTGAGGTTTTGAAGTTTCTCTTCCAAATCCAATTCATGCCACTCTGTACTTACTCTACCAGGGTGACCGCATCAATTCACATAATTTTAATTTCCACCTCTCTGTTAATGGCTGCCATGAAGTGTTGTGCTGGTAAATATTTAACCATGGGTTCTCTGAGGGAAAAGAAAAACTTCCTGATTTATAGTGTTTGCTAATTTCCATTGCGTAAATACCTCCAGAATGTTGGGTTTCAAGTTGCCAGCAGAACATCACTGAACAGAGAGGTGGAAAGAGATACAAGATAGCATACCATCATATAACATTTCCACCATACAAACACAAAAATGTAAATAATCTCAAGAGCATAGAAAAAAAGAAGAAGTGTTGAGTTTTGAGTTTTTACTTTTTTAATAAATTTAATAAGTTTATATAATTTAAATTTCAATAACTATTATATTTAACATCCAGCTCACTAAATCTCTGAAGATTTAGCAGTCTCTTATGATCCATTACAAGCCAGCTCCAGCCCACCACTGATCCCATGTGATGGTCTCCCAAGCATGTCTGCAGCCTAGATCACTTTCCTCAATTCCACACCTGTGTACACAACCTACATTTCACCTCTACATGGATGTTCAACAGATCTCTAACACATCTCAACAACTGTAGAAAGTGAAAATGAAGTCACTCAGTCATGCCTGACTCTTTTCAACCCCATGGACTGTAGCCTACCAGGCTCCTTCATCCATGGGATTTTCCAGGCAAGAATACTGGAGTGGGTTGCCATTTCCTTCTCTAATCAACAACTGTATTCTCCATCAATTCTCACTGTCCAAAGTCTACTTCACATTTTGTCTTCCCTGTCTCAGAAAATGGTACCACTAGTCACCAATCACCCAAGTCAGAAACCTGGGAATCATCTTTGACTTCTCTCTCTTTCCCACTCCAGTACTCTTGCCTGGGAAATCCCATGGATGGAGGAACATGGTAGGCTACAGTCCATGGGGTCGCAAAGAGTCAGACACGATTGAGTGACTTCACTTTATCACTTTAAGTTACTCAATATCCCTGGGCCTTGTCAATCCTAACTTTTTGGCCCTTCCCCCTGCTATTGCCTTAGTTTAGGCTTCTTCATCTCATGCCTAGAACATGACAACAATCTCCCAACTGGTCTACCTGAATTTCCACCTTATCTCCCTAGTAATCTATCCTACACAAAATGACTAGAATGAAATTCAAAACTCACCATGTCAATAACAAGCTTAAAACTCCTCAGTGGAGATTGACTTCCAGCAATGGCAATGTGAGGAGCTCCACTCACCACTCCTCAGTGAAACTGGTGAAAAGTATCTTGAAAACAATAAATCTCTGGAAATGGTCCTAAGAGCAAACAGCAAATGAAGAAACATCTGTTCAAGAAAAGCTGCAAAAAATCAGTTAAAATGGTAAGAATCTGTGGTGTTTGAACCAAGACCACATCCTCCATCCCCATTTTAGTGCAAGTTGGGTAACTGCACTCCAGACTTCTGCAGCTGAGAACACAGGGTTCCTTCTCCCCAGCTCCCAATCAGAGGGTTTTCTTCCCATGAGAAGCAAGACTTCAGCGTTTCTCATCCTGTCCTCAGCTACACATTGCTAAGCCTAAGTCCTGGGTGACTGTGGTCAAGAGGTGGTGTCTCACTTCTTCCACTCAGCCTCCACTCATGGCATGGAGACTCAGCCTTAATGAGCCATGCTGAGAATACTGGGGCCCTCATTGTCCTTTCCCTGCCTCTGCTGCTGCTGCTGCTAAGTCACTTTAGTCATGTCTGACTCTGTGCGACCCCATGGATGGCAGCCCACCAGGCTCCCCTGTCCCTCCATGGCAGGAGAGGAAAGCCAAGAGGACTTCAGGTTACGAAGTGCCGCCTCCCCCGCCCCCACCACCAGAAGATTAGCTCCTGCCCCCACCACCAGAAGATTAGCTCCTGGAGTGGGAATATTGCTCAGAGAGAGGACTGCCATTTTCTCATCCAGCTCCAGAGCATTGGCTCTGGGATTTTGCCTGGGGGACAGGGGAGAGAAGCAACCATAAAACAGATAGATCCTAGTCTCTTACCAAAGGAACTGATTCTATTTGCAACAGATCTTGAAGATGTACAAACCTAAGGAAACTCTCAAGAGCGGTGGAGGTTGCAGTGAAAAGCAATTGAGAGGATTGGGAGGAGGTTCAAGGATTTTAATAAAGATACAGTCTAGGCTGTGGGCAGGCTAGTTTACAAGAGAGAACTTGGGAATAACTCAGCTTGAGGAGCCCTCTTAGGGTCAGAACGAATATCAAACACTGAACTCAGAAACTATTGCTTCTTAGAAAATGAAAATCCCAGAGTTTAAAAATATAATAATTGAACTTCTTACTTCTGTTCCTCATAAGGAGCTAGGAACGTTGCCACTCCATCCTAACAACAAGTAAAAAGCTGAACAGATCAAAGCATCAACAAATCTTCTTGAATCCATGAGAGAAAAGAAGACACAAGGCAAACTGCTACTGTTAAGATTAGAGACAGACAGCCAAATAAGGATTATCATAGATTACTTCAGAAGAAACTTACCAGCAGACACCACCACGGGAACCAGTGCCAGGGGTTTGGAATTGTAATTGACAGTTTTCTGGAGTCTAAATGCAGAAAACTCTGAAAAACTCTTAAAAACTCCATAGCAACCCAGCTGTGGTAGAGTCCCAGAGTACTTTGGGATTTACCTCCAGGAGCTCAATCAGTTTCCATAGTAAGTACTAGAGAAAAATCCCCTTAGGCTTCCAGCAGAGGAAGGGAAAAAGAACCATTTTGAGGTACTCCAGAGAACTGCTCTTAACAAGGGCTGCCCTCAGGGAAACCTTACTAATCAGAGTAACCTGCTAGAGTATTATCAGAAAGTTCCAATGGAAGAGAAATATCCAAATCTAGCTGTCTCTAGTCATGCTCTCCCACTGAGGGGGAGAAAAAAAGACTGAGAAACACTCATGAAGTTCAAAATCCAGAGGTATATGCATACTAAAATACTAGAACCTACTAATAGAACTATAGAATGTTTCCCATACCCACACTTCACCTCTACATTAGTAAAGGCCCATTTGCAATGTATTTTAACCTTGTATATTTTGTCCAGCTATCAAGAAAAAAATTATAAGGCAAGTCAAAAATTAAAAACACAATTTGAAGAAACACATCAAGCAACAGAACCAGATATAGCAAGGGTGTTGGAATTACCAGACAGAGAATTTAAAGCAACTGCAATTAATATGCTAAGGGCTTTAATTGATGAAGTAGACAGCATGCAAGAACACATGATCAATGCAAACAGAGGGATAGAAATCCCAGAAAAAGAATAAAAATTAAATTCTAAAGATAAGAAAACACTATAACAAAAACAAAGAATTCCTTTGATAGGCCTCTTAGTAGATTAGATATGGGTAAAAAGGGGATGTCTATGCTAGAAGATATACCAATCAGATCAGATCAGATCAGTCGCTCAGTCGTGTCCGACTCTTTGTGACCCCATGAATCGCAGCACGCCAGGCCTCCCTGTCCATCACCAACTCCCGGAGTTCACTCAGACTCACGTCCATCGAGTCAGTGATGCCATCCAGCCATCTCATCCTCTGTCGTCCCCTTCTCCTCTTGCCCCCAATCCCTCCCAGCATCAGAGTCTTTTCCAATGAGTCAACTCTTCACATGAGGTGGCCAAAGTACTGGAGTTTCAGCTTTAGCATCATTCCTTCCAAAGAAATCCCAGGGCTGATCTCCGTCAGAATGGACTGGTTGGATCTCCTTGCAGTCCAAGGGACTCTGTCTTCTCCAACACCACAGTTCAAAAGCATCAATTCTTCGGTGCCAGGCTTCTTCACAGTCCAACTCTCACATCTATGCATGACTACAGGAAAAACCATAGCCTTGACTAGATGGACCTTTGTTGGCAAAGTAATGTCTCTGCTTTTGAATATGCCATCTAGGTTGGACATAACTTTCCTTCCAAGGAGTAAGTGTCTTTTAATTTCATGGCTGCAGTCACCATCTGCAGTGTTTTGGAGCCCAGAAAAATAAAGTCTGATACTGTTTCCACTGTTTCCCCATCTATTTCCCATGAAGTGATGGGACTGGATGCCATGATCTTCGTTTTCTTGAATGTTGAGCTTTAAGCCAACTTTTTCACTCTCCACTTTCACTTTCATCAAGAGACTTTTTAGTTCCTCTTTGCTTTCTGCCATAAGGGTGGTGTCATCTGCAAATCCTCAAAAATCTAAAAGAAAAAAGATTAAAAAAAAAAAAAAAGATATCCAAGGACTAAGAAAACCTTCCAAACTAGAATCATATGGAGAAGGAAGACAGGAATTAAGGAAATATTTGAAACAATAATGACTGAGAATTTATGCAAATTAATGTCAGACACCAAACCGTAGATGCAGGAAGCTCAAAGAATACCCAGCAGGTTAAATATCCAAAAAGCAATACCTAAGTATATCATTTTCAAGTAACAAAAAGTAAAACATAAAGAAAAATCCTAAAAGAGCCAAAGGGGGAGAAAACACCTTATCTATAGAGGAATAAAGATAAGAATTATATACAGTTTCTCTTCAGAACCATACAAGTAAGATGAGAGTGGAATGTAATATTTAAAGTATTGAGAGAAAGTAACTACTAACCTAAAATTCTGTACCCAACAAAATTATTCTTCAAAAGTGAAGGAGAAATAAAGACTTTCTCAGACAAAAAAAATTGAGGGAATTTGTTACTAGTAGACCTGCTGCTGCTGCTGAGTCACTTCAGTCGTGTCCAATTCTGTGCGACCCCATAGACGGCAGCCTACCAGGCTCCCCCGTCCCCAGGATTCTCCAGGCAAGAACACTGGAGTGGGTTGCCATTTCCTTCTCCAGTGCATGAAAGTGAAAAGTGAAAGTGAAGTCGCTCAGTCGTGTCCAACCCTCAGCAACCCCATGGACTGCAGCCTACCAGGCTCCTCCATCCATGGGATTTTCCAGGCAAGAGTACTGGAGTGGGGTGCCATTGCCTTCTCCGACTAGTAGACCTACTTTTCAAGAAATGTTAAAAGATGTTCTATGGAGAGAAAGTAAATAATATAGGTCAAAATCTTGAATCTGCAGGAAGAAAGAAAAAGTATCAAAGAAGGAATAAAGATAAAATTAAAAGTTTTATTTTTCTTAGTTGAGCTAACAGGTAATAGTTTATTCAAAATAAAAATAGATACAGTGTATAAATAATATATGCTCATAGATATTTTATATATATTTAAGTATACTTATATAAAATGAATAACAAGAATGATACAAGAGATAAGAAGAAGGAGCAAGGATTGTTTTGTTATTATAAGATACACTACCTTTGAAGAGGTACAACGTTATTTGAAAATACACTTGGATTAGTTACAAATGAATGTTGAAAATTAAAAGTGTTAATCACTCAGTTATGTCCAACTCTTTGCAATCCCATGAACTGCTCCTCTGTCCATGGAATTCTTCAGGCAAGCATACTGGAATGGTTAGCCATTCCCTTCTCCTGGGGATTTTCCCAACCCAGGGATCAAACCCAGGTCTCCTGCATTGCAGGCAGATTTTTTACCATTTGAACCACTAAGAAGCCCTGCAAATTCTAGGACAACCACTAAAAATGTATAACTGAGTGCTCAATTAAAACAACAAAAGGCAAAAAAGAGTGAAAGACAATATGAACAAAGAGCATACTGATTCTATATCTTGGCTATTGTAAATAATGCTGAAAAGAACATTGAAGAGCATATAACTTTAGGAATTAGTGGTTTTGTTTTTGGTTTTTGTTTTTGTTTTTTTTTTGGAAATACCAAAGAAGTAAGTTTGCTTGTATTCTTAACTGAGACACTCCAAACTATTTTCCATGTAGCTGCACCAATTTACAATCCCAAAAGTGCATGAGGGTTCCCTTTTCTCCATATACAAATCCTTGTATTTGTTGTCTTTTTGATGATAGCAATTCTGACAAATGTGAGGTGATATCTCATTGTGGTTTTAATTTGCATTTCCATGTTGATTATTAATGTTGAGCATTTTTCCTGTGTCTGTTGTACATCTGTATGTCTTTTTTTCAATAATGTCTATTCAGTTTCTCTATTTTTTACTAGTTTTTTTTTTATGTTGAGTTGTGTGGATTCTTTGTATACTTTGGATATTAAGCCTTAATCAGATATGCCTTTTTCAAACATCTTCTCCTATTAAGTAGGTTGCATTTTCATTTTGTTGACAGTTTCCTTCACAGTGTGAAAGGTTTTTAGTTTGATTAGGTCCCATTTTTAAAATATTTGCTCTTGTTTCCCTTATCTGAGGAGACATAGGCAAAAAAAAATATTGCTAAGACAGATGCCAAAGAGCATACTGTCTATGTTTTCTTCTAGGATTTTTATAGTTTCACGTCTTACATGTTTTACATTTAAGTCTTTAATCCATTTTGAGTTCATTTTTATGTATGGTGTTATAAAGCAAACTGATTCTTTCATGGGCTTCTCTGGTGGCTCAGCTGGTAAAGAATCCACCTGCAATGTGGGAGACCTTCCCTGGGTTGGGAAGATCCTCTGGAAAAGGGAATGGCTACTCACTCCAGTATTCTGGCCTGGAAAATTCCATGGACTATATAGTCCAAGGGGTCACAAAAAGTTGGATATGATATATGTAGCTGTCCGGTTTTTCCAGCACCACTTGTGTTTTCTCTATTATTTATTCCTGCCTCATTTGTCATAGATTAATTGATCATAGGTATATGGGGTTATTTCTGGGCTTTCTATTTGGTTCCATTTATCTATGTATCTGTTTTTGTGCCAATACTGTACTGTTTTGATTACTATAACTTTGTAGTATATTTTGAAATCATGGAGTGTGAGACCTTCAGCTTTGTTCTTCTTTCTCAAGAATTTTTGGTTATCAAGGGTCTCTAATGTTGTATTATTTGTGGCCATTCTGTGAAAAAAAAAAATGCCTTTGGTATTTTGATAGAGATTACATTGAATCTATAGATTGCCTTGAGTAGTGTGGTCATTTTAACAATATCAATACTTTCAATCCATGAGCACAGTGTATCTATCCATTTGTTTGTATGACCTTCAACTTCTTTCACCAGTGTCTTATAAAGTTTTCTGAGTACAAATCCTCTTTGCATAGATTTATTCCTAGGTATTTTATTCTTTTGGTGCAATTATAAATGAGATCATTTTCTTAATTTCTCTTAAATTATCTTTCTGATAATTTACTGTTAGTCTAAAGAAACACAAAAAATTTATATTGTGTCCTACAGTATTACTTAAATTATTAGTTCTAATAATGCTTTGGTGGCATCTTTAAGATTTTATATAGTAAGTTTAGTGTCATGTCAGCTGTAAACAGTGACAGTTTTGCTTTTTCCATTAGTATTTAGATTCCTTTTATTTTTTTTCCCTGTCTGATTGATGTTGTGAGGACTTCAAATACTATGTTGAGAAAAAATAGCTAGAGTGGGCAACCTTGTTTTGTTTCCAATCATAGAGAAAATGCTGTCAGCTTTTCACCACTGGGTATGATGTCTGTTAGCTTGTCATATGCGGCATTAATTATGTTGGGGTATGCTTCCCCTCTGGCTCAGCTGGTAAAGAATCCTTCTGCAATGAGGGAGACCTGGGTTCAATTCCTGGGCTGGGAAGATCCCCTGGAGAAGGGAATGGCTACCCACTCCAGTATTCTGGCCTGGAGAATTCCATGAACGGTATAGTCCATGGGATCACAAAAAATCAGACGCAACTGAGTGACTTTCACTTTTACTTTCATGTTACCTCTATAACCACTTTGTTAATAGTTATTATCATAAATGGGTGTTGAATTTTGTCAAAAGTTTATCTATTGAGATTATTATATAATTTTTCTTCTATTTGTAAATGTTGTGTATCACACCGATTGTTTTGCAGATATTCAACCAGATTTGAAACATTGGGATAAATCCCACTTGATCATGGTGTATGATCCTTTTCATGTACTGTTGAATTTGGATTGCTAATACTGTACATTCCCTACACATGGAAGAGTTTCATTCTGAGAGTGCAATTTGTTTGAAAGTGCAGCAAAGTTAGCCTAGATACTCAGCTAACACAATCAGCTATATAGTATTGGATTGTAACAGGTTTATAATACTTTTCACACAAATGATACATTAAAAACAAACAAAAAATAAAGAAAACACTTTTAATCTTACAGTATAGTGCCTTGAAAAGTACAGGAGTACCGTACAACAGCTGGCATACAGAGGCCAGCATCAAGTGAACAAACAAGAAGAGTTACTGACTGGAGGAGGGAGAGGAGGTAGGAGATGGTAGAGCTTAAGGACTGTCAAGAATAAGAGACAGAAGGCAAGCTGTAATTTCACTCATAACTGATGTTGATGACACAGGTTCTGGTTCCCTGCTCGTTTCAATTCTATCTACCTTCTTGAAAAAATGATCCAGTGATTTCTGGGTAGTAGCCCTTTTTTTCTTATCATAGATGACACGGTAGCACTGGATTGCATTCTGAACAGCTGTCCTGTGCCTCAAAAACTAACAATGCATCCCCAAACAAAAAAATCCCCTGCTATTTCCTGAATTGTGACTCTCTTTGGTTCCTCAGTTACTACTTCTTCCTGATTTTCTTTGTCCTTTCTCTGGGCCTTCAGTTACATCACATCTTTATTAGCAAGCTCCTCATGTTGCACAGCAAAGAGTTCAATGTTATAAGGAACGAGTAACATCTACCATCTTTTCACCTCACTCCACTCTCTCAATTATTTTCACTTCTGTTTCTATCATTATCACTTGATGCTTCTTAGCAGTACTGACTATTACTACATCACCACTGCTTTTACGCTTGCTTCTGGATATCCTGGGTCTGAAATAAAGATACTATACTACTGTATTCTACACAATACTTTACAGTAAAGTGCATAAAGGCACAACCACTTGGGAGGATGCATGCACATGACAATGTATGCCAGACATGTGAACTAACTTACATGATTGGACATGTGAATGTACATTCACATCTTTGAAAGTTCACAACTTGAAGGTTTATATGTAGGGGACTTTTTTCTGACTTGTCTTTTTCTGAGGATTTTTGCATCTGTATTCATCAGAGAAAAGTTACAATCAATATTGACCTGTAATTTTCTTTCCTTGTGGTATCTTTACCTGGTTTTGACATCAGTGTGACATGGCCCATGTAGAATGAGGTCAGAAATATTCCTTCCTCTTACATTTTTTGAAATAATTTCAGAAGGGTTTATGTTAACTCTTCTTTAAATGTATGGAAGAATTCAATCATGAAATGGTCTGGTTCAGGACTTTTATTTATTGGGAATACTGTTTTATTCCAGATTCAATTTCATTACATATAATTGTTGATAGTTTCTATTTTTTCCTCAGTCTGAGGGAGGTTATACATTTGTAGAAAGTGTCCCCTTTTATTTGATTGTCCATTTTATTGGCATATAATTGTTCTTAAGAATCTCTTACAATCTTTGCATTTCTGTGATACCAGTTGTAACTTCTCTCTCTGATTTTATTTATTTGTGTCTTCTCTCTTTTTCCTTGATAAGTCTGGCTAAAGGTTTATCAATTTTGTCTATCTTTACAGAGAACCAGATTTCAGTTTCACTGATCTTTTCTACGTATTTCTTTAGTTCTATTTCATTTATTTCTGCTCTGATCCTTATTATTTTTTTTCCTACTAAGTTTGGGTTTTGTTTGTTGCTCTTCTTAGAGTTCCTCAATGTGTAAGGTTAGATGATTTATTTCAGATTTTTCTTATTTCCTGAGGTAGGCTTGTGTCACTGCAATTTCCTTTTAAAGATTCTTCCTTTGCATTCCATAGGTTTTTGAATTATTGTGTTTCTCTTTTAATTTGTTGCCAGATATTTTTTTATTTCCTCTTTGACTTCCTCAGTGGTGCATTGGTTGTTTAGTAGCATATTGTTTAGCCTTCACATGTCTTCAGTCAGTTCAGTCACTCAGTTGTGTTCGAATCTTTAACACCCCTTGGATTACAGGCTTCTCTGTCCATCACCAACTCCCAGAGCTTGTTCAAACTCACGTCCACCAAATCGGTGATGTCATCCAACCATCTCATCCTCTGTTGTCCCCTTCTCCTCCTGCCTTCAATCTTTCCCAGCATCAGGATCCTTATCAATGAGTCAGTTCTTCATATCAGGTGGCCAAAGTATAGGAGCTGCAGCTTCAGCATTATTCCTTCCAATGAATATGCAGGGTTGATTTCCTTTAGGATTGATTGATTTGATCTCCTTGCAGTCCAAGGGACTGTCAAGAGTCTTCCCAAATGCCACAGTCAAAAGCATCAATTTTTTTGGTGCTCAGCAGTATTTATGGCCCAACTCTCACATCCATACATGACTACTGGAAAAACCATAGCTGTGACTATATGGACCTCTGTCGGCAAAGTAATGTCTGTGTTTTTTAATGTGCTGTCTAGGTTGGTCATAGCTTTTCTTCCAAGGATCAAAAGTCTTTTAAATTCATGGCTTCAGTCACCATCTGCAGTATTTTGGAGCCCAAGAAACTAAAGTCTGTCACTGTTTCCATTGTTTCCCCATCTATTTGCCATGAAGTGATGGGACCGGATGCCATGATCTTCGTTTTTTGAATTTTGAGTTCTAAGCCAGCTTTTTCACTCTCCTCTTTCACTTTCATCAGGAGGATCTTTAGTTCTTCTTTGCTTTATGCCATAAGTGTGGTGTCATCTGCATATCTGAGGTTATTGATATTTCTCCTGGCAATCTTGATTCCAGCTTGTGTATCATCCATTTTGACATTTCGTATAATGTACTCTGCATATAAGTTAAATAAGCAAGATGACAATATACAGCTGTGATGTACTCCTTTCCCAATTTGGAACCAGTCTGTTGTTCCATGTCCAGTTCTGTTTCTTCTTCATCTGCACACAGATTTCTCAGGAGGCAGGTAAGGTGGTCTGGTATTCCCATCTCTTTAGGAATGTTCCACAGTTTGTTGTGATCCACAGAGCCAAAGGCTTTAGTATAGTCAATGAAGCAGAAATAGATGTTTTTCTGAATTTTTCTTTTTCTATGATACAACAAATGTTGGCAATTTGATCTCTGGTTCCTCTGCCTTTTCTAACTCCAACTTGAAATCTGGAAGTTCTCCATTCACATATTATTGAAGCCTAGCTTGGAGAATTTTGAGCATTACTTTGCTAGTGTGTGAGATAAGTACAACTGTGTAGTAGTTTGAACATTCTTTGAGATTGCCTTTCTCTGGAATTGGAATGAAAACTGACCTTTTCCAATCCTGTGGCCACGGCTGAGTTTTCCAAATTTGCTGGTATATTGAGTGCAGCACTTTCACAGCATCATATTTAGGACTTAAAATAGCTCAACTGGAATTCCATCACCTCCACTAGCTTTGTTCATAGTGATGCTTTCTAAGGCCCACTTGACTTTGCACTCCAGGATGTCTGGCTCTAGGTGAGTGATAACACCATTGTGGTTATCTGAGTCATTAAGATCTTTTTTAAAATAATTCTTCTGTATATTCTTGCCACCTCTTCTTAATATCTTCTGCTTCTCTTAGGTCCATACTATTTCTTTCCTTTATTGTGCCATCTTTGCTTGAAATGTTCCCTTGGTATCTCTAATTTTCTTGAAGAGATCTCTAGTCTTTCCCATTCTATAGTTTACCTCTATTTGCTTGCATTGATCATTTGGGAAAACTTTCTTATCTCTCCTTGCTATTCTTTGGAACTCTACATTCATTTGGCTATATCTTTCCTTTTCTTCTTTGCCTCTTACATCTCTCCTTTTCTCAGCTATTTGTAAGGCCTCCTCAAACAACCATTTTGCCTTTTTTGCATTTCTTCTTCTTGGGGAAGGTTTTGATCACCACCTCCTGTACAATATTATGAATATCTGCCCATAGTTCTTCAAGCCCTCTATCTATCAGATCTAATCTCTTGAATTGATTTGCCACTTCCACTGTATAATCATAAGGGATTTGTTTTAGGTCATACCTGAATGGTCTAGTGGTTTTTCCTACTTTCTCTAAGTCTGAATTTGCAATAAGGAGTTCATGATCTGAGCCACAGTCAGCTCCCAGTCTTGTTTTTGCCAAATATATAGAGCTTCTCCATCTTCAGCTACAAAGAATATAATCAATCTGATTTTGGTATTGACCATCTGGTGATATCCATGTGTAGAGTCATCTCTTGCATTGTTGGAAGAGGGTGTTTGGTATGACCAGTGTGTTCTCTTGGCAAAAGTCTTTTAGCCTTTGCCCTGCTTATTTTGTACTCCAAGGCCAAACTTGCCTGTTACTCCAGGTATTTCTTGACTTCCTACATTCCAGTCCCCTATGATGAAAAGGACATCTTTTTTTTGGTGTTAGTTCTAGAAGGTCTTTAAGTCACATGTCTTAGTCATGTGCAATTTTTTTCTTGTGGTTGATTTCCACTTGCATACTGTTGTTGTTGGAAAAATTCTTGAATGGTTTCAATTTTATTAGATTTGAGGCTTGTTTTGAGCCTAGTATGTGATCTATCCTAGACAGTGTTCCTTGTGCACTTGAAAAGAATGTATATTCTTCTGCTTGGGGATGGAATGTCCTATATGTATATTAAATGCATCAGTCTAACATCATTTAAGGCATTTCCATATTGATTTTCTATCTGGATGATCTATTCAGGATGTAAATGAGATGTTAATGTCTCCTGCTAATATTGTGTTAATGTCAACTTCTCCCATAAGTCTGTTAATATTTGGTCTATATATTTAGTTTTTCCTATTTTGGTTACATACATATTTATAAATGTTATATCTTCTTATTGGATTGAACTCTTTATCATTATTTAATGTCTTTCTTTGTCTCTTGTTACAACTTTTGTTGTAAATCTATTTTATCTTATATAAGTATTGCTACTTCATCTTTCATTTTGTTTCCATTTGCATGAAATACCTTTTTCTATCTCCTCACTTTCAGTGTATGTACGTACTTAGATCTGAAATGAGTCTCTTGTAGACAGCATTTATATGTCTTGTTTTTAATCCATTCAGCCATTACCTGTCTTCAATTGAAGTATTTTGTCCATTTACATTTAAATTAATTCTTGATAGGTATATAAATGCTGTCATTTTGTTAACTATTTTCTGGTTTTTTGGTAGTGTTTTTGTTATTCTCTTCTCTATGACTTGATAACTAACGTTGGTATATGTTTGGATTCCTTTCTCCTCTTTGTGCATAGGTTTTTGGTTTGCAGGAGCCCTGAGGTTTATACATGTTGTTGCTGTTCTGTTGCTCAATCATGTCAGAATCTTTGCCACCCCATGGACTGCAGTGTGCCAGGCTTCCCTGTCCTTCACTATCTCCCAGAGATTGTTCAAACTCATGTCTATTGAATCAATGGTGCCATCCAACCATCTCATCCTCTGTTGTCCCCTTCTCCTCCTGCCTTCAATCTTTCCCAGCATCAGGGTCTTTTCCAATGAGTCAGCTCTTCACATCAGGTGGCCAAAGTATTGGAGCTTCAGATTCAGCATCAATCCTTCCGATGAATATTCAGGGTTTATTTCCTTTAGGATTGACTGGTTTGGTCTCCTTGAAGTTCATTTAAGTTTATGTACTGTTGAAGCCTAGCTTGAAGGATTTTTGAGAATTACCTTGTTAGTATGTGAAATAAGCACAATTGTACAGTAGTTTGAACATTCTTTTACATTGCTCTTCTTTGGGATTGGAATGAAAACTGACTTTTTCCAGTCCTGTGGTCACTGCTGAGGTTTCCAAATTTGCTAACATATTGAGTGTGGTACTGTAACAGCATCATCTTTTAAGATTTGAAATAGCTCAACTGGAATTCCGTCACCTCCACTAAATCAACTAACAGGAAGGGATCACAGCCTCATGCATCAGCAGAAAATTGGATTAGAGATTTATTGAGCATGTCTCTGCCCACCAGAGTAAGACCCAGGTTTGCCCACGGCCAGTCCCTCCCATTAGGAAGCTTGCACAAGCCTCTTATCCATCAGAAGACGGATGGAAGAAGCAAGAGCTATAATCCCACAGCCTCCAGAATGAAAACCACAATCACAGAAAGCTAACCAAATTGATCACATGGATCACAGCCTTGTGTGACTTAATGAAGATATGAGCCATGCCATGCAGAGCCACCAAATACAGATGGGTCGTGGTGGAGAGTTCTGTTGTCCTCTGGAGAAGGAAATGGCAAAACACTTCACTATTCTTGCTTCAAGAGTGCCATGAACAGTATGATTCCTTCTGTTGTATTTTTAATTTCGGTTATTGTATTCTTGAGCTCTGTTTGGTTCTTCTTTATATTTTTTAGTCTTTGTTAAATTTCTATGTTCATTCATTCTTTTCCTGAATTCATTGATCATCTTTACAATCATTAACTTGAACTCTTTATTGTGTTGATTGCTTATCTCCACTTGGCTTTATTCTTCTGGGATTTTGTCTTGTTCCTTTGTTCTGAACCTATTTTTCTGTCATCTCATATTGCCTAAGCTCCTGTGTTTATTTCTATGTGTTATGCAGGTTTGGTTACATTTACTGATCTTAGAGAAATGGACTTATGTAGGATATGTTCTACTGCACTCAGAAGCATACTCCCTTCTGGTCACCAAAGCTGTATGCTCTAAGGGTACCATCTATGTGGGCCCTTATGTGTTAGTGGAGCCATCTACTGTGGGTACACAGATGAGTGTGGCTGGTCCCTGGCCCAGTTGGCTTTCAGGCCTGCCTCATGCTGGGCTGCCTGCTTGATGGTGGGCACGGCCAAGTCCTGGTGCATCTGGTTGTGTAGACAAGTAGAACTGGAGCTAGGTGGCTCCCAGGCCAAGGGCACCCAGGGCTGGTACAAGCCCCTAGTGCTAATAGACTAGAGAAAGGACTCCAGAGCTATCATTGTCAGCATCAGTGTCTTTCTGGTAGAATGAGCTCCCCAAAATGGCTTCCAAGTATCTGTGTCTCCAAGGTAAGTCCCAGTAGCCTCCTGCCCTTCAGGAGACACCAAGATCAGCAAGTGTGTATAACTCATATTCCTTTCAAATTATTGCTGCTGTACTAGGACTTGGAATGTGTAAGAGTTTGCATGTGCCATTGAAGAGCAGAGTATCAGTTTCCTACAGCCCTTCAGCTCTCCTGTACAGAAACCGATTGGCCTTCAAAGCCAGACATTCTGAGGACTATCTTCCTAGTGTAGGATCCTGAGTCTGGGGAGCATGATGTGGGGTTTGGACCACTTGCTCCTTGGATAGAATTTCTGCAATTGTAATTATCCTCCCTTTTTTGTGGGTCATTGACCCAGAGGTGTAGGTCTTGACTATACTCCATCTATACCTCTTCCTCCTGTCTTGTTATGGATTAAAGCTTTACCGAGCAAGGCCAGCCCACCAGAGCAAGACCCAGTTTTTCCCATTGCCAGTCCCTCCTATCAAAAGGCTTATGCAAGCCTCTTAGCCTCATCCATCAGAGGGCAAACAGAAGAAGCAAGAAGAAGCACAGTCTCACAGTGGCTAAAATAAAAACCATATTACAGAAAGTTAATCATGATGAAAAAGCAGAAATTTATGCCCCAGATGAATGGACAAGATAAAATCCCAGAAAAACAAATAAATGAAGTAGAGATAAGCAACCTTCCAGAAAAAGAATTCAGAATAATGATAGTGAAGATGATCCAGTATCTCAGGAAAAGAATGGAGGTAAAGACTGAGAAGATAAAATAAATGTTTACCAAAGGCCTAGAAGAACTAAAGAACAAACAAAGAGAGATACACTAGATACAAATTAGACACAAGCAGATATACTAGAAGGAATCAATAGCAGAATAACTGAGGCAGAAGAATAGATAAAAGACCTGGAGGACAGAATAGTGTAAATCACTGCCACAGAACAGAATGTAGAAAAAAAAAGAATGGAAAGAAACAAAGAGAGCCTAAGAGACCCGTGGGACAGCATTAAACACACCAACATTTCACATTATAGAGGTCCCAGAAGGAGAAGAGAGAAAGGACCTGAGGAAATATTTGTAGAGATAATAGCTGAAAACTTCCCTAACATGGGAAAGGAAATAGTCAGCCAAGTCCAGGAAGCACAGAGAGTCCCAGGAAGAATAAACCCAAGGAGGAACACACTGAGACACATAGTAATCAAACAGACAAAAATTAAAGACTGATAAAATATTAAAAGAAACAAGGGAAAAACAACAAATAACATACTAGGGAACTCCCATCAGGCTATCAGCTGATTTCTCAACAGAAACTCTACAAGCCAGAAGAGAATGGTTTTAAATGATATATTTAAAATGATGAAAGGGAAGAACCTACAACCAAGAATACTCTACCCAGCAAAATTCTCTTACAGATTTGATAGAGAAATCAGAAGCTTTCCAGACAAGCAAAAATTAAGAGAATTAAGCACCACCAAACCAGCTTTATGACAAATACTAAAGGAACTTCTCTAGGCAGGAAACACAAGAGAAGGGAAAGACCTACAGAAAATAAACCCAAAACAATTAACAAAATGGTAATAGGATCATACATATTGATGCTACCTTAAATGTAAATGGATTAAATACACCAACCAAAAGACATAGACTGACTGGGTGGATGAAAACATGTGCATGTATGCACTTTCACTTACCACATCACTCTGCTTGACTCCCCAAATTGTATGTAATTGTTTTATGTTGTTAAGTTAACCATGTTCCCATTATGACTTGCAATTGTAATTCTCTTTTATTTTTTGTCTGGCTACTGATTGTGAAAACTGATAAATATCTTTTATTATTATGATTATATAACTATTACTCACTTAATACCATCATGATTGATCAACAGAAAAATAATAGAAATGTATATTGCCAAAAATAGAAAAACCTGCAATCACTTTTTAAAATCCAGATGCGTATCAGAATTATCTTGAAATTTTTTTAAAAATACAAATGCTTGGGTGTTGCTTTTTTCCTCCAAAGCTCCAAATGTTTCTAATGAAATGTTTCTAATGAAAACAACTAGGCTATATGATGAGCTTTTACTTTTATCTAGTTTGTTTCACTTTTTCTAGTTCATATTCAGTGCTCCCATTTCATTTAGTTTACATTCTCTAATTTCTCCATCTCTTCTTTTTTTGATGTTCTTTCTCAAGTTTCTATCAAGTGTAGTGGAAAAGCTTTTGTATACATATATATAAATATGTGGGCTTCCTTGGTGGCTCAGAGGTTAAAGCATATAATATATACTTTAGAGAACATGAATTTTTGTCTATCTAAAAAATTATGACATTTTGATTTCACTTGTTTGACTAAGTATGAATAGAATGCTAGATTTTTAATTGAAAAATAAATATGCAACAAGCAACAAAGATAGACTGTATAGCATAGGGAACTATAATCAATATCTTGTGATAATCTATGATGGAAAATAATTTCAAACATAATCTATGTGTATTTGTATAATTGAATCACCTTGCTGTGCACCTGAATCATTGTAAGTCAACTATACTTCAATAAAACATATATTTTAAAAAATAGAAAAAGTAAGTGGATGGAAAAAATTATACCATGCTAACACTAACTAGCACTTCTGCACAGCGGAAGAAATGATCAACAAAATGAAACAACAACCTATGGAATGGGAAAAATTATTTGCAAGCCATATATTTGAAGATCTTTCTGTGTTGTTTGGTGTTGTCATTATAGACATGCCTGAACCGGCTAAGTCTGCTCCTGCCCCTAAAAAGGGCTCTAAAAAAGCTATGACCAAGGCCCAGAAGAAGGACGGCAAGAAGTGCAAGTGCAGACGCAAGGAGAGCTACTCTGTGTACATGTACAAGGTGCTGAAGCAAGTCCATCCGGACACCGGCATCTCGTCCAAGGCCATGGGAATCATGAACTCCTTCGTCAACGACATTTTCGAGTGCATCGCTGGCGAGACATCATGCCTGGCACATTACAACAAGTGCTCGACTATCACATCCAGGGAGATCCAGACTGCCATGCTCTTGCTGCTACCTGAGGAGCTGGCCAAGCACGCCATGTCCAAGGGCACTAAGGCTGTCACCAAGTATACCAGCTCCAAGTAAATATGCCTAGCCGCTGTTAATGGAGAAGGCAATGGCACTCCACTCCAGTACTCTTGCCTGGAAAAATCCCATGGATGGAGGGCCTGCTGGGCTGTAGTCCATGGGATCGCTAAGAGTCAGACACGACTTCACTTTTCACTTTTTTTTTCACTTAATATCCAAAATATATAAAGAACTCAAACAACTCAACAGCAAAAACCCTAACAATCCAATTAAAAATGGGCAAAGGACATGAAAAGACATTTTTCCAAGGAGACATGCAAATGGCCAACAAGTACATGAATAGATATTCAATATCACTAATCACTGGGAAGTGCAAATCAAAAGTACAATGAGGTATCACTTCATGCCTGTTAGAATGGCTTGCATCAAAAAACAGAGTTATTAAACCTGGTGAGGATGTGGAGAAAAGGAAGCCCTATAGCACTCTGTGATTGTAAAGTGTTATAGACATTTTGGGGAAAAAAATATAGAGCTTTCTCAAAAAATTAAAAATAGAACACCACATGACCCAATAATTCCACTTCTTCATATACATCCAAAGAAAATGAAAACTATATCAGAGATATATGCACGCTTATGTTCACAGCAGCATTATTTATAATAGCCAAAACATGGAAACAGCCTTAGTGTCCATCAACAGATAAATGGATAAAGAAGTTGCTATACACACACACACACACACGATGGATTATTCATCCACAGAAAGAAGGAAATCCTGCCATATGTGACAACATGGATGGACTTTGAGAGCATTATGCTAAGTCAGACAAAGAAGGACAGATACTATATAATCTTACTTATATGCGGAACCAAAAGAAAAAACACTCATAGGAAAAGAGGTCAGATTTGTAGTTACCATAGGCAGGAGGCAGAAGAGGTGGAATTGGAGGAAGATGGTCAAGGGTACAAATTTCCAGTTATAAGAGAAATAAGTACTAAGGATGTAATTTGCAATATGGTGTACAGTGTAGAACACTGCTGTATGGTATGTATGAAAGTTGTCAAGAGTGTAAATCCTAAAAGTTGTCATCCTAAAAAAATGTGTTTTTTTCATTTTGTTCTTTTTATGTATCTATATGGGATGATGTATGTTAACTAAACTTACTGTGCCAATTATTTCACAATACAGTAGCCCCATCCTTATCCATGGGGTATACTATTCCAATATCCCCAATGAATGTTTAAAACCATGGATAGTACTGAAACCTATATATACCATGAATTTTCCTATACTTACATATGATAAAACTCCAGGAGATAGTGAGGGGCATGGAGGCCTGGAATGCTACATTCCATGGGTTTGCAAAAAGTCGGACACAACTTAATGACTGAACAACAAAACCATATGCTAAAGCTGAATTTATAAATTAGGCACAATAAAAGATAAACAAAAATAACTACTTATGAAATAGAACAATTATAACAACTTTCATGGCAAATAAAAGGAGAAAAGGTGGAATCAGTGACAGACTGGGCTCTAAAATCACTGTGGACGGTGACTACAGCCATGAAATTAGAAGATGATTGCTTCTTGGCAGAAAATCTATGACAAACCTAGACAGTGTGTTAAAAAGCAAAAACATCACTTTGCGAACAAAGGTCCATATAGTCAAGGCTATGGCATTTCCTGTAGTCACATTAGGGTCATGAGAGCTGGACTGTGAAGAAGGCAGAGCACCAAAGAATTGATGCTTTCAAACTGTGGTGCTGGAGAAGACTCCTGAGAGTCCCTTGGACAGCAAGGAGATCAACCAGTCCATCCTAAAGGAAATCAGTCCTGAATATTCATTGGAAGGACTGTTGTTGAACCTGAAGCTCCAGTACCTGGTCACCAGTTGTGAGCAGCTGACTCATTGGAAGAGACACTGATGCTGGGAAAGATTGAAGGCAGAAGGAGAATAGGGTGTCAGAGAATGAGATGGCTGGATGACATTATTGATGTAATGGACATGAACTTGGGCAAACTCTGGAAGATGGTGAAGGACAGAGAGGTCTGACATGCTACAGTTCATGGAGTCACAAACAGTTGGTCATTACTGGGTGACTGAACAACTGCAACAACAATACAGTAAAAGTTATGTGACTGGTCTCACTCTCTTTTTCCTCTCTGAAAATATCTTGATGTATAAATTTAATGTCTTTTCCATCTTAACTGCACATTTATGCACTATCGCCATAAATTTTGCAGTTCAATGTATGACAGCAAAACTATCATGAATTTCCTTTTTCTTCACAATTTCATGAATAGAAGAATCGTTCTTACCATAGATCTTAGCAACTTCAGCATACGATTTTTTTCTTTCCTTATAAAGCCAAGAACTTTTACCTTTTCACTTAAAGGAAGCACTTTATAACTTGTCTTTGGCATATCCAAATTGCTAGCATCACTATTCTTGTCCTTTGGGGCCATTATTAAATAAAATAAGGCTTACTTTGGGGCTCCAAAATCACTGCAGATGGCGGATACAGCCATGAAATTAAAAGACGCTTTCTCCTTGGAAGAAAAGCTTTGACAAACATAGACAGCATATTAAAAAGCAGAGACATTACTTTGCCAACAAAGGTCCGTCTAGTCAAAGCTATGGTTTTTCCAGTAGTCATGTATGGGTTTGAGAGTTGAACCATAAAGAAAGTTGAGCTCAAGAGAACTGATGCTTTTGTTGTGGTGTTGAAAAGACTCTTGGAGATATCCTTGGACTGCAAGGATATCCAGCCAGTCCATCCTAAAGGAAATCAGTCCTGAATATTCATTGGAAGGACTGATGCTGAAGCTGAAACTCCAATACTTTGGCCACGAGATGTGAAGAACTGACTCATTGGAAAAGACCCTGATGGTGGGAAAGATTGAAGGTGGGAGGAGAAGGGGACGACAGAGGATGAGATGGTTGGATGGCATCACCAACTCAATGGACATGAGTTTGAGTATATTCCTGGAGTTGGTGATGGACAGGGAGGCCTGGCATGCTGCAGTCCATGGTGTCGCAAAGAGTCAGACATGACTGAGCGACTGAACTGAACTGAATTGAATGCAAGCACTGTGATTACCTCAACAGTGGACTGGATAATTGAGATGGTGACTAAATGACCAACAGACAGAATACACTGGACAAAGGGATGATTCATGTCCCAGGCATGAGGAAGCTGTATGGTGCTTCAGACAAATGGATTATATGTGTGTGTGTGTGTGTGTGTGTGTGTGTGTGTGTGTATATAATGGAATATTACTCAGCCATAAAAAATGAAATTCTGCCACTTGCAGCAGTGAGGATGTACTTAAAGTAATTGGTGAAATTAGTCATACAGAGAAAGACATACTTTATGTTATCACCTATTGTGGAATTTAAAATATAAAACAAATATATATAGCAAAACAGAAATAGATTCAAAGAGAAGACAAACTAGTGGTTACCACTGGAGAGAGGGAAGGGTGGGGGGGGTAAGACAAAGGTATGAAAATAAGAGATATAAACTACTATATATAAGATAGATAAGCAACAATATATATAGTATACTGTATAATACAATATATATTGTATAATATAATATAGTATATTGTATAATATAATATAGTATATTGTATAATACAATATAGTATATTTTATAATATAATAATATTATATATGTATATACAATATATAATATTGTATAATACAGCCATTATCTTGTAATAACTTTTAATGGAGTATAATCTATGAAAATACTGAATCACTATGCTGTACACATGAAACTAATATAATATTGCAAGGCAACTATGGTGGTTTAGTCACTAAGTTGTGTCCAACTCTTATGACTGCACGGACTGCAGCCTACCAGACTACTCTGTCCATGGGATTCTCCAAGCAATAATACTGGAGTAGGTTGCCATTTACTTCTCCAGGGGATCTTCCCAACCCAGGGATTGAACCTAGGACTCCTACATTGTAGACAGATTCTTACTGATTTGAACTATGAGGGAAGCCCTAAAGCAACCATACTTGAATTTTAAAAATTTATCATGCTACTTAGAATTTAAAACTTAAAAATTTTAACTTCGTGAATTATATATTTCTGGAATTTTCTACTTAATATTTTCTGTATACAATTGACTACAGGTAACTGAAACCATAGAAAACAAATCTGCAGGAGGGGGCCCTAAGATGGCAGAGGAATAGGACGGGGAGACCACTTTCTCCCCCACAAATTCATCAAAAGAACATTTGAACTCTGAGCAAATTCCACAAAACAACTTCTGAATGCTGGCACAGGACATCAGGCACCCATAAAGGTAGCCCATTGTCTTCAAAAGGAGGTAGGACAAAATATAAAAGATAAAAAGAGAGGCAAAAGAGGTAGGGACAGAGATCCATCCAGGGAAGGGAATCTTAAAAAAGAGAGAAGTTTCCAAACACCAGGCAACACTCTCACTGGCAGGTCTGTGGTGAGTCTTAGAATCTCAGAGGGCAACATAACCAGTAGGAAAAATAAATAAATAAATAAAACCCACAGATCCAACAGAGAAGCAGCCCAGATGCTCGTATCCGCCACTAGTAAGCAGGGGCTGGACAGGGAGGCGCAGGCTACACTGCTTAGGCTAAGGACCGGGCCTAAATGCCCCAAGGGCAATCTGAGGGAATAACGTGAGATAGCAGTCCAGACTGTGGGATAGCCAGAGAGAGAGAGGGGAAAAAAAAAAAAGAGAGAGAGAGAGAACTATTCAGTGAAAAGCCCTAAGCTAAGACACTTCCAGGCCCGCTCACAGAACAAAGGACTGAGCAGAGCTAGCTGGCTTCTGACCAGCTCACCCCCCTGCCAGAGACAGGCAGGTAGGGGCAGCCAGAGCCAGAATGGGGCAATCACGGCCCCAGAGAGGCATCCTCTACCAAACTACAAGCAGGCTTCATCGCAAACCGAGACTTCTTGGGATTCTGGATGGTGGACATCTGCCGGGAAGGTCGCAGCCAGAGATCAGCTCCCCAGCAGAGACACAGGGCACACCTGAGAAGGCGCGTCCATTGTACACCCAGAAAACCGAGTGGCTGGGATGGGGGAGGTGATACGACACACCCCACTCGCCAAACACCTGGTCACCTGAGCTGCTCGGAGCCGGGAAAGGCACAAAACGCAGGCCCAACCAAGTCTGCACCTTTGTGGAGTACCCAAGAACCTGAACCTGAGCAACTTAGACCTGGGAAGTGCACGCAACCCAGGGCTCGCCTCAGACAGTTCCTGGCAGAGCAACCTAAAGCCTGAGAAGTGTAGACCATGAAAGCACACACGCCGTGAGTGGAGGCAAATCCAGTGCACCTGAAACATTGCAGAACACTCCCCACACACACCAGTGATATTTGTTTGCAGTGTTCCTCCCTCCCCACTTCACGACTGAACAACTGAGCCTAAAAAAGTGACCACCATCGCCCCCTTGTGTCAGGGCGGAAATTAGACACTGAAGAGACCAGCAAACAGAAGAAGCTAAAATAAACAGAGGGAACCACTTTAGAAGTGACAGGTGCAACAGATTAAAACCCTGTAGTTAGCACTGACTACATAGGAAGGGGCCAATAGATCTTGAGAAGTATAAGCCAGATCAAGGAACTATCTGAAAATGAACAACCCCACACTATCCACAACAGCTCCAGAGAAATTCAAAGATATATTCTTACTATTATCATTTTTTTAAATAAAAAAATTATTTTTAAGTCCTCTATTGCTCCTTTAATTTTCATTTTTATAACCTACTATTACCTTGAAAAAAAAGGACCTGATTTTTAAAGCAAACTTCATATATATATTTTATAATTCTTGTGACTTTGTTTTGTTTTTTTTAATATTATATTTTTGAGAATATAACCTCTATACTAGATTTTTAATCTTTGCTTTTTGGTATTTGTTATCAATTTTGTACCTTTAAAAGCCCAGTCTTCAGTACTGATTTTTACTTGGGGGTGAGATTACTGGCTTGATTGCTCTCTCTCCCTTTTGACTCTCCTTTTTCTCCACCAGGTCACCTCTATTTCCTCCCTCCCCTTGCTCTTCTCTACCCAACTCTGTGAATCTCTTTGTGTGTTCCAGGCTGTGGAGAACACTTAGGGAACTGATTAATGGCTGGATCTGTCTCTCTCCTTTTGATTCCCCCTTTTCTCCTCTTGGCCATCTCTGTCTCCTTCCTCCCTCTTCTCTTCTCTGTGTAACTCCATGAACATTTCTGAGGGGTCGAGAGCACATAGGGAAGTGATTACTGGCTAGCTTGCTCTCTCCCCTTTTGATTCCTCCTCTTCTCCTCCTGGTCACCTCTATCTCCCTCCTCCCTCTTCTCTTCTCCATGTAACTCTGTGTACCCCTCCAGGTGTCCCTCACTGTGGAGAAACTTTTCATCATTAACCTAGATGTTTTATCATCAGTGCTGTATAGATGGAGAAGTATTGAGGCTAATGTAAGAAGAAGACTGAAAGACAGAGGCAGGAGGCTTAAGTCCAAAACCTGAGAACACCAGAGAACTCCTGACTCCAGGGAACATTAATTGATAAGAGCTCATAAAAAGCCTCTATGCTGCTGCTAAGTCGCTTCAGTTGTGTCCGACCCCATGTGACCCCATAGATGGCAGCCCATACCTACACTGAAACCAAGCACCACCCAAGAGCCAACAAGTTCCAGAGCAAGACATACCACGCAAATTCTCCAGCAACACAGGAACATAGCCCTGAGCTTCAATATACAGGCTGCCTGAAGTCACACCAAATCCACTGACATATCAAAACTCACTACTAGACACTTCATTGCACTCCAGAGAGAAGAAATCCAGCTCCACCCACCAGAACACCGACACAAGCTTCCCTAACCAGGAAACCTTGACAAGCCACCAGTCCAACCCCACCCACAGCTAGGAACCTCCACAATAAAGAGAAACCACAAACTTCCAGAATACAGAAAGCCCACCCCAAACACAGCAATATAAACAAGATGAAAAGGCAGAGAAATACTCAACAGGTAAAGGAATGGGATAAATGTCCACGAAACCAAACAAAAGAGGAAGAGATAGGGAATCTACCTGATAAAGAATTCAGAATGATAGTGAAAATGATCTAAAATTTTCAAAACAAAATGGAGTTACAGATAAATAGCCTAGAGACAAGGATTGAGAAGATGCAAGAAATGTTTAACAAGGACCTAGAAGAGATTAAAAAAAGAGTCAAAATATAATGAATAATGCAATAAATGAGATCAAAAACACTCTGGAGGGAAACAACATTAGATAACAGAGGCAGAAGATAGGATAAGTGAGGTAGAAGACAGAATGGTAGAAATAAATGAAGCAGAGAGGGAAAAAGAAAAAAGAATTAAAAGAAACAAGGACAATCTCAGAGACCTCTGGGACAATGTTAAATGTTGGAATATTCGAGTCATAGGAGTCCCAGAAGAAGACAAAAAGAAAGACCATGAGAAAATACTTGAGGAGATAATAGTTGAAAACTTCTCTAAAACAGGGAAGGAAATAATCACCCAGGTACAAGAAACCCAGAGAGTCCCAAACAGGATAAACCCAAGGCGAAACACCCAAGACACATATTAATCAAATTAACAAAGATCAAACACAAAGAACAAATATTAAAAGCAGCAAGGGAAAAACAACAAATAACACACAAGGGGATTCCCATAAGGATAACAGCTGATCTTTCAATAGAAACTCTTCAAGCCAGAAGGGAATGGCAAGACATACTTAAAGTGATGACAGAGAAAAACCTATAACCCAGATTACTGTACCCAGTAAGGATCTCATTCAAATATGAAGGAGAAATCAAAAGCTTTACAGACAAGCAAAAGCTGAGAGAATTCAGCACCACCAAACCAGCTCTCCAACAAATGCTAAAGGATCTTCTCTAGACAGGAAACACAGAAAGGGTGTATAAACTCAAACCCAAAACAACAAAGTAAATGGCAACAGGATCATACTTATCAATAATTACCTTAAATGTAAATGGGTCGAACGGCCCAACCAAAAGACAAAGACTGGCTGATTGGGTACAAAAACAAGACCCCTATATATGTTACCTACAAGAAAGTGAAAGTGAAAGTAAAGTCACTCAGTCCTGTCCAACTCTTTGTGACCCCATGGACTGTAGCCTACCAGCTCCTACCTCCATGGGATTCTCCAGGCAAGAGTACTAGAGTGGGTTGCCATTTCCTTCTCCAGGGGATCTTCCTGACCCAGGGATCGAACTCGGATCTCCCACATTCCAGGCATACGCTTGAACCTCTGAGCCACCAGGGAAGCCCATCTCTATCTACAAGAGACCCACCTCTATCTACTAGAGACCCACCTCAAACCAAGGGACACATACATACTGAAAGTGAAGGGCTGGAAAAAGGTATTCCACGGAAATAGAAACCAAAAAAAGCAGAAGTAGCAATACTCAGAAAAAATAGACTTTAAAATAAAGGCTATGAAAAGAGACAAAGAAGGACACTACATAATGATCAAAGGATCAATCCAAGAAGAAGATATAACAATTATAAGTATAAATGCACCCAACATAGGAGCACCACAATATGTAAGACAAATACTAACAAGTCTGAAGGGGGAAATTAACAATAACACAATAATAGTGGGAGACTTTAATACCCCAGTCACACCTATGGATAGATCAACTAAACAGAAAATTAACAAGGAAACACAAACTTTAAACAATGCAATAGACCAGGTATACCTAATTGATATCTATAGGACATTTCACCCCAAAACAATGAATTTCACCTTTTCCTCAAGCGCACATGGAACCTTCTCCAGGATAGATCACATCCTGGGCCATAAATCTAGCCTTAGTAAATTTTTTTTAAAAAAATGAAGTCACTCCAAGCATCTTTTCTGACCATAATGCAGTAAGATTAGATGTCAATTACAGGAGAAAAACTATTAAAAACTCCAACATATGGAGGCTGAACAACACGCTGCTGAATAACCAACAAATCAAAAAAGAAATCAAAATATGCATAGAAATGAATGAAAATGAAAACACAACAACCCAAAACCTATGGGACACTGTAAAAGCAATGCTAAGGGGAAGGTTCATAGCAACACAGGCTTACCTCAAGAAACAAGTTCAGTTCAGTCACTCAGTCATGTCCAACCTTTTGCAACCCCATAAACTGCAGCACAGCAGTCCTCCCTATCCATCACCAGCTCCTGGAGTCCACCCAAACCCATGTCCATTGAGTCGGTGATGCCATCCAACCATCTCATCCTCTGTCATTCCCTTCTCCCTCTGTCCTCAATCTTTCCCAGCATCAGGGTCTTTTCCAATGAGTCAGCTCTTCACATCAGTTGGCCAAAGTATTGGAGTTTCAGCTTCAGCATCAGTCCTTCCAATGAACATCCAGGACTGATCTCCTTTAGGATGGACTGGTTGGATCTCCTTGCAGTCCAAGGGACTCTCAAGAGTCTTCTCCGCAGTTCAAAAACCATAGCCTTGACTAGATGGACCTTTGTTGGCAAAGTAATATCTCTGCTTTTTAATGTGTTGTCCAGGTTGGTCATAACTTTCCTTCCAAGGAGTAAGTGTCTTTTAATTTCATGGCTGCAATCACCATCTGCAAGAAATAAGAAAAAAGTCAAATAAGTAACCTAACTCTACACCTAAAGCAACTAGAAAAAGAAGAAATGAAGAACCCCAGGGTTAGTAGAAGGAACAAAATCTTAAAAATTGAGGCAGAAATAAATGCAAAAGAAACAAAAGAGGCCATAGCAAAAATCAAAAAAGCTAAAAGCTGGTTCTTTGAGAAGATAAATAAAATTGACAAACCATTAGCCAGACTCATCAAGAAACAAAGGGAGAAGAATCAAATCAACAAAATTAGAAATGAAAATGGAGAAATCACAACAGACAACACAGAAATACAAAGGATCATAAGAGACTTCTATCAGCAACTATATGCCAATAAAATGGACAACTTGAAGGAAATGGACAAATTCTTAGAAAAGTACAACTTTCCAAAACTGAACCAGGAAGAAATAGAAAATCTTAACAGACCCATCACAAGCACAGAAATTGAAACTGTAATCAGAAATCTTCCAGCAATTAAAAGCCCAAGACCAGACGGATTCACAGCTGAATTCTACCAAAAATTTAAAGAGCTAATGCCTGTCACACTCAAACTCTTCCAGAAAATCGCAGAGGAAGGTAAACTTCCAAACTCATTCTATGAGGCCACCATCACCCTAATATCAAAACCTGACAAAGATGCCACAAAAAAAGAAAACTACAGGCCAATACCACTGATGAACATAGATGCAAAAATCCTTAGCAAAATTCTAGCAAACAGAATCCAACAACATATTAAAAAGATCATACATCATGACCAAGTGGGCTTTATCCCAGGGATGCAAGGATTCTTCAATATCCACAAATCAATCAATGTAATACACCACATTAACAAATTGAAAGATAAAAACCACATGATTATCTCAATAGATGCAGAGAAAGCCTTTGACAAAAGTCAACATCCATTTATGATAAAAACCCTCCAGAAAGCAGGCATAGAAGGAACATACCTCAACATAATAAAAGCTATATATGACAAACCCGCAGCAAACATTATCCTCAATGGTGAAAAATTGAAAGCATTTCCCCCTAAAGGCAGTAACAAGACAAAGGTGCCCACTTTCACCACTAATATTCAACATAGTTTTGGAAGTTTTGGCCAAAGCAATCAGAGCAGAAAAAAAATAAAAGGACTCCAGATTGGAAAAGAAGAAGTAAAACTCTCACTGTTTGCAGATGACATGATCCTCTACATAGAAAACCCTACAGACTACCAGAAAATTTCTAGAGCTTATCAATGAATATAGTAAAGTTGCAGGATATAAAATTAACACACAGAAATCCATTGAATTCCTATGCACTAACAATGAGAAAACAGAGAAATTAAGGAAACAATTCCATTCACCATTGCAACTAAAAGAATAAAATACTTAGGAATATATCTACCCAAAGAAACAAAAGACCTATATATCAGTTCAGTTCAGTTCAGTCGCTCAGTCGTGTCTGACTCTTTGTGACCCCATGAATCGCAGCACGCCAGGCCTCCCTGTCCATCACCATCTCCTGGAGGTCACTGAGACTCACGTCCATCGAGTCAGTGATGCCATCCAGCCATCTCATCCTCTGTTGTCCCCTTCTCTTCCTGTCCCCAATCCCTCCCAGCATCAGAGTCTTTTCCAATGAGTCAACTCTTCGCATGAGGTGGCCAAAGTACTGGAGTTTCAGCTTTCGCATATATAGAAAACTATAAAACACTAGTGAAAGAAATTAAAGCAGACACAAATAGATGGAGAAATATACCGTGTTCATGGATCAGAAGAATCAATATAATGAAAATGAATATACTATCCAAAGCAATCTATAGATTCAGTGCAATCCCTATCAAGCTACCAAAGGTATTTTTCAGAAAACTAGAACAAATAAGTTCACAATTTGTATGGAACTACAAAGAAACTTTGAACAGCCAAAGCAATCTTGAGAAAAAGAATGGAACTGGAGGAATCAACCTGCCTGACTTCAGTCTCTACTACAAAGCCACAGTCATCAAGACAGTATGATACTGGCACAAAGACAGAAATATAGATCAATGGAACAAAATAGAAAGCCCAGAGATAAATCCATGTACCTATGGACACCTTATCTTTGACAAAGGAGACAAGAATATACAATGGAGAAAAGACAATCTCTTTAACAAGTGGTGCTGGGAAAACTGGTCAGTCACTCGTAAAACAATGAAACTAGAACACTTTCTAACACCATACACAAAAATAAACTCAAAATGGATTAAAGATCTAAATGTAAGACCAGAAACTATAAAACTCCTAGAGGAAGACATAGGCAAAACACTCTCTGACATAAATCACAGCAGGATCCTCTATGACCCACCTCCCAGAATATTGGAAATAAAAGCAAAAATAAACATATGGGACCTAATTAAACTTAAAAACTTTTGCATAACGAAGGAAACTAAGCAAGGTGAAAAGACAGCCTTCAGAATGGGAGAAAATAATAGGAAACAAAGCAATGGACAAAGAATTAATCTCAAAAATATACAGGCAACTCCTGCAGCTCAATTCCAGAAAAATAAATGACCCAATCAAAAAGTGGGCCAAAGAACTGAACAGACAGTTCTCCAAAGAAGACAGAGAGATGGCTAACAAACATATGAAAAGATGTTCAACATCACTCATTATCAGAGAAATGCAAATCAAAACCACAATGAGGTACCACTTCATGCTGGTCAGAATGGCTGCTATCCAAAAGTCTACAAGCAATAAATGCTGGAGTGGGTGTGGAGAAAAGGGAATCCTTTTACACTGTTGGTGGGAATGCAAACTAGTACAGCCACTATGGAGAACAGTGTGGAGATTCCTTAAAAAGCTGGAAATAGAACTGCCTTATAACCCAGCAATCCCACTGCTGGGCATACACACTGAGGAAACCAGAATTAAAAGAGACACGTGTACCCCAATGTTCATCGCAGCAATGTTTATAATAGCCAGGACTTGGAATCAACCTAGATGTCCATCAGCAGATGAATGGATAATAAAGCTGAGGTACATATACACAATGGAGTATTACTCAGCCATTAAAAAGAACACATTTGAATCAGTTCTAATGAGGTGGATGAAACTGGAGCCTATTATACAGAGTGAAGTAAGCCAGAAAGAAAAACACCAATACAGTATACTAATGCATAGATATGTAATATAGAAAGATGGTAACGATAACCGCATATGCGAGACAGCAGTAGAGACACAGATGTATAGAACAGTCTTATGGACTCTGTGCGAGAGGGCGAGGGTGGAATGATTTGGGAGAATGGCATTGAAACATGTGTATTATCATATGTGAAATGGATTGCCAGTCCAGGTTCAAGGGATGAGACAGGGTGCTAGGGGCTAGTGCACTGGGATGACCCAGAGGGATGGGATGGGGAGGGAGGTGGGAGGGGGGGTTCAGGATGGGGAACACATGTGCACCTGTGGCAAATCCATGTCAATGTATGGCAAAACCACTACAATATTGTAAAGTAATTAGCCTCCAATTAAAACAATAAATTTTTTTCTTTTTTTTTTTAATTTTATTTTATTTTATTTATTTATTTTTTTCTTTGTGGAAAGGTTTTTTTTTTTTCACTTTATTTTAGTTTTGCCAAATATCAAAATGAATCAATAAAGAAAGCAAATCTGCAGATAATTGGGGCTACTATGTATGCAAATCAAATTATTTTGTTGTACATCTTAAACTTATATAATGGTATATGTCAATTATATCTCAATAATACTGAAACAAATGTAAACCCCCTCTGCCAATGAGCATTGTCACCAAATTTCTTTCCTCTTTAAATAATAAAATTTTTTCTCATATTTGACTTTTTTGTCTATTTTATTCCCTAGCACCAACTGATCTCTATATCTAAGCAATTTTATTTCTTTCTGTTCTATTCCTTTCTCTCCAGTCCCATCATTATTGTATCTTTCTTTACCTTTAGCAGCTTAGGCTTGACCTTTTGCAGTAGTCTTCCAACTGCTCTATCTCCATCCTTCTCTGCCCTGTTACCAGTTCCGACTACCCAATGAAGATTACTCAAACAAAAATGTAGTTACATTTACCAGATGACATGCACAAGAATGTTTATAGCAGTACATTTGTGATAGCTCTAAACTCTGTACAACATACCAATAATAGAATGAATACATATATATTCTTCTATAGGCATACAATGCACTGCTTATGAAAATGAATAATCTAAACCTGCAAACAACAAACAGATGGACAGAGAAAAAATTTGATCAAAAGCTACAGCAAAAAACATAAAATGGTATGCTATATAATTCCATTTATATAAAGTTCAGTAACAGGCAAAATTAATATATAATGATCAAAGTAGTATAGTGGTTTTCACTGGTCAGTAATAGTGACTGGATAGGGAACAGAAGGTCTTTGAGAGCTGGGGAAGGGAAAGAGAATGTTCTGCTTCTTTATGAGTTTCAGTTGCACGGGTAGTTTCAGTATGTGATTATTTATTACCTTATTATCCAAGTGCTTTTCTGTATGCACATTATAATTTAATAAAAATGTTTAGAAAATAATAAAATTATGGAGCCAATAAATCTTTAAATGAATCTGATTCACTCTTTTTCCGAACTTGGTACAATAGAATGAGCACAAGCTTTTGGCATCTGACAGGCCTAAATTAGAATATGAACTCTTCCAGATAATTGTATACAACCTTGGACATATCAGTTCATCAATCCTCAGTTTTCTCATCTGTAAATTGGGAGTAATAACATCTTCCTTGACTAATATTCCACTGTCTGGATGTACCACAGTTCATTCATTAATTCACCTACTGAAAGACATCTAGGTTGCTTCCAAGTTTTTGGAAGTTATGAATAAAACTGCTATAAACATCTCCATGCAGGTTTTGGTGGGAAATAGAATTTCAACTCCTTTGAATAAATAGCAAGGGGTAAGATTGATATATTAAGAGTATATTGAGATTTGTAAGAAATCACCAAGCTGTCTTCCAAACTGGCTATACAATTTTGCTTTCCCACCAGCAATGGATGAGAATTCCTGATGCTACACATCTCCAGCATTTGGCATTTTCAGTGTTCTGGATTTTGGACATTGCAATAGGTGTATAGTGGTTTCTCCTTGTTTTAATTTGTATTTTGCTGGTGGCATATGATGTGAAGTATACTTTTATATGCTTATTTGCCATCTGTTTATATTATTTGAAGAGGTATCTGTTAAGATCTTCATCCCATATTTTAATCAAATTGTTTTATTGATGAGTTTTAAGAGTTCTTTGTACATTTTAGATATTTCTCAGGAGCTTTTAACTCTCAAGATAGTCCACACTGAAACTCTAGAAATTCACTGAAATGATCATTTAGGTCTTCCTCCCATTTCCTTGCTCCAGCAGTTTCTGCTCCTTGTAAGCTGTGTTCCTCTGTAAGTCTCTATCTCTCCAGATTTGAGGACAGCAGTTTGTTCTATTACCTCACTCTCTGATAAATCTAAGACAAATAATTGATTTTAAGTTTGTTTAATTCTTACTGTGAAGGTCAGAGGGACCATTCCTAAGTTATTTGCATGTTGGAACTGAAACCAGAAGTTCTCTGTTCAAGCATTTTTATAATACACACTTTGTTGTTTGCTGTTGTTTAGTCACTAAGTCATGTCCAACTCTTTGTGACCCCATGGACTGTAGCCTGCCAGGCTCCTCTGTCCATGGGATTCCCTAGGTAAGAATACTGGAGTGGGTTGCCATTTCCTTCTGCAGGGGGTCTTCCTGACCCAGGGATCAAACCAGGTCTCCTGCACTGCAGGTGAATTCTTTTTACCAGCGAGCCACCAGGGAAGCCAATGTTTGTGCCATCTTGTTTGCTTCTTTTCCTACATGAGTTGAGATTTTCATCATTCTTTTTATGTTAGTAATTTGGGATTACATTTTGGACATTTTAACTACTCTGTTGTGGGACCTTAGAACTTGTTTAAATCCTCTAGAAAAATTAATATTTTGTTTCAGCAGACACTTGACCTTGTTTAGTTCAAGCCACAATTTCCAACCTACTTTTTGTAGGCTGTGGTTCCAATGTCAGTTTAGTTTTCAAAGTTTTTGCAGTGCTATTTGGATCTGTCCTGTATGTGCACCACCCAGTGGTCAATCTAGAACCTGGACTGCAGTCTGTCCATTATCTCAGTTCTCAAAATCTGTGTGATGCTAATGGAGATAAAACCCATGCATGATCAAGTCAGGATTTTTGTCCAAGAATTCAAAAACCTTTTTATGGGATCATTTTCACATATTCCTTCTCTGCTATCTCCCTAGTGCTTTCTGGTTTCCTGGGTCTCCCCTTTTCTGTCCTTCATCCCCAAACTGCCCACTTCTGTGATTGTGCTGCACCCGGAGTCAAATCAACAGGAGAACTGAGGGCATGTAGAATAATCAATGGAATTTGGCCTGGCTTTCTTAGCATCACAGCTCCACTGAACAGAGTAGAAATTTTCTTTTTTTCCTAGATTTGGATCCTTTGGTTTCATGTTGCCATTCACATTCACTGCTACTTTATCTGCTACTGAGGAGTCACTTGTACGCTGGGGCATGAGAAAATGGAGAAAAAGGAAAAAAAAAGAACCAAGGGATTTCTTCTTCTCTCTGAGTTCTAAGAGTTCCTATTTTCTTTCATTGATCCAAGAGTAGAATGTTTTTTTCCCTATTATTTTTCTCTGTCTTTACTATAGTGCTCACTTTTAGGTTTTGAGTTGCACTGACTTTAGGTCAGAATATTCCAGAAGAGGAAAAATAGTAAATTTGAAATTAGTTCAGTGTTACTTTGATTTCTGTCAGTCTTCCTCTGTTGATATTTACTTTTCACAGTTCTCAAATAACTGCATATGAATTCTTTCCAGGTTTTATAGTTACACTCAACTGGAGAGAATGGCTGGGCATATATTTCTTCAATCTACCTGGAATCAGAACTCCTTCAGGAAAATTTTTGAAGCATAAATCAGATTATGCCACTCCCCTATTCTCAATCCATCACACTTACAATAAACTTGAAACACATACTTCCATCTAGTTTTCAAGAAAGCAATGTAGGAACAAAGAGCAACTTCATTTTACTTATATCAATATCAACCCCTGTCAATGAAGAGATTATTAACAAATATGAATTCTTGCTGTTATATAATACACCCTCTGATTTCAAGAAAGGGGAAGAGAGAAAGAAATAATAGTAAAACCAAATGAAAATAACAGAAATGAGACAAGAACTTTCCCAAGGAGAAACAGCTATCTGCTGAATATGTGAGCTCAAATGTAAATCTATGAAATTTCAACAGAAAAAGAGCCTTGTGACTTAAAGTGCTCTTATAAAGCCTAATGGAGGTGATAACACTTGCAAGAACCTCATTCATTCAACAAATATTTATTGAGAAATTTTTGTGTGCTAGCGCTCACTCTGACATTTCTTTTTTATATCATTCCCCCCTTTGGCTTTTGGATGTCTTGACTTATTTAATCATAATGTTTTAAGCACTCAGAGGCTGTTTATGAAATAAAACAGTAGAATTAGTGTTTGAGAACATAGGCTAAATATTATATAAGGCATCCCAAGTATTAAGCATAGTGTTTGGCATGAGAAAAACTCTTAATACATAATAGCTGCTGTTATTGAGACCTAGTATAAATAAATATACATTAAATATATCCTAGGCAATGCCTTTAAGGTTAATTATTATTCAAATACATGGAAAAATGAGATGGTATATTGTATATGTTGCAGTGAAAGGGAGACTGTAGAGGGAACATGAAAGAGGGCATGGGTGCAGAAAAATTGAATTCATAGCAAGAGACTGGTAAAATATGCCACTCTGTTTTAAATGAAAACTTTGCAAAAGATAATAATGGGGTCAGAAGATTAAGGGCCTTGGGTATTGGGCCTGGGATTCTTAACTCTATCCCATGGTGAGCAAAATGACAATGAAGAAACACCTTGACTTCAAAAAAAAAAAAAAAAGGAACAAGTGCAACAAACATCAATGCAAAAGAGTTACAAGTATCAGATCGGATCAGATCAGTCGCTCAGTCGTGTCCGACTCTTTGGGACCCCATGAATGGCAGCATGTCAGGCCTTCCTGTCCATCACCACTCCTGGAGTTCACTCAGACTCACGTCCATTGAGTCGGTGATGCCAACCAGCCATCTCATCCTCTGTCATCCCCTTCTCCTCCTGCCCCCAATCCCTCCCAGCATCAGAGTCTTTTCCAATGAGTCAACTCTTCGCATGAAGTGGCCAAAGTACTGGAGTTTCAGCTTTAGCATCATTCCTTCCAAAGAACACCCAGGGCTGACCTCATTCAGAATGGACTGGTTGGATCTCCTTGAAGTCCAAGGGACTCTCAAGAGTCTTCTCCAACACCACAGTTCAAAAGCATCAATTCTTCAGTGGACAGCTTTCTTCACAGTCCAACTCTCACATCCACACATGACCACTGGAAAAACCATAGCTTTGACTAGATGGACCTTTGTTGGCAAAGTAATGTCTCTGCTTTTGAATATGCTATCTAGGTTGGTCATAACTTTCCTTCCAAGGAGTAAGCGTCTTTTCATTTCATAGCTGCATCACCATCTGCAGTGATTTTGGAGCCCAAAAACATAAAGTCTGACACTGTTTCCACTGTTTCCCCATCTGTTTCCCATGAAGCGATGGGACCAGATGCCATAATCTTAGTTTTCTGAATGTTGATCTTTAAGCCAACTTTTTAACTCTCCACCTTCACTCTCATCAAGAGGCTTTTTAGTTCCTCTTCACTTTCTGCCATAAGGATGGTGTCATCTGCATATCTGAGGTTATTGACATTTCTCCCAGCAATCTTGATTCCAGCTTGTGCTTTGTCCAGCATTTAAGTTATATGTGCTTCTCATATAAGTTAAATAAGCAGGGTGGCAATATACAGCCTTGATTTTCTCCTTTTCCTATTTGGAACCAGTCTGTTGTTCCATGTCCAGTTCTAACTGTTGCTTCCTGACCTGCATAGAGATTTCTCAAGAAGCAGGTCAGGTGGTCTGGTATTCCCATCGCTTTCAGAATTTTCCACAGTTTATTGTGATCCACATAGTCAAAGGCTTTGGCATAGCCAATAAAGCAGAAATAGATGTTTTTCTGGAACTCTCTTGCTTTTTTGATGATCCAGCAGATGTTGGCAATTTGATCTCTGGTTCCTCTGCCTTTTCTAAAACCAGCTTGAACATCTGGAAGTTCATGGTTCACGTATTGCTGAAGCCTGGCTTGGAGAATTTTGAGCATTACTTTACTAGCGTGTGAGATGAGTGCAATTGTGCAGTAGTTTGAGCATTCTTTGGCGTTGTCTCTCTTTGTGATTGGAATGAAAACTGACCTTTTTCAGTCCTGTGGCAACTGCTGAGTTTTCCAAATTTGCTGGCAGTATGACCTAATAGATTTAAGGGACTAGATCTGATAGATAGAGTGCCTGATGAACTATGGACAGAAGTTCATGATATTGCACAGGAGACAGGGATCAAGACCATCCCCATGGAAAAGAAATGCAAAAATGCAAAATGGCTGTCTGGGGAGGCCTTACAAATAGCTGTGAAAATAAGAGAAGCGAAAAGCAAAGGAGAAAAGGAAAGATATAAGCATCTGAATGCAAAGGTCCAAAGAATAGCAAGAAGAGATAAGAAAGCTTTCCTCAGTGATCGATGCAAAGAAATAGAGGAAAACAACAGAATGGGAACGACTAGAGATCTCTTCAAGAAACGTAGAGATACAAAGGGAACATTTCATGCAAAGATGAGCTCAATAAAGGACAGAAATGGTATGGACCTAACAGAGGCAGAAGATATTAAGAAGAGATGGCAAGATTACACAGAAGAACTGTACAAAAAAGATCTTCACGACCCAGATAATCATGATGGTGTGATCACTGACCTAGAGCCAGACATCCTGGAATGTGAAGTCAAGTGGGCCTTAGAAAGTATCACTACGAACAAAGCTAGTGGAGGTGATGGAATTCCAGTTGAGCTATTTCAAATCCTGAAAGATGATGCTGTGAAAGTGCTGCACTCTTTTAGCTGTAATTGACTGTTATTATAAAGGAACACTCTTGATGTTGTAGTGAGGTATGAGAGGAAGGGAAATATTCTGTAACCCTATGATTGGATGCCATTTTTTAGTGGGCTTGTGTTTTTACACAATTTGGTGATCTCTCATTATTTTATTGAATTTTCAAATCCATTAACATTGAATATTATTATTGAGAGATTGGATTTGTGTCTCTTGTTTTACTTTTGGTTTCCTGTATGCCTCATGTCTTTTCTGTCCTCTTTTAATGCCTTTTTTTTTGCACTGAGTGAGTATTCTTGGTGAAACATTTTAGTATCATTAATGATTTTTTCACTATGTATTCTTAGTCATATTCTTACTGTTTTCTCTAGGAATGGCCACATACCTCTTAACTCATCAGAATCTACTTTAGAATTATACTAACTTAATTCCAGTATGTGGAGTAGAAAATGGCAACCCAGTCCAGTATTCTTGCCTGGGAAATCCTGTGGAAAGAGGAGCCTGGTGGGCTGCAGTCCATGGGATTGGAAAGAGTCGGGCACAACTGACCAACTAAACAACAAATTCCAGTATGATGTAGAAACTTTATTCCTATAAACCTACATCTTCCCCTCTTTTGTGCTATTCTGGGCTTCCCAGGTGGCTCAGTGGTAAAGAATCTGTCTGCCAATGTAGGAGATGTGGATTCAATCCCTGGGTTGGGAAGATTCCCTGGAGGAGGAAATGGCAACCCATTCCAGTATTCTTGCCTGGAAAATCCCATAGACAGAGGAGGATGGCAGGCTATGGTCCACAGGGTCACAAAGAGTCAGACATGACTTAATGACTGAATACACACATACATATCTATATATGATAAAACCAATATATATTGTTTTAATTATCATATTGTATAAATGTATATACTTGAAAGAAACTCAGAGAAGAAAGAAAAGCTAGTATATTTTATACAGTTTATTATAGTAGCCTTTTTAATTAACTATTTTCAGTTGTCTTTATTTCTTTCTGTGCATTCAAGTTACCATCTGGTGTCCTTTTCTTACTCCAAATCAGCTTTTTCCTGCCTGCATCCTTTGCCCTTTTATTATCAAATGGATCACATTCTATATGTCATAGGCTCAAAATATGATTGCTTTTTAAAATATCAACTAACCAACATATAAGCTTTATTGGGCAATTCCTGTGTACTAGAACATATTGGGATAAGAAAAATTCCTCTAAGATCTTATGTCTTATACCGAAAAGGCAGCAGATCTACAATGAGAGGGATTTGGGGTAAGATGCTAGGGCTATCTGTACATAGATATAAGACGGCAAGGAGGATTAATGAGGAACAATATCCACAAGCAGCAAAATATTACTGTCCACTTTGCTACAAAAGACTGTTCAAAAAGAAAGATCTTTGTGGTGAGAAAAGTACAAAGTTAAGCAAAGCGATAGTCTCAAGGATCCTATACTGAGCATGGGCTCAGAAATTTGTTGATCCTGAGCTTATTTGGCCTCCTTGTCCATGTAGTTCTTCCAGAATTCAATTAAAAAAAAAAAACCTACATTCAACCTGTCATAATGCCATAGAGTTACTACTTTCTTTAAGGTAAAGATGGAGAATATCTGTTTATTCTTATCAGTGTAAGTGACACTTGTGTTTGCAGAGGACTCAAACTCCCCTGTTTGGGAGGTAACTTTGATGGGGTTGTGACTTGCTGTCCTCAGGTGTCTCCTGCACACGTGGGACTGACTTACTGTGAGGAGCATGTACTTCAAGGGCATTTCAGCACACCTTACTGACTGTAGGAGGTACAGGAAGAGTTGTTAGCACCAGGCTTCATTGCTGCAAGGCAGTTCTCCCTCTGGATTTGCTTTAGATAACATTTGTTTCCCAGGTAAAACAGAAGTATTGGAATAGTGCCTTACCTTGGTCTGGTAGTCTTGACTCCTGCTGAAATAAGCTTAGGACAGAAGGAGAGTCCTTGACATTCAAGTATATTCAATGGTGTAAGAAAATCACTGGAGTATTACCTGGAAATATCATGGGCCCATAACAATTTCATACATGCAAGTGTCCCATAGCTCATTTGATACAGTCTGTATGTTTCTCGTGTCATTGAATGGCTTTAGGTCACTTTAGGCTTCCTCGTTGTAATTTATTTAGTCCTTGATCTGCTACTAGGTTTGTGTATGATCTTGCCAGCATGTTGGGGTGGGATATGTAGTTGCAAGCTGATGTTTAAGACTTTGCATATCTGTTGAAAAATTTGCTTTTATTTTTTTTTTTTTTGAGAGTATGCAGCATTTATTACAAAGCCATTTTTAAGGGGTCTTGTGGAATTCTCTCTGCTCTTTTTGGGGGTGCCTAGAGGTGGAATTGGAGGGGCCACTTGAGGCCCAGTATCACTCTGCCCCATCCTCCTCCTGTCCCAAGACATATGGGGTGCTGAGGGGCCCCCACCAACCCCCAAAGCTTTAGGCACAACTCTAATTGGCTGTGTATGGGGCCCACTCTGTTTCTTTTCCCCTCTTGGCTGCTGTCCTACCCTTACCCTGACCAGTGCCCTCCCCCCACCATTGTTGAATGTTCAGAGAATAGCAAAGACAGTGCCTTTTACAAATGCAGCCTATCCCCTGGTTTTGAGGAGCAAGTGGACAGTGGAGAGGGCATCTCCCTTACCTCCTCCTCGTGCAGTAGAAACTTTGTATAAAAAATAGATAGTTTTGCCTCCCCACTCCCCTCGCCCCCAACGCCATGTGTGTGGCCTTTGCATCATTTATCTCGTGGAAAAGAAGATTCAGGCCACAGGAGGCCTCAGCCCTTGAACTTCCCCTGTGGGGTTAACATCGTGAACCGCCTCCCTCCTACCCCTCTGCCACCCAGAAGCCTGCACTAGCAAGGCTGCTGGGGCAGTCTCTTTGGGGGCTAGAGTGGACAGGTGGAAGCGGGGTGACCTCAGATAAGCACAGACCCCAGATGTGGCCAAAGGCAAGCAGTCCTCCAGTCCCCTCCCCACCCGCAGCTGCGGCCAAGTCAGGAAAGAGCGACAGAGACATCTAAAAGCACAAGACAGGCCAGTAAGGTCTGAGCTCTGCTCCATCCTGGAGTCAAGTGGTCCACCCCCAAGGGGTAGATCCCCTGCCCACCTGTCTTTCCTCCAGTGTACATAGATCCGATCGGGGAGGGGAAGAGGCAGCACTCCATCACAGCTACGTGTCTGGGGCCGGGCATCCCCCGTGGGTTTGTCTGTGTTCGCACCTTGTCCTGTGTCTGAGGTGCTGTGGCTGTACCCTTCTCCCCTGGGGTGTTTGTATCTCCTGGCTTTGTAAGAAAAATTTGCTTTTAAATTGACTATACTGTTATAATTTTTTACATAATTACCTTTATAAGTGTTCATTTCTTTCTTATGGATTTTAATTACTATCTGGTGTGTCACTTGCTTTCAGCCTGAAGAAGTTTCTTTAGTATTTCTTGCAAATCATGTCTGCTAACAACAAGTTCTCTCAGGTTTTGCTGATCTGAGAATGTCTTTATTTTTTCTTCCTTTCTGAAAGATACTTTTACTATTTACAGTTGATCCTTGAACAATGCAGGAGTTAGGGGTGCCAACCTTCCTTGTAGTAAAAAATCTTTATATAACTTAAAGTCAGTTTTCTTGATATGTGATTCTTTTATATCTGTAGATACAGAGGAACCTTGGATACAGAGGAACCACGTATTTGCACCCTTGGGTTCAATCAACTGTAGACTGTGTAGTATGACAGTATTGACTACTGAAAAAAATTATGTAAAAGTGCACTGACACAGTTCAAACTCTTTCTGTTGAAAGGTCAACTGTATCAGACACTTGCTCGGCAGACTTTTTACCTTTTTTAAGATGTCATGTCACTGCTTCCTGGCCTCTATTGTTTCTGATGAGAAGCCCTTTATCCATCTTATTGTGTCATCCTTGAACATAATGAATCAATTTTTTCTCACTGATTTCAAGATTTTCTCTTTGTTGTCTTTCAGCATTTTGACTATTGATATGTTTGTATGTGGATCTTCTTAAATTTATTCTTCTTGGACTTTATTGATCTTCTTGCATATGTAGATTAATATTTTCAATCAATTTGGGAAAATGTCAACCAATATTTTTATGTACTTTCCTGTTCATTTCTCTCTCTCTTCTCCTTCTGGTATTCCCACCACGCATATATTGGTACACTGAATGAGGTCCCATATTTATCTGAATCCCTGTTCAATTGTTTTTTGCTCTTTTTCCTCTATGTTCAGATTGCCTAATATTTTAAATCTATCTTCAAGTTCACTGATTTTTTTCTTTCTTTTGCCCACTCAGATAGATCTATTGTTGAGCCCTGTTACTGACTTTTTTCATTTTGGTTACTGTACTTTTCAAATCTAGAAATTTGTTTTGATTTTTTTTATAATTTCTCTGTTTTGTAAGATATGTCATCATACTTCTACCTAGTTGAACATCTTTATAATGAGTCTGTGCCTACTTAGTCAATATCCAGGTCCCTTCAAAGGCAGTTTCCATTGCATGCTTTTTTCCTGTATATGGATCATACTTTTCTGTTTCTTTGTATGTCCCAATTTTTTGTTAAAATGGAAATTTTCGATAATATATTAAAACAGTTCTGGATATAGATTCCTTCTCTTCCATTTAGGTTTTTATTGCTTGATTGTTTATTTGTTTGTTTGTTTTGTGATTTAGTCGAACTATTTCAGTGAAGTCTATTTCTCCCTTGATACAGAGCTTCTGTTGCTCGTCAGAGGGTACAGCCTTAGACATGCACAGTTTTCCTGCCCACCAGGAATGACTGTAGTTTTAATCTGTCTCTCTTTGACTATCTCTCTCCCTGGTGTTCTTATTAAACTTGTGGCTAATCTGCTCCTATTAGTATTATACCCAGCTGTTGGCCTCTGTTCATTGTTAATGATTGCTCTATAGTTTTCAAGAATGCTCTGCAGCATAAATTGCTCCACGGTCTGATCTAATTGTAGTTGCATTCCTTGGCAGAGATACAGTGTTGCCAGTCTTTTAGGCTTGCTCAGATCTGCTTCTGGGAAGAAATTTTGCATTATAGATCAGGAGCTGGTGGGTGGAGTGGGAATAAGAAATGGGAAACCTGTTAGGCACTAGATACTCCACCTAGATCCTCCCTCTAGTCAGTGGTGTATGTGTGTGTGTGCCTGAGTATGCAGGAGGCACTGGTGTCACCCCCAATTGCTGACACAATGTAGTATGCATTTTTGCAGTCAAGAACTGGAGAAGATAGCATCTGCAATATTCACTGGTCACTGATTCTACCTGGAATAGGTCTTCTACCCTGGAAATCTTGGCATTGTGGGAGCTATGACTCAATACCAAGTGCTTTGGAACAGCTCTCTCATAAGACAGAGCTCTGCTGGAAAGAGGGACTATTTTCTTCATCAGCTGCCCTGCCCTGCCTGGATTCTCCATATATCGAGGGAGTTGGGGTGGGGAACAGGTGCATCCTGGCTACTGCCACCTATTGTATATAGATCTTCCATGTAACAGAGCTATGGGAAATGAATTGCTGAAGTTTACCAACTTCCAAAAGCACACAAAATAGCTTATCCATCCCAGGGGTCTGGGGAGATGAGAATTGTCACATGGCAGCAGAGACTGTTGAAATAGTTCTGCATGTCAGAGCTGCCAGGGATGCCTGCAATATCTGCCTCAAAAGCCCTGACTTCTTTCCACTATTCTTGTTTTTATATATTTTAAAAATAAAACCAATACAATATTGTAAAGTTAAAAAATAAAATAAAATAAACATTTCTCAACTTTGTTAAGACCTTTGATCAATCTCCAGAGGCTTTGATAATTTTGCCAGCTTACTAAATGTTTTTCTGAGGGAGAAATTTCCTTCGGCTCCATAGCCATTCTGGAAGTTGGAAGATCGTCCTTTTCCCTTTTATAACCACTCGTGTAGAGTAAGTTGTTTACACTTAGTCTCTCCACTTCCTCATTACTTTCCCTCCTCAACCTATTGAAGTCGGGCTCCTGCCCCTACTATTCCCATGTGGTAAGTTTCCTGGTAATCTCCTTTCGGTCAAATCAATGGACACTTTTCAGTTCTAATTACACCTGCAACTCTTAGCAGAATCTGACTTATTGGACCAATCCCCTTTTGAAACTCTCTCCAATGTTGGTTTTTGTAATGTCTTTCACTCCTGAGTCTCCTCCTACTTTTCCAACTATGCTTTGATATTCTTTTAGACTCTTCTTCATTTACCGTCTTCTCAAATGAAGAGTTTTCCCAGACTCTCCTTCTTGTTATTGCTTCTTCCTCTATAAACTCTCCCTTGGAAAGTAAATTCACCCTCTTTGTTTCAAGTACTTCTGATAATAAAGTGCCTCCCAAATCTACATCTATATTATCTTGCCTGGAACTTAATACTTGTGTATCCAAAAGCCTGCTGAAAATCTTCACACTGATGTTTCCTGGGCTCTTCAAATTCAACATCTACGAAACAAGCCTTATCGTCTATCTCTCCTGAAACCTGTTCCTTCTTCTATATTTTAATTTTCAATAAATTGCTCCATATCCACAAACTCCTCAGTACAGAAACCAGTAAGTCATCCTTAATTGCTTCCCTTTGCTCCCCAGCAATCCAATCAAGTAACCAAGTCCCATTAATTTTATCCTTTTTAAAATATGTACACATGTACACCCATGGCTGATTAATGTCAATGTATGGCAAAAATCACCACAATATTGTAAAGTAATTAGCCTTCAATTAAAATAAATAAATTAATTTTTAAAACTCTCAGATTTCATCATTTAAACTCTCAGATTTATTCTTTTGTCTCTAGTCTTTCTGCCCCTGCCTTAATTTAGCAACCATCATGTATAGCCTTTACCTAACGGTCTCCATGTTCTAGTCCAACCCCAGTACCTCCCCATTCTTGATACAGCAGCCAGAATGAGGTATCTATAATATATATAAATGATGTTATTCTTATTGTTGTTCAGTCACTAAGTTGTGTCCGACCCCATGGACTGCAGCTTCCCAGTCCTTCACTATCTCCCAAGGTTTGCTCAAACTCATGTCCATTGAATTGGTGATGCTATCCAATCATCTCATTCTCTGTTGTCCCCTTCTCCTCCAGTTCTCAATCTTTCCCAGCATCAGGGTCTTTTCCAATGAGTCATCTCTTTGCATCAGGTGGTGAAAATATTCGAGTTTCAGTATCAGCATCAGTCCTTCCAATGAATATTCAGGGTTGATTTCCTTTAGGGTTGACTTCTTTGATCTCCTTGCAGTCCAAAGGACTCTCAAGAGTCTTCTCCACACCACAATTCAAAAGCATAAATTCTTCAGAGCCCAGCCTTCTTTATGGTCCAACTCTCACATCCATTCATGACTACTGGAAAAACCATGGCTTTAAATATATGGACCTTTGTCAGCAAAGCGATGTCTCTGCTTTTAAATATGCTGTCTAGGTTTTCATAGCTTTCCTTCCAAGGAACAAGTGTCTTAACTTCATGGCTGCAGTCAACATTCACAGTGATTTTGGAGCCCAAGAAAATAAAATCTGTCACTGCTTCCACTTTTCCCACTTCTATTTGCCATGAAGTGATGGGACCAGATGCCATGATCTTAGTTTTTTGAATGTTGAGTTTTTGTTTTTTTTTTTTTTTTTTTTTTAATTTTATTTTATTTTTAAACTTTACATAACTGTATTAGATTTGCCAAATATCAAAATGAATCCGCCACAGGTATACATGTGTTCCCCATCCTGAAACCTCCTCCCTCCTCCCTCCCCATTCCATCCCTCTGGGTCGTCCCAGTGCACCAGCCCCAAGCATCCAGTATCGTGCATCGAACCTGGACTGGCAACTCATTTCATACATGATATTTACATGTTTCAATGCCATTCTCCCAAATCTTCCCACCCTCTCCCTCTCCCACAGAGTCCATAAGACTGTTCTATACATCAGTGTCTCTTTTGCTGTCTCGTACACAGGGTTATTGTTACCATCTTTCTAAATTCCATATATATGCGTTAGTATACTGTATTGGTGTTTTTCTTTCTGGCTTACTTCACTCTGTATAATAGGCTCCAGTTTCATCCACCTCATTAGAACTGATTCAAATGTATTCTTTTTAATGGCTGAATAATACTCCATTGTGTATATGTACCACAGCTTTCTTATCCATTCATCTGCTGATGGACATCTAGGTTGCTTCCATGTCCTGGCTATTATAAACAGTGCTGCGATGAACATTGGGGTACTCGTGTCTCTTTCCCTTCTGGTTTTCTCAGTGTGTATGCCCAGCAGTGGGATTGCTGGATCATAAGGCATGTCTATTTCCAGTTTTTTAAGGAATCTCCACACTGTTCTCCATAGTGGCTGCACTAGTTTGCATTCCCACCAACAGTGTAAGAGGGTTCCCTTTTCTCCACACCCTCTCCAGCATTTATTACTTGTAGACTTTTGGATTGCAGCCATTCTGACTAGTGTGAAATGGTACCTCATAGTGGTTTTGATTTGCATTTCTCTGATAATGAGTGATGTTGAGCATCTTTTCATGTGTTTGTTAGCCATCTTTATGTCTTCTTTGGAGAAATGTCTATTTAGTTCTTTGGCCCATTTTTTGATTGGGTCATTTATTTTTCTGGAGTTGAGCTGTAGGAGTTGCTTGTATATTCTCGAGATTAGTTGTTTGTCAGTTGCTTCATTTGCTATTATCTTCTCCCATTCTGAAGGCTGTCTTTTCACCTTGCTAATAGTTTCCTTTGATGTGCAGAAGCTTTTAAGGTTAATTAGGTCCCATTTGTTTATTTTTGCTTTTATTTCCAATATTCTGGGAGGTGGGTCATAGAGGATCCTGCTGTGATGTATGTCAGAGAGTGTTTTGCCTATGTTCTCCTCTAGGAGTTTTATAGTTTCTGGTCTTACGTTTAGATCTTTAATCCATTTTGAGTTTATTTTTGTGTATGGTGTTAGAAAGTGTTCTAGTTTCATTCTTTTACAAGTGGTTGACCAGAGTTCCCAGCACCACTTGTTAAAGAGATTGTCTTTAATCCATTGTATATTCTTGCCTCCTTTGTCGAAGATAAGGTGTCCATATGTGCGTGGATTTATCTCTGGGCTTTCTATTTTGTTCCATTGATCTATATTTCTGTCTTTGTGCCAGTACCATACTGTCTTGATAACTGTGGCTTTGTAGTAGAGCCTGAAGTCAGGTAGGTTGATTCCTCCAGTTCCATTCTTCTTTCTCAAGATCGCTTTGGCTATTCGAGGTTTTTTGTTTTTCCATACAAATTGTGAAATTATTTGTTCTAGCTCTGTGAAGAATGCTGTTGGTAGCTTGATAGGGATTGCATTGAATCTATAGATTGCTTTGGGTAGTATACTCATTTTCACTACATTGATTCTTCCAATCCATGAACATGGTATATTTCTCCATCTGTTAGTGTCCTCTTTGATTTCTTTCACCAGTGTTTTATAGTTTTCTATATATAGGTCTTTAGATTCTTTAGGTAGATATATTCCTAAGTATTTTATTCTTTCCGTTGCAATGGTGAATGGAATTGTTTCCTTAATTTCTCTTTCTGTTTTCTCATTATTAGTGTATAGGAATGCAAGGGATTTCTGTGTGTTGATTTTATATCCTGCAACTTTACTATAGTCATTGATTAGTTCTAGTAATTTTCTGGTGGAGTCTTTAGGGTTTTCTATGTAGAGGATCATGTCATCTGCAAACAGTGAGAGCTTTACTTCTTCTTTTCCAATTTGGATTCCTTTTATTTCTTTTTCTGCTCTGATTGCTGTGGCCAAAACTTCCAAAACTATGTTGAATAGTAATGGTGAAAGTGGGCACCCTTGTCTTGTTCCTGACTTTAGAGGAAATGCTTTCAATTTTTCACCATTGAGGATAATGTTTGCTGTGGGTTTGTCATATATAGCTTTGATTATGTTGAGGTAGGTTCCTTCTATTCCTGCTTTCTGGAGAGTTTTGATCATAAATGGATGTTGAATTTTGTCAAAGGCTTTCTCTGCATCTATTGAGATAATCATATGGTTTTTATTTTTCAATTTGTTAATGTGGTGTATTACATTGATTGATTTGCGGATATTGAAGAATCCTTGCATCCCTGGGATAAAGCCCACTTGGTCATGGTGTATGATCTTTTTAGTGTGTTGTTGGATTCTGATTGCTAGAATTTTGTTAAGGATTTTTGCATCTATGTTCATCAGTGATATTGGCCTGTAGTTTTCTTTTTTTGTGGGATCTTTGTCAGGTTTTGGTATTAGGGTGATGGTGGCCTCATAGAATGAGTTTGGAAGTTTACCATCCTCTGCAATTTTCTGGAAGAGTTTGAGCAGGATAGGTGTTAGCTCTTCTCTAAATTTTTGGTAGAATTCAGCTGTGAAGCCGTCTGGACCTGGGCTTTTGTTTGCTGGAAGATTTTTGATTACAGTTTCAATTTCCGTGCTTGTGATGGGTCTGTTAAGATTTTCTATTTCTTCCTGATCGAGTTTTGGAAAGTTGTACTTTTCTAAGAATTTGTCCATTTCTTCCACGTTGTCCATTTTATTGGCATATAATTGTTGATAGTAGTCTCTTATGATCCTTTGTATTTCTGTGTTGTCTGTTGTGATCTCTCCATTTTCATTTCTAATTTTATTGATTTGATTTTTCTCCCTTTGTTTCTTGATGAGTCTGGCTAATGGTTTGTCAATTTTATTTATCCTTTCAAAGAACCAGCTTTTGGTTTTGTTGATTTTTGCTATGGTCTCTTTTGTTTCTTTTGCATTTATTTCTGCTCTAATTTTTAAGATTTCTTTCCTTCTACTAACCCTGGGGTTCTTCATTTCTTCCTTTTCTAGTTGCTTTAGGTGTAGAGTTAGGTTATTTATTTGACTTTTTTCTTGTTTCTTGAGGTGTGCCTGTATTGCTATGAACTTTCCCCTTAGGACTGCTTTTACCGTGTCCCACAGGTTTTGGGTTGTTGTGTTTTCATTTTCATTCGTTTCTATGCAAATTTTGATTTCTTTTTTGATTTCTTCTGTGATTTGTTGGTTATTGAGCAGCGTGTTGTTCAGCCTCCATATGTTGGAATTTTTAATAGTTTTTCTCCTGTAATTGAGATCTAATCTTACTGCATTGTGGTCAGAAAAGATGCTTGGAATGATTTCTATTTTTTTGAATTTACCAAGGCTAGCTTTATGGCCCAGGATGTGATCTATCCTGGAGAAGGTTCCATGTGCGCTTGAGAAGAAGGTGAAATTCATTGTTTTGGGATGAAATGTCCTATAGATATCAATTAGGTCTAACTGGTCTATTGTATCGTTTAAAGTTTGTGTTTCCTTGTTAATTTTCTGTTTAGTTGATCTATCCATAGGTGTGAGTGGGGTATTAAAGTCTCCCACTATTATTGTGTTATTGTTAATTTCTTCTTTCATACTTGTTAGCATTTGTCTTACATACTGCGGTGCTCCCGTGTTGGGTGCATATATATTTATAATTGTTATATCTTCTTCTTGGATTGATCCTTTGATCATTATGTAGTGACCATCTTTGTCTCTTTTCACAGTCTTTGTTTTAAAGTCTATTTTATCTGATATGAGTATTGCTACTCCTGCTTTCTTTTGGTCCCTATTCGCATGGAAAATCTTTTTCCAGCCCTTCACTTTCAGTCTGTATGTGTCCCCTGTTCTGAGGTGGGTCTCTTGTAGACAACATATGCAGGGGTCTTGTTTTTGTATCCATTCAGCCAGTCTTTGTCTTTTGGTTGGGGCATTCAACCCATTTACGTTTAAGGTAATTACTGATAAGTATGACCCCGTTGCCATTTACTTTATTGTTTTGGGTTCGAATTTATACACAATTTTTGTGTTTCCTGTCTAGAGAATATCCTTTAGTATTTGTTGGAGAGCTGGTTTGGTGGTGCAGAATTCTCTCAGCTTTTGCTTGTCTGAAAAGCTTTTGATTTCTCCTTCATACTTGAATGAGATCCTTGCTGGGTACAATAATCTGGGCTGTAGATTATTTTCTTTCATCATTTTAAGTATGTCTTGCCATTCCCTCCTGGCTTGAAGAGTTTCTATTGAAAGATCAGCTGTTATCCTTATGGGAATTCCCTTGTGTGTTATTTGTTGTTTTTCCCTTGCTGCTTTTAATATTTGTTCTTTGTGTTTGATCTTTGTTAATTTGATTACTATGTGTCTTGGGGTGTTTCGCCTTGGGTTTATCCTATTTGGGACTCTCTGGGTTTCTTGGACTTGGGTGATTATTTCCTTCCCCATTTTAGGGAAGTTTTCAACTATTATCTCCTCAAGTATTTTCTCATGGTCTTTCTTTTTGTCTTCTTCTTCTGGGACCCCTATGATTCGAATGTTGTAGCGTTTAATATTGTCCTGGAGGTCTCTGAGATTGTCCTCATTTCTTTTAATTCGTTTTTCTTTTATCCTCTCTGATTCATTTATTTCTACCATTCTATCTTCTAATTCACTAATCCTATCTTCTGCCTCTGTTATTCTACTATTTGTTGCCTCCAGAGTGTTTTTAATTTCACTTATTGCATTATTCATTATATATTGACTCTTTTTTATTTCTTCTAAGCCCTTGTTAAACCTTTCTTGCATCTTCTCAATCCTTGCCTCCAGGCTATTTATCTGTGATTCCATTTTAATTTCAAGATTTTGGATCAATTTCACTATCATTATTCGGAATTCTTTATCAGGTAGATTCCCTATCTCTTCCTCTTTGGTTTGGTTTGGTGGGCATTTATCCTGTTCCTTTATCTGCTGGCTATTCCTCTGTCTCTTCATCTTGTTTAAATTGCTGAGTTTGGGGTGTCCTTTCTGTATTCTGGCAGTTTGTGGAGTTCTCTTTATTGTGGCGTTTCCTCGCTGTGTGTGGGTTTGTACAGGTGGCTTGTCAAGGTTTCCTGGTTAGGGAAGCTTGTGTCGATGTTCTGGTGGATGGAGCTGTATTTCTTCTCTCTGGAGTGTAATGAAATGTCCAGTAATGAGTTATGAGATGTCTATGGTTTTGAGGTGACTTTGGGCAGCCTGTATCTTGAAGCTCAGGGCTGTGTTCCTTTGTTGCTGGAGAATTTGCTTGTTATGTCTTTCCCTGGAACTTGTTGGCCCTTGTGTGGTGCTTGGTTTCAGTGTCGGTATGGAGGCGTTTGATGAGCTCCTGTCAATTAATGTTCCTTGGAGTCAGGAGTTCCCTGGAGTCAGGGATTGGACTTAAGCCTCCTACTTCCAGTTATCGGTCTTAATTTTACAGTAGTTTCAAAATTCTCCTTCTATCCAGCACCACTGATAAAACATCTACGTTAAAGATGAAAAGTTTCTCTACTGTGAGGGTCACTCAGAGAGGTTCACAGCGTTACATGGAGAAGAGAAGAGGGAGGAGGGAGTTAGAGGTGACCCAAATGAGATGAGGTGGAATCAATAGTGGAGAGAGTGGGCTAGCCAGTAGTCACTTCCTTATGTGCACTCCACAACTGGACCACTCAGAGATGTTCACGGAGTTATACAGGGAAGAGAAGAAGGAGGCAGGAGACAGAGGTGGCCAGAAGGATAAAAGGGGGAAATGAAAAGGCGGGAGACAGATCCAGCCAGTAATCAGTTCCTTAAGTGTTCTCCACCGTCTGGAACACACAGAAATTCACAGAGTTGGGTAGAGTAGAGAGGGGTTAGGGAGGAGATACAGGTGACCTGGTGGAGAAAATGGAGAGTCCAAAGGGAGAGAGAGCAGTCAAGCCAGTAATCTCGTACACTAGTGAAAAATGGGTCCTGAAGATTGGGTTCTTAAAGGTACAAAATTGGTAACAAATACATAAAAACAAAAATTAGAAATTAGAGTAGAGTTTGGAATTTCAAAAATGCGATGTTAATGAAAAGGAGAAGGAAAAGAAAGAGAGAAAAAACGAACAAAGAAAAACAAACAAGGTCGTGAAAGTAATAAAGAAACTACAGGTACAAAATTGATAACTAATACCAAACAGCGAAAATTAAAAATCCAGAGTAGAGTTTGGAATTTCAAAAATACAACGTTAAAAAAAAAAAAAAAAAAAGAAGAAGAAAAATAAAGAGAGAAAACAAACAAACCAACAAAAACAATGTCGCAAAAATTATAAAGAAAATACAGGTACAAAATTGATATCAAATACCAAAAAGCATAAATTAAAAATCTTGAGTAGAGTTTGGAATTGCAGATATACGATGTTATATAAAAGAAGAAGAGAAAGAAACAGAGGAAAAAAAAAAAAGTCACAGCAATTATGAAAAAAACTATAGGTACAAAATTGATAACATATATCAAAAGGCTAAAATTAAAAATCTAGAGTAGAGTTTGGAATTTCAAAAATGCAATGTTAAAGAAAAGAAGAAAAAGAAAAAAGAAAAAAAAAAAAAAAAAAAAAAAAAAACCACGGTCAAAAAATTATAAAATATATATATGAAGTTTGCTGAAGAAGAAAAAAAAAAAAATAGGGTCTTTTTTTTTTTTTTTGCAAAGTAATAGTTATAAAAGTGAAAATTAAAGGACAATAGAGGACTTAAAAAAATTTTTTTTTTAATTAAAAAAAAAAAAGAAAGAAAGAAAGATTGATCGTAAAAATAGTAAAAATATATCTAGGTCTTTCTCTGGTTTTGTTGTGAGTATTGTGGGTTCAGTTCATTTTTGGCAGTTCCTTAGTCCGACTTATATTTCTCAAGATCTATAGGCCCCTTCCTATGTAATCCGTAGTAACCACAGGGTTTTAATCTATGGCCTGTAGCTTCCAAGGCGTTTCCCTCTGTTAGAGCTTCTTCTGTTTGCTGGTCTCTTCAGTGTCTGGTTCCCGCCCTGACACAAAGGGGACGGCGGAGGACCCTATTTTTTTTTTTTTTTTTTTTAATTTAGGCTCACTTGTTCAGCCACGCTGTGGGGAGGGAGGGAGGGATGCTGCAAACAGATAACACTGGCGTGCGCTCGAAGTGCCTCGGCCACACTGGGTCTGCCCCCGCTCACGGCGCGTGTAACCTCCCTGCCCACACTGCTTGGGCTCTAGGTTGTTCTGCCGGGAACAATCAGAGGCCGGCCCTGGACTGAGCTCCCAGGTCCAAGCCGCTCAGGTTCAGGCACTCGGGTAGTCCTCAGAGGCGCAGACTCGGTTGGGCCTGCGTTTTGTGTTCTTCCCAGGTCGAGCAGCTCAGGCGATGAGGTGCTTGGCGGGCGCCAATGCTGCGACTTATCGCCTCCCCGCCACTCGGTTATCTGGGTGTAAAACCGGCGCACCTTCTCAGGCAGATGTTGACCGTCCAGACCCCCAAGAAGTTTTAGTTAGCAAAGAAGCCTGCTTACAGTTTTATAGATAGTGTCTCTCTGGGGCTGCGATTGCCCCCTTCCGGCTCTGGTTGCCTGTCACCGGAGGGGGAGGTCTGCAGCCGGCTATCTCTGTTCAGTCCTTTGTTCTGTGCGCGGGCCTGGCGGTGTCTTAGGTTAGGGCTGGCTTTTCGCGTGGTAGATATCCCACAGTCTGGTTTGCTAGCCCAAATTATTTCGCTCAGATAGCGCTCAGGACATTCGGCCCGATTCTTACTCTAAGGGACACAGCCCGTGCCGCACTTCCCTGCCCAGCCCCCGCTTGCTAATGCCGTGTGCAGGCGTCTGCGCTGCTTCTCCGCTGGGGGAGTTCCCGTAGGGCTCACAATCCGCGATTTTTAATTGTTTATTTTTTTTTTCCCCTCCCTTTTATGTTGCCCTCTGTGCTTCCAAAGCTCGGCACAGATTCGGCAGTGAGAGGGTTTCCTGGTGTTTGGAAACTTCTCTCTTTTTAAGACTCCCTTCCCGGGACGGAACTCCGTCCCTCCCTCTTTTGTCTCTTTTTTTGTCTTTTATATTTTTTCCTACCTCCTTTCGAAGAGTTGGGCTGCTTTTCTGGGTGCCTGATGTCCTCTGCCGGCATTCGGAAGTTGTTTTGTGGAATTTACTCGATGTTTAAATGCTCTTTTGATGAATTTGTGGGGGAGAAAGTGTTCTCCCCGTCCTACTCCTCCGCCATCTTGGCTCCTCCTTCCTGAATGTTGAGTTTTAAGCCAGTTTTTTTCACCCTCCTTTCACACTTATCAAGAGGCTCTTTAGTTCCTCTTCTCTTTCTGCCATTAGAATGGTATCATTTGCATATCTGAGGTTGTTGATATTTCTCCCAGCAATCTTGATTTCAGCCTGTGATTCATCCAATCCAGCATTTCGCATGATATATTCTACGTATAAGTTAAATAAGCAAGGTGACAATATACAGCCTTGACATACTCCTTTCCCAATTTTGAACCAGTCTGTTGTTGCATATCTGGTTCTGTTGCTTCCTGACCTGCATACAAGTTTCTCAGGAGACAGATAAGGTGGTCTGGTATTCCTGTCTGGTCTGGTATTCCTGTCTCTTTAAGAATTTTTCACAATTTGTTGTGCTCCACACAGTTAAAGACCTTAGCATAGTCAATGAAGCAGAAGTAGATGTTATTTCTGGAATTCCCTTGTTTTCTCTATGATACAACGAGTGTTGGCAATTTGATCTCTTGTTCCTCTGCCTTTTCTAAATCCAGGTGTGCATCTGGAAGTTCTCAGTTCATGTACTGCTGAAGCCTAGCTTGAATGATTTTGAGCATTACCTTGCTAGTATGTGAAATTGAGAAATTGTACAGTAGTTTGAACATTCTTTGGCATTGCCTTTCTTTGCGGTTGGAATGAAAAACGACCTTTTCCAGTCTTGTGACCACTGCTAAAAAATTCTATGACAACTCCTCATCACCAGAAGGATAGCATTCAAATGTTTTATGCTCTATAAAGCCCTACCTGACCTTACCCCTGACCACTTATATGATTGTATCTCTTACCAATTTCTGCCTTCCTCCATCTCTTCCAATCATATATCCAAAGTTACCAGATATTCTGTTAATGAACATCTTTCTTACTTTAGATTAAATCTCCATTTCTCATGATAACAATTCCAACCAGTTCATGATCTCTTTGTGTTACTCAGCAAATGAACCAGGCTTTTGGTTGCTTTCTCATCTTCTCAGAAGCTCTTCAAAAAGTTAGAGTACCCTACTTACATATCTTCACTGCCTGACAATGTCTATAAATTCTTTAAAATTCATCCCCAAACCAACTCTTCCGTGAGGCCATCCTTGATATGCCTATACTAAATTAGGCATTGTCTCCTTCACTAGGCCTGTAGGTTTCAAGTGTAGTGTTCATCACTGTATCATGAGTCCTAGCACAGTGCCTACTCTAACCGAAGTTAAAGTGAAGGTGAAAGTTACTCAGTCATGTCTGACTCTTTGCAACCCCATGGACTATATAGTCCATGGAATTCTCTAAGCCAGAATACTGGAGTGGGTAGCCTTTCCCACTCCAGGGGATCTTCCCAACCCAGGGATCAAACCCAGGTCTCCCGCGTTGCATGCGGATTCTTTACCAGCTGAGCCACAAGGGAAGCCCAAGAATACTGGAGTAGGTAGCCTATCCCTTCTTCAGCGGATCTTTCTGGCCCAGGAATCAAACCGGGGTCTCTTGCATTGCAGGCAGATTCTAGCGTAAGTGGTCTGTAAATGTTTCTTAAGTACATGAGTGATGGTTACCACTTAGATACTCTACCATTGTTTGTTTGTGTTTTTTTTACATGTTAGTGCAACACTTTCAATAACCCTGCACAATTTGTAGTATTATTATTTCTTTTTTGTACATGAGGAAACTGAGGCACAGAGAAGCAAAGCCCTTGTCTAAGATCATATGGCTGATCAGTGGCAGTAACTGATTCTAGCTCAGTTCTTCAGCACTCTGAAGCTTACACTTTATAAACTTCTGGAGTTAACTGCAGGTTGGGGATATAGTGAGTAGTATAAATAAAGGTGCAGAATTGAGAAGATAGAATACATATATGAGAAACAGTAAAGGGTTCGGCTAGTTTATAGATTTATAGAACCTGGCATGATAGGAAGAGATCTGAATGTAGATAGCTTCAAATGCCAAACAAAGAAGCATGGACTCATTTAGCAGACATATATAAGAGTGACATGCTGAATGTGTCCTTTTGAGAATATTAATCAAGTGTCACTGTGCAAGATGGATTTGAAGCCAAGAAACTGGAAGACAGGAAACAAGTCAGGGCTGTTGATGTTCTCAGCAATCTTGTTCCTCAGCACGTCCCTCTGTCTTTCCTCTCAACATGTTCCAAGCTCCTAAATACATTTATTCAGCCCCTTACCTGCCCCATTGCTTGCACTTTCAGCAACTGACCTTTTTGAGATGAGTTAAAGGACTTAGGTAGGAATGCCTTCCATTCTTGACTTTCTACTGCCGAATTTATCTCTAGCTTGTCCCTATCCATTTTTCTTAGTAATGATAGCTACCATTTTGAGCACTTACTATCTCATGCAATCCTTGAAACTACACTGTGAGAAAGGTTTAGTTATCCTCAGTTAGTAACTGAGAAAATTGAGGCCTGGAGTGGTTCAGTGCTTGGCAAATTCATCCAGATAGCAAGTGGCTGATTTGGGATTTAAACCTAGGGCTGTTTGATTCTAAGATCACCTTATTACTACTACGTAATGGGAGTGAAAGGTATACCGGTCTCCTCTTGGGCTCCATTCTGTCCATCTCCTTTCACCTCCAAAGGGGGTCTTTTCCAACAGCTATTTCCTGTTTTTCTCCAGTAAACTCAACCTCTATTTCTGCAGACTTTTCCCTCTCAGTGAATATATACCCTAAATTCTCATGCACTAAAAAACAATATCAAGCCAACAAAAGAGTTCATTTAACCCATTTTTCCCCTATAAACATCATCCTAGTTCATATTCTTCATTCCATGTGCCTGTAAATGTTTGTCTACCCTGTCTCTACTTCCTCACCTCCTACCCTGGAATCTGGTCTCAGTTTCTACCACTACATGATATCACTTTTGCTAAAGCCACCAAATTGACAAATTTTACTTCACTCTTTATATTACCTAATCTCTCTGTTTCAGTCTTTTCTCCTTGTTCCTCTTCCACTGTGTCCTCTGTTATTAACTTTCACACCATTACTTTACTTCAGGTCCCCATCATTGCTTGTCTGCATAAACCTTTCTCCACTTTTATCATCTCTCAGATGGATTCATTCTCCACACTGGCCATAAGACTGAGTTTTCTAAAATGTAAATCTAACCATATCATTGCCCTGCTTAAAATCCTTCAATTCAAATAAAAACCTACATAGTTCATTATACATGACCCTTATAGAATTATGGCCCTTCGTCAACGTTTAGCTTCATCTTTCTCCTCTCTTTCCTGCATACTCTGTTTTCCAGCCATATTTAATGTCTTTTTTTTTCATTCCCTGATGCCTTTCATGTGCTTTGCTTCCTTTTTTCCACACATTTCTTTTCCCTGATCACTAAACTCGTCTTCCTTTAAGAGTCAGTTCAAATGTAGTTTCCTTTGTTCTATCTGACCTGCCTGCCTGCAATTTCTCCACTCCTATCTTTTCACATGTCTCAATCCATCAGACACAGTTTGTTGCTTTGTGCTCTGTTTCAAAACAGGACCTTTAATAGCAGTAACAGATTCCAATAACAATCATTATTATGCTCCTCAAAGACAAAAACTGTGTCACAAACATTGCTGTATCTTCAATGCCTGGTACAGAGCAGATGCTCAATGAATGTTGAATTTAAAGAATGAATTGTATGTGTGTGTGTGTGTGTGTGTGTGTGTGTGTGTGTATATATATATATGTAATTTATATGTAAAATAAATGTCCAATATATAAAAATAACAGAGATCCAGTCTATGATAGCAACCATAGGAATATAACAGAAGAGAGAATTGACCTTGACTGGGTATGGAAAAGAGAAGATGAACAAAACATCAAAGGTAATTGGAAATGTTGGTATCAATGGCAGAGAATGGAAGGTTAATAGGATTGAAGCATACATGATGATTGCCGAATTAAGGCAGGGGCAGAAAAACTAGAGACAAAAGAATAAATCTGAGAGTTATTTGAAGGATAAAATTAATGTGACTTGGTGACTTGATTGGATTGCTGGGGAGCAAAGGAGAGCAACTAAGGATGACTTACTCTGCACTGGAATGCTGAAATGGGATTGGTTATATTAAAGGTAAACATGATACATCCAGCTAGCAATTCAGAGCCACTGGAAATAGAGGGACAAATCTTGGGAAAGAAATAGAGATTTCCAATACAGAACCTGAAAATAGACTTCTCATACAGAAAACAGATGTCAAGGGCTTTTCTGGTAGCTCAGTGGTAGAGAATCCACCTGCCACTGTGGGGAACACAGGTTTGATCCCTGGTCTGGGAAGGTACCACATGCAGCGGAGCAACTAGGCCCGTGTGCCACAACTATTGAGCCTGTGCTCTACAGCTTAGGGGCCACAACTACTGAGCTCACATGCCCCAATTACTGAAAACTGTGTCCTAGACCCGTTGCTCTGCAACAAGAGAAGCCACCACAATGAGAAGCCTGCATACCACAACTAGAGAATAGCCCCTGCTCTCTGTAACTAAGAAAAACCTGTGCAGCAACAAAGACCCTGAGCAGTGAAAAATAAATAAGCAAACAAATAAACAAAATTACCTTTTTAAAAAAGAAAACTGATGTCACAACTGGAATTGGTTTGATTGAAATTTCCCTCTATCACCTTATCTCCCACAGATTTGGGGAAGATAGTTATTAAGACCTTCCTATTTATAAACTAGGACCAGATTACTTTGGTTGCATGTATGTGATTGAATGAGTGATAAGAATAGACATCTAGGTTCCCTTTCAGTCACCCATTTATTCAACAAGTGCCTACTTTCTATCAGACTCTGTGCCGGGTACTGGTCTTAACAAGATGGATTAAGTGCCTGCCTTCATGTGATACATGGGATTGTGAATAAGGCACCATAAAACAAGTAATCACATAGATGTATATAAAAAAAATATGTATGGCAAAACCACTACAATATTGTAAAGTAATTAGCCTCCAATTAAAATGAATAAACTTATAAAAATAAAAAAATTAAATGTCAGAGTTAGAACAAAAAAAAAGAAATATATAATAGAAATTATGAAAACTATGATGACATGAAAGTAGAGAATAACTAGGGGACTTCCCCAAGAATTCTTTGAGGAAGTGATATTTGAGACCTTAATTTTCATCAACTTCCTCAGTGGTCAGCTACTTAGAAACAGGGCAAAAACCATAAATTAGGAATCATTTAATGTCAAGGAGGCCAGTGGCACATTCAACTGATCCTCTCAACCTCACTCCCACGCATATACACACCACCACCACCATCATCCTCATCCCCACAAATCTGCTCAGCTGTAGCTTCAGAGAAGCAAAGACTGTTGGAATCAAGGGATAGGATGTGCTTTGTGGTGGCTAGTCTCCAAAAATGACCCCCAGTGAACCATACTTTCCAGTGTTCACAGCTTTGCATAGCTCCCATCCCACACTGATTTTGAGCTGGCACTGTGACTCATTTTCACCAATTGTATGTAGCAGAAATGATGTTTTGTAACCTCTGAAGTCAGGTCTTAAGGGATCTGAAGTTTCTGTTTTCACCACTTAGTACTCGCCTTCTTGAATCCAACTGTCTTGCTATGAGGCAGCCCAAGCAGTCTTGTGAAGAGGGCTGAATGAAGGAAAACCAAGCCCTCAGCCAACAGTCCAGATGATTTCTCAGACAACAGTTAGTAATGTGAATGAGATCATTTTGGACCTTCTAGTCATCCCAGAGGGCTTCCCAGGTGGCACTAGTAGTAAAGAGCCTGCCTGCCTATGCAGGAGACTTTAGAGACAAAGGTTCAATCCCTGGGTTGGAAAGATCCCCTGGAGGAGGGCACATCAACCCACTCCAGTATTCTTGCCAGGAGAATCCCACGGAGAGAGGAGCCTGGTGGGCTACAGTCCATAGGGTCACAGAGAGTCGGACATAGCAACTTAGTACAGCACAGCACAGTCATCCCAGCATCTCAACTGACAGCACATGAAACAAAACTGCCATGTCAACACTGCAGAATAATGAAATTTAAGAAACCATTATTCTTTTATGCCACTAAATTGTGCAGCAGTAATCGAAATAAGTCCTAACATCCATGAAAGACCAAAAGAAAGATAATATGTTAAACCAAAGGAGCATAAGGGTTTTTTTTGTGTGTGACTTTTTAGTCTTTGTTTATTTTGCATTTTCCAACCTTTTTCCTTTTATAAATATCAGTAATTTCTTTTGTAATTATAAAAAATAAACTTCCTAAGAATTTTAAAGTAGAAGCATGCTGGGATGATTTGGGTGTAGCCTTTGCCAGAGGATTGAGTGGTCAACTTGGTATTGAATAGATGACTGCCCACACAGTGCTCTTGCTGACTCTCCATTGATTGCACCAGTGTTTTTTACCTAGTCAGAGCAGTATCGGTAAAGTATCTTCCTGACTCATGAATCCAGTCCACAATTAGGGGTTGAATAAAAGGCACTCCAAACTTATTTGGAGATTAAGGAGTAGAACGGAGTAAAGCAAGGAAATAAATCAATAACATAGAAAAAACACATCATGTAGCTAAAAGAGGTTGGAAGTTTTGGGGTCTTGGGTAGAGAATAACTGGACATTTCTGGAAACAGTTGAAACCCTGCTATTGGGAGAAAAGTCTGCAGCAGAACTTTAAGTATGTTAACAGAACTCTTGTCTTTCTCAATCCTCACCTTCCTGTTGCTGACTTCTTTGGCAAGAGGCATGCAGATAATGCAGGTAAACTTCAACTTGCCAAATAAGCAGATGAAAATGACAGCTGTCCAACTGATACTCTCTATCAGACAAGAACTCTTCCTTCTCTTGGCAAGAAGACATCCCAGTTGGCACCTAGAAACTTTATGGCAGCAAAACAATGTAGATGAATTGGACACAAAAATGCATTTTCATGTCACTTGCCACAAAAGCAATGAGTTGAAAATTGCTATTTCAGCTTTTAAAAAGACATTTTTAAAAAACTTTCTTCAGATTTACCCCTTTGGCAAAAGACAGCTAGTTTAAAATCTTTTCTCCTCTGTTATTCCATTCAATTAGCAGGTGACAATCCCTTTCCATCCAATCTGTTGATTAAATTTGCATCAACTTATTCAGACTCAGTCAACCAGCAACTTAGGTGACAGTCTTCTCTTCAGTATGTATAAATGTAGCATAAACAGATATTCACGGCTTGATTATAAATATTTCTGCTTTGACAACACAAAAAAATGTCATTTATTCCTTGCCTCCAAATTAGAAATAAACTAAATCAAAACCAAGTTCAACATTCAAAATAAAACCAAGGTTATTATGAAACAGCAGAATGAGAGAAGAAATGCTTTAACAATTTCAAGATAAGTCATCAGTCTCAAATTTGTGGTTTAGTTAAAAAAGCTTTGCTAAATCCTACTTGTTGAAAGAAACAGCCAAAAAAATGGACAAAGGGATGTGATTAGTAAGTTCCCTTCTTGTACCTTGATAGTGTGGGTGTTGGACTGTGCATGAGCTGAAGGTGCAAGAAAATGAACTCAACAGTAAAACGTATTCTGCTTCTTAATCAACTATAGTTTGATCACCTCCTTTTTATCTTATACTAGAGTTACAAAATGAAAAGAGTTCTGGTTCAGGAAAACACTGTGTATGAAAATCAAGGTCTGTAGAAGTAAGATACCTTCCTTCAGTGACACCTAGAAAGGCTGGTAAGAAGGTGACTGAGGGATGAGAACTTTGAGAAAATGTGGATTTTGAAATTGATGATAAAAGCTTTAAAACATAGACCTGCCTTATGATCCAGCAATCCCACTGCTGGGCATACACACTGAGGAAACCAGAAGGGAAAGAGACACGTGTACCCCAATGTTCATCGCAGCACTGTTTATAATAGCCAGGACATGGAAGCAACCTAGATGTCCATCAGCAGATGAATGGATAAGAAAGCTGTGGTACATATACACAATGGAGTATTATTCAGCCATTAAAAAGAATACATTTGAATCAGTTCTAATGAGGTGGATGAAACTGGAGCCTATTATACAGAGTGAAGTAAGCCAGAAAGAAAAACACCAATACAGTATACTAACGCATATATATGGAATTTAGAAAGATGGTAACAATAACCCTGTGTACGAGACAGCAAAAGAGACACTGATGTATAGAACAGTCTTATGGACTCTGTGAGAGAGGGAGAGGGTGGGAAGATTTGGGAGAATGGCATTGAAACTTGTAAAATATCATGTATGAAACGAGTTGCCAGTCCAGGTTTGATGCACGATACTGGATGCTTGGGGCTGGTGCACTGGGACGACCCAGAGGGATGGAATGGGGAGGGAGGAGGGAGGAGGGTTCAGGATGGGGAACACATGTATACCTGTGGCGGATTCATTTTGATATTTGGCAAAACTAATACAGTTATGTAAAGTTTAAAAATAAAATAAAATTAAAAAAAAAAAGTTTTAAAACACGACCAGCGACTTCAGGGGCTGGGTATATAGGAAAGGGGCTTTGTTCTAGGTGATTCTATAGACAGCATCTGAGGAACCTACAATATTTAGAATTGTACATAAAAGGCCTTGTTTATTGAGTCATCAGAAAAGCTGTAAGAAAAAGTTCTGGTTTTGAATGAACAGCGTATTCATTCATTGATTTATTCAAAGCATATTTATTGGGTTACTACTTCATATTATGCCTTGTTATAAGTTCTGGGGATATAGCAGTGAACAAAACAATGTCTTTGCTCTCACAGAACCTAAATTTTAGCAATTAAATTGAAAATGGCAGTGCACAAAATTTTTAAATGCTTGTTAAGAGCAGGATTCATTTGCGAGTGATGTCTATAATTTCACTTGTACAACCTGTGCCTGACTCTTGAACTGACTTAAATTCCCTCATTGGTGTCTATATATCAACATCAGGGAGCCACACTGCACCCCCCAAGAATCTTCCCTTTCTGCTTCAGCTCATGACTTCCCATCCTTCAACCTCCTGTGGTTGACTTTTAGAGGGTTCTGGATGCATTAAGAATGTTAACTCCACATTATGGAATAAGACCTGCAGCTTGTTCCAGCCTCAAAGGAAGGTTCTAAGTGTCCCAGTCTGTTGGCTGAAGCTCATACTAGATAAGAGAAAGTGGTGAGAGTGAAAGCAGGCCAGAAGGTAGGGGATGGATCTGGAGAAGGAAATGGCAACCCACTCAAGTATTCTTGCCTGGAGAATCTCATGGACAGAGGAACCTGGTGGACTATAGTCCATGGGGTGACAAAGAGTCAGACATGACTGAGCAACTAACAATTTCACTTTCTTTCACTTTCCCTTGTTAGTACTCTCAACCAAATTGAACACAGGATAATACACAGTTCTTCATATCTGTGTACGAAAATCATTACCTTCTCCTCCACATTATGGTCTCTCCTTTTCCTGTACTCCTAAACTCAATGAATAATACCAACATCCACCTATCTGCATCAGGTGAAAAACCTAGGAAATTTCCTTTGACACATCCTATCTCTTCATTCCCACTTTATTCAACAAATCCTATAAGCCCAACCTTGCAAACATATTCTGAATTCACCTACTTCTCTCCTGCCATAGAAGCCTCCACTGCCTCCTCCATAGTTCAAGCCATCATCTCTCATCTGACTACCACAATATCCTCCCACATACATACTTGCCACCTTCAACCAATCCACGCTGCAGTCAGAGTGACCTTTACAGAAAGCCAATTGGGTTGTGATACACACGTTTAACTACTCAGTGGTTTCCCACTGCTTTTAGAAAACAGAACTTCTTAACATGGCCTTCCATGGCTTGACCCCTACTGTATCTCCAACCACACCTCAAAACATACATCCCCTATTCTCTACAGTCAGTCACACTAGCCTTCTTTCAGACCTTCTTCCTTCCCATGTCTCAGTTGCCATGGGGGTCTTTGAATACACTGTTTCTTCAGCCTAAAATGTTCTTTTTCTTCACCTACTTGGCTCTTATTCATTCTCAAATCTCTACTACATAGCAATTCCCCTAAGAAGCCTTACTTGATCTGCCAGTCTCAATTAGGCCCTCATAATTATTCTCTCACAGCATGTGGAAGTCTTTCTTCCCAGCACATTTCAAAGTCGGACCTTTAGGTTTGCCTAAGTGATTATTTAATTGATGTCTATCTCCCTCATTAGACTGTAAGCTGGGAGAAGGGGCAGGGATTGTATTTGTTGTGCTTCCCATTGTATCACTGATGCTTAGCACAGTAGGAAACATACAGTGAGTGCTCAATAGAAATTTGAATCCAGTCTCCTTTATCCCTTGCATTCCAGACATACTAGCGTCCTTTCTACTCCACTAACCTGTTCTTTGAACAGTCTCATGCAGGAGCTTTGGCACTTTCTGCTCTTATACCTGTAAAACTCTTCCTCCAGCTCACTCTCCTAATTGTTCAGGTCTATGCTCAAATATTTAATTTTTGAGCAAATATCTGTGGGGTGAACCCTTGCATAAAGTGTTACTATAGTTGATGGTAAGGATCATTAACAGAGTCCCAGTGGAATATAAACTTCATGAGAGCAGAGATTTGATCTACTTTTTTTCCACTGATATATCCCCAACTCTTAGAACATCACCAGAAATACAATTGGTACTCAACAAATATATGCTGAAAAAAATGGGTTATTCCAAGCACCTAACAAAACTGGCCTATATTATGCAATAAGACAATTTGAAAGATCATTGAAAAATGAAATCATTGGAAAATTAGTGGGAAGCCATCTGAAACAATTTGTGTGAGGAAGAAATGTTGGAATATTTACCTGTTTCTTAGAGATTCCATTAATGAGGGACACAACTTGAGGTCTCTCAGAGAGTGAGGTTTGGGTATGAAGAATTTCTCAGCTTCTATTCTCTTCCTCCCAGAATTACCTAACATTGACTTAAAAGTTATTCTCATAAGGATTAGTCTGATTTTCCTAACTACTATACAGTGTAAACTCCTTGAGACAAGTGAGTATATTTCCCTCTTCTCTAGGAAAGACTCAATAGTTGCCCAACTCAATAGTTGCCCCATTTAGGAAGATGCTTCTGAAGCATCCTTTTTGCTTCTGCTTGAACTAATGCTCTTTTACTTTTTTCCCTCCTTTTCCAGAAATACTGGAAGTTGTGGGGAGAGAAGAATGGAGCTGTAATTATTACTACAAAAAAAAAAAAAAAACTCTGACTGCTCTCAGTTTAATAAGAATACTGTTTTTTTTCACATATGATCAAACTAGTATATTGCAGAAATAGAATAGAGATGTATTTCTTAATATAGTTAAGAGAAATACAGCATCTTCTCAATGGATCCAAAGGATAATGGACTTATATCTAAAATCGTTTGCTGGAAACAAGTGATAGAACCAAATCACAACTCTACCACAAGCTTCATAATTCATATAATTGAGAGAGGGAACTGTAGGACTCATCTAATCAGTGTCATGGGGTCCTGAGTATGGTTCAAACATCAGAAACAAAATACAGAGTATGCTAAAAGAAAGTTTTCAGTTTTCCTGAGGTTACTTACTAACAAACCTAAGATTTTCTTTATTTGCTCTTCCATGAGATGTGTGTCCATCCTTTCAAGTTTCTTAAACAGAATATAACAAAATAATAACTATGGACTGCAAATAGCCAGACTTTGAACTTCTTGGGTGAATATGACCTCAAACTATCCCTAACTATTCCTCCTAATTATTTCAACACCAAGAGGGAAAGCAGTGGATGTCTTTTCCTTTATTTGTATAAAGCATTGCCAGGCTGTCTTTATAGAGCTGACAGGCTCTACACCTAGAAAAAGAACCAACCACCACAACATATGCCATTCAAAGTCTTCAACCTACCAGGCCCATTTACAATGGTCCTAATGTGTGGATATGAAAAATGTGCCAGGCAGGGGCCTGTCTTGGCTCTGTGAATTGATTCTTGGTAACTTTCAATCTCCTGTAGAGATGACCCCCTCCACATGCGAGTCAACTCTAAGCCTGTTCTGACACATGAGACACATATCAAAATGCCCCCAACTAGATGGACAAGGGAATGTCAGAATGTGTAAGCAGGAAAGGGAAATGGACTATGAAACCAGAACAATCATATACAACAAGAAACTAACTTCACTATCTTTCATAATTGTCTTTGTTTTGTTTTCTCAAAGGTATCCCTAAAACCAACCTCATCTATTATGAACTATCCTGCCTTATGACTCAGTAAGCAGTATCTAGAACCAGGCTGCTTCAATTCAAATTTCAGTTCTTCCACAGGAGCCTTGGGTAAATGATTTAACTCTTGGTGTCCCTATTTCCTCCTCTAAAATAGGGCGACTAATAGTACCTACTTCCTAGGGTTTCTGTGACAAGAAAATATGTTTATAAAAGATTGTATTAAAAGTGCCTAAGTCATAGGACATTAATATTCAATAAGGGTAGCTATCATTATTTAACTAATGGGTAGGGTAATTAGCCAGTTGTATCAGCCAAGACAAACTATGCCTAAACTTTAGATCAGACAGCCATGATTTGTAAACCTATTTCTTTCAATACACTGACATGTTGCTTGCTTTCCCTTAGCTTTCAAATTAAAAAAAAAAAAAGGCTTGAGTTCAACTTGTGTCCCTATCACTGTGCGATATTCATTGAGTTACTTAACCTGTCTGTCTCACTTTCTTCAATTACAAAAATAGTATAATAAGAGCACTTTCATGATAAGGTAATGGTGAAGATTAAATGGGCTATTTCACATAAAATTCTTGAGACAATGCCTTCTAGGAAGACTGAGTGGGACAAGGAAAATATTGAAGAAAGCCCAGGGAAGTGAATTTTAATGATGAGGAAACTGGAATACAGAGATTAAGTAGCTTATCTAAAATCTTACAATTAGAAGTGATATATCCAGTATTTGAGTATAGTCTGAATGTACATTTTCCTCGAGTTTTTTTCCCCTTCCTTATTGCCCAACTCTCCCTTGCATGACCTTCCTTCTTCAGAGTAGTATAACCACTGGCCCCCAAATGTACCTTTCCCCAGCACACCTTCGCACACACTGCATCCCTTGCTTGAAATGCTGTTTCCCCTTTCTTAGCACTTCTCTTAATCAGATTCTAAGTGAAATTATACCCTGCAAAATGGAGCTGCAGTGACTTGGTCTCCAGCCCACACTGATCTATTTGCCTCTTAACTCTGGCATTCTCAGTGTCTTCATCAAACTGTTGACTTTACTACTAGCGACTAACACCTTTTTTTTTTTCTTTTTTGCCATGAGAAAAGTACTTTATTAATCTTTCAGAAATACATTAGATTGAATCAATTATAGATCTTCCATTAACATAATTTGATTTTTTTCATCTTTGCACTATGTAGACTGCAATAAACATAAACCAAACATTTTGAGTAAACCTTTATTTTTTTAATATAAATTTATTTATTACTGAGGTGCCTAGTGTTTGCACAAGTATCATGCTAAGCAGTTAAATGCATGATCTCATTTAATCCTCCCATGAAGCTCAGAGCTAAGTACTTTGATTGACAGCCTCATTTTATAAATGAAGAAACTGAGGCGTAGCAAGGCTAAGTTATTTGTTAATGGCTCATAAATGGAGGAGACAGGGTTCCCATTTGGGGTATGTAATCCCTAAGACCACACTTTCCCCCACAACATTCCACTGGCTGATGTCCTTAGGCTTCTCTTCACATGTTTCTCTCAGCTCCCTAGCTTAATTCTGAGCTAATTGAGGAGAACAACTGTGTCTTATTTATCTTTATAGTTCCAGTGTGCCTAGAAGCATAGTACTGTCAAGAAAGAGGTATCATAAATATCTATTCAATAAAAATCGGCTTCCAACTTAATCCACAATTTCACCTTGAATACCAAACAGAAGCAAACTTAAATCATGTTTATGGATGAAATTAGGCAAGGTAGTGTGGCTTGATCATCAATTTCATTAGTCATTAGTGGCAGGGTGATGTCTGCATATTCTGGAACCTGAGATAAGCTTCTTTTTGTCTTTCTGTCTTTCTTTCATCACTCACTCATTCAATAAACTGTGATAGAGGCAAAATCATGCATAAGGTGCTATGGAAGCACAGAGAAAAGAATTGACTGGGGGTAGGGTGGCCAAGGGAAGGGTGGGCAAGGTAAAGGTGTTAGAAAACGTTTCTCAGAGATGGTGGCATAGCCCCATTCAGCAGCCACTGCAGTGCCATTTCAATAAATGGATGCATAATAAATGGCAGTAATAATGCCATTACCTAAATAAATAATGGAAATGGAATAGAGTTGGCAGAGATCACTAGATTTTAGAATTCTTAGTGAAAACAAGTTAGAGAAAGGATCTTGAGGCTTAAGGGCATTAGATTTTCCAGGGCTTAAAGCATTGGTTCTTTAGAAGAAATAAAAGATGGAGGAATAAAAAAAAAATCCCTCTTATGTGCTGTATATTTGATGTATATTATTTCATTTAGTACTAGAGTTTTTCTCCCATTTTATAGTAATGATGCTGAAGACAGGAAGTGAAGTGATTTATAAATGATGAATATCAGTTTAACTTCAGTTTTAGGGCTCTTCATGAATACTGGGAACAAACTCATATAGGCCTTATTAATTATAAAGCATATTTCTTAGGGTGTTACATTTAGTAAGTTGTTTAATTCTCTTAACATCCCATTGAGGTAGGTACTAATATTGCCATGTTATTTTACAGAAAATAAAATTGAAACAGAAGGAAATTAAGCAATTTGCACTAGATCATACAGCAAAAGTGCTTCCCTGATAGTGCAGTTGGTAAAGAATCTGCCTGCAATGTAGAAGACCCAGTGCCATTCCTGGGTTGGGAAGATCAGCTGGAGAAGGGATAGGCTACCCACTCCAGTACTCTTGGGCTTCCCTTGTGGCTCAGCTGGTAAAGAATCCACCTGCAATGTGGGCGACCTGGGTTTGATCCCTGGGTTGGGAATTCCCTAGAGAAGCGAAAGGCTACCCACTCCAGTATTCTGGCCTGGAAAATTCCATGGACTCTATAGTCCACGGGGTTGCAAAGAGTCGGACACGACTGAGAGACTTTCACTCACATAAAGCAAAAAATGATACAGCCAGAATTCAGATGAGATCAGGTGTGTTCAGGGTGGTATGGCCGTAGACTAGAGCCAGAATTCAAACATGAGTCATCTGTCTCTTAAACCATATATACTAGGCTGTTTCCATTATGTTAGGCTTCCTAGTTAGCTAGGAGGATGCATTTGCTTTCCCAATTCTACCAGAGCATTAGCACAATTCTTCCTGTAAAGTTGAGACTAGGATAGGTATAATAGAGAAAAGGAAAAGAGAACTGGGGTCAGCAGGGGAAACCAGCATTTCTTACTACCTCGTTTCTTCCCCTGCTTTACTCTAAGGTCAGAGAAGGGTGGGGTGGGTGGCAGCCAAGGGGCACTGAGGTCACAAACCTCTCCCTTATCCTTGTCACTCAATCTAACAAGGGCATAGTCAATCTTTTTAGGGATACTCCAGGATTAACCCCCTCAACCTTATCCTAGAGAAATGCACAATGACTGACACTAGATCCTTACATTTCTCCTCAGTTTGCCCTATTTTCCACCCAGAGATACCATGCCAAAGAGAATTGGCAGAGTTAACTCATGATGGGGGTGTCCCATTTAAGGAAACTTGAGGGAAAGCACGACATTTTCTAGTTCTGAACTGCAAGGACACAAGGTAAGGAGTGAAAGAATGTTCTGAAAGTGAAAGTCACTCAGTCGTGTCAGACTCTTTGCAACTCCATGGGCTATACAGTCCATGGAATTCTCCAGGCCAGAATACTAGAGTAGGTACCCTTTCCCTTCTCCCCTGTGAGAAATCACTGTCCTTCCAGCAACAAGCCTGTTGATTTGTTGGATATGGGTTGACAAAATTAATGTCTTTCCTGACCGCCTCACTATCCAACTTACCTTTCACTTCTGTTGCCTCGGTTTATAACAAAATAGCTGACTATATGTCATTAACATTTGTCAGGTCACTTTGGTGAATGATTTTCTGTAATGTTTTTTAGTTGGTTTTAATAGATAGCCAAGTAGAGCAGATAGGAGGGGCTGGTCCCAGCTGTGTCTCCTAAAGGCACTTCCTTTAATGAAGGACGGGGAAGCCTGGTATGCTGTAGTCCATGGGGTTGCAAAGAGTCAGACACAACTTAGCGACTGAACAACAACAAAAGGCACTTCCATCTGATACACCAATCGCTCGCTGCATGCCACTCAATGAAATTCAACTCAGGTTCCCCCACACATTCGGAATTGAGTTCATCATTCCAGAGGCCGATTAAGCTGACCAGGACACCCCAGCTTACAGAAAGGCATACACTAATTGAAGTGGGCACTCTCCAATCTTATCATGAATAAGAGATGGTGCATATACTTGATCACAACTCCCTTCACAAGTTTCCAATCTGCAAAATAGTACAGAGAGTGGTTTGTAACAAGCTAGAGAATTACCATTCTAAGTGTTTTTCTGCAGCTTGACTTCATTACATCTTGAATTAAATCAATGTTGTGGCACCCACTCCCAGTAGAGGTGATGAATGGGGGTTAGCTCTGAAGATTTCAGAGAAAGAAAAGAGCTTCTCCAACCTCTTTAGGCAGAGAAAAGTGTTGGCTGAAACCAAGCCTGAAGCAACTGTTGTGGGAAAAAAAAGGAGGAGAGGAAGAGGGAGGGGAAGGGAGATAAGAAGTGCGAGTGAAGGGTGAGAGTGAGTGGAGTACTGGATAGCAAAGACCAGAGAGAAGGTGAAGGATGCAACAGCTGCTGATCAAGCCCCAGAGCACAGAGCCAATATATATGGGAAGTTTTTTTTTCCCCTCTGGGAAATAACTAGATCAGGAAGCATATTAAGAACTTCATTGAGCAGAACTGTGGCTACAGCTGCTTGGAGCTATGGATTGGGGAAGGCAAAAGACAAGCTTCTAGGTGTGGGAATGACTTGAGGGGGTCAGGGGTAAAAGAGGATAGAGAAGAGAGGAAAATGCAACAATCTGTAAAAGAATAGAAAAAAAAACATTAAAGGTGAGATTCAGATGTTGACATTCTCTTTGCTGTTTAGTATCAGAGTCTCACGGGAGAAGAAAGAATTACACAATCCTCAAGGTGAAAGAAAGACATGTGCAGAATCACTGAAGGGAAGAGAAAACATCAGTAAACCATTCAAATGATGATTTGTTATCAGGATTAGATACCCAGTGATATTAAGTAAATATTCACACGGAGACTGTGTGGTGGGAACATTAATAATTCACACATTGGGATGCTTTCTGGGGATCTATTTGATACGATTCAAATCTGAGGCATGACAGAATTTGATGTAAGTTGGAAGCCTCAGTGATGGCTGCCTATTGTGGAGTTAGAAGTAAAGCTACAAAGGAAAGAATCAGATGAATTTTAGAACTAAGAAACCAGCTAATCGAATCCTCCCCTTGACAGATAAAGATGCTGTGGTTCATAAAGGAAAGGTATTTGCCTAGTGAATTACTGTGGGCTTTTGGGTCAGGAACAAGTGCTCCCCATACAGTTGATCACTCGTGCTATCTGTGTGGGTCTAGAACTGAGGATAATTGGGACAAAGAGACACCAGAGCCAAATGCCATCTCCCACCCCCAAACTCATCTCCAGGAATCAGGAATTAGATAGATCCAGAAATAGGTGTAAACAAAAGAGAAAAATGCCTGTGAGAAAGGTCTGGCCATCATAGCAAGAAATGGGCTTTTCATCTCATTATCTGAAGTAATTAAATGGAAACAGCACCAAATAACATGCAGTCAAAATGACACTCTAATATCATCTATAAATTGAAAAGTATTTTTGAGATGCTTTTATGTATTCCATACTATGTAAGTCTGTGAGAGATGTAGGTGAGACATGATGTTTAATTTGCTCTCCCAAAGGAGATCCTATGCGGGTGAGGAAAACAGCTCTAGCAAGTGAATCTGGCTACTAAAGGCCTGGGTTTTCCAGATCAGACCTCATTTAAAATATTCTACTCCATGATCCTGATTGTATATTCATAGTTGCAAAATAAAACATCTTAAACAACTTGGTTTAGAACTTTTGGTCATTCAATTATTCTATATATATAATATATATGATATATATTATATATATATATATATATATATATTACATATATATATTAGGTGTCTGCTGTGAGGCAAGCATTGCACAAGGTGGCTAGGGATACAGTGATAAACAAGACAAAGTCTCTGGCTTCATGGAACTCATAATCTGGTGAGAGACACAGACAAGTAAACACACCATTATAGACATTGGATAAAGGTTATCATGGAGTGGAACAGTGCTATAGGAACATAAAGGAGGGGACACTTTTATGCTTCTTGGAGGCTGAAAAGACTTCTGAGAGGTGGTGATAGCTAAGGCAATGACTGAAGGAAAGCAGGAATTAACAAGGCAAAAGAGAGAGTTAGGAAAGGGTGAAAGGCTATTCCTGGCAAAGAAAATAACATGTGCAAAGTCCCCAAGGCAAGAAAGCAAAATATGGAAATTACTTAAGGTCAACTAAGTGTCAAATTGTTGGTGTATATCACAAGGTCAGAAAGGGAAAACTAAAGGGTTTTTGAAGGGGAGGGGGTGACAAGTAGGAATGAAGTCTGGGAAAAATTCTAAAATACTGGATATTGGCAAATATAATTTTGACTTTCAAAAAATGGGGGAAAGGGAGTTCCACAAACTATTAACCAGTGTGTCTGATGTTAACCCAGGTCCATATTTCTAAATGTATTGGTAGTTTAAAAACATATTTAAAAAAAATAAGTAGGCCTTACCAAGTGTTAGCTGTGACAGGCTAACTTCATTTTCTTTATTTATGGAACTTTTAACTTAGGGAAATGCTACAAGCAGGGCATATCTGTGTGCCAGACAGTTTCTCCTGATAATTTTTTCAACAATTGGAGAAATGAGGGTGGTTGATAGTAGAATTTGATGATTCCCAATAGGGTGAATGAGCATCCCCAAACATGTAAATGAAATCAGATGTGATGGAAAACTTAATAAGGAGGCACAAAAATCTTTCCTCTTAACCAGGCCATAAGTACTCTATAACTAGAATGACCATATAATTTATCATCCAAACTGGAACATTTTGAGAGTGACAGGGGTAATTTTTAACAATTATATCAGTGAAATATGCATGAACCAGGACTGACCCCAGGCAGATCAGGGTATACGTCCCTGATCTGTAACAATTTACCACATGAACGAATGTACAAATACATGAATCTCACCTAAGAATACCACTTCTCCTTAAGTCCTTTTAAGTGCGCTATAGTCAAGAGACGGTATCAAGGATCTTTCTGATTCTCCACTGCTGCTTCCCAAGAACTACTCCTCATATAAAAAAAATCATTTTTTGAGATTTATACTTTCAGCAAGTGGTCAATACCATGCAAAAACCTCCTGGTCATTCTTCCACACTTATTTAAGACTTTGGAACCTACCCCTAGTTTCTTCCTGTCTCATACAAGGTTCAGTGCCATCCTCAGGGGACTTCAATGGTCACTAACCCATTAATCCATGTGGCCTCACAGTTCTTTTTTTCTGCTTTTTTAAAAAAAATATTTATTTTAATTGGAAGATAATTTCTTTACAGTATTGTGATGGTTTTAGCCATACATCAACATGAATCGGTCACAGGGATACATGTGTCTCCCCCATCCTGATCACCCCCTCCCACTTCCCCCATCCTATTCCTCTGGGTTGTCCCAGAGAACTGGCTTTGGGTGCCCTGCTTCATGAATCAAACTTACACTGGTCATCTATTTTACATGTGGCAGTGTACATGTTTCAATGCAGTTCTCTCAAATCATCCCACCTTTGCCTTCTCCCACTGAGTCCAAAAGTCTGTTCTTTACATCTATGTCTCCTTTACTGCCCTGCATGTCGGACTGTTAGTACTGCCTTTCTAAATTCCATACATATGCATTAATATACAGTATTTGTCTTTATCTTTCTGACTTATTTCACTCTGTATAATAGATTCTGGTGACCTTCTCTTTTTCATGTTTCAACTGTAACCACACCTTAGACTTTTTTAGCACTTGGAACAGTTCCATTTCTGAAACTTGAACTTGAATATCCTATTATCTGACCATGCTTTCCTGTTTCTAACTCTCTTAACTCCCTAACTCCTAGGACATCAATTTTTCAGTCTCATTGAAACTTTGTTACTTCCTTTAACCACCATAGAACCCTTGAGCAATAAATTTCACCTCTTTACTGTCCTCTCCCTGACACTGCCTTTCCATCTTGTCCCTCCACTGCACCCTAGCAACCAAACTTTTATAGGGTCACCTGCCCTTTCTTCACCTATCCTAGGCTGAGTGTGATAGAGAAAAATCACACAAACCTGATTTTTGTGTGAAAAATCACACAAAAAATCTTGATCTCCAGTCTTTGCCTGATCGTCAAATGACCAGAAAATCTTCCCATGCTACCCTAATCAGATTCCTTTTTCAATACCATCAGTGGCTGTTTGAAACTTTCACCAAGTACTTCAAGTCCCAATACATTTAGTAGATGAACCTGCCTACTATTTACTAAGAAAGCAGAGGTCATCAGGATAGAAATTCTCCCAACTTTATTTCTCAACCTAGAAACTTATCTTCGTCTGCTACTACCCTAACCTTATCCCTCATGCCTCAGAGGAAAAGAGGTATCTCCTTCTAACCAAGGTTTATTTCTCTATCTGTGCCCTTTATCTCATATTTTGCTTCCTCAAGAATGTTGCTCCATTATCTTTTCTCTCTTCTCTACCTTCAACATCTCCTTTTCTACTGAAATGGCCCTTTTCAATGTCTCCAATGACTACTTAGACAAAGTTTTGTTTGTTTTTTCAAAATTTTGTTTAACTTATTTTGAAGTAATTACAGATTCACAGGAAATTACAAAGATATTATAGAGTGGTACCATGTACCCTTCACCCAGTTTTCCCCAATGATCACATCTTAATTACAGTACAAAATCAAAATAAGAAATTGTATTGGTACAATATGTGTGTGCCATTTCATCATATCATGTGGATTCCTGTAATAACCACAGCATCAAGATACAGAACTACACCATCACCATAAGAGTCTTCATCATGCTACTCCTTTACACTCCAAACACCTCCTTACCCCCATTATCCTTAACTCTGGCTAATCATGGAACTGTTTTCCATCTCTATAATTTTGTGGTTTTGAAGATGTTATATAAATGGCAAATAGTGTGTGACTTTTTGAGATTTGCTTTTTTCACTCAAAACATTTCCTTTGAGATCCATCCAAGTTGTTGAATGGTTCATCCATTTTCATTGCCAAATAGTATTCCATGATATAAGTATACAATAGTTTACCCATTCATCCGTGTAGGATATTATGATTATTTCCAGTTTGAGGCAATTAAAAACAAAGAATTTTTAAACTATCCTAGAGCCTTTACATTTCCATATAAAATAAAAAATTTGTCTAATGTCTACAAATAATCTTGTTGGGATTTATAAGGACTGCATTAAACCTGTATATAACACTTTAGGGAGAATTGTCATCCTTACTAGGTTGAATCTTCCAATCTATGAACACAGTATATATCTCCATTTAAATATATTTTCTAATTCTTTCATCAGTATTTTATAATTTCAACATACAAATCTTATACATGTTTTGTTAGATTTACACCTAAGTGTTTAATTTTTATTTTTGAGTGATATTGTAAATGGTGCATGTGTGCATGCTAAGTTGCCTCAGTCATGTCTGACTCTTTTTGACCCTATGGACAGTAGCCTGCCAGGTTCCTCTGTCCATGAGATTCTCCAGGCAAGAATACTGGAGTGAGTTGCCATGCCCTCCACCAGGGGATCTTCCCAATATAGGAATCAAACCTGCATTTCCTGTGTTGGTAAGCAGGTTCTTTACCACTAGCACCACCTGGGAAGCCCACTGTAAATGGTACTGTATTTTAAATTTTGGTTTCTACATGCTCATTGCTGGTGTATAGAAATAAAATTGACTTTTGTACTTGACCTCATATCCTATGTATTTGCTGAACTTACTGATTAGTTCCAGGAATTTTATTGCACCTTCCCTGAGATTTGATACATAGACAGTCATGTCTTCTGGAAATGGAGAAAATTGTATTTCTTCCTTTCCTATCTGTATGCTTTTTATTTCCTTATTGAACTGGTTAAAACTTCCAGTGCTGTGTTGAATAGCAATGGTGAGAACAAAAATCCTTGCCTTGTTTTAGATCTTCAGAGAACATTCAGTCTTTAACCATTATGTTACCTGTGGATCTTTTGTATATTTTCTTTATCAACGTTAGGATGTCTCACTCCATCCTTAGTTTGCTGAGAGTTTTTGTTATGAATGAGTGTTGAATTTAGTCTACTGTATTTCCGCATCAATTGATATGAACATCTTATATTTGTCTTTTAGCCTCAGTGTGCTGGATGACATTGCTTGATTAACAAATAATGAAGCCATTTTGAATCCTTGAAATAAACACTTGTCTTTCTGTTAGTGATTTCTAGTTTGATTCTATTGCAGTCATAGAACAGATTCTGTATGATTTCACCTCTTTTAAATTTCTCGAAGTTTGCTTTATAACTCAGGGCATGGGTTCTCTTGGTATATGTTCTTTGAGCACTTGGAAAAAATGTGTATGCTGATGTTTTGGAGTAAAATACTGTATAAACATCTTGTTGAGTTCTTCTATAATCCTTGTTAATGTTCTGAAAAGTTGTTCTACTGATTCCTAAGAGAGAATATTTGAAGTCTACAATTATAATTCAGGATTTGTCTATTTCTTCTTTCAGTTTCATCAATTTTTGCTTCAATATTTATGTAGTTTGTTGGTTTGTTTCTATACATTTAAAATTCTTATGTCTTCTTGATGAATTGATCATTTTATCATGACGTAATATTCCTCTTGTAATAATACAGGAGTTTCAAGGAGGGTTTCAAAGAGGCAGAGGAACCAGAGATCAAATTGCCAACATTTGTTGGATCATGGAGAAAGCAAGGGAGTTCCAGAAAAACATTGATTTCTGCTTCAGTGACTACACTAAAGACTTTGACTGTGTGGATCACAATAAACTGGAAAATTCTCAAAGAGATGAAATTACGAGACATCCTTACCTGTTTCCTGAGAAATCTGTAGGCCAAGAAGCAACAGTTAGAACTGGACATGGAACAACTGACTGTTTAAAACTTGGGAAGGGAGTACTACAAGCCTGTATACTGCACCCTGCTTATTTAACTTATATACAGAGTACATCATGTGAAACACTGGCCTGGATGAATCACAAGTTGAAATCAAGATTGCCAGGAGAAATATCAACAACCTCAGATATGCAGATGATACCACTCTAATGGCAGAAAGCAAAGAGCCCCTTGATGAGGGTGAAAGGGGAGAATGAAAAAGCAAAGCCAACTCAACATAAAGAAACTAACATAAAGAAACTCAACTCAACATAAAGAAACTAAGATCATTGCATCTGGTCCCATCACTTCATAGCAAACAGAAGAGGAAAAAGTGGGAGCAGTGACAGATTTTATTTTCTTGGGCTCCAACATCACTGTGGACAGTGACTGCAGCCATGAAATTAAAAGATGTTTTCTCCTTGGAAGGAAGGCTATGACAAACCTAGACAGCATATGAAAAAGCAGAGACATCACTTTGCCAACAAAGATTCATATAGTCAAAGCTATGGTTTTTCCAGTAGTCACGTAAGGATGTGACTATAAAGAAGGCTGAGCACCAAAGAATTGATGCTTTCCAATTGTGGTGCTGGAGAAGACTCTTGAGAGTCCCTTGGACAGCAAGGAGATCAAACCAGTCAATCCTAAAGGAAATCAACCCTGAATATTCTTTGGAAGGACTGTTGCTGAAGCTGAAGCTCCAATACTTTGGCAAAGAACCATTAAAAAAAAAAAAAACAACAACAACAACAAAAAACCTGACACTGGGAAAGATTGAAGGCAAAAGGAGAAAGCAGCGACAGAGGATGAGATGGCTAGATAGCATCACTGACTCAGTGGACATGGATTTGAGCAAACTCTGGGAGATAGTGGAGGACAGAGGAGCCTAGTGTGCGGCAGTTCATGGGGTCCCAAAGAGTCCAACACAATTTAGCGACTGAACAACAACAAATATTCCTCTTTGTTCCTGGTGATTTTTATTTTTTGCTCTGAAATCTGCCTTACATAAATTCAATTTATCCCCTTTTGCTTTCTTCTTTTTTAAAAAGTTATTTGTTTGTTTTTGGCTGGGCTGGGTCTTTGTTGCTGCTTGGGCTTTTTTTCTAGTTGTGGAGAGCTACTCTGTAGTTGTGGTGCACTGGGCTTCTCATTGTGGTGGCTTCTCTTGTTACAGAACATCGGCTCTAGGGTGAGCAAACTTCAGTAGTTTTGGTTCCCGGTCTCAAGCACAGGCTCAACAGTTGTGGAGCGCAGACTTAGTTGCTCTGCAGCATGTAAGATCTTCCTGAACCAGGGATCGAAGCCATGTCTCCTACATTGTAGGGCAGATTCTTTACCACTGAGTCACCAGGCAAGCCTCTTGTTTTCTTTTGATTAATGCTTGTATAATATATCTTTTTCCATACTTTTAATTTCATCATATATATATATAAATTATATTTGAAGTGAGTTTCTTGTAGATGGCATTTAGTTAGAATTTTTTTTATTTCAATTCACTTTGTCAATCTCTGTTTTTGAATTGAAATATTTAGATTTCTTGAATTTAATGTAATTATTGATACTAGGGCTCTTAAGCCTACAGTTTTATTTTTAACAAATCTGGTTTTCTGTTATTTGGTCTCTCAGTTCTCTGTTTTTTTCCTTGTGCTGTGCTGTGCTAATTCACTTCAGTTGTGTCTAACTCTTCGTGACCCTGTAGACCGTAGCCCACCAGGCTCTTCTGTCCATGGGATTCTCAAGGCAAGATCAGTGGAGTGGGTTGCCATGCCATCCTTTAGGGGATCTTCCTGACCCAGGGATCTAAACTGTGTCTCTAAAGTCTCCTGCATTGGCAGGCAGGCTCTTTACCACTAGTAACACCTGGGAAGCCTTTCCTCTCTATAATTTATTTGAACTTTTTAGTTTAGTTTTAATTTACTTCTTTGTATAGCATTTGAGTGATTAATCTTAGTTCTCCATTATACATGTATAACAACACATTCTACTGGTGTCAGTGTTTTTCTAGTTACAGTTAAGTATGGAGACCTTACTTCTCTTTATGTTCTTTGCTCTCCTACATTTATAACATAATTGTCTTAAATATCCCCTCTATATACATTGAGTACAGCATCAGTGTTATCATTTTTCTTCAATCATCAAGTATAATTTATAAACTTATGAGAGGGAAAGTGTATTAACTCTCTAGGGCTTCCATAACAAAATACCATAAACTGGGTGATTTAAACAACAAAAGTTTGCTTTCTTACAGTTCTGAAGGCTAGAAGTCTAAAACCAAGGCATTTTTTTTTATTTTGGTTTTTTTCCAAGGCCTCTCTGCTTAGCTTGTAGGTGATCATTGTCTTGCTGTGTAGTCACATGATTTTTTCTTTGTTTGTGTGCATGTCTGTGTCCTAAGCTCCTCTTCCTATAAATAAGATCACCAGTCACATTGGATCAGTGTCCACCCATATGACCTTGCTGCTGCTGCTGCTGCTAAGTCACTTCAGTTGTGTCCGACTCTGTGCGACCCCATAGACAGCAGCCCACCAGGCTCCCCTGTCCCTGGGATTCTCCAGGCAAGAATACTGGAGTGGGTTGCCATTTCCTTCTCCAATGCATGAAGGTGAAAAGTGAAAGTGAAGTCGCTCAGTCGTGTCTGACTCTGAGTGACCCCATGGACTGCAGCCTACAGGGCTCCTCCATCCATGGGATTTTCCAGGCAAGAGTACTGGATTGGGGTGCCATCGCCTTCTCCGCATATGACCTTATATTACCTTAATCATCTCTTTAAAGGTTCCATCTCCAATACAGTCACATGCTGAGGTCCTACAGGTTAAGACATCAACATATGAATTTTAGAAGTACACCATTCTCTCCATAACAGAAAGCTTATTGTATTTACCTATATTTTTGCTCTTTTGACTGTTCTTCCTTCCTTTCTTATGTTTCAAGATCCCTTATTTTATAATTTCTTTTCTGTTTTGAAAACTTTCCTTGCCATTCTTTTAAGGTAAATAGGTCTGCTAGCCCCAGTTTCCTTCCTCTGAGGATGTCTTTATTTCTCCATCGTATCTAAAGGATATTTTACTAGGTATAGAATTCTGATTCAGAAGTTAGTTTTTTTAAGTTCTTAAAAAATCTTGTGCCATTTCCTCCCAACCTTAATGGTTAATTCACTATCATTCTAGTTGTTTTTTTCTTGTAGGAAACACATTATTTTTCTGTTACTTTAAGATTGTTTTTATTTGTCTTTAATTTTCAAAACGTTTACAATGATGTGTCTTGGCACAGATTTCCTGGCATGGATGTTTTGAGTTCACTTACCATCTTGAATCTGTAGGTTTGTGTCTTTTGCCAAATTAGAAGAAATTTCAGCCATTTATTTTTCTCCAAATACTTTTTTAGCCCCACCCTTTTTTCCCTCTCCTTCTGGAACACCAATAACATGGAAGTTAGTGAGGCCTTCTTTGTTTTCAGTCTGTTATTCACATTGGGTATTTTTCTATTGCTCTAATTTCAAGTCCACAGAGTCTTTCCTCTGCCTTCTCTATCCTGATATTAAACCCATCCATTGACTTTTTGAATTTGGTTATTGTTTTGTAAGTTCTAAAATCTCCACTTGCTTCTTCTTTATATCTTTCATTTCTGTGCTGAGAATTTCTATTTCTTTGCTAAAAGTTTTTCTTTTTTCATTTATTTCAAGAATGTTTGTAATTACTCACTGAAGCATTTTTATTGACATTTATTTATATTTGTTTTGATAATTGTAACATCTCTTGGTGTCATCTTGCTGTTGGTGTCTGTTGATAGGTTTTTGTCATTCAAGTGGAGATTACCCTAGTTCTTAGTATGAATAGTCATTTTTTTAAATTGAAACCTGGACTTTTGGGGTATTTTGTTGTGGGACATGGGTTTTTACTTAAACGTTTTGCTTTACAGGTCTTCTTTGATACCACTCTGGTGTGGGAAGGGTGGGTGCTGCCATTACTTCCATGCAAGAATTAAAGTCCAGGTTCTCCATAGGCTTCCATTGATATTTAGGGGGAGCATTGTTAAGAGTCTCAACTCTCCACAAGGCTTCTTCTGACATCACTCCAGCAAGTAGAGGGTGAGGTCTGTCATCACCGCCAGGTGGAAATGAAAGTCCAAGTTCTCCCTGTGATTTTCACTGACATCCTGAAAGGGTGGTCCTGTCACCTCTTGGTGAGGATGAAAATCCCAACTTCCCACTCACACTCTCTGACACTTCCCTGGAAGGAGGTGGTGTGGGGTTGGGTACCTTGTTACAGCCTGGTCAGGGTGAAATTCTGCACTCATTTTGTCTTTTCTGACAATGTGGGTGGGGGAGTGGTCCACAGATTTTTCTGTGGTGTTGACTTGCAGTTTTCTATCTTGCTATTTTCCCCCTCTCCTGGTCTTTTGTCTGGAGATAACAAGCTTTTCTAGGCTGTTTTTTCCTGTATCTATTGTTGTTGGCTTCTCTAACACCCAAGCTAGGATATATGAAACACAACAGAAATCAGTCCAGAGGATTCATCTCTGTGTCATTCCTTTGGATCCAAAGTTTCTAGCTGGTCTGCCTTCTTCTCTCTACCTAATAGTCTTTTTGTTCTATAGAAAATTTCCAGGGTTTTTAGATACATTTAGTGGGCTTTCCAGGTGGTGTAGTCATAAAGAATCCTCCTGCCATTGCAGGAGATGCAGATCTGATCCCTGGGTCGGGAAGTTCCCGTGGAGTAGGAAATGACAACCCACTCCAGTATTCTTGCCCGGAAAATTCCATGGACAGAGAAGCCTTGTGGGCTACAGTCCATGGGGTCACAAACAGTTGGACATGACTCAGTGACTGAGTACGAGCACAAGTGGGCAGAATAAGGAAAACTATGTCTACCCAATCTTACTGGAAGTACGAATCCCATAATCCCAAATAATCATCTTACATCTTTGATTTATTTGACCTCCCTGCGACATTTGACTCTGTCAACTACACCTTCCTTCTTGAAATTCTCATATTTTAATTGCTATCCTACTCTCTGCTTTTCTTCAGAATCATCTTGCTGCTCATTCTTAGTCAACATTATGGATTTCTTTTCCCCACTCATTTGATAAATTTTGGAGTTTCCCAGGTTCTACATCAGATTTCTAATTTTAGCACTCTATGCTCTATCAAGATTGACTTTCAGACCTATCAAGTTCAGCTTTCTTGGTCAAACTCTCCATGTGTATATCCAGTTGCCTGCAGGGCATAAACAGCATAAATATCTATGCTGCTGCTGCTGCTAAGTCGCATCAGTCATGTCCGACTCTGTGCGACCCCATAGACGGCAGCCCAACAGGCTCCTCTGTCCCTGGGATTCTCCAGGCAAGAATACTGGAGTGAGTTGCCATTTCCTTCTTCAATGCATGAAAGTGAAAAGTGAAAGTGAAGTCGTTCAGTCATGTCAGACTCTTAGCAACCCCATGGACTGTAGCCTACCAGGCTCCTCCGTCCATGGGGTTCTCCAGGCAAGAGTACTGGAGTGGGTTGCCATTGCCTTCTATAAGTACCAGAAATATAAATACCTATAAGTATCAGAAATTTAACATGTAAAAAACTAAACTCATCATTTTTCACCTGAAACCTGATTTTTTGCTGGTATTCTTGAAGGGGTGGTTAAGGATATAGTGGTTAACCATACATACTCTGTAGCCTAGATTCCCAAAGTTCAATTTATTACTAGCTACATAGATATGGGCAAGTTATTTAATTTTTCAGTGCATCAGCTTCATCATTTGTAATTCGAGATAGTAATTATCTCATAGGTTAAAGGATGGATCATTATGACTTAAAAATTTTCAAAGGCTTTCCCCCTCCTTCAGGATCCAATTCAAAGTCATTATCAGAGTAAATAAAGTTCAGTCCCATGTTTTGACACTTTCCCTGTCATTTCCTCCTCTGACATTGCCCATGCAGTCTATGCTCTATTAAATTTGTAGTTTTCAGAATGTACCATGTTCTTCCTATCCCTACTGCCTGAAACAGTTTGCCTGCCCTTTTAAAAGAGACACTGATGTATAGAACAGTCTTATGGACTCTGTGGGAGAGGGAGAGGGTGGGAAGATTTGGGAGAATGGCATTGAAACATGTAAAATATCATGTATGAAACGAGTTGCCAGTCCAGGTTCGATGAACGATACTGGATGCTTGGGGCTGGTGCACTGGGACCACCCAGAGGGATGGTATGGGGAGGGAGGAGGGAGGAGGGTTCAGGATGGGGAACACATGTATACCTGTGGCGGATTCATTTTGATATTTGGCAAAACTAATACAATTATGTAAAGTTTAAAAATAAAATAAAATTTAAAAAAAATAAATATTTTCATCTTTTAAGAAACTACTCAAATGCTCAAACTCAAACCCCTGAAGAGCCTTTCTTGATTTCTTTAACACATATGTAAAGTTCCACACACATCAACTCATTTTATTCCTACAATTCCATGGATGGATGATATAATTATCCTCATTTTATTGATAAAGAGAATGAGGCACAGAGGGATCACACAACTAATAAGAGGTTAAGTGAATATATCACTCTAGGCTCATCCCTCCCAAGCCCAAGCTGAGACTTGGTACCCTTTTTATGTGCTTCCATTTAACTCTAAACATGAGATCAACTTAGCATTCATCTATTAGTCTTTAAATTGTCTATTCCTACCACAATATGTAGAAGTTATGGGGCTGTTTTTGTATCTCAGCCCTGGCACAGGACCTGGCCCTCTAAATGTTTTCTGAGTGAATGAATGGGATAATGAGTTGAATGAAAGAAAAGTTAACAGGACTGAATGTAAGGGGTTGCCTTTGAGTCCCAAGAACAAGCTATACAATGTAAGATGGGCAGTGTATCTTAACAGCAGCCTGTATAAGAACTATATAGATGTGTGATTTGACAGGTACCCCTATTCCAATCAACAGTAGGGTGTAGCTGTCAAAAAAAGTCTAAAGGAATGGCGACCCTCATTAGCTCAGATTTTCATAGCTAGAATCACTGCAACTTGGTTCTGTCCTCATTATGTGCCTTCCTGGCTTAGATAAGGCATAGTAGTACATTTCAAGTCTAAGATGGCATCAGGTGGAGGCTACTTTCAAATTTCAAAAGCATCAAAATGCAAAATGGCTGAGGGCCATTGGAAGATGCCATTAACTTTAAGACCCATTCTGTCTTCAAAGAAGAGCATGCATCTTAAGGTTAAAACATGAGTATTTGCAGTCTTAGCCCCACCACTTGATGGGACCTAAAAGAGCTTCACTAGCAATCCATTGGCAATACTAAGTCTAAGCACAAAGCTTTTGTATAACCTCTGAGTTACAGCACTTCCTTAAAACTGATTTCCCTTTTCCCACTTCCTCTCACTTTTTTATATTAGTCCAAGCATTACAACAGGGAGTCTGTCCATCTCTATTTTTTTCTTAAGATTCTGTTTCTGTGGTCCTAAGGCCCTACTCCAAACCCAAAGCCCATGGATGAGACTGAACCCAGATCTCTGAACTCCCCAATCCCCAAATGCAATCTATAGTTAATATGGTAATTTTCAGAAGCTCTTGACTTTGAGGACCCCTATAACCTTTGGACTTCTGACTATCAGCTTTTTCTGGTGGCCAAAGCTTGTCTCATCCTTTGGACACAGTGCTTTAGACCCACTGATGGCCCCTCAAAGTCTGGCCTCTGCAGCCCAGTTAGTGTCCACAGTACTGCTTTGCTCCACTATGAAAAACAGTCTCACAGCTGTGACAAGAGCAGGGCCAAAAAGCACTTCATCATGGCTTGAAGCCTGCTGCAGTGTTTAAAGCATATTCGCCACTTGATTATCAGCCTGAGGATCATTTACTTTGTGAATTATCTGTGGTCATTTAGAGCCCTTGTTTGCCCCTCCTCCCAATTGCAGAGGCTGCATCCAGGCGCCTCCACTCCCAACCACCAGGCTCCCCTTCTCCCTTTGCCAACAATTCTTATGTGCTCAGGAAATGCAAACTCATTCTAATACTGGCCCAAGAAAAACAGAATTAGGAACAGAGGTGGCTATAAGGAAACTCTTAAATTCATCTCTAAGACAAAAAGAGAGAATTCAGAGCTTATCAATATCAATAATAACCTCAAGTAGTGCATATAATTAAGAGTGGGCTTGATTCTCTGAAGGCATGCTGAGGTACGTATAAACATGTAATCTGATTAAACTCATGCAGCAAAAATAGGCACTGTATATATTGTAGCTGTCCAGAGGTAGATCACTTTTGATATCTGGCTGAGAATAGACTAGAAATCAGAGAACTAGATGAAACACCAGAGAAAAAGGATGGAGTGGTCTGAAAGCTCATTGCCACTGAAAAATAAAAGATTTATAGATGCTAAAGATGTAGGAGTGGGGAGATGAAGAACTAACAAATAGGAAAGGAGGGAAAGAAGAAAAAGTGGTGGGAGAAGTACTTGTAGATACCCTGGGGATGTTTGATGATAACAATGGTGAAGACGGAGAAGAAAATCAGCAGTGCTGACTTTCTGCCTGCTGTTGGCTAGGGTAATGCAGGGGACTCCAGGGTAGTACAGTGTGGAGCAACTGTAAGTCAGTATGGGGTGGCTCAGGGCTGTCTGCAAGGATGAGCTACAGGTATTTGCATTCATTGTTCAACAGGCTCAAAATAAAAAGGACATCAAAAGATAGGGGAAATAGTTAAAAAAAAAAAGAGAGAGAGAGAGAGAAGAAGAAAAGAAATGATGAGGAAAACCAGAAACTGCAGCCCTAAAGAAGCTGGGAAAAGGACAAAGAGAAGCATGTGGCAAAGATTCAAGCTAAAAAGTACTTAAGGTCCAGCTATTTTAAGAGGTGCCTAAAGTGGAGAGCCAAATGAGACATAACCTTAGTCATCATTGTGCCCTAAATGCCTAGTTCAGTGCCTGGCACATTGTGAGTATTCACAAGGATTTTGTGTGATTTGGGATAGGTATATGTGTGCACGTGCACACAGGTACATATACATACTCCTGTAGAAAGTTAGGTGCAAGCTAAAGAATAAAATTCTCTTCAGAGATATGACAAACCTAGCAGAGTTTATGCCTATCTCTATCTGCATGAATGCTTGCTCCTCCAGACCACATCAAGCCTCAATCATGCTCCTCACCACTTGGGACTCTGATTGCCCTGTTTATGGTGCCCATCTTGCTCTGAGAGTCTGATTACACAGGTTGTTGCCTTTTCTGGGTACTCATTGAGCATAGAGATCTGTTGACCACAGCTCTTCCTAAAACAGAGCTAGACACATAATAGGTGCTTGAGAAACAGTAGAGTGAGTGAATTAACTAAGTAGAAAATCCCAGTATTCTTTAGATAAATCACAGATTGATCTTATTCTCCAAGAAACTGTCTTAAAGTAGAAAGGAACAGCAACTTCCCAGTAATGGTGGCTGAAGGCTGCTTATTGCTTTGGAGAATATATTGGGAATCACAAAACGGTTCTTAGTCAACCTACCTTCCTAGAAGAACCCCTTAATATATTCCTACTGAATGATGACAGCCCTGCTGCCTACAAAATGTAACCTCACATTTTAGGACAAAGGCTGATTCTAAGGCATTTTTATTTTATTTTTTCACTAAAACAAATAAACTCTGTGTATTATTTTAAAGAGTTTCTAAGGAGTTTCCAAGGATGAATCTTATTTTGCACACAATCAAAAAGGTCCTTAGAAATGCCTTAACAGAAATACGTCTAGGAGATGATAATGACACCTAACACTTGTGAGACACAATCTAGTTTGCAAAGGTTCCTCATATCAATTGTCACATTTAATCCTCACAGCAAGTGTGAGGTACAGTTTATATTACCATTTTATAGATTAAAAAATACTGAACCATAATGGAAAAGAATATATATATATACACACACACACATACATATATATACACACACACAAACCTATACAAACACACGCACATACACAGACGTGTGTGTGTGTAACTGAGTAACTTTGCTGTACAAAAGAAATTAACACAACATTTGTAAATCAGCTATATCTCAATAATTTTTTTAATGTAAAAAAAAGCTGAGGTTTGGAGAACTGAAGTGACTTGCTGGTAAATGGTAAATGTAGGAATCTGCATTTATTGCAGGGATCAACTCTATCTAGAAACTTTAGCTGCCCAGATCCAGATCCATCTGCAAGAGCAGCTTGTCATGCCCTTCTAATAACTATGATTTAAAGCTCTTTCCTTTGGGAACTCTCCTATCCTCCTATAAGGAGTCAGCCACAGCCTGGTTTATCCCCTCACCCACTAGCCTTCCTTTAGAGGGCCCAGTCTTTGGATGCAGATGAGTGATCTATGTAAGGCCTACCTGGATGCAAATGAACAGATCACTAACCACTATGAGCCTCATCTCACCTCCATGCAGCAGTTATGAGGATAAAGTGTGACAGTGCACACCAATCTTCCAGCACAGTACTGATAACAATGACAACAATGGTTGTCCACTACGTGATCAACTATGTTTCATTTTTAAAATATCACACACACACAGAAATTCATGCTCACAAATGTTCATGCACACATGTACATACACACAGGTGCACACATTATTACAGATCCAATGGTGCACACTTTCCAATGGTTTCCAGGGGGCACAGTTGTTTATATTAAAATAATTCAGAAAACTAAGATCATGGCATCTGGTCCCATCACTTCATGGCAAATAGATGGGGAGACAATGGAAACAATTAAAGACTTTATTGTTTTGGGCTCCAAAGTCACTGCAGATGGTGACTGCAGCCATGAAAAAGTAGCTTGTACCTTGGAAGAAAAGCTATGACCAACCTAGACAGCCTTTTAAAAAGCAGAGACGTTCTTTTGCTGACCAAGGTCCATCTAGTTTAAAGCTATGGTTTTTCCAGTAGTCATGTATGGATATGAGAGTTGGACTATAAAGAAAACTAAGCACCAAAGAATCGATGCTTTTGAACCATGGTGTTGGAGAAAATTCTTGAGAGTCCCTTGGACTGCCAGGAGATCAAACCAGTCCATCCTAAAGGAAATCAGTCCTGAATATTCATTAGAAGGACTGATGCTGAAGCTGAAACTCCAATACTTTGGTCACCTGATGGAAGAACTGACTCATTGAAAAAGACCCTGATGCTGGGAAAAATTGAAGGCAGGAGGAGAAGGGGATGACAGAGGATGAGATGGTTGGATGACATCACCGACTCGATGGACATGAATTTGAGCAAGCTCTGGGAGTTGGTGATAGACAGGGAAGCCTGGCGTGCTGCAGCCCATGGGGTCACAAAGAGTTGGATTAGACGGAGCAACTAAACTGAACTGAATGTTAAACAATTTATGTTTCATGCATTTTTCTGTGTGTATCCTATATTTCACACACACACACACAAAGTTGTTGTTTTTTTTTTTTTATCTGTTGTTTCCAATTGACAAAGTTAAGTATATGCTTGTGGAGATTTTTTTTGAAGTATTAAAATGTAGAAAATGATTATAACATAGTGCTTCTGAAATATATAAAAGTAATCGGTTGTCTTTATTATCTCTGGAACAACATGTCACAAATGATAAGACCTCCATTAACTCTGAAAGCCCCATAAAAGGTCTTACTTTGCCCCTTTTTAAATGAAGGCAATAACCTCTAGAAGATCCACAGAGATTGGTTTGGGGTACAAATCTCTGAAAAAAAATTGTGTATGTGTTACTGTCCTCTAGAATCCTGTTGACATTGCATGCGTGCTTAGTCACTCAGTCGTGTCCGACTCTTTGTGACCCTAAGGACTGTAGCCCACTAGGCTCTTCTCCGGGTAAGAATACTAGAGTGGGTTGCCATTTCCTCTTCCAGGGGATCTTCCTAACCCAGGGATTGAACCTGTGTCTCCTGCATTAGAAGGCATTTTTTTTTTTTTTTTTTACCACTGAGTCACCTAGGAAGCCCATTATCTGAAGCCAAATGACTAATTTGCAGCCCACTCCAGTACTCTTGCCTGGAAAATCCCATGGACCGAGGAGCCTGGTAGGCTGCAGTCCATTGGGTCGCTAAGAGTTGGACACGACTGAGCGACTTCACTTTCACTTTTCACTTTCATGCATTGGAGAAGGAAATGGCAACCCACTCCAGTGTTCTTGCCTGGAGAATCCCAGGGACAGCGGAGCCTGGTGGGCTGCTGTCTATGGGGTTGCACAGAGTCGGACACGACTGAAGTGGCTTAGCAGCAATGACTAATTTGATACAATGCTGCCATGGAAAAAAACAAACACCCAAGAATGATCATCTCACCTCTCTTTCCCAACCTACCCAGGACTAGTTGGGAATATAAGAATGGTGGTAGCTAGTGCAGTATTTGTTATTGGATATTTCTTTGACTTAACCAAAGACATTTCATTACCAGTGGCTAATGAAAAGAACCTGATTGCTAAGGAGCAGCTGTACAAAATCTCTTGCTGCAGATTCAAACTATAGTAACACAATAAAATGTCAGGAAATTATTATCTTCAGTCACCATATCCTCTGTCTCTGTCTTCCTTTCCCTGTATACACCCTCAAGCCTTATTACATGCTGTTTCCTCTGTCTAGAACACTGTCCCCGGTTTTCATCCCAGCTCTTACTTTGCTAACCTATATTCTTGTTGTTGTTTGGTCACTAAGTCATGTCCAACTCTTTGTGACCTCATGGACTGCAGCAGACCAGGCTTCCTTGTCCTTCACCATTTCCGGGAGTTTGCTCAAATCCATGTCCATTGAGTTGGTGATGCTATCTAATCAACTCATCCTCTACCTCCGCCTTCTCCTTTTGCCCTAAGTCATTCCCAGCATCAGGGTCTTTTCCAATGAGTCAGCTCTTCACATCAAGTGGCCCAAGTATTGGAACTTCAGCTTCAGTAACAGCCCTTCCAATGAATATTCAGGGTTGATTTCCTTTAGGATTGATTGGTTTGATCTCCTTGCTGTCCAAGGGACTTTCAAGAATCTTCTCCAGCTGCTGCTGCTGCTAAGTCACGTCAGTCGCGTCCGACTCTGTGTGACCCCATAGACGGCAGCCCACCAGGCTCCCCCATCCAGGCAAGAACACTGGAGTGGGTTGCCATTTCCTTCTCCAATGCATGAAAGTGAAAAGTGAAAGTGAAGTCTCTCAGTCGTGCCCAACTCTTTGCGACCCCATGGACTGGAGCCTACCAGGCTCCTCGGTCCATGGGATTTTCCAGGCAAGAGTACTGGAGTGGGGTGCCATTGCCTTCTCCCATCTTCTCCAGCACCACAGTTCAAAAGCATGAATTCTTCGGTGCTCAGCCTTCTTTAGAAATGGCAACCCACTCCAGTATTCTTGCCTGGAGAATCCCAGGGACAGAGCAGCCTAGTGGGCTGCCGTCTATGGGGTTGCACAGAGTCAGACATGACTGAAGTGACTTAGCAGCAGCAGCAGCAGCAGCAGCCTTCTTTACGGTCCAACTCTCACATCCATACATGACTACTAGAAAAACCATAGCTTTGACTATAAGGACCTTTGTTGGCCAAGTGATGTCTTTGCTTTTTAATATGCTGTCTAGGTTTGTCGTAACTTTTCTTCCAAGGCTACCCAAGCTAGATTTGATGTCATTCCTCTTTACTCCCATAGCACCCTTTACTATCCCTCTCATAGTCCTGATCACACTAGATTGTACTGGCTTGTTTGTGGTCTGGTTTACCATGGTAGTCTCAGCATCCATCACAGATTCTGGCACAGTGGCACAATGAAGGCTATTGAATGAGCAAATGAAAGAAAATTCATTTCTATGAAGCCTCCCCCACCTCTCTCAGTCAGGACAAACTGTTCTTTCCATGTTTTATAGCACTTTTTTACAGACCTCTATTCTAGGCTGTCTCATGTTATAATTAGTTGCGTACAAGATGTCTTCCCTCACAATGTTTCATGCTTCTAGGGGCAAGGAATTAACCTTATCTATCTCTGTATTTTCCCTAAGACCTACACTCTTCCTTATTTGTACAAAGTAGACCTCAATAAATGTTTGTTGAATTGAATTGAATTTTTCTGCCCTCTAGCCCCACTGTCACACAGTTGATGATTAGTAATGAGTGGTTCATGATCTGTAAACAAAAACTTAACTGCACTAGAGAAATTGCTATTTTAAAGAACCCCTTAGCAAAGGTTTGGGGGTAGCAAAAAAAATATGGATGGTGTAATGTGAGTAATTATCTCTTAGTTTAGCTGGTTTGTAAATCCAATATTTCATAAATAGATTTTTTTTACTACAAAAAGAAGCATACTCTTGTGATTACTTCAGATTTTTCAATTTTACTGTTTTGCTTCTCAGAATATATATATGTATATGAAATGGTCAGGATTAACCTATATATATTTGTGTGTGTGTGTGTGTGTGTGTGTGTGTGTGTGTGTGTATGCCAGAATTAATTTAGAGAACTAAATGAGAAGACACTGAGATGTCATACGCATGCACACACACACGTATGGGAAAAGGGTTGCAAATTAGAGAGACCTTTTTGGTCTTAGCTCTAATCTGAGAGGGCACAGTTAACTGAGATGAGAGGCAGCATAATGAACATAGCCTGACACTTTTGCAAGGCACTAATTTAAACTCAAGGCATGTATGCTGCTGCTGCTGCTGCTAAGTCACTTCAGTCATGTCCGACTCTTCGAGACCCCATAGATGGCAGCCCACCAGGCTCCTACATCCACGGGATTTTCCAGGCAAGAACACTGGAGTGGGTTGCCATTTCCTTCTCCAATGCATGAAAGTGAAAAGTGAAAGTGAAGTCGCTCAGTCGTGTCCAACTCCTAGTGACCCCATGGACTGCAGCCTTCCAGGCTCCTCCATCCGTGGGATTTTCCAGGCAAGAATACTGGAATGGAGTGCCATTGCCTTCTCCGCAAGGCATGTATATTCATTCTTTAATTTGTTGCTTATATTGCATACTTTGGTCACAACTTTGAAAAATTAAACAGAACATTGCCATCTCTACTCCACCGGTCTCCCAGTAGAAAAACTTTCCCTTGCGCAGTCCGTTTCCCACACAGCTTGCCAGAGTTTTCTAATGAAAACATAAATCATATCACATATGTATAGTGCTTGCAACTCTCCAATGGCTTTACACAACATGAGGGCAAAAATACAAACTCCCTATCTCAGTCTAGCAGATCTCAGATGACTCAAACCCTACATACTTCTCTTAACTATTCTCCACCTCACTCTGATTGTTGTTCAATTCCTTGAACAAGTCAAGCTATTCCCAGCTTAGAGACTTTGCAAATAGTTTCCTTGCCTTGAATGCTCTTCTCTTAGCTCTTCCCAAGGCTGATTCCTTTTCATCTTCCTGGTCTCCAGTCAAATACCATACCCTGACCACTTTACTTAAAGAAATCCTCCATCCCAACATTGGTCACTTTCTAAAGTCATTACCTTTATAGCACTTGGGCTTCCCTGATAGCTCAATTGGTAAAGAATCCACCTGCAATCCAGGAGACCCCAGTTTGATTCCTGGGTCAGGAAGATCCACTGAAGAATGGATAGGCTGCCTGCTCCAGTATTCATGGGCTTCCCTTGTGGCTCAGCTGGTAAAGAATCCGCCTGCAATGCAGGAGACCTGGGTTTGATCCTTAGGTTGGGAAGATTCCCTGGAGAAGGGAAAAGCTACCCACTCTAGTATTCTGGCCTGGAGATTTCCACAGACTGTATAGTCCATAGGGTCACAATGAGTCAGACATGACTGAGCGACTTTCACTTCACTCTACAGCACTTAACTGCCATCTAATATCATTATCTTATTTATATACTTGCTTATTGGGTGTCTTTTTCTTTAAGAAAGTAAGTTCTATTAAAGCAAAGGCCTTGTACACTGCTGTATCCTCTGCAGCTAGAATAGTGCCTCGTACAGAGTAAGTGTTTAATAAATATTCATGAAATAAATGATTGTGAAAATCAGTTGGGATCCTTTTCAGTACTGAGATAGTTCAGTGTCTTGCCAAAGGCTGAAAAATTCAATATGACTCAATTTAATTTAGTCCAGCAAGCATTTATTTGTGTTATTCACCTCTGATTCTCTAGAACCTAAGAATAGAGCCTGGCACATTGTAGATGCTCAACTAACCATGGTTAAATGAAGGAATAAGCTGTGCACCTACTGTGTGCAACAATGAGCTAGGGATAGTCCCTGGGGAAGGGGGCCACAATAATGAAGAAAGCAGTCCAAGAATTATTTGTTGACTACCAAATGGCCAAAGGCAGAGGCTTGGTCTGGTCTCCATGGCAACCTTTCAACAGAAAGCATAGGAAGGAATCTATCTTATACCTTTCTGCCAGGCCAAATAGGAGCTGTAAAGAAGTTGAGAGAAGGAAAGGAATTTTTTTCCAAGGCTGTATGTCACCTCTCCTTTCTACTAACAGGGTGTGGATCTTCAAACTGCATGCGGGAGGTCTGTTTGGGGAGAGGCCTCTCCATCAATCTTGTTTCCACCAGAGCTCACTGATGGAGGAGTAAGTACAGCACAGCACCAGTTTCCTAGTAAGGGGATCCCTGGAGGCCTACCTGAATCACTGCGGAGGAGGAGTTTCCATGGAGAGGGCTTCTTCCCTTAACTCCATTAGGCCTAGATGAAAGGTGGGGATAGCAAGTGGGAAGGGGCCTAGCCTGGATTAAAGCTGCAACTTACGAAGCAGGAAGGAGGCTCTGTGCCACTTCTTCCTACGGCTGCATCTCGCCCCTGCTGCCCTATTGGTGACATGTTCTGGAAAAGTACTGTCTATACTGTAGATTGTACAGAAAGGCTCTTTCTAAAAGCATCAGTTCAGCAGGGCTGAGCTGGATTATCTATGAGGAATTGGTCCCGAGATATGTTACTTCTATTTTTCCAAACTCTCCAAAGAAGGATAATACTGGCCTCATTTTACAAATGAGAAAACTGAGACTCAAGTTAAGTAGAAGTTTAAAAGTTCAGACTCTGAAGCCAGACTACCTGAGCTGAGCTACATCACTTAACCCTTCAGAGCCTCAGCTTCCTCATCTCTAAAGTCATGGTGAAAATCCACAGGTATTACACAAACACACACACACACATGCACACACTAATCCTGTGAAAGTGCTTAACACATTATCTAGTAAATAGTACATCATCGTTCAATAAATATTAGCTGCTGTCATTATCCAAAGTTACCCAAGTAGTGTGGAGTCCAGATTCAAACCCAGCTCTGTCGGGCCCCAAAACCCAATTGCTTTCATTACACCATGGGTTCTCAAATCTTAGCATGCACCAGAATGACTTAGAGCATGAGCTAAAACACAAGTTACTAGGCTTTGCCCCTAGAGTTTTAGGTCTCGGTGGACTCTGAGAATTTACATTTCTAAGAAGTTCCCAGCTGCTACTGCTGCTATTGGTCTAGAGACCTTGCTAGGGACCACTGCACAAAACCCCTAAACTGGAGGTTTGCTTTCAAAGAACATCTAAAACCTGTTCAAGAGATTTTAGATGATAATAAGGTGTGAATTCTTCCAGAGCAACTGCATTTTAAATAGGGGATTATAGAAGCTGAGAGACGGAGGCTCTGCCTACAGAGAACCACAAAGTAGGGCTGCATTTTTAGAGCCAGGAACTTGCCCCTCCAATCATAAAAACTATATGCCTGCTCTTCATCTAGAGACTATACAGCTACTGTGTGCAACATAAGAAGGCCCAAGGGGAGAATCTCCTCTTGACTGCTCATCAAAGCCACAATGGCAAACAGCCAACCCTGGACAGGAGGTGTTCAGGACTTTTCTAGGGCTTTTTGGGGCTTGTCCAAATCACATTATTGGCATTGGTTCAGGCCTGAGGTCACACCTTGGGGATTTGAGAGCTAATGGGAAATATGGAGCCTATAGGTCTGTTTTAACAGTGAATCCACTTGGCTGGATGGACTTTTCCTTTCAGTGGAACAACTGTAAAATACTGTCTCACCAACAATTCATTTCAAAAACGATGGAACATAGATACATGGGCCTTTTCAGTTCTCCCACTAATTAAAGTATATGTCTGGGAATTCTGTACTCTGGAACATCCATATCAACTTTCCTAAACTCCTCTCTACAGTCCAGCTACCATTGGAGGTAATAATGCATCACATAGGGCTTATGCAAAGCCCCTCTCCCCACTGCTTCTTAAGACTTTCTGTGCTATGCTTGATGCCCATAATAACTATCCACTTCCACTCTAGACTCTCAATTATTTATTTCCCCCTTATAACAACACCATCATAGGTATCCAGAGACCAGATTCAGATCCCTGATAGACAATATTTCCCTAATTTTCCAAGAAACATTGGTTCAAAATATAGTCTTTTGGCATAGGCTGCTCAACATACAAACATCCCTGGCAGAATAAGACTTCAAAACACAATAATTCTTAATACTTAATGTCAGTGATTCTGGAAGTCCTTTCCAAGTGTCAGCAAGCTAGGAAAAGATGGGGCATACAATGCAAGCTTCTAAAGAGCTGGGCCTATGGTTGCCATATCTCCATATTCATATTCCCAGGAAGGTCCTGCTTTTATTCTGCCCTGTTTCTTTTCATATTTTGTTGTTTCATTGGGAAAGCCAGTTAAGAGTGTGCATGCATTAGCTACTAAGTCTTTCAGAATATATCTGTACATTGAAAACATAGAAATTTTACCTTACTGTGCCAGGTCTCCAGTTTTGACTTTTGTAAACAACAGATAGCTTTCTTTCCAGACAGTGTAAGTCCTATCTGGCTGTCTCTCTGTCTCTCTCTCTCTCACACACACATATACATGTCTCTTTATGTAATGTTACAGCTGGAAATGCCTTCATGATCATCTATTGCCCATGTTTCTCAGTTGGAGGAATGTATTAGAATCAGCTAGGTCACTTTATGGCTGCAAAGAATATAATCAATCTGATTTCAGTATTGACCATCTGGTGATGTCCATGTGTAGAGTCTTCTCTTGTGTTGTTGGAAGAGGGTGTTTGCTATGACCGGTGCATTCTCTTGACAAAATTCTATTAGCCTTTGTCCTGCTTCATTCTGTATTCCAAGGCAAAATTTGCCTGCTACTCCAGGTATTTCTTAACTTCTGACTTTCACATTCCAGTCCCCTATAATGAAAAGGACATGTTTTTGGGCGTTAGTTCTAATGAAAAGGGGCTTCCTTTTTCACGACTAAGTGACTTCACTTTCACTTTCTAATGAAAAGGACATCTTTTTTGTGTGTTAGTCTTGTAGGTCTTCACAGAACCATTCAACTCAAGCTTCTTCAGCATTACTGGTCAGGGCATAGACTTGGATTACTGTGATATTGAATGATTTGCCTTGGAAACGAACAGAGGCCATTCTGTCATTTTTAAAATTGTATCCAAGTACTGCATTTTGGACTCTTTTGTTGACTATGTTGGCCACTCCATATTTTCTAAAGGATTCTTACCCACAGTAGTAGGAATAATGGTCATCTGAGTTAAATTCACCCATTCCAGTCCATTTTAGTTCGCTGATTCCCAAAATGTCGACGTTCACTCTTGCTATCTCCTGTTTGACCACTTCCCATTTGCCTTGATTCATGGACCTAACATTCCAGGTTCCTATGCAATATTGCTCTTTACAGCATCGGACCTTGCTTTTATCACCAGTCACATCCACAACTGGGTGTTGATTTTTCTTTGGCTCCCTCTCTTCATTCTTTCTGAAGTTATTTCTCCACTGATCACCAGGAGCATATTGGGCACCTACCGACCTGGGTAGTTCATCCTTCAGTGTCCAATCTTTTTACCTTTTCATACCATTCATGGTGTTCTCAAGGCAAGAATACTGAAGTGGTTTGCCATTCCCTTCACCAGTGGACCACATTTTTTCAGAAGACCAGGAGTTGACTATGGCTCAGATCATGAACTCCTTATTGCAAAATTCAGATTTAAATTGAAAAAAAGTAGGGAAAATCACTGGACCATTCAGGTATGACCTAAATCAAATCCCTTATGATTATACAGTGGAAGTGATAAACAGATTAAAGGGATTAGAGCTGATAGCGTGCCTGAAGAACTTTGGAGGTTAGTGACATTCTGACTTCCCTGGTGGCTCAGATGGTAAAGCGTCTGTCTACAATATGGGAGAGCAGGGTTCAATCCCTGGGTCCGGAAGGTCCACTGGAGAAGGAAATGGCAATCCACTCCAGTACTATTGCCGGGAAAATCCCATGGACAGAGGAGCCTGGTAGGCTACAGTCCATGGGGTCGCAAAGAGTCAGACACGACTGAAGTGATATTCTACAGGAAACAGGAATCAAGACGATCCCCAAGATAAAGAAATACAAAAAGGCAAAATGGTTGTCTGAGGAGGCCTTACAAATAGCTGAGGAAAGGAGAGAAGCAAAAGGCAAAGGAGAAAAGGAAAGATATACCCATTTCAATGCAGAATTCCAAAGAATAGCAAGGAGAGATAAGAAAGCCTTCCTCAGGGATCAATGCAAATAAATAGAGGAAATCAATAGAATGAGAAAGACTAGTGATCTGGTCAAGAAAATTAGAGATATCAAGGGACCATTTCATGCAAAGATGGGTACAATAAAGGACAGAAATGATATGGACCTAACAGAAGTAGAAGATATTAAGAAGAGGTGGCAAGAATACACAGAAGAACTATACAAAAAAGATCTTCACAACCCAGATAATCACGAAGGTGTGGTCACTCACCTAGAGCCAGACATCCTGGAATGAAAAGTCAAGTGGGCCTTAGGAAGCATCACTATGAATAAAGCTAGTGGAGGTGATGAAACTCCAGTTGAGCTATTTTAAATCCTAAAAGATGATGCTTTGAAAGTGCTGCACTCAGTGTGTCAGCAAATTTGGAAAACTCAGCAGTGGCCACAGGACTGGAAAAGGTCAGTTTTCATTCCAATCCCAAAGAAAGGCAATGCCAAAGAATGCTCAAACTACCGCACAATTGCACTCATTTCACATGCTAGTAAAGTAATGCTCAAAATTCTCCAAGCCAGGCTTCAACAGTACGTGAACCATGAAATCCCAGATGTTCAAGCTGGGTTTAGAAAAGGCAGAGGAGCCAGAAATCAAATTGCCAACATCTGTTGGATCATTGAAAAAGCAAGAGAGTTCTAGAAAAACATCTATTTCTGCTTTATTGATGATCCCAAAGACTTTGACTGTGTGGATCACAACAAACTGTGGAAAATTCTAAAAAAAGATGGAAATACCAGACCACCTGACCTGCCTCTTGAGAAATCTGTATGCAGGTCAGGAAGCAACAGTTAGAACTGGACATGGAACAACAGGCTTGTTCCAAATTGAGAAAGGAGTATGTCAGGGCAGTATATTGTCACCATGCTTATTTAACTTATATGCAGAGTACATCATGAGAAACGCTGGGCTGGATGAAGCACAAGCTAGAATCAAGATTGTCAGGAGAAATATCAATAACCTCAGATATGTAGATGACACCACACTTATGGCAGAAAGTGGAGAGGAACTAAAGAGCCTCTTGATGAAAGTGAAAGAGGAGTGTGAAAAAGCTGGTTTAAAACTCAACATTCAGAAAACTAAGATCATGGCATCTGGTCCCATCACTTCATGGCAAATAGATGGGGAAACAATGGAAACAATGAGAGACTTTATTTGGGGGGCTCCAAAATCACTGCAGATGGTGAGTGCAGCCATGAAATTAAAAGACACTTGCTCCGTGGAAGAAAAGCTTTGACCAACCTAGACAGCATATTAAAAAGCAGAGACATTATTTTGCCAACAAAGGTCCATCTAGTAGAAGTTATGGTTTTTCCAGTAGTCATGTATGGATGTGAGTTGGACTATAAAGAAAGCTGAGCACCGAAGAATTGATGGCTTTGAACTGTGGTGTTGGAGGAGACTCTTGGGAGTCCCTTGGACTGCAAGGCGATCAAACCAGTCTATCCTAAAAGAGATCAGTCCTGAATATTCATTGGAATGACTGATGTTGAAGCTGAAACTCCAATACTTTGGCCACCTGATGTGAAGAACTGACTCATTGGAAAAGGCCCTGATGCTAGGAAACATTGAAGGTGGAGGAGAAGGGGATGACAGAGGATGAGATGGTTGGATGGCATCACCAACTCGATGGACATGAGTTTGAATAAACTCTGGGAGTTTGTGATAGATGGGGAGGCCTGGCGTGCTGCAGTCCATGGGGTCGCAAAGAGTCAAACATGACTGAGTGACTGAACTGAACTGAGCTGAGGTCACTTCTTAAAACAAGGCACCTAGGCCTTATTCTGTATTTATTGCGGCTCCAACAAGGAGACCTGAGCAACTAGATTTTCTAATGCATACAGTTGGTTGATCTAGTTCAGGCTCTTCATTTTTAAAAAATTTAGAAATTGAAGTCCAGGGAGGGAAGGCACTTGCTCAAGGTTACATTGTCAGTCATGACAGAACTGAAATAACCAATCTTGAAATAGCCAATTCATTGCCTTGACTCACAAATTTGTCCAGAACTACTCTGGTGACCTACAAGTTTAAGCATACCCAAGAAAAGCTATAAAACAGTGAACACAAAGATAAGGGATAAAGGAAAAACAGGGAGAAGGAAAAAGAAAGCACAGTGGATTTCAAATGATTCAGGAGCTTTGATGGGGATAAGGACCTGGGAAGTTGTGAAATTTCCAAAACTTACTAACTGAACAGAATCTGCACAGAAACTATTTGTGAGTCATACTGCAAATTCTATTGGGAATTATATGATCCTTGAGCTCAGTCGCTGTCATCTTTGTATTGCTATTAGTCACCTTGGGTTGGTCTTCCATTCCCCCACTATGATCTCTTCAATTGTCCTTATCCCCAGGCTGTGCTGTGTAAAACTTTCACCCCACACTGAATCCTACCCAATCTTCTGTCTCTTTTTGGGTCAGACAGGCTCCCATCTATCCTTTGGTGTTACAGCCACTTATGGATGGGCAGAGACAATGTCCCTACGGACTTATTTACATGAGTTAGTTTTCTTTTCAGATTTATTTTTGAGAAGGAGGGAACTGAAAGGCTCCAAAGCTTTTTCTACCAACACATCAATGATATCCCAATCGAGAGGAGGGATTTTTTAGTTGTCACAGCTGTCTGTTTGAAATAGGGTCCTGAAAGAAATTAAACTATTATAAATTCAAGATTAAGGAAACTGGCTAGAAGGCTTGTAGCATCAATTACTCAACCATCTTAACCTTCTATCAATACACAAGTAACCCCTACCAGGTGCATTTGTGATTTCTGCCCTTCTGAGCCTTGATAACAGAGGTCATAAAATTATGCTGAAGTCATTTTCTTCAGCTTTGAGTTTTATTTTCTTGTGTGAAATACATGTATAGTTACAAAATTCAAAAGGTACAAAAGGATATAATTTTACATGAATCGCCTCCCCCCACCCACACGCGCCCCGCTGCTGACCTCCACCCTTTTGCTCTGTCATTCAGTTCTGTGTACACAAAAGATACATAGTTTACACTCTTGTATATCTTGCTTCTTTTATATAATATTTCTGTATAGTTTCATATCAATATGTATGAAACTACCTCATCCTTACTGCCTATAGTAACCATAACCAATTGGTAGGTAGTTCAATTCCTTATCTTATGCTTTTACAAATAATGCTATATTGAGTAATCCTGACCATACATCATTTTGCATACATACATGTTTATCAATATGATAAATTCTTAAGAAAAGAATTATTGGGTCAAAGTCTAATATTTTAAACTAAGTTTTAAATTAATTTTCTGTTTATACCCAATAGGAGTCATAATATTCTGGATTTTCTGAGAGAAATAAGGATGTTTTAAATTCTATTTTTTTTTAAACTTTTTATCTTGTATTGGAGTAGAGCTGATTAACAATGTTGTGATAGTTTCAGGTGGACAGCAAAGAGACTCAGCTGTACATATACATGTAAATTCTAGAAACTCCTCAGCGTGTATTAAGAGCAAGACTTGAAAACCTATACATAATTTTACTATAAGCAACAGTATATAAAGAACTCAGGATGACAGATAGGAAATTTCTGTCACACTAGAAGAAGAAATCTTTTCCAGTGCTGAGAAGAGCCATAGGTCAGTGTCTTCATTCACCTACACACCTTTTCAGAGGCTGAAAATGAAAGTAGGAAATGGAGGTGCTGATGATAATAATGATCATGATAAAAAGAGCTGGTTAGCTTCAGAAGGAAATCTGAGAACAGCAGGATTGCCTTAAAAAATTGATGCTTTAGGGATAGAGAAATTCTAAGAGGGCTGGTCAGCTAGTCAAAGCCTATAAACAGAAAGCCTAGATGCCACCGAGTACCTGGACCTCAAAGCCAGAGGTTCTCAAACCCATAGACTATAGCAATATTCAAGGTCGTCTCTCAGCTGAAAAGACCAGCCAAATCTCAGCTGACACATGCATAGAACACCTAGTGATTAGGTAGAACGGCAAGTGTCTAAGGTGAAGCCAGTTAGTTGCCTGGCCTACGGCAAGTGAATCACCACTGGTCTCCCCTTCCCCATGACTATGGGACAACTCAAACATCCTCCTTTTAATTTGCCACTATCTTAAAAGGAGCTTCTCCAGTAGCCCAGTGGTAAAGAATCCACCTGCAATGCAGGAGATGCAGGTTTGATCCCTGGGTCAGGAAGATCTCCTGGAGGAGGAAATGACAACCCACTCCAGTATTCTTGCCTGGAAAATCTCACGGACAGAGGAGCCTGGTGGGCTACAGTCCACAGCATCACAAAGAGTAAGACACGACTTAGCAACAACAACACAACTTAGTGACAATACATCCCAAGAAAAAAGAGATCTGGGGAAATTCCTTAAAGAGATTGAACTTGTAATTGAATGACACAAGGAAGTTAAGAAATTTTGTGTGGGATTTGAAGTAGAGTACACTCTAAACCAAGGAAATGGCATTGCGTCCAGTACCTTGAGTTTTTGTTTGCATATGCTGAAGTCATTTTATACATAGAGTTTGGCTCCTCCATTACATTCCCTAGAGTATTCATCACATATCTTCTCTATTCAGTCAAGCCCCCCTCTATGCAATCCTGCCTACCACCTTACTGAAAACATCATTCTAAGTGAGCACCATAAAATTCCCTTCTCCCTACATTTCTACCCAGCATTCTGTTTCCTTCTTTGTATTAACTACCTTCTCTGCAAAAACTGTCTATGTCCATCTATTTGCCCTTTCCTTAACCTCCAGCCCTTCAGCTTCTAGCCCCACCACTCTCTTATACTCTTCTACTTTTATCAGTAAACCCATGAAATGAAATAATTGTAGAGTATATGGCACAGTTCATGACACAGAATTCATGTTTGATAACATTGTAGGTTTCCTCAAACATATGCATATGTGTGCACCCATGCATACACACACACACACATACACACACACACACACACAGCCAACTCCAATGACTTTCCCTCTCTCATTCTTTACCTCTTTGTAGCATTTGACACTGTTGACCACTCTCCTTCCATTTCTCAAAGTTTCTCTCACTTGATTCCAGGAACACTACCCATTAGTGTAGTGCCATAATATTTTTCTCTTTTCCTCCTATCCCCTCCAAATACAGTCACAGCCCAAGGTTCACAATGGAAATCCCTTATGTCTCTACATTGTCTCTCCCATAGAGCACTGCTACACAAACCATAGTTCATGTATCAGTACTGATACTCAAATTACTAGTTACTAGTCCACAATGAGATAAGAAGCTTGTCCAGAATGTAAATCACTCACATCACTAAGCACATAGATTAGCCCAGCTGGCAGTTTTGGGTAACAAAGCTTTCTCCATGAAGAAAGCAGTGCATTGATTTACATTCTACCCAAAGTGTCTGCTCTCATCACAGTCTGGTGCTTTGAGGAGTATTGCCTTTGAGGTCCTACATTGTTATGGCTTCACTACTAGCCTCTAGTCAACATCCCTAACCCCAGCTTCTCCCCCAAAGTTCCAAACCTGCATCTCTAGCTGACTGTTATACCCTAACAAACAACAACAACCTGGATATTATATTAGCTCTTTAAACTCAACAAATCAAAAACTAAACTCATACCTAAAATCCTTTTTTGAAACACATAAAACTACAATAAAACCAAATACATCTTTTTATATAAATTTTTATCATATGCACAATATATGCATTCATTTTCCTTATAAATTTGTTGATGTTACAGATGAGGCTCATTTTGCATAACCATTAATAGTCAAGGTCCACTCTTCTCCTCCTCAGAAATAATCCTTGTTGACAATTTGGGTTTTGGTATACTTCTATATCTTTTTCTACACGTGTACATATATACATACAGAATATGTACTTATAGAAAACATAGGCATTTGGGCTTTTTCATCTCAGTGTTATATTGCAATGTATCATTTAAAATGTATCAGTGGAATGTGAATGGAAGTGATACATTCTACTGCTAAACCTTGGTGCTAAAATACAAGTCCTTCTGCTCTCTCTCTCTTTCCCTTCTATTGTGACCATGGGGCCCATATGTGGAAGATAGTGGTTTACAATATGGCAGAAACTGGATCTCTGGATAACTGTGAGAAGCAGATGATCCTTCACTGACTTCACTGGACCATCTGTGTGAACAACATATCATTGGTCATATATGAACAAACAATATATTTTTATGGTTTCAAGTCACAGAGATTTCAGGGTTGTTTATTACAATATCTAGCATTTATTATCCTGATCAATATATACCTTTAGGTTGTCTTAAAGCTTTTGCTACTTCAAATATTGCCAAAATGAACAAGTTTTGCACATGTCCATTTGCTTTCCTGTGATAAATTCCTTTCTACAATTTATCCTCTACTTTGGCTCAAACTTCATGGTCATTGTTAACTATTCACAATTTTGCCCTCCTCACCATACAGTTAGTTACAAAACTTTGGTAAATTTTACTTGGTAATGTCTCTTACATTTCTCCTTTTCCCACCCCCTCTAATATCAACTCAGGTCAACCTCCTATCTGATCTCACTGCCTCAGTCCTCTACCTGCTCTAATCAATCCTCACAACCATAGTTGATCTGAGTTTCATACACTTCCACTTTGATCAAGAAATTATCATGAGCTCCTCATTCCATATACAATAAAATATAAACTCCTTGACCTGACACTTAGTCACAATCCAGTCCATTTCTACCTTTCCAACTTTAACATTAGTTACTTCCCCTAAGAAACTCCACTTCAATCAGAAATACTTTCCCTTAAATATAAATTTGCTGCCTATATTTACAATGCTGCTTCTCTTTAGTTCCCCTTTCTATATATCTGAGTCCTACTATTTTTTATAATCATTATATCCTCTCTCTTCTGTGAAACTATTTCTGACCAGTTTACTTCACTGTAACTTCCAAGTCCACTAATTCCTTCAGCAACTTTATTTCCTCATTTGGCTCATAGACACTCTCTGGTTTTTAACCTTTCAAACAATAAATTTCATATCACCACCCACATCAAGACCTTTCTGTAGAATAATACAGCTTTCCTGCTTCAGGACATCATCTGTTCTGAAATTTTCTACCATACATGTATTTTCTTCCCACTTAGGAATCCTGTGTTACCTCCTTTTTGTCTCTGTTCCACCATGTATTTCTCCTTTTGGTATTTTTTCATAAATATTCTTATATCTTCAAGCACAGCTGCATTTCTCTTCTGGCACTTTTCCATTGACCCTAAAAGACTCCCTCATTTTCTCTTGTCCAAATATGGGCCAAAATGGATAAGACTGGACGCTTACAACTTTTGCTACTTCAAGGAAAGTGGAAGCAGCAAAGATCTTGTGGTCATGTTGGGCAGTTATTGGGGATTTTATAAAAGAGGGCAGAGGCTAGGTAAAAAATATATATAGAGAGAAGTCACCTCAGGAGTTCCAGATAAAATAAATGGATGAAGCAGTCTGGAAGAGGGAAAAACCAAGGCAGAAAGAAATTGGAAGAGCTATACAACTAGGGAGAAAACAGGCTGGATGGAAACTATGGACCAAGTGTTTAGGAGGTGAAAAGGTAACCAAGAATCTATGATACCTACTCCTAGGTAGCCAAAAATCTATGATAGCCTTAATGTTTTCTTCTTTGTTCCATTTCTGATTCAACCAAAGGCTATAATTATGGTTGATGAGTGTAAAAGCAGTGCTGATGCAACCAAATTAATGAATTCAGAACCATGTGCTTTAAAGTGAAATTAAATATGGTAGAAAAAAACCCTGTGCAACATCTTCTAAAGTCCTTAAAATTGCCAAAAGTCCTATTCAGAAACTCTACTGAAGCCTTCATCTTATTTTATCCCATTCCTAATTAAACCAGTTTCTCTTCAAGTACCAGCACTAAAACATGTCTTAATAAACTATATAATTTTATTTAATTATTAGTGCATTATTTCTCTTGCTTGACCACATCCAATATACCTTGATTCATGGACCTAGCACTCCAAGTTCCTATGAAATGTTGTTCTTTACAGCATCAGACTTTATCTCACCACCAGACACATCCACAACTGAGTGTCATTTCTGCTTTGGCCCAGCCACTTCACTCTTTCTGGTCAGTCAGTCAGTTCAGTCGCTCAGTCACGTCTGACTCTTTGTGACCCCATGAATCGCAGCACGCCAGGCCTCCCTGTCCATCACCAACTCCCGGAGTTCACCCAGACTCATCGAGTCGGTGATGCCATCCAGCCATCTCATCCTCTGTCATCCCCTTCTCCTCCTGCCCCCAATCCCTCCCAACATCAGAGTCTTTTCCAATGAGTCAGCTCTTCACATGAGGTGGCCAAAGTATTGGAGTTTCAGCTTTAGCATCAGTCCTTCCAGTGAACACCCAGGACTGATCTCCTTTGGAATGGACTGGTTGGATCCTTCTGCTCTACGCCAGTAGCATGTTGGACACCTTCCATCTGGTGGGCTCATAATACAGTGTCATATCTTTTTGCCTTTTCATACTGTTCATGTTCATGGGGTTCTCATGGCAAGGATACCAGAATAGTTTGCCATTCCCTCCTCTGGTGGATAATGTTTTGTCCGTGAATCAAGGTAAATTGGATGTCATCAAGCAGGGGATGGCAAAAGTGAACATCAACATCTTAGGAATCAGTGAACTAAAATGGACGGGAATTGGTAAATTTAATTCAGATGACCATTATATCTACTACTGTGGGCAAGAATTCCTTAGGAAAAATGGAATAAGTACTCCTCATAGACAACAAAAGATTCAGAAATGCAGTACTTGGATACAATCGCAAAAGTAGGAAGTCAAGAGATACCTGGAGTAACAGGCAAGTTTGGCCTTGGAGTACAAAATGAAACAGGTCAAAGGCTAATAGAGTTTTGTCAAGAGAACACATTGGTCACAGTAAACACCATTTTCCAACAGTACAAGAGACAACTGTACACATGGACATCACCAAATTGTCAATACTGAAATCAGATTGATGATATTCTTTGCAGCCTAAGATGAAGAAACTCTTTACAGTCAGCAAAAACAAGACCTGAAGTTGACTGTGGCTCAGATCATCAGCTCCTTATTGCAAAATCCAGGCTTAAATTTAAAAAAGCAGGGAAAATCACTAGGCCATTTAGGTATGACCTAAATCAAATTCCTTATGATTATACAGTGGAGGTGACAAATAGGTTCAAGGGGTTAATTAGATCTGGCAAACAGAGTGCTTGAAGAACTATGGACAGAGGTTCATAAAATTGTATAGGAGGCAGTGACCAAAACCATCCCAAAGAAAAAGAAATGCAAGAAGGCAAAGTGGTTGCTGAGAAGGCTTTACAAATAACTGAGGAAAGAAGAGAAGTGAAAAGCAAGCAAGAAAGGGAAAAATATACCCAAGTGAATGCAGGGTACCAGAGAATAACAAGGACAGATAAGAAGGCCTTCTTAAGTGAACAATACAAAGAGAATGTGAAAGACTACAGGTCTCTTTAAGAAAATTGGAGATATCAAGGGAACTGTTCATACAAGGATGGGCATGATAAAGGACAGAAATGTTAAGGACCTAACAGAGGCAGAGAGATTAAGAAGAGGTGGCAATAATACATAGAAGAACTGTACCGAAAAAATGTCTTAATGACTGGGATAACCACGATGGTATGGTCACTCACGTAGAGCCAGACATCCTGGAGTATGAAATCAAGGGGCCTTATGAAGCATTACTACAAACAAAGCTAGTGGAGGTGATGGAATTCCAGCTGAGCTATTTAAAATCCTAAGAGATGATGCTATTAAAGTCTTGCATTCAATATTTCAGCAAACTTGGAAAACTCAGCAGTGGCCACGGGACTGGAAAATGTCAGTTTTCATCTCAATCCCAAAGAAGGGCAGTGCCAAAGAATGTTCAAACTACCAGACAATTGTGCTCATTTTGCATGACAGCAAGGTTATGCTCAAAATCCTTCAAGCTACGATTCAGCAGTACGTGAACTGAGAACTTCCTGATGTACAAGCTGGATCTAGAAAAGGCAGAGGAACCAGAGATCAAGTTGCCAACCTTTGTTGGATCGTAGAGAAAGAAAGGGAATTCCAGAAAACATCTATTCTGCTTCATTGACTAAGCCAAATCCTTTGACTGTGTGGATGACAACACGTTGTGGAAAACTCTTAAAGACATAGGAATATCAGACCACCTTACCCATTTTGTGAGAAATCTGTATGTGGGTCAGGAAACAACAGTTAGAACCTTACATGGAACAACGGAGTGGTTCAAAATTGGGAACGGAGTACATCAAGGCTGTATATTGTCACCCTGATTATTTAACTTATATGCAGAATACATCACGAGAAATGCCAGGCTGGATGCAACACAAGCTGGAATCATGACTGCAGGGAGAACTATCAATAACCTCTGATATGCAGATGACACCACCCTTATCGCAGAAAGTGAAGAGGAACTAAAGAACCTCTTGATGAAAGTGAAAGAGGAAAGTGAAAAAGCTGGCTTAGAACTCAACATTCAAATCACGAAGATCATGGCATCTGGTCCCATCACTTCATGGGCAAATAATGGAAACAGTGACAGACTTTATTTTCTTGGGCTCCAAAATCACTGCAGATGGTAGCTGCAGCTTGCTCCTTGGAATGAAAGTTATGACCATCCTAGACAGCATATTAAAAACCAGACATTACTTTTCAGAAAAACTTCTGTCAAGTTGAAGTTATGGTTTTTCCAGTAGTCATGTATGCATGTGAGAGTTGGAATATAAAGAAAGCTGAGCACTGAAGAATTTATGCTTTTGAACTGTGGACTTGGAGAAGACTCTTGAGAGTCCCTTGGACTGCAAGGAGATCAAACTAGTCAATCCTAAAGTAAATCAGTCCTGAATATTCATTGGAAGGACTGATGCTGAAGCTCCAATACTTCGGCCACCTGATGCAAAGAACTGACTCACTGGAAAAGACCCTGATGCTGGGAAAGATTGAAGGCAGGAGGAGAAGGGGATGACAGAGGATGAGATGGTTGGATGGCATCACCGACTTGATGGACACGAGCTTGAGAAAGCTCTGGGAGTTGGTGACGGACAGTGAAGCCCAGCATGCTACAGTCTATGGGGTGGCAAATAGTTGGACACGACTGAGTGACTGAGCTGAGCAGAGTACCTCACATAAGGTGCTGGGCTGGATGAATTACAGGCTGCAATCAAGATTACTGGGAGAAATATCAACAACCTCAGATATGCAGATGATACCACTCTAATGGCAGAAATGGAAGAGGAACTAAAGAGCCTCACAATGAGGGTGAAAAAGGAGAGTGAAAAAGTCTGCTTAAAACTGAACATTCAAAAAACTAGGTCATGGCGTCTGGTCCCATGACTTGATGGCAAATGGAAGGGGGAGAAAGTGGAATCAATGACCCATTTTATTTTCTTGATCTCCAAAATCACTTCAGACATTGATTGTGGCCATGAAATGAAAAGACGCCTGCTCCTTGGAAGGAAAACTATGACAAAGCTAAACAGCATATTAAAAAGCAAAGACATCACTTTGCCAACAAAGGTCCATATAGTCAAAGCTATAGTTTTTCCAGTAGTCATGTATGGATCTTCCCAACCCAGAGACTGAACCCAGGTCTCCCACATTGCTGGCAGATTCTTTAAGAAGAATGTTTAAAAACATTCTTTAAAGAGAAGGCTAAGTGCCCAATAAATGATGCTTTCAAATTGTGGTGTAGAGAAGACTCTTGAGAGTCTCTTAGAGACTCTCAAAGAGATCAAACCAGTCAATCCTAAAGGAACTCAACCCTGAATAGTCATTGAAAGGACTGATGTTGAGGCTGAAGCTCCAATACTTTGGCCACCTGATATAAACAGCCCATTCACTGGGAAAACTCTAATGCTGGGAATGACTGAAAGCAAAGGAGAAGAGGATGACAGAGGATGAGATGGTTGGATAGCATCACTGACTCAGTGGACATGAATTTGAGCAAACACCAGGAGATAGTGAAGGACAGGGAATACTAGTTTGCTGCTGTCCATGAGGTCGCAGATTCGGACATGACCTAGCAACTGAACAACAACAACAACAAAAGCACATTATTTCTCATACTAATTTTTATAACAAATATACAGCATTTCAGCTATGTCATGGGACAAATTGTATTTGTGGATGCACCTGTTATCAGATCATATCAGATCAGATCAGTTGCTCAGTCATGTCCGACTCTTTGCGACCCCATGAATCGCAGCACACCAGGCCTCCCTGTCCATCACCAACTCCCGGAGTTCACCCAGACTCACGTCCATCGAGTCAGTGATGCCATCCAGCCATCTCATCCTCTGTCGTCCCCTTCTCCTCCTGCCCCCAGTCCCTCCCAGCATCAGAGTCTTTTCCAATGAGTCAACTCTTCGCATGAGGTGGCCAAAGTACTGGAGTTTCAGCTTTAGCATCATTCCTTCCAAAGAAATCCCAGGGCTGATCTTCTTCAGAATGGACTGGTTGGATCTCCTTGAAGTCCAAGGGGCTCTCAAGAGTCTTTTCCAACACCACAGTTCAAAAGCATCAATTCTTCAGTGCTCAGCTTTCTTCACAGTCCAACTTTCACATCCATACATGACCACAGGAAAAACCATAGCCTTGACTAGATGGACCTTTGTTGGCAAAGTAATGTCTCTGCTTTTGAATATGCTATCTAGGTTGGACATAACTTTCCTTCCAAGGAGTAAGCGTCTTTTAATTTCATGGCTGCAGTCACCATCTGCACTGATTTTGGAGCCCAGAAAAATAAAGTCTGACACTGTTTCCACTGTTTCCCCATCTATTTCCCATGAAGTGGTGGGACCAGATGCCATGATCTTCGTTTTCTGAATGCTGAGCTTTAAGCCAACTTTTTCACTCTCCACTTTCACTTTCATCAAGAGGCTTTTGAGTTCCTTTCACTTTCTGCCATAAGGGTGGTGTCATCGGCATATCTGAGGTTATTGATATTTCTCCTGGCAATTTTGATTCCAGCTTGTGTTTCTTCCAGTCTAGCGTTTCTCATGATGTACTCTGTATATAAGTTAAATAAGCAGGGTGACAATATACAGCCTTGACGAACTCCTTTTCCTATTTGGAACCAGTCTGTTGGTCCATGTCCAGTTCTAACTGTTGCTTCCTGACCTGCATACAAATTTCTCAAGAGGCAGATCAGGTGTTCTGGTATTCCCATCTCTTGAAGAATTTTCCACAGTTTATTGTGATCCACACAGTCAAAGGCTTTGGTATAGTCAATAAAGCAGAAATAGATGTTTTTCTGGAACTCTCTTGCTTTTTCCATGATCCAGCGGATGTTGGCAATTTGATCTCTGGTTCCTCTGCCTTTTCTAAAACCAGCTTGAACATCAGGAAGTTCATGGTTCACATATTGCTGAAGCCTGGCTTGGAGAATTTTGAGCATTACTTTAGTAGCGTGTGAGATGAGTGCAATTGTGCAGTAGTTTGAGCTTTCTTTGGCATTGCCTTTCTTTGGAATTGGAATGAAAACGGACCTTTTCCAGTCCTGTGGCCACTGCTGAGTTTTCCAAATTTGCTGGCATATTGAGTGCAGCACTTTCACAGCATCATCTTTCAGGATTTGGAATAGCTCAACTGGAATTCCATCACCTCCACTAGCTTTGTTCGTAGTGATGCTTTCTAAGGTCCACTTGACTTCACATTCCAGGATGTCTGGTTCTAGGTCAGTGATCACACCATCGTGATTATCTGGGTTGTGAAGATCTTTTTTGTACAGTTCTTCTGTGTATTCTTGCCATCTCTTCTTAATATCTTCTGCTTCTGTTAGGTCCATACCATTTCTGTCCTTTATCGAGCTCATCTTTGCATGAAATGTTCCTTTGGTATCTCTGATTTTCTTGAAGAGATCTCTAGTCTTTCCCATTCTGTTGTTTTCCTCTATTTTTTTGCATTGATCGCTGAGGAAGGCTTTCTTATCTCGTCTTGCTATTCTTTGGAACTCTGCATTCAGATGTTTATATCTTTCCTTTTCTCATTTGCTTTTCACTTCTCTTCTTTTCACAAGAAGACGGGCGGGTCATGGTGGAGAGATTTGACAGAATGTGGTCCACTGGAGAAGGGAATGGCAAACCACTTCAGTATTCTTGCCTTGAGAACCCCATGAACAGTATGAAAAGGCAAAATGATAGGATACTGAAAGAGGAACTCCCCAGGTCAGTAGGTGCCCAATATGCTACTGGAGATTAGTGGAGAAATAACTCCAGAAAGAATGATGGGATGGAGCCAAAGCAAAAACAATACCCAGCTGTGGATGTGACTGGTGATAGAAGAAAGGTCCGATGCTGTAAAGAGCAATATTGCATAGGAACCTGGAATGTCAGGTCCATGAATCAAGGCAAATTGGAAGTGGTCAAATAAGAGATGGCAAGAGTGAATGTCAACATTCTAGGAATCAGCGAACTCAAATGGACTGGAATGGGTGAATTTAACTCAGATGACCATTATATCTACTACTGCGGGCAGGAATCCCTCAGAAGAAATGGAGGGGCCATCATGGTCAACAAAAGAGTCCAAAATGCAGTACTTGGATGCAATCTCAAAAACAACAGAATAATCTCTGTTCGTTTCCAAGGCAAACCATTCAATATCAGTAATTCAAGTCTATGCCCCAACCAGTAATGCTGAAGAAGCTGAAGTTGAATGGTTCTATGAAGACCTACAAGACCTTTTAGAACTAACACCCAAAAAAGATGTCCTTTTCATTATAGGGGACTAGAATGCAAAAGTAGGAAGTCAAGAAAAACCTGGAGTAACAGGCAAATTTGGCCTTGTAATACAGAATGAAGCTGGGCAAAGACTGATAGAGTTTTACCAAGGAAATGCACTGGTCATAACAAACACCCTCTTCCAACAACACAAGAGAAGAGTCTATACGTGGAAATCACCAGATGGTCAACACCGAAATCAGATTGATTGTATTCTTTGCAGCCAAAGATGGAGAAGCTCTATACAGTCAGGAGCTGACTGTGGCTCAGACCATGAACTCCTTATTGGCAAATTCAGACTTAAATTGAAGAAAGTAGGGAAAACCACTAGACCATTCAGGTATGACCACTTATGATTAAACAGTGGAAGTGAGAAATAGATTTAAGGGCCTAGATCTGATAGATAGAGTGCCTGATGAACACTGATGGAATGAGGTTCGTGACATTGTACAGGAGACAGGGATCAAGACCATTCCCATGGAAAAGAAATGCAAAAAAGCAAAATGGCTGTCTGGGGAGGCCTTACAAATAGCACCTGTTATACTACCCATCTTTAGCAAGTTCCTGATATGAAGTGCACTCTAAGTTCCAAGCAACTGCCTTACAACCAAACTTTAAGAAGCACCACTTAGTTTTCACTTTTCTACATGTCTGTTTCTTGCCTCATCAAATACTCCATTTTGCACCACAGAGTCAGGAACTCTGCCATTTTCATCAAATACTCCATTTTGCACCACAAAGTCAGGAACTCTGCCATTTTCATCTCTTATCTGTCCCCAGTGTTCCCTTGACACAGGGCTAGGCACACAATCCACATCTTCTTCAAAGAGAACAGAGTTCAAATAAGAATTCAGTTAAATGGCAAAATACACCTGTATTCTCCAAAACTGTTCTTTCCACTTTCTCTCTTCCTTTACCACCACACTTCTTAAAAAGTAGTCTGTCAGGACAAGTCACTTGACCTCTCTGACTTTGTTTCCACATCTGTATCCTGGGAACACAGTAATTTACTTAATTGATGTAAAATGTCGAGGACAATGTCTGGATATTTAATAAAAGCAGTCCATCATTATTATCTCTCTTCTTGGCTATCACTGAATTATTGTTTCTGATACTGCAAGTCAGACAACCCCACTCCTGGTGTGATAGAGTGAGAAAAGGATTAAGCACCAGTGTCTGAGATGGTTCCTCCATGGATTTCAGAGTTTAGTCTTCATAACTGCCTTGAGAATCCCTGATGGACTCAGAAGTGCTCCTCAGTCTTGATTTGCAGAGAAGTCTTTATGCCTATAAAAGGCACACAGAAAGAGCAATATTCCCAGCATGTATTAATTCAGATGATTCCAGAAAGGATTCATACCCTACAGAATAACATTCCCTTTAGGTTAGGGAGCTTTTTATGTAGGTAGAAGCTTTTCTTAAACCAAAGGAGTCAGTAGGTCTATGGACCTTACTCTCCAGATGGGAATTCCTACACTGTAATTGTGCTTACGGTAAAGCGGCTGTCTACAATGCGAGAGACCCAGGTTCGATCCCTGGGTTGGGAAGATCCCCTGGAGAAGGAAATGGCAATCCACTCCAGTACTATTGTCTGGAAAATCCCATGGACAGAGGAGCCTGGTAGGCTACAGTCCATGGTGTCGCAAAGAGTCGGACACGACTGAGCGACTTCACTTTCACTTTATCAGAAACCAAAGCACCCTCATATATGTATCTTTACTTTTGTGTATATTATGTAAACCACAGTACAGTATAGAAAAATAAATACTAAATGTGAGATTCAGATAAAAAGCATCTGTTGCTAATCATTGCATCTCAGTGTACAACAGACTCTCAGGGTAAGTTTTGTTGTTATTGAAATGTTTATAAATCCATAATGCAAAGTAAACACAAAAGGGTAATCTCTCAGTCTCCACTTCCTTTCCTCCCATTTGTGTCTCAACCCCCTTAGCCTGGGTTGCTTCTGGTGCAGTTCTACTGAATATGCTCTCTAGTACTGAATCATGTAGGCCCTTATCCTATCATCATCTTTCTTGACCTCTATATAGTAGTTGACACTGGGGACCAGGCCTTTCATGTGTCCAACTCTTAGTGACCTCATGGACTGCAGCCTACCAGGCTCCTCCATCCATGGGATTTTCCAGGCAAGAGTACTGGGAGTGGGTTGCCATTGCCTTCTCTGTTGAACATTCTAAACCCCTTTATATTTCTGTTTCTTCACAAATACCTTTTTTTATGCCTGGAATGACTTTTCCCTTTTTCTCCTTCTTTGAAACATATCTCAAATGTCACCTCCTTTATGAACACTTCTCTGGTTCCCCTGGAGCAAAGATAGATTATTCCTCTTCTGAGTTAGCATTTCATCTAGGCATCTAATCCTATTATTCTGTATTTCAGTGATTTGTGCATGCTTTTGTCTTAAAGAGAGATCTGTCTGTGGGGCTGTAGTAGTATGGAAGGCAGTAAATTGTAGGTGGCACAGTGGTAAAGAATCCCCCAACCAATGCAGGAGACTCACGAGACAAAGGTTCGGTCCCTGGGTTGGGAAGATCCCCTAGAGAAGGAAATGGCAACCCAATCCAATATTCTTGCCTGGGAAATCCCATAGACAGAGGACCCTGGTTGGCTATGGTGGGGGTGGGGGGTCCCTCCCATAGGATCACAAAGACTGGACACAACTGAGTGACTGAGGATAACACAGCACATGTGTCTTTACACCTTCAATACTTATTACAGTAACTGGCATAGAGTAGATGCTCAATAGGTGTGTGGTGAAAAGGTGAATATGGTTGACTGCCTAAACAGGCACTAAGCCAAAAAGAAAATTAATACAAACTACTCCCTACCCAGAGTTGCATGCATGCACTGAGACTCATTAATTAGTTGAAACTCAAACGTCTGGGTTCACAGTCAATGGCTACATGAACTCTACTCTAAAGGTGCCTAGGGCAATAATGGAAGATTCTATAGCAGCAACCTAAACTATAATAACCCAGAAAATAAGTTACTTAGTTACTTATGGCACTGTGATTTTTTTTCATTCTTTAGTACCTTTATTCTCAGTGCAGAAGAAAAACATTCACCCTTAAGGCTAGTGGCAGAGGTGGGAGTGGAGTGGGGGAGTCAGGATTAGCTGACTTCTTAAGTCTCATTCACACATTACAGTTTCCATGGAGGAGAGAGAGAGAGCACATGTGTGATGTAGTCAAGATTACAAAATCTTCCCTCATCATTCTTGTTTCCAAAGAAGTCAAATCTCTTTTAAGAACTCTATCCTCTGACTTCCACTCATCCACCTTCACTAGTCAAATAAAAAAAGACCTTTATCAAGGGAGGAAAATCTATGATATTTCAGTATGTAGTCAATCAATCTAGTCATCTCTTTTATCATCATACCAGAAGTATGTCTTGATGAAGCTTAATATAGCACAGAAGAATGAGATTTACAGAGAAAGACTAAAAATCTAACCAGAACTCAGCAGAAACAAAAGGGTTAAAGGCAAAGAGTGAGTCGTCTCTACAAGCACTGCCATAGCTAGTGGTACCTAGGAAAACATGGACATGCATGCAAACCTCACCTGTGTTTGAGACAACAACCTGACTTTGTTTTCAGCGCCTTGTGTTCTCACTCTACTAATTAACACTGCAAGGAGGGGGAGGTTCGATGAGGACCCCACAAAACAGTTTGGTCTTCTGCCATGTACTGAATTGTGTCTCATGAAAATTCTTAATGCTGAAGCCTTAACCCCTAATGTGATGGTATTTGGAGGTGGGGCCTCTGGGAGGTAATTAGGCTTAAATGAGGTCTTGAGAGTTTGTTTGGAGAGGTTTGACAGAAAACAGCAAAATTCTGTAAAGCAATTATCCTTAAATAAAAAATAAATTAATTTTTAAAAAAATGAGGTCTTGAGGGTGGAGGAATTAATGCCCTTCAAAGAAGAGACAACAGAAAGCTTGCTCTCTCTTCACTGTATGAGGACATAGTGAGGAGGCAGCCACTTGCAAGCCAGGAAGCGAGCTCTCACCAGAACCCAGCCATCTTGATCTCAGACTCCCAGCCTACAGAACTGTGAGAAATAAATTCCTATTGTTTAATAAAGTCAACCAGTTAATTACATTTTGTTATGGCAACCCAAGCTGACTAAGACATCCTCCTAGGTTTTCCCAAGGGTCACAACCCCAAGTAATTAATGGTGAATTAATTTAGTGTATACTGTCTATTCCCAGTTCTCCCAGCTATTCCACTTCTGAAGAAGCTCAGGAAAAGTTCCAAATTGCATTAAAATCACTTCTCCCAGATCCCCTTGTTTGTCTTCCTGCAAGCTATGTTCATGTGAACAATTTAAGACATTTCCATTCTTAAGTGCTTTATTCCCAAAATTGTACATTAGCTTGCAAAGTCCTCTTCATCTCTATTCTAAGTCTCTATTTCTCCTATGAAGAAGTTGTGGAGTAGAATAAGGCTGCAGTTCTGTGCTGCAGATGGAATAAAGTATAAGAAAGGATTTAAAAAGGAAAGAATGGCAAGGCAAGAATGGGAGGAAGTGGTTTATGGGCAGGGGAGGGAGAATTGATAAAGAGCAGATGTCTCTTACCACAGGTTTGGAGTGTACAGCAAATGATTAGGGATGACGATGGCTAATGTAATGCCCTTTTATCACTTCTAGAGATCTGACACAATTTGTAGGGAAAATTATTCTCCCCAGACCTTGATTGATTTAGAAAGTATCCACTTGAAGGATCCAACAGTAATAAACCATAGTTGGTATTTATCTCCCAGGGCTGTTGGGGAAATTAAATGAAATAATATATAGAAAGGGTTTAACAAGGCTTATAATAATTACTCCATAAATGGGAGCGATTGTTGTAGTTGTTGTTGCTGGTGGTGCTGTTTAAATTAAGATAACTTAATTTAACATGGTTACTGTGTTCCTGGCAATGTTAGATTTCTCTGAGTCAGTTCTGTGGTGACATCAATTGTGGTAGTGAGGGGAGACAAGTGAGTTGATAGCAGTCCTGGAAAATAACCTGACAGTAAATCAAGAAATAGATGAAATGTACCATCCATCCTGCTACATGAGCTTGAGAGTCATCAGTGACATCTCTCTCTCTCTCTCCCCACCCCCTCTCATACATGCACCACACACACACACACACTCAGTCTACCATCAAGCTCTATTTCTCCTCTTAAGTAGCTCTTGACTGGCTACCTAATTGCTCTCCCACCTTCTCTTATCCCTCCCTCATAGTCTATTCTTCACAAAAAGGTCAGTGTAATCTTCTTAGCATGTAAATCGTAACATCCCACTGACCATAAAAATTTGAACATACACATTTACCTCCACTCCTTTGGCCAACTCAAAGACAGTAATTAGGGAAGAGATGATGATAACAATATATTTTTTTTTTTGAGCTAGAAAATAGAAATACAAGAAAAACTGCCTTTGCATACCAGAGGAAATTGAATCCAAAACTGGCAGTGGGGGAAGTTGATAAGCTACACAACTCGAAACAAAGAACCTCCAAAGGCTTAGCCATCAGAGGTATCAGTACTTCTATAAGTGAAGGTGAATGGGAGGTTTAAAAGAAGAATATTACTTGAAACTTTTATTAAGCAGTTAGATCCCAAGATCCCCTAAAAAACTTCACAGTTAGGTGATTGTCTCTGCCCTCCTCCCTACCAGAAGATGTGAGGTTTATTCTCTAGAGAGAGTAAAACATAAGTTCTCTGGACTGGGGAAACATTGAGGATAGCTGAGGCAGAGGTATTACATGGAAAACTTAAAAATTTCACATTTTGATGGTTGAGACCCCTAGTCCCTTATCTCACTTGGTTCTCAGAATGCTGGCCATCAGCCGTCAGGCAGAGTATTGGAATATTCTCCTTTAAGAATATGAGAAATCTAAGAAAAGGCTTAAACACGCTGGCATATGTGGTTGTCCAATGAAATGACTCAACCAGATCATCTTGCAGTGAAGCTTCTCATGGTAGATAGACCCTAAGGTGATTGTCAATGAGTCCCACTCCTGATATTCATGCCTTTGTATAATTTTCTTTTCTTAAATGCTGTTGAACCTGTGACTTGCTTCTAACCAATGGAATATGGCAAAGGTGATTCATTCCCATCTTTAAGTTATGATATATAAGGTTCTGCTTAGCAGATTGGAGCCAGAGTCTCTTCTTCTGAACTAAATGAAATCAGAAGTCATGTTGGGTAATTCCACATGGCAAAGAACTGCCAGCAGCCTTAAGGAACTGTGGGTGGCTTCTAGGACCTAAGGGTGACCTTCAGCCAATAGCTAGCAATAAGCCAGAGTCCTCAAGTATATGGTCACAAGGAAATACATTCTGCCAAAAAACTGAATGAGTCTGAAAGCAAATTCTTCCCCAAATTTTTAGATGAGACTGCATCTTGACCCACACCTTGATTCACCCTGTGAGACCTTGAACAAAAGACCCAGCTATGCTCTACCCCTCTGGATGCATAGAAACTGTGAGATAATCAATGTGTCATTTTAAGCCACAAAGTTTGTGGTAATTTGTTATACAGCAATAGAAAATTCATGTACTGAGATAGTCTACAAGTCTCAATAAGCACCCTGATCTTCTAATCACAATTTTTAGGAACTTACTCATAAATATGAGCAGGAAGCTAAGGATGATGAGGTATCTGAGAAAAGTCTCTGATATCAAGGTAGAGATCTAAACCAACAAATAAATAAAAAACTTAAAAGAAATAGGGAGAGAAAAAAATATTATCCTCAAAGAAATTCCAGAAGCTGATGCCTCCACCAACCAAGAACAGGATGATACATAAGGGCGGGGGGAGAGAACACTCAGAAAACAAAAAATTACTCTTAAAAATTCCTGCTTTTGAATTTCTTATTAGAAATTGTCATAAAATAAGGAATCTGTCTGGTCTCTATCCCAGGATCCTGGGATGGAGCTTCTAAACTCTTGGAATTTCTTTTTTTTTTTTTTAATTTTATTTTATTTTTAAACTTTACAATATTGTATTAGTTTTGCCAAATATCGAAATGAATCCGCCACAGGTATATCCGTGCTCCCCATTCTGAACCCTCCTCCCTCCTCCCTCCCCATACCCTCCCTCTGGGTCGTCCCAGTGCACCAGCCCCAAGCATCCAATATCGTGCTTGGAATTTCTTGAGTGATAAGATTGTCTTTGTTATTCATGGTAGGCCTCTGGGACTGTGCCTAAATTTATGTTAATTAGGTAACTGATGGGATGACTCTAGATAGTTTCAGGATGGGAGCTGGCCATGCTGGAATGACCAACCATGTGACTAGAGAGGCAGGGCTTTGAGCCAGATTATTTAAGTCCAACTTGATATCTGGGGAGGGAATGGAGAGCTGGAGATTGAGTTCATAATTCAACCAAACATACCTACATAATGAAACCACAATAAAAACTCTGGGCAGGAAAGCTCAGGTGAGCTTCCTGATTGGTGAATACATCAATATGCCAAGAAAGCAATGCATCCTGATCCCATGGAATCATGGGAGGAAGGGTATGGAAGCTTCATTTTGGGGACTCCCCGCTCCCCCGCCCAGACTTCATCCTATGAATCTCTTCATTTGACTAGTCCTGATTTGCATCCTTTATAATAAAAATGTAATTGCAAGCATAGCACTTTCCTGAGTTATGTGAGTTGTTCTAGGCAATTACCAAATCTGAGGGGATACTGGAAACCCCTAAGTTTGTAATCAGTTGGTCAGAAATGTGAGTCACATGGAGACCCCTGAATTTTGGCTGGTATATCAAAGGAGGGTGATCTTATTGGGAACTGTGCACCTAACCAGTGAAGTCTGTGCTAACTCTGGGTAGCAGGTGTCAGTACTGCAGAAGGTTTGGAAGATAAAACTGAGGAAATCTTTCAGAAGTAAAACAGACATAGAGATAAAGAGAGATAGAAAATAAAATATAAGCAAATTACAAGATCAGTGCAGGAAGTTCAATATAAGAATAACATGACTTCCAAAAAATAAGTCAGAAAAATTGGAGAGAAAAAATATGAAATAAATAAAGAAAATTTATCATAATTTAAAGGACAGTTTTAAAATTTAAAGGGCCCAAAAAATGCCCACCACAATGGAAGAAAATAGATAAGCACTACTAGGACTGTGAAGAAAGCTGAGCGCCGAAGAATTGATGCTTTTGAACTGTGGTGTTGGAGAAGACTCTTGAGAGTCCCTTGGACTGCAAGGAGATCCAACCAGTCCATTCTGAAGGAGATCAGCCCTGGGATTTCTTTGGAAGGAATGATGTTAAAGCTGAAACTCCAGTACTTTGGCCACCTCATGCGAAGAGTTGACTCATTGGAAAAGACTCTGATGCTGGGAGGGATTGGGAGCAGGAGGAGAAGGGGACGACAGAGGATGAGATGGCTGGATGGCATCACTGACTCGATGCACGTGAGTCTGAGTGAATTCCAGGAGCTGGTGATGGACAGGGAGGCCTGGTGTGCTGCGATTCATGGGGTCGCAAAGAGTCGGACAGGACTGAGCGACTGAACTGAACTGAACTGAACTGAGGGTATTTCAGTGTGATATTGCATATTAAAGGCAAAACAAAAAAACCTAACAACTTCCAGAGAAGAAAAAAATTGAAGGTCACTTATATGATACCCCAGGTAGCTCAATGATAAAGAATCTGTCTGCCAATGCAAGAGCCGCAGTATCCATGGGTTCAATCCCTGGGTCGGGAAGATCCCGTGGAGTAGGAAATGGCAACCCACTCCAGTATTCTTGCCTGGAGAATCCCATGGACAGAGAGCCTGGCAGGCTACAGTCCATGGAGTTGCAAAGAGTTAGACACGACTGAGCATGGATGCACATTGTAAGATATGAGAATGGCGTTAGGTTTCTTAAAAGTTAGGAGCTAGAACACCATGAAGCAATGTCTTCAAAATTATTTAGGGATATCATGGGATGAGAGCAGTGCCACAAATCTACAGTGCAAACAGGCCATACTGGAGAAATTCAAAAGAATGTCTTCCGAAGTTGAAATTGATAGAAGAGTCAATGTTCTCAATGCTTTCAATCTTCACATATTTGGAGAATATTTAGTTAATTGGGGAACAGGTTACAGATGAAGTAATGTTGACTATATAGAAAATTAAGAAATTGAATAAACAAGATAATTATCAGCTCCATTAAAAACAAACAGATGTGCAAGAAAGCAAAGGTAATCACAGCATGCTATATAACTTTACTGTGAATAGAATTTCCCTAGTAATAATAACATAAACACTGAATATGGATGTAATTAAATTATGACATAATTATACCAGGAAATTGGTGAAATGGGAAGTTTGTGTTTGTGTGTACATGACGGCTGATGGTGATGATGAGCTAACCTCCCCTTTTCCATAGAATACTTTAATCTGAAAATTATGCATTAGCTTTATAAGCATGCTATTTGACTAAAGGGGTTGAAAGTAGTTGCCTTTGGGAGGTAGATAATAGGAGTGGGCTTCTCTGATCGCTCAGACAGTAAAAATCTGCCTTCAATGTGGGAGACTTGGGTTGGAAAGATCTCCTGGAGGAGGGCATGGCAACCCACTCCAGTATTCTTGCCTGGAGAATCCCTGTGGACAGAGGAGCCTGGCGGGCTACAGTCCACGAAGTCCCAAAGAGTAAGCACAGTGCAGCACAGCGCATAATAGGGGCAGGGCACACTGACAGCTGTGACAAATGATTTTCTCTCTTTAAACTGCATATAAAGTAAACATTTTAGAAAATAAAAACTACTTTTAAAAGAAAATTCAAATCATATCATGTCACCAAATTGTTTAAAACTCCTAGTAGTTTACTATTGCAATTAGAATAAAATTCTAACTCTTTCCCATGATGTATAGGGCTCTGAATCATGTCTAACTATCTTACTTCAAGTATGCTCTCTTCCAAGAAGCTTTCTCTGATTCATTTACAGGATCAGTGATGTTTTGTGCTAGAACAGACTTTAAAGCTAGCTGATCAAGTTCTACTATCTTACTTTATCTCATACCACTCCCCGCATCACCAATATCTAGGCTCCAGCCCCTCTGGTCTACTTTCTCTTCTTTAAACACAACAAGCTTGTTTCCAACTCAGCGCCTTTGTGGTCCCTATTCCCTCTGCCAGAAATCACTGTCGCCAGATCTTTGCATGGCTGAATCCTTCTTTTCATTCAGGATTCAGCTGAAAGTTGCCCCTTTAGTGATGCCTTCCACAATCAGACAAACTCCAATTGAGGAACAGTCTGAAAGTCAGCTGACCTGGGCTCTTCAAAAATGTCAGTGTCATGAGAGAAAAATTAAAGCTGGGACTAGTCTACATTAAAGGAGACTAAAGAGACAAGAACAGTTACATGCAATTTATGATTTGACTCTTTATTTCTGTTTTTATAAAGCTATACTGAGCGTTATTGGGACAATTGGAGAAATTTTAATATATAGTGTTTAAATAATAGATGATAGTGTTATTGTTAAAATTCCTAAATATGGTAATTATATATTACCATGTATATATTAAATATGGTAAGTACATATATAAGTTAAATATGGTATATATTACATATATATTATATATAACATATATATATTAAATATGGTAAGTATGTATGCAAGAATGCTTTTGTTCTTATGAGGTATATGCTAAAATGCTTATGGGTGGAGTTCATGATGTCTGCAATTAATTTTCAAATGATTTAAAGCAGAGAGGGAGAGACAAAGTTTATAGTTTATAGATATCAAGTAATTGTGGCAAAATGTTAACAACTGGTGTTAATGAAGAATATATGTGTTCACTATTTTATTCATGCAACTTTTCTGTAGAATTGAAAACTTGCCAAATCAAAAGTTGGAGGAAAAAAATCTTGAACTTTACTTAGTAGGTTTGTTGATAGTGTATTTGTGAAGTAATTCCAACCTACCTTGCATATGTAATAGGATTAGGCAAATGAGTAAAAATATTGACCAAAGGAGCCCTCTAGTCACTTTCTATCTCATTATCCTGTTTTGTTTTCCTCATTACATTTATCATCTCTACAGCATTCATTTTATTTGTGCATTTGCTTAATGCATAAAGCCCCTACCCAATAAATGTTATTTAAGCAGAGATGGTGTCTGTCTAATTTACTTTTGAATTCTCAGCATTCAAACAAGCGCCTACCTAGCACATTGATAATTGTCTTGTTTGTTCAATTTCTTAATTTTCTATATAGTCAACATTACTTCATCTGTAACCTGTTCCCCAATTAACTAAATATTCTCCAAATATGTGAAGATTGAAAGCATTGAGAACATTGACTCTTCTATCAATTTCAACTTCGGAAGACATTCTTTTGAATTTCTCCAGTATGGCCTGTTTGCACTGTAGATTTGTGGCACTGCTCTCATCCCATGATATCCCTAAATAATTTTGAAGACATTGCTTCATGGTGTTCTAGCTCCTAACTTTTAAGAAACCTAACGCCATTCTCATATCTTACAATGTGCATCCACGCTCAGTCGTGTCTAGCTCTTTGCAACTCCATGGACTGTAGCCTGCCAGGCTCCCTGTTTTGGGGGGCTGCTTCATTCATTCATTCTGTAATTAATGAATGAATGAAGCAGCCCCCCAAAACCCTAGGGTAGAAATAATGGAAAAGGAGAACTGCAATTTTGCCCCTACGACCAAGGTAAGGCTCTGAAGCACAGTTGCGAAAGGGTCTTGTTATTTCAGAGACCTGTGAAGTTGAGAGAGGAAAAAGAGAGAGGAACTCAGCCTCATTCTGGCATGTGGACTGTGGTTAAAGGGAATAACCACTACCTGAAATGGCAGTGACCCCAAAGGTTACAACTACAGGATAGGGACTTAAAAATGTGAATGATGATGGGGAGGTCCTGGAAATGATTTTTTAATGCTTTAATCTCCATCTAAGACACCTGAGTTATGTGACACCTTGTCCTTGCAAGTCACTTCAATTGTGTAAAGACTTTCTGAAATTCCCTCTTCCCGCAGAGCTGATGAAAGGTGCATTTCCAGCTAACTTTCAGTAATGGAAGAGAACTACAGGGAAGAGAAAATGAGGCCCCTAAGAACACAGTTGGTAATTCTTTGGAGGAAAGGAAATCTCCCTTACTCCTCAACTCTTTTCATCACAGCAGTTTTGCCTATCAATGTCTTTTTTTGTGTGTGTGTGTGTGTGTGAGATCTTAGTTCCCTTGCCTGGAGAATTCCATGGACTGAGAAGCCTGGTGGGCTACAGTTCATGGGGTCGTGAAGAGTCGCACACGACTGAACAACTAACACGTTTTTTAGTTTCATGAACAAGGATCGAATCCGGGGCCATGGCAGTGAAAGCGCTGTGTCCTAACCACTGGAGTGTAAGGGATCTCCCCAGCCTCTCTTTTTCTTAATTTCCTTTCCCTACCTGTTTCTCACTCTTCCATCATTCCTCCCCACCAGGTTGGTGCCACAAAGAAGTGCTTGTGGAGAGTGGTGGGATAATAAAGTAATTATGTGCACGGATAATCCTTACTAAAAGAATCTATTTTTTTCATTTTTGGATAAAGACACAAACATGCACACTCAAATACAGAGAATGACTAATGCAGTTGTCTGCTTGCCTCCATTATTGACGTCATACCATGAGGGTTCTAAGACAGAGTCTTTTCTAGTCATTCTAAACACCATTACCTCAGGAATGCTATCAGCTCTTTGCTTTCCCTCACCCGCATCCTACCCTCCCACACACCTGTGATCTGTCACACTACTGCTTTCTCTATGGCATTAGAGCAATCTGTTTTCTCTTATTACTCCTAGCTCAGTCTAGATCCTTGGCAGTTCTTGACTGGATGGCTGTTCCTCATCAGCTTTTCCCCATATTAAAGCCATAGTAAGTCAAAGATACTACGAAGATCCACTTTTCTTATCCTCCTTCAGATTGTCCTCAATCTCTTAAACTGCTTTCAGGTCCACAACCATCCCACTCCTGCCTCCTTAAGACTTTTCTCTCATCTCCTCTAGTCTGTTGGTCATTCATTATCGGTTAGAATTTCAAATTAGGAACTCCATTATGATGTTGAGCCCACTGAAGTCAAATGACCCATTATGGACTGAATCCAAATGTATAGGCAAGTGGTTAAGCAGGTTGGGCCAGCAGCCTTGGCAGTAAATACACAAAACTAGAGGCTGCAACAAAAATAAAGAATCATAATTTCACAAATGACCGGAAATTAACTGGATACCAACTCAAAGGGAGCAAAGTAGATTTTGTACATGCTTCCAAAACTAAATGCACTATCAAGGATAATTTTTCTCACTAGTTAGTTTTATCATTTTGCCATGTCACCCCTACTCAAACAATATTCATTGACTCCCAATTACCTTTACAATAAAATTTTCAAATCCTTCAGTCTGGCATTCAGTGTCTTTTACAACCTGCCTTCTTCCTACCACTTACTCTGCTCTAAATTTATCTTTCGTCAGTCCTTGGTAGGGTCCCCCTACCTCAACCAATGGCATATTACCACCAGGTTTCAATCCCTGCGCCTCTCCCTTCAGCTTCCTTCTTACTGATTCATATTAACTGCATCATTCAAGACCCACTTCAAGTATGCTCTCTTCCAAGAAGCTTTCTCTGATTCATTTACAGGATTAGTGATATTTTGTGCTAGAACAGACTTTAAAGCTAGCTGATCAAGTTCAACTTTATCCCTTCACCCCCTTTTTTCAGATGAGAAAACTTTAGGCCCAAAGATAGTAAATGATTTGTATAAGGTCATGCTGTAAGTTTCGTGATAGCAACTTAATCTGAAGCCAGAGTTCCTGACTCCTTTTGCAGTTTCCTTTCCACACTGCCACACTTTGTTCCACTGCTACACCCCATGTGCACAAAGTGTGAAGTCATAATCATAAACTGACATCTGTGCTTGGATTTCTTTTCACCTGTATTTGTCCTATTTCAATCACCAAGTTCTAAAAATTCTTGAGGGAAAGGATATTGTCTAATATTTCTGCTCCATCTTCTCCTTCCCCATCGCAGCTAAAAGGGCTGTATATACCTCGGACTGGCAGTAAATGCCAGTTAAATCTTAACTGTGGAATGCTTCACTCAAGAAAATAAAAAACAGAACCAATAAAACAAGTACACACTGGGTGAATTATTATATTACATACATATTCAAAAAGGTTCCTCTAAGCAGGGGCCTCCTATAGTGAGGTTGGCTACAGATCATTAACTACCATCGAGAGAAAGAGTGAGAGTTGAGAAACCTAAGGGTAAAAATGTAAGAATCACTGCTCCTCTTACAGGCTGAAGAAATAGAAGGGCATTAAAGCAGGGTTCCTGCTTTGTGATGGAGAGGATTCATGCAGCCCCTGTCTCACAAACCCCAACTCAGCACTACACTCTGGGAGTTGAGTGACACAAGTTCTAAATGTCTGTTCCACCACTAATTATCTCTGTGACCTAAGACATATCATTTAATCTCAATGGACTTGTGTTTTCTCATCTGTAAAAGGTTAGAGGGATGTAGAATGGAAGTCCAGACTTGCTTTGCCTCACGCATTTGCTGTGAGGTTCAAGTGAGATAATATATGTGAATGTACTTTAGAAAGCAAAGGCATTATATGAATACAAGGTATTAACTCTTAAACCCCCAATCTTGGATCAATTAAATCCTATGGGACTAGAGCAAGTGAAAGATAATGGGTTTGTATGTTAATCCCATTGAAATTAACTGTCTGAATCCTCTACCTTCCTCAGTAAATGCTGTTCTTCATCCCATCTCTTTATTTTATTTAGTAGAGTATTCTAAAGGTTGTTATTTTGGCTTTGCACATTGCCAAGGTGGCAGAAGTGGGGGAGATTGGCAGCTAAGACTCAGGAAAGGCACCTATTTCCTCCCCAAATTGCTCTAAAAGGGAAAGTTTAGGAAAATTGAAGCTATGGGTCAAGGAAAAAAGGGGCTTCCACTTAGCTCAGCAGTGTCACACTCTCATTCAATAGTGAAAAGAAAATGGAAAAAAAAAAGGAGTAATAGGAGCTTTAATTTGGCCACATTTCTTGGGTTTTCTCTACTTTGCCTCTCCAGAATTTCTAACAAGCCTGAAATCAAGGATCTCTGTTCTGACTTGGATTTACTTTATTTTGTGTGGAAGTGGGATAAATGCTAGGGGTGGGGGTGAGGTAGCATATTGCATACCCAAAGGTATGAGCCCACCATACTGATCAATCCTTCATCCTGCCCAATTGGGTAACATATATAACATGCCAAAAAGTCCAGCTGAGGGACCATGTCTGCCCTGGGACACACAGAATCATGTCCACTCAAGCCTCTGTGCAGATGGTCATCATTCTTACTCTTATGTAGCTCTTGGCCCTTCTGTCAGTATTGTTGAATTAGAAAAGAGCCTCTTAGGAGATCATCAATTATATGGAATATCAAATACTTTTTAGAAGCAATTCAGAGAAGAAAGACATCCTAACCAGTAAGCTGCACATCCATTTAGCAGACATTTCCTGAATCCTTACTATGGCCTCAGCACTGGGTTACATTTTAAAGAAAATACACAAGCATCCAAGTAAAACTTTCTCTCTAAGAGACCAGTAGACTATGGGGGAGAGGAAGATATAGATAAGATACAGCAAAAGTGTCTCCCTAACTCAAGCACCAATCAATCCATTCTAACCATCCTCCCCTTCTCTCCCCCACCCCACCCCACTGCAAACCGTGGTCCCATGCAAAGCACTGCATTCAACACTGAGCTGATGAGAGAATAAAAAGCAAAACAAAACACTGCTGACACATAAGGCAATAAGGCAGCTTCTGATGTGCTGAGAACTTTCTATTAAATTAATCATAATACAATCTAGCCAATATATCTCTAGTAACACACCCTAATGGAGCAAAAGTCACCCACCAACAACTATTTTAACATTCACCCTCAAACTAACCTTGCAGCGAGACTTTACATCATACATTTTGGACTCCTTGTGATTAAATATAGAAGAATAGACAAGAGTATCAATTAACATATATAAAGCAATAGCTCCAAGTTTTCCTCTGGTGGTGCCCTGCTTGATGACACCTGGTCTATGCCAAACTGCACCCCATCACTCTCTAACCCAAGAGGTCATTCTACTCAATGACTCCTCTGCCTTCAGCTCTTCTAATATGCCAGGGCCTAGTGAAAATAAGATTTAAATGTGAGATAATGGCCCTTTCTAAGGTTAGAGATTTCAACAAAGCCTAAAAGCCCAAGAAGTGAGCTCCAAGCATAGGCTTACTGGCTGGTCATCTGTATGTTCAGTCCTGAACCCTTAGGGGTAAAAGCAGCTTGGCTGCTTGAGTAGGGGATAGGAAAGAGGAAGAAAACCCCAAGGAGGATGAAGAGGATGAACAGTCTGTGTGGGTTTACTGGAAGGAGTTCTGCCATCAGTGAAGAACTTGGTAGACAAGGTTCACCTCCCCTGGACTTCTCCAGCCCCAGAGGTTAGAGATGATCCCTGTACTAGCTTAATAGCTGTCAAGCAGTGTAACCCTTCTCCAGAAGAGTGAGTTGAGGCTGGGATGCTGCAGTGAGCATCTGGGAAATGCAGCTCTCATCAGAGATTCTGGTCTTTGGAGGGGGATAGGGGAGACTGTCTTCTGAGGTGTTAATAATAATAATAAAGCAAATATTTTTAATATTTGGTGCTGGGATGTGGTGTGGGAAACAGAAAAATGTTGCAGATTCTAGAAAATTCCGGGTGGGTCACTGTCAGTTGGCAAAAGAAGAGGGATTAGTGGAGGATATGGTCTGGGAGGAAACGGGGAAAGGAGGGGCTGCAAAAGAAGGGCTGCCATCCACAACAGCAGCATTATGTGTGTCAGAGATTAATTCAATTGTCATATTTCAAATTAGATTTATAGGTGCTCCTTCCCCCACTCCCACAGAGCAGTGACTTAACGAGTTGTCATCTCAATTTTTAATTGCAATTTTTCAGTATATTAGCATCTAAAGTCTAGATCTGACTGAGGCGATAGTTTGTATGTACGTGAACAACTACATGACTAACAATCGAGAGAGCTTCTCAAGTCTCCAGATGTGGTGGGAAGGGTGATGCGGCAGGCACCGGCCGCTCTTTTTTGCAAGAGTATGCTCCCGAGGTATCAGGAGGTGAAAAAGGTGTGAGTGTTGCAGTGAATTTCCTCAGCCCAAGATGCACACACACACATTAACAAGTTCAGTAAAAAGTCCTCCTGAAACCTGACAAGTCCAGCTAAAAGCAAAAGGCAGTCTCCTACCGTAAAGGCGAGCCAGACAGACGCCCGGCGGATCGCTGCGGATACCCGGGCAGCCTCAGCTCAGGAGAGCACAACCGAGCCGCCGCTACCCGGGCACTCTTGCCTGGTTCTTGGGCTACATCCGCGGGCTGCGGAAAGCCAGGGCTCTCGCCCAGCTTCATAACACACGTTTCCCGAAGCACTCTCAAACCCTGTACCCTACGGCAAACCTCTTGGATCTGGCAAAGGTCAGAAATGCAAAAACTGAGACAGGGGACAAATTTTACTTCAATGCAAAAGATTGACCACACACACACCTATTTTACTTCAACCCCAAAGACTGAACACATACACAGACACAGAGAGAGATACACACCCCCAACCCCGTGCCACCTAATTTCTTTTCCCTGGTTAGAAAAAAAGGATTACTTGCCCACAGAGGCTTGGAGATGGGGGGCAAGAGGTTGGTCCGAGGCTAGGTTCACCTGCTGCTGAGGTGAAAGAGCAGTCACAGGATGGAAGCCGACCTGAGCAGCAGCTCAGAGCTGGGTGGTAAGGGGGATTGCAAAGACCCTCAAGTTCGCTTTTAGCTTTTTATTTTTTATTTTTTTTCGCATTTGCGTCACTAAAGGGTTAAACACAGCGGGGCTCCAACACCCCCCTCTCAACGCCTCCCCACTCCCCCTCCCCTTTTTGTCTTCCCCCTCCCCTCCCGCGCGTCGCTAGGAGGTCATCAAGCGCTCTGTCCAGTCCGCGTTCTCAAGCCCCTCCGCTTCCCGCCCATCCGGCCCGTGGCTGCTTACGAAGAGGTGTGCGCTCACCGAGGGGCGTGTTCCAGCACTGGGAGACGCCGAGCATCCCCCGGTTAGACCTCAGAGCAGAGCCAGCCATGGAGCGGGGCGGGGGAAAGTTTGGCACCTTGAAAGGGGTTGTTGAACTGGGGTGGGCGGGGCGCCCGAGGGTACTTTAGCTCTCCGAATTCAAGGGCGCCCGCTGCCCGGACCTGAGGCGGTGTGCGGCCATGGACCGCGGAGCTGCGGCGGCCCAGGGCACTGCCCCGCCTCAGGATGGAGAGCAGCCCGCGGAATCTCCAGAGCCGCCGCCGCCGTGGCCGCCGCCGCAGCCGCCGCTCCTGCCGTCGCCGCCGGCGCGGGCTCCTCGGCTGCTCCGCGCGCCTTCGCCGGAACCGGCACCGCAGTTCTGTCCAGAGCTTGCTCCAGAACCTGGTCCGGAGGCGACCCCAGAACCAGCCTCAGAACTCGACACAGAACCGATCCTAGAACCAGATAGAGAACCAGCCCCAGATCCAGCCCCTGAGCCGATCCCAGTACCAGCCGTAGAACCGGCCCCCGAGCCGGCCCCAGTACCAGCCAGAGAACCAGCCACAGAGTCCTGCCCTGAGCCGGCTCAAGTGTCCCGTCTGGAGCAGAGCCCAGCACCACATTTATTGCAGTGTCCGGTGGTCGCTCCAGAGAAGGGTCTAAGGACCTCGCCAACGCCGCGAACACCAGTGCCAGTGCCACTGTCCAGTATAAAGGTAAGAAAAAGACCCCCTGGGGCGGGAGGGCTCGTAGCCAGGCGAGGCCGTATGGCTATCCTGCTTTTGGGACTCTGGGCACCCTTAGCATCCCATTTGGTTGCCACGGACTAGCAAAGATGCTCGGAAAGATGCGGGGATGTGGGAGCCCAGGGAAGAGGGAAGCGGTTGGGAGGCGGGAAGCAACATGTGGAAGTGAGAGTGGGCTGTTAGGGGTCTAGAAACGGGGGTGATAGCACCGGTTGGGAGTCAGAGCAGTGTTTCCTATGAGAAGTGACAGTGCGGTGAGCGCCTATATCTTGAAAAAGAAGAGGAAGACGACCCAGGGAGCGAAAGAGACCTACAGAGGTGTTAGCGGCCGGTCCACGGTACCCAGGGATGGGATTGAGTGGGGGCAGTGGGATACACCTATTAGCCGCGGTCACTGCCGCAGAGGCCCAAGCTGTGGAGCCGCAGTCGTTTGCTTGACCCCCTCCCTGCCACTGGGGAGGGAGTCCTCAGCTTGGGCGCAACTGGCAGCGCTCCAGGGAAGGGCCCGGAGTCTCTGTTGCCCGCTGGGCGCTGGTAGTCGATTCGGGTGGGGATTAGGGGTTGGGCGGCGCCCACGCGCACTGCAGGGGAAGGGCAGGGTTCGCCCGAGAGGACTGGGGGAGCATGCGTGCGTCGAAGCCACCATTCCATCTGTTTGCAGGATTTCCCGTCAGGTAGGTGCAAACACAGTGTTACAGTGATGGGCCGCGTCACAAGCGGGCGACTGGCATCCCGCACTGGTGCCAGTTGAAATGGTACAGGAGTCCTGGTTTAAAGACAGGAAAATAGGAGTTGATATTTGAGAGCGTGTGAATGGGAACCCTCCTCTCTTCCAGTCTTCAGAGACGCCTTTGCAAATGTTGCACTTCACCGGGATCCTCCAGCTAAGGGGGGAGGGGGAAGAAAGAAGGTTTTCGGTCTTTCCTTGGACCTTGAAACCCCAAAAACGGCGTCTGATCTTCAGGAGTCTGTCTCTCATGCTTTCTTTGTGCTCCCCCTACTCTTCGTTTTCCTAAACTTCGTTCCACAAGATTGTGAAAATCATAATAATGTATACATACACCTTCATTGAGCTTAACCCCAAAGAAAAACAATACAAAACACAGAAACAACACACCACACCAACCTGCTGCTTAGCAGGGCATAGGGACAAGGCTCAGAATCCTGTCACTCTGGACCGCACACTTGTAGAATGTAGGGGAATGGGAGACAGAGGTTGTCATCTTAAAATGGAAATGGAAGCGCTGGTTGCTTCCTGAGTTATGAATAGGGAGGCTTGAATTCGCGAAAAAGAGGAACAATGAAGGGAAAAGTTTCACAGGGGAAAAAAGTGCACAGGTTTCAAAAGAAAGAAAACAGAACTGCAGGAGATTAAGATTAAAAAAAAAAATCCAACAATCCCGCTTTCACAGAGGGTGGATCTCCACGCCCCACCATTTCCTCCTGCAGCCCTTCCCTGCAGTGATCTCTAGGGCAGCTGGGCCTGGGAGGTCACCCTAACCAGGTGCTTGCTCTTGTCTTTTTGGAAGAGTTTGCATAAAGCTGATAAGAAGAACAATAAGGCTGACCTGACTTGTGGCCTTCTTGAGATTCCAACAGCAGGACTGAGAAACTGACACCTGAAGGCTTAATTACCAGGATGGTCAGTGAATGTATGGCCTCTTTGGCCTCCGAAAGACTGACTGGAGGCCGGGAGCTCCAAGGATGAGCCCTGTGACAGAGGGAAAGCATCTCTCACCAGCTTGACAAGAAAATTTCTATTGCCAGACAGATAAGGAGCATCAAGGTAGGTGTTAGCTTGTGTTAGCTTCCTCCACATAGTGTCCATTCAGGCATGCTAGCCAGCTGACCCACAGGTACTTGGCCATCTCAGCAGGTGACCATGACCACCTCCCTCCAGTTTGATTTTGCCAAGTAGAGCTGGTCTTTTGTTCAGTCACTTATCTTGTAGATTGAGTTTCTTCCCATCTGTGAAAAGGGCCATATACACGAACCCTAGAGGGTTTTGAAGGATGCAAAAATCTGGATAATGCTAAAACTGCCAGGAGCAAACACTTCTCCAACAGTCTAGGTGTTGCTATGCAATTGTTCCCTGGTGCAGATGAGAATACCTGATCTTCAGTGATAGGACCATTCTCGGCTGCATTCTCCTCAGGCAAATAGCACCCAAAACCAGCTGACTTGCATCTTAACATTCAAGGCAAACGGGCTGCCATCTTATCTAGGGTTTTGTTGCATTGTTCTCAGACACTGCCTTCTTGAGGCAAGCTTGGGGAATGACATATATATACACACACACATATATGTACACACACACAGAATCTTAGAGATCAAAACAATATATAGCTCTCATCATACAATGAAATCCTACATGGTAAGGCACAGTCAGTACCAGTAGCATGAAACTAGCCTGACAAATCAAAGGACAAAATGAGTGAAACTAAGGCTTTGAATGTGACTGTAAATTTCTCCCAGATAACTTTGCTGACCAGTACTGCACTAAAAAAAAGTCTTCTAGTGTGTAGTCTGCTCTCTTTGGGGGTTTCAGAACCTGCTGGTTGCAAATCTATGACAAGCATAAGGGTAGAGACAGAGAAAAGAGGACTAGTATTTTCTTTCCAAATAGCTACCAGAATAACAGTCTGTGAACCAAATTTATTTCCTTCCTTTCTGAAATGGTTTAACTTCCAGGAAATGAGCCACGGTCTCCCACCTGGTGGCAGCAAGTATAAGTAAAGACGTGTGAATTGATTCTTTAACAATGCTATAACTCTCTTGGGCGGGGCGGGGGGGGGGTCCTACATGTGAACCATATTTGCTTCCTTTCCTTCAGCTGTGGTTGAAAAAAGACCATATGTATTTTTATTCATTGGGTTTGATCAGCTATGAAATTATAATCACACCACACAGGTGACTGATGAAATACACTTTTGTGGCTTTTATTTCTAGGGTGGAGAGGGGCCTCTGTATCCCTCACTCCTAATGACTACACAGCAGTGACCATTATATCCCAAACCTAACAGAACAGTTTCCTGGTATTTTTGCACACATTTTCTTGAAAAGCAGCAGGCATTTGCTTATATGACACCTGGTAATTCTTGCTGGAATGCTTTATTATCTTACCTATGACCAAGCTTCTCAAAGGTAGATACCATCTCTCCTTCCCAGTGCCCAATACAATTCAGCCCTTACTATTTTTGCTCAATAAACACTCGCTGAAGCTTGAAACCTATCAATTCCATTTTCAACAATGACATAGAGACTGCTTCTGTGAATGAATAAAAAATGCATTCTCACTTGTTTCAGTGGGATAAGTAAATGCTTATTTAAATAGCCTGGAATATATAGCCCTTGGGGAAATGCAGTCAATCTTTCCATTTTCAGAATGAATGTTAGAATCATAATTAAGAAGCAAATTACTAACAATTAAAAAACTGATTTAGAAAGTGTCCTTATTCCCTGCAGTCTCAGCAGCAGCAGACTAATGATGTTGTTGATTTCAGGGGTAATACATTTTTTTTCCCTAAGTGAACAGAATATCTGCAGTGACTGTAAACAGCTTCAGGATTGTAAATTCGAATGTTTAACCTGTTGAAGGTGAGGATGAAATTACTTTCTTTCCTCTTAGGCTCTTTCCCCCCTCCTTACCAGGTTTTGATGACACCATCTGATATATTTGGTATACTCTGAGAGCGCCTGAGCATTTGCTGCAGGATGTTCTAAAAAAGATAATGAGATATTTGGCCAGTGGTCTTTCTTTTCTGAGAATACAGTTCTTATGTGTTTATTAAAATCTCCAACTGGGGCTTCTGGGGATCTGCAGCCCAAAAGGCACAGGAACGGCTGAGCCATCAGTTACCCAAAGTGCTTTCAGGGAAAGGGGGAAAATCCACAGAGGCCAGGAAAGCATTCAGGGGCATTATAACAAGGATTATATAATGCCTACTGCTAATATGGTACTCTACAGTTTGCAGAATGCTTTCCTCTGCATTATTAATTCTTTTATTCCCCTGAAGAAGGCAGCAGGGTGGGAGAGAGCAAAAATAGAATGTGATACCTAATGAGTGCATGCATGCTAAGTCGCTTCAGTGGTGTCTGACTCTTTGTGACCCCCACGGACCATAACCCACCAGGCTCCTCTGTCCATGAGACTCTCCAAGGAAGAAAACTAGAGTGGTTGCCATTTCCTTCTCCAGTGACACCTAATGGGGTATAACTATCAATTTATCTATTATAGACTTTTTACAAATCCAACATATGCCTTTCTGTGACACACAAGATGCTCATTTGTTTAAGAAAAATTTTTAAGCTGACATTCCATTAGGCTTGATTTTTTTCCCAAAGTAGTGATTGCTGTTCCCTGTGTGATGCTCCCAGAGGAGACCATCATAGAACAGGAGCCTGAGAAGGAAGGAGAAGAGGCACAAGACCCTGAACCTATTACTCCCAAAGAAGCCCGCCTTTTTTTCTGGAAAGAAAATAAATAGAAATTCTGCTAGGGATATGGTTCCCAATCTTTCCAAAGCCTGCCTACTATAATCCTCTAAGTGGAAAAAAAACATGAAGCATTTAAAAAAGAAAGCAGCCATTCCAAAAGGGAGATGCCCCCACCCTCACCAAAGCAAATAAACCTTATTCTCAAAATAGAAGAAACAAATTTACAATTTTTTTAAAAAAGAAAGGGACAATGACCCCAGATAATGAAACTCCCCTGAAAATTATTTTACGAAAAAAAAATTCTAAAGGGAGGAGCTCCTCTCCCTCGACAAAGCCCATGAAACATGTCCCCAGGAGAAAAATTTTAATGAAAAGAATGAAACAATGAGAAATCATGTCAAGGTAAACAGTATTTTTCACCCTAAAATTTTCTTGAAATTTATAAACTTTATTTGCAGCTCATGGCCCATGCCCAGTCTCGCACAAAACCTATGGGGGTGAAAATAAGTTGATGTCCACCAATCTCATCAAAGCTCCCTACAGTCATCTCTTCCAATTATATGTCATGTCCAAAATAAGCAAGTCCTTAGAGACAGAAAGTAGATTAGTGGTTGCCAGGAACTGAAGTGGGTGGGAGGGCAAGTGTGGGTGATAGCTAAAAGGTATAGGGTTTCTTTGGAGGGCGATAAAAATGTTCTGAAATTAGGCAATGGTGATGTTTGGGTGGGACTTCCCCAGTGGCTCAGTGGTAAAGAATCTACCTGCAATGCAGGAGACACAGAAGATGCAGGTTCCATCCCTGGGTCAGGAAGATCCCCTGGAGGAGGAAATGGCAACCTGCTCCAGTATTCTTGCCTGAAAAATCCCATGGACAGAGAAGTCTGTGGGCTATAGTCCAAAGGGTCGCAAAGAGTAGGACATGATGAGCACAAGCACAATGTTTGCACAGCTTGTGAATATACTAAAAACCACTGACTTGTATGCTGTAAAATCGTGAATCTTATGGTATGTGAATTATATCTTAATTAAAAAGATAAGAGATTATTCCTCCAACTATATGATAATAAACCTACTACCTTCCCACAAATAAGCAAACAAATGAATAAATTTTGAAAGAGAGAATCCTCTTAAGGCCTTCCAACCTCACCAAGAAAAATAAATTTTATTCACTTCCATTTTTTTTTCTTTTGAGAAAAACAAAAGGGGAAATCTCTTCAAGGGCATATACTTTCAAAATCATCAAAATCAATGAAAGTTATGAATCCCTCCACCCAGATACATGTAAACATTTTAACTTAATAAAGAAAGAAATATTAAAGGATAAGGTTCCTAATCTTACCAAATCCCCTGAATGTTTAATTCCCATGAAAGGGGGGAAAACAAATAAATAAATAAGGGGACATGCCCCATCCTCACCAAGAACATGAATATTATATCAAAATACAATTTCTTTAGGATTTTTAAGATTTAAAAGAAAATTAATGATGGAAAGACATGTGTGTTGGTGGATGGGATAATATCAAAGAAATGAATACAAAATCCTCTTAAAAAGAAGCTCCAATCTCACAGACACATGAACTTTTCTGTCAAAATACAATGAAAACAAATGCAAACAATTTTTTAAAAGAAGAAAAAAAGAAAAGGAAATCCTTCTAGTGAGAGGTGACCTGAATTCATCCAAACCCCAAAGCTTTATTTTTAATATAAGAAATTTTTAACTTGGAAAGGTAAGAGAGAAACAGAAACAAGACCAAGAAAGTCCTCTTAAGGAAAGATGTCCCCAGTCTCCACAAAGTTCCCTTTTCTCAAAACAAGTAATGCATTTAGAATTAGAGGGGAAAGAAGAAAGAAAATAATATAACATTTTAAAAGAGAAATCTCCTTTTTAGGGAATGATGAAGCTCCCAAAGTCCCTGAAAATTTTTTCCCCAAAGAAAGAAAGAAAGAGAATGAGGGAGGTCGGAGAAGAGGAGGAGGAAAGGGATAGAAAAGATAGGAGGGGAAAAGAAGGGGTAGAAAGGAGCGAAGAATGGAAGAGGAGGAAGAAGAAAATAAATTAAGGAGTAATTTTTAAAGGAAAAAATTCATAGGGGAGGTGAACCAATGCCTTATTGAAAATAACAAATGTTATTTCTGATAATCAACCCACCCCACGCCCCATAAAAAGGAGAAATAAAACACAAAATCTCTTTATAAAGCTTCTTCAAAGGGAGATACACCCAGTCTCACTGGAACCCTGGTACCTTATCTATATCTTCCAGCCTTCAAATATTTTTTTTTTTATTAAAAGGAAAATAAGAAATTCTTTCAAAGACAAATGTTCCCAATCTTACTTCTTCCAAATAGATTACTTATTTTAAAGAAAGAAAGAGAAATCCTCCTGAAAAGGGCTCCCCAATCTCATTAAAGTCAGTGGCCCTTAGAGCTCCTGTCCACAATACCTGTTTAAAAAAAAAAAAAAAAAAAAAGGAAGTCCTCCAAACCTAAAGAGAGGTGCTCCCTCTAAAGAAAAAATTTTCCATCATAGGAGATACCCTCAAATTCACTAAAATCAATAATGATTCCTCTCCACACTCAAAGGGTTTGGAAAAAAAAAAATTTAAGAGGAAAAGAAGAGAAACCCCCCTAACCTAAGGCAAGTTGGCCATAATCTCACCAACAGCCTTGAACTTTATTCCCCTAAAGAAACTTTTTAAAGAAAGAGCAAAACTGAGAAAAAAAGACCAGTCTTTTAAGAAAAAGTACCCTCTCTACCCACCCCACTCTAAAGACTAGAAATTATTACACAAAGAAAAGTGGTCACTCAGTCGTGTCCAACTCCTTGCAACCCCAAGGACTGTAGCCTACCAGGCTCCTCCGTCCAAGGGATTTTCCAGGCAAGAGTACTGGAGTGGGTTGCCATTCCCTTCTCCAGAGTATCTTCCCGACCCAGGGGTTGAACGCAGGTCTCTCGCATTGTAAGCAAGATGCTTTACCGTCTGAGCCACCAATGAACAATGCAAAGAAAAGGTTTTATCATTCTAGAACCAGTGAACCTAGGGCTTCCCAGGTGGCGCTATTGGTAGAGAACCTGCCTGCCAATTCCGGAGACCTAAGAGATGTGGGTTCAATCCCTGGGTCAGGAAGAACCCCTGGAGGAGAGCAAGATCCGTGGAGGAGAGCATTGCAAACTGCTCCAGTATTCTTGCCTGAAGAATCCCATAGGCAGAGGAGCCTGGTGAGCTAAGGCCCATAGGGTTGCAAAGAGTTGGACATGACTGAAGTGAGTTAGCATGCATTGCACGCACACCAGTGAACCTTAAATTCAGAACATGAAGCTGAAGAGTTTGTTGTTGTTGTTTAGTTGCTAAGTCATGTCCAACTCTTTGCCACGCCATGGACTGTAGCCCATCAGGCTCCTCTTTCCATGGGATTCTCCAGCCAAGAATACTGGAGTGGGTTACCATTTCCTTCTCCAGGGGATCTTCCTGATCCAGAAGTGGAACCCATGCCTCCTGCATTGGCAGCCAAATTCTTTACCACTGAACCACCAAGTAGGCTGAAGTGTAGTCAATGTTTAATTCCAGGCTGGCTTCTCTCTGCCCCCCGGCCCATTTCGGGTTAACCTCTCCCATCCATCAGTCAGGGTGTACACTCAGGAAAGGCCAATCCTGTCCATGGAAAACAGAATTAATAAGGAAAACCTTCTGAGGAAAAAATCATATACTTCTTTTACAAATCAAACAGAAATAATTTGGGAATTA